>NW_027466491.1:1305000-1905000 GCF_050575085.1 Anarhichas minor
GTGTGGGGGGGGCTTGTGAATAGGCCCATAGAGTTTCTAACCACAGGCTGGCCATTACACCTAGTTACAGTCACCGCTGGATCGACAAGGAGACAGACAGTCTGCAACACTGACAGAACTCCACTGTGTGTGTGCATGCGCGTGTGTGTGTAGGTGTGTGTGTGTGTGTGTGTCTTATATCAGGTTGGGGATCCCCTGAGTTGCCCCCTTCAGCACCACATGTTTAATAGAAAACTTAAACTCTCCCGAACAGGGAACAAGACGCAGAAAGAGGGAAAGGAGAGCTTGTCTCTTTCAACAGAAAGAGTCCTCTGTAATCCGGAGCTCAGGGTCTGTCTGTCTCTCCGTCTGTCTGTCTGTCTGTCTGTCTCCCCGTCTGTCTGTCTGTCTCTCCGTCTGAGGCTCTGTCAGTGATGAAAGAGGTATTCAGATGATTTACAAAAAAGAAAAAGTAGCAACACGCCAATACAGTGTATAGAAAACATTCTTGTACAGGACAGGCATTAAAAATTTGAATTAAATTGAAGTACAGAAGAATTATTAACAGAATTGCCACTTTCAGGTGTTTCAACCAGGTAAGGTCATAAAACATGTTGTCTGACCATATCTAAAGGCAAAAGGTGTCATAGCTTCCTCCTGGCTGCATCTCACTTCCCACCCAATCACTCTAAGAATTTGTAGATGTGTTGCCTCCGATAAAACCTAAAATGTTAAGTCTATGCATTGATCAGATAAGCGTCTCACACTTTTGGACTATTGGTTTCTCCTAGAAGGCATCCATGCATCTGGTTGTGGACATGAAAAGTGCAAAGTATAGTTCCATGACGAAGAGAGCTTCGGAACAACGATGTTCATCGAAGCAAAAAGTATAACATGTGACTGAAATGAGGTGAAGTAGAAGCACAAAATCAAGTACTTCAAATTATCTTTAGGTACAATTCTTATGTAAATGTAGTTCGGCACTTTCCTTCGTGTCTTTTTGTTTCTTCTCTGTGTGACTCTCTGTTTTCTCTCCTATGTTTATACACTGTTATTATTCTGTCCTCAGTATTTCAGTCCGTCTCAATATTACTATTCTCTCTCCTGGTTTTTACAGCTCTCTCTCTCTCTCTCTCTATTTATACACAGTGTTACTGTTCCCTCTCTTGGCTCTTTTAAGAGTCTCCCGCTCTTGGACGCAGCCTTAAATGGAAAGCCTATACGTGCTGCCTGTTTGTGAAGGCCGCAGAACTCTGTTCAACAGCTGAGCATTTATAATGGTTTGTTTATGTTAGAAAGGGCTTTCCACAGTAACCCACTGTCATGTGTGGAGCCTGGTTTGAACGGTAGGCAACAGTAGCAGACGAGTGGGCACACGCACACACACACACGACACACACTGCTGTGCTTGAGAGCCTCGGCGATATGGATTTAATTAGTCTTATTATTCTAATCATAGGCTGTAAATGACAGGCCGTGCCACCGGAAGGGGGAGGAGAGAGAAGGGAGGGTGGCAAAGAGGGGGAAGGAGTGAAGAGGGAAAAAAAAAATCGAGGGAGGGATGGCAAGACTGTTTCTGCGACTGAAGCTCTCTATCTGGGCTATCCTTTCACTGGCAAGTGTGTGTTTGTTTGCATGCATGTTTAGCGTCACTTTATGCCCCGGCCCCACTTGTATGGTTTCCAGACTGCAGTTACGTGCGAGTATCTGTATTCAGAAATGGGGATTTTTGATTGGCAGGTGTCGAGCCTCTTTGCACCCGTCTCTGGCTTCACTAATGGAGCTGTGAACACAGGAGGTGGAGTAAGTGTGTGGGTGTGTGTGTGTGTTTGTGTGCGCGTGTTAGCCCCCCGGGGCGGACTGCTTGATGGAGTGGTCCTCCGTGACACACACACACACTTGGGTCGAGGTGGATGGGGTGTGTGTGTGTGTTGGGTGTGTTGGGTGGGTGGGGGGAGGGTGGGTATATGAGGGACCTCCTCCATGCTCGTTAATTGCCCATACTCCATAACCCGCTGAGCTGCCATGGTGGAGGAGGGGGAGGAGAGAAAGAGTATTGGGGGAGGGGCGACAGCAATGTCTGCGATCTGCTCTGACTCCTGACCCCCACCCCCCCAACCACGGGTGCTCCACCCAACTCTCCTCACTGCACATCCACCTCTCCCGGCTTTTTTAAGGTCCTCGGAGGATTGCTTCCTATATTCCACAGTATAAAGAAACCCTTGTGTGTGCGTGTGTGTGCATGCGGGCCACCATCAATGAACAAGTGACCCACCACTGCATTACCCCGCCACACTTTACAACCACAAATGGTGCACACGTGCCTGTATGGTTATCAGAAACACGCACACAATGCACTCATCAGTACAGACAAAGACACACCTAAAACACTCACATGCTCCTTACACAGCTCGTCTGTGCAGCTGCGGTGGCGACTCACGTACACAGAAGCACACATGCAAACACATGCTTGTCCTTTGAATCAGGGCATTCAGTGAATTAAAGGCTGGAAAAATCACCGCCACCACGAAAATATACAGCGGGAGGAGAGAGAGAGGGGGAATGAGAAAGAGGGTAGGCGGAAAGAAAGAGAAACTGGTTGGGGGAAGAGAAAAAAAAGCAGGAAGGATAAAGGGAGGGTAAGAGAGGCAGAGAGACGGGATGCTCAGTGAGAGTGGTAACAAGTGTCTGCCTCTTTGTGTCTTGATGTATTGTTCCAGTAGCAGAAGGAGACAACCTGTCATGACTCGTGATTGACAACTGAATTGTGGATACGCCTTTAAATAGGCTGCCCAGCTGTGTGAGGGTGCATATAAGTGTGTGTGTGTGTGTGTGTGTGTGTGTATGTTCCATTACAGAGCAGCAATTCATCTATTATTGACATGTAGTTGTCACTGTGGCTTGGTTTGAAAATGCTGAATTATATATTATGTATAGAATAGAAGAGAACAGAATTCATACGATCCATAATAGACCTTTAATATGGAGGGATGAGTCACGGCCACAGGATTATCCTAAAAGGACTCAATTCATTTGATGGTTAAATCTCTTATAGCTGTAATGTACCATCACAAAGTGTTTACTTATGATGTCCCTGAAAGGGACATGACAAGCCATGGGGCAATGCATTAACTCACTATGTTTTCATCGAGGGAGGGTTTTTAGCCACGCTAGCCCCTGTTGGTCGGCCAACACTGTGGTATACAGACTGAAATAACTGTTGGATGGATTGCTTTGAAATTTAGTACAGAGGTCCATGCCCCACTCAGGATGAATTGGAATAATTTTGATGATCCCTAAACATTTCATTTAGTGCTATAATCAGGTCAAAATCTTAATTTGTCCAATGCTTAAATTTATGCCCAAATACCTGCAGAAATGATGACTCGGGTGTACTACGTCTTTAGTGATAATTAGCAAATGTTAGCATGCTAGCACGCTAAACTAAGATGATGAACACGCCTTATAATGTACTAAAAATGAGCATGTCATTATTGTTGTGAGCAAGTTACAATGCTAGCTCTACATGTACATCATGGCAGAACAACAAACATACAATGCATGTGTGTGTGTGTGGGGGGGGGGGGGGGTTCAATGAGTTAATCGGCAGCAAAAACGTGAGCCACAGCTGCTGTATAGCATGTTCAGCTTTCCTGAAAATGCCACCTCAGCATCTTTAAGCTGAAGGTGCTCTTGTGTGACCTCGGCTTTTAAAATGGCAATTACCAACAGTCCGTCAGTGCTCTGGCATTAATGGGCTAGCCCCGTGCCCCCCTGGGTATTGTAGTATAATTACAGGGCGTTCACCCTCAGGGCCACTCTGATGTCCACGCCGAGAGCTTCCCCAGTAGTCACAGAAAATGATTCAAATGCAGGCAGAAATATTACGGGACTCACACATGCATATATCACAGTGAATTGTATGAGATGTACGTACATCCCCCCCCCCCCCCCCCCCCCCCGGAGATGTATGCCTCGGAAAGGTCTGAGGGCCGAATCTGGCCCCTAAGGTGACAATAATAATAAAGGTTGAAGGGGGTAGCGGGGTGTGTGAGGTTGGGGGATCCAACCATCTTGATTACAGCAGAATTGAATTCCCACAGGGCCCCCTATATGTGAGGGGACACAGGCTGGGATATAGGGCCAACCATACGGATATGCTGTGATGATGGAAGACATTGCTGTGGAGGTACACAATGTGCATCCCCCAAGCTAAACAATGCTGCGGTTGTGCTTTTCATCATTTACTTCATAAAAAGGCCAACGAGTTCTTGTGCCATTCCACCACTGCTGCAATAACTGTAGCATGCGGTGGCTGCCATGGCGCGCTGCCAGTACAGTATTGTATATCACTATACTGGGAGGGCTGGAGTGTTGGCCGCAGCCCAAGCTGAGTCACTGGCTGGGTTTAACCTGTGAGAGATCATCTGAAGGGAAATGAATGTTAAGTGAACCTTAAAAGGATGGGTTCATGTTTCTTCAAGTCAGTCTAAAAACAATGCTGACATGCTGAGATGTGCATTGAAAGAGTTATTGCTCGACGCAATCATTGCTCCCGTCTGTACTTGCTGTGAAGAGATCTCTAGCCAAGCCATTTCAAAAATGGAATTTTGCACTTCTTAGTCGTTATCAGAGCTATTGTTAGCGTTTCATCATTCTGAATCTAAAGTGTTTAAGAGATCCCAATCCGCTAACAGATTATTTTAGATGATGCCAATATGAATTTAGCTTAAATTTGGCACTAAATGACAGCAAGGCATATGTACCAGTTTTAAAAATATATTTTGAAATCCTTGTCTCCAGAAATAAAAGCCAGCAGTGAATGCATTATGTCCATATGGAGGTTTTAGTGCATCTTTGGCATCGCCTTGGATTTTAAGAGTAGCAGTATATCAGTGTGATCCTCAATAGTCAATAAGCCAGCCTCACTTAGATGGCCAGTATCTGAGCCATATGTGAATACCAGCACTGAATTCCTCCATGTGGTGTGTGATGTATAGTAGGTGGTGAGTGTGTTACGACAGCACGACACAATGTGTGCCTGTGTGTCTTTTTCCACCAAACCTCCCTTCTCCCAGTTGGTTTATTTTCCGCAGTGAACTCTTTTGTCCCACTCTGTTTTTTCAATCTAACTTTTTCTTTCCCTCCCTTTGTCTCTCTTTTTCTCCCCTCTGTAATTACCTAGTATCCCTTCCTCTCCTTTTTTTGTACTTGTCTTTGTCAATTATTCGTGGCTGATGCCCCTCCCTCATCACACACACACAAACACACTCATCTTCTCTTTGATGGGATCCTGGTATCTTGTATAGAATATGACTGTGGTCTGGTGCAGTGGGCCTGTTCTTACAAAAGCCATTGTGCATGGGGGGTTGGCAGATCCCTCTGAAGCCTTGCCAGCTCCTGTGCCACACACACACACCCACACACACACAATCAGTGATTATCAAGGAAAGCCCGACAAGTGGGGAGCTTACAGAACTGCAGGAAAAGGCCTCATCCACCCACGGGCCCCTTACCCCCACCCCCACCCCCACCCGCTCTGCTTAGCACACAGTGGGGGGGGTCATCACACACACACACACCATCCACCTCCTGTATTGCGTTTCCATGTTATTCTTCTTCTTTTTTTGCTCTCACAGTGAAGACAGGAGCGCTGAGATTCGGCTGAGCTTTTCATCTCCCCCGGATCAAAGTGTTTGAGGGCTCACACACAAAAAGACATGCAACAGACCAGTCATGTTGATCCCCATACTTGTCTCTTTTATTTCATTTCATAATCAAAACACAAAGAGATATAATAATATGATGACACAGAGGATGCTGATTAAAGGGTCAGTTCACCTAAATTAAAAAAAACATATATATATATATATATATATATATATATATATATAGTTTTTTAGTAGCTCTGGTTTACTGCCAATTGTTAGGTTTTAAGACAGTCTTTGATACTTCTGATCCCACCCAGATACAATGGAGGTAAAGGGCCTATACCACTCTCATGTCTAAATGATAAATATGAAGCTACAACCAACAGCTGGTTAGCTTAGCTTAGCAAAAAGCTAAGCTGGTACTCTTGCCCACCTGCCCCCGTCTCTCACACACACACACACACTCAAACTGAAGCGTGGAATCACCACAGCTGGCCAACCACTACATGGCTTGACCTCAACTACTGAAATGTCAAGGGTCACAGGTTGCCTTCCAACAGGGGTACTCACATGGCTTTAACGTGGCAACAAACACAACCTAGAGGAGGGGGTGGGAGTCGGCAGCAGGCCTGGCGTGTGCCGGGGTCGCGACAGGTCAGTGGTCAACATAGCTGACAAAGACCAGTGACTCCACTGCCGTCACTGACTCAGGGCTATTTTTGCAGCCTTTAATAGCTGCGCTTCCAGTGACCTGGCATTCATGATGCGATCCGCGATGATTTGAAGCACAAGGCCTGTTGAATGTGAGCGAGGCGACTGCCAATTACTGTAAAAGGCAGGAAGTAAACTTAAAGGTCTGCTTTGTTTAGGGGATAGATATTCACTCTGAGACATTTACAGAGAGTCGAGAAACGGAAAGAATCACCACCACCACCACCACAAAATGTTTCTTTCCAGTGTAAACACTGAGCAGAGTGAGAGAGTGAGGGATGAGAAAGAGTTGCCAGTGTGATAGAGAAAGGGAGGGATTTGGAGAGCCAGCGGAGGGGCGACAGAGAGAGATAGGAGCCCATGGAAAAGGCCTTGTTTGCCAGCTGGGAGAGGCATGAGATCATTGCCCCGTGCAACTCTGCACCATTATCCCCCCTAAAGCCTGCACTCCTCCTCTCTCTGCCTCCCATTACACACACACACCCATCACACACTTACTGTACACACTCATCTGACTGTTCTGTTTATTGATGACTCAAGCTTGCCGTTTCTTTCCGGATACACAGTCAACACTGGAGCTCTGGCACCTCAGGGCCTAATGGACTGATCTCGACTGTTTACAGCTGTGCCCTTTCTAGAATGACTCACAAAAGGAACAAAGAGGCCCCTGTGTGCGAAAAGAGCTTTTCCCATTCTCATCAACGGGACCTACCGACGCGCACCGTACCTTTCTTCGAAAGCCCGACTGTCTCTCCTCCTTCGACGAGCTTGTCGTCTTCTCTACGGGCTACGTGTCTGCTCGTCCTCTGTCTGACAACCTCTGTCTTTCATCTACAGGAGGTTCTTTACCTTGTCATCTGTCACCACTTGGACCTACAGCACCTCTTACCTTCCTCCTCCTCTGTATATCTATTCATCCTTTCATTTTTTTAGGCACACAGTCTCCCATCCACCTGTACTCTTCACCTAATGGCAATTCAAAACATCCCTACAGGGAGCAAATGTCAGACACACTTTCCATCATTTTAAAAGCCAAAGTGACAACAATTTACCCTCATCTCTCCATCCCCTCATCCATTTTCTTCTTGTATGTGTTTCCGGATGTATGTCTTTCCATGCATACCTGTGGGCGTGAGTGCCTCTGTATGTGAATACTTGTCTATTTGACATCAGCTTTCCCCTCTCTACGGCTCTAAAGGCCCGTGTTTATTTGTTTAGCGCAAAGCCCTCCCGCGTGAGCGCTGCGTCGGCGCTCGCCGATTAGCCCGCCCGGGAACAACACCCCATCGGAATGTCTGGAATTGTACACAACAAGGATTAGCTCATCCCTGTCTGTTGTCTCTGGCCTCGGAGTTTGTCATTCTTTCACCGCATGGGCTTAGAGACAGAGATAGGCAGCTAGAGACAAGCGTGGTAGTGTTTTACCTGAAGGCCTAAATCATCATCCTATGTGCCAATGCTAGCCTAAAAAGAAAGGCCTCTATTTATTTGGACTCTCGTCATTTCTTGTTTTGAAGGAAAGTCCACCGAAAACAGCTGCTGGCGCTGTACCTGGGATCTTTATCCCCGTGGATAACCAGCCATGCTTAGACAGCATGACATCATGTTCAGATGATTCCATCAAATCACAATAGAGTTTAATAATGATCTGCAATGCAGTTTCAACACATAGGCTAATCGTTTTAAATGGGACTGAAATTCTCATTTTCTTCTGCATATTCCTGGAATAAGTTTCACATTTTGTATTTATATGCATGTAAAACCTCCAGGTGAACATTTTCAGTCCCCTGGAGGTTATCCAAAAGGTATTCTGGGAATATAGTAAGGCACTAAACAAGACCAAAAATGGTTAATTACACAATTTCATCATTAATGTTTGGTTAATTAATTAATTTAACCCTCTTAATTGAAGGTTTAATGCCTTGCTCAGGTGGGCTTTAGGTGGATATATTCAGTTATTTGCTGACATGTTGAACCCATCAGACAATACTTGACAGTGGCTGTTGTGTTTACTCAACGGTCTAAACTTTGTCATTAGTCATTGGCGTGACATTTTACTTTTCACTGCTTTGCACCATGAACAGATACAATCCATGCCTTGTGTGTGTGTCTATGTCAAGTCAAGTGTTGGTGAACACCTCCATCGTGTGGCCACTGTAGAACGACATGTAGAGACTAATGGCCTTATAGGTCAGTGAAAAGTAGTCAGAAACTTAGTCAGACTTCCAACACAACTCACAGGAAGATCAACCCTTGTCAATTTCTCCAGCAATTGACAAGGGTTGAGTTTCCAGAGCACTGCAACATTTTTTGCTTGCCACAGTCATAAAATGAGTTATCGATCAGTTTGAGACACATCCATAGTCTGTGCTTCATGTTAGAAAAAAAATCAACTGGAATTTACAACTCTTTTACCTGGCCTGAAACATACTGCGATGCCCACAGTGGCGCAACAAGGCAGCACAGGGCCCCGATACAGGATATTTAAAGTGGGCCGGCCTTTCAAAATCAGACCTAACATAACAAAATGTAATACACAAGAGTGACGGAGCACTTTGGCACAGATTACATTACATTACAGTCATTTAGCAGACGCTTTTATCCAAAGCGACTTACAATTCAGATTCTATCACATTTCTACACCGTAGGCACAGCTACGGGAGTCATTTTGGGGTTAAGTGTCTTGCTCAAGGACACATCGACATGCGACTAGCAGAGCCGGAGCTGGGGATTGAACCGCCGACCCTCTGATTGAAGGACGGCCCTGCTATCCACTTAGCCACAGTCGCCCCCACAGATAAATGGTGACGGCTCACCATGACACAGATGAAACTTGGAAATTGAAACTTGTTGGTGACGGCTCCCCCTGAAACTGATGTAAATTGAAACTTGTTGGTGATGGCGCACCATAGCACATATGAAAGATTTTAGTGACGGCGCACCATAGCACAGATGTAACTTGGAAATTGTTGGTGGCGGCGCACCATGAAACAGATGCAAGTTGAAACTTGTTAGTGGCGGCGTACCATGACACAGATGAAACATTATCTTGGCAGCGTACCCGCACATTGACAACATTATTCATGTTTGCACATAAGCTAAGGTACTGGGACCTATCTTCATCACCAGAATGTCATGGTGGAAAATGAACACGCTTTTATCATGCTTCCTTATCAATACATAACGTTTACATGCCACTGTATTACAGTGAGTAGTGTATTTTTTTACCACACGTAACTTTTATAAATAAAGTAGCCTGCTGAGAGTACATTTAATACATAATATCATGTCCTGACCCTAACAGATTACTGTAAATGAGAGTTTTCTTTTACATACTTGTACTTTAATTGAGTATTTCCTCTTTATGAAACTTTATAATACTACTACAATACATTTTAGAGCTAAATATTGTACTTTTCACCCCACTACATTTATTTTAGGCCTAAAGTTACTTTTGACATATGAAAATACATGATATGCTTGTATGATATGATGCAGTATTTGTAGTATAATCTACCCAGTAGTTTACAAAGCATCTCAATTGGCTCTACATTGATGATAGAGAAGGTTCAGGAGGAGGAGGTGGGCCCGAGCCTGGAGCTCTGCAGCTAGACCCTTCTCCTTTAAATACAAAACACTAGTGTGTAGGTTGAGTATTAGTCAAATTAATAATAAATAACTTCTACTTACATCATGAACTCTCTGGGCTTTTTGCTGTGCCAAGTCGTCTATTGTACCCTTCAGATCCAGCTTGCAGGGTCTGGCATTCTGCAAGAAATAATAATCCTGTAAGTGCTTTTTCTTAGGCGAACCTGAAACTTTTCAATTTGTGCTGTGTCCCATCTTCATTTACTCTTAACCAGTAACATATATACTGATATTTACACACACATCTGAACAAATCTCACAAGTGTTCCCTTTATTATAACACCACAATTATTCAAATAGACCTTGTGGTTGCAGAGATATACTCTCTTTAGTATGGGTATGCAATTTCCGAGCAGAGGCCTAAAAAACAGGTCCGTTTTGAACAGGTTGCTTTCCTCTGGGAAAAACTGGCCTGAAGATGATACTGTTTATGTATTTAAGTACACTGTAGACTGCCTTATCACCATTCCTTATTGGTGTAAATTAAATCATTATTATTACAGCTAAGATAACTGTATTCTTAGATATTGTGTAGTTGTTTCTAATGTTTATTATGAAGTTTGATTTAGGATTATTATCAAATATAAACATTTCTTCTGTAAAAGTTGTATCATTTTGATCAAACATGGACTTGTGCAACATGTCCTCAAAATCAGCTCAACATTTGTTTTTACTAACGTGGTGATAATATTGTTTACCTTTTTCAAATTGATCATAAAGGGACATTTTTCTCTTGTAGACCTAGTATAACTGCCTGCACTGTGCTGTTGTTTCCGGTGATGTAGCACCGGACTAAGTGAGATCATCGTTGGAAGTCAACCAAGTGATTTTGTGTTTATGATACCTGATGTTGCAAGCAGATCAGTTGTTCAGTCAGGTCTTTGTTCCCAAGCCCTAGACGGAAAGGCAAGCTGAAGAAAAACATTACCTCACTCTTATGATAACTTGATGAAGATGATTGTTCTGCTTTTATCAGTTAAGAGTTTCATATGAAATCTCTTGCAGGTGGGGTAGCATCAGGGCAGAACCACCCACTGGCCATTTTTCTCTTGGCTGACGTTTGTTGTTTTGTGGCCTGTTCAGTTTAGGTGTGTCTTTATTTCTTACAATGCTTTCTTTCATTCTGGGAATTGCTGCTTTCTTTCTTTCTTTCTTTCTTTCTTTCTTTCTTCCGTGTACTGGTTGCTTTCTCACAATCTGTAAACAGTAGGACAGTTATACATTTTCTCTTGTCAACATAGTGTTATAACTACACTCACAGCACTTAGAAGAATCCAGGTGCTGAGGAAAGCAGATATCAAATGACGACAAAATCACCGCGAGGCTCATATACATTTCTTCAAAAGCTTGTGGTTCTGAAATAACAATTGCATATTGACTTTTCCTATAAAAGACCAGTAGTTGCAGCAACCTAGACAAGAGTTCTATATGTGGAAACTTACACATGGGGATTATTATAAAAGCTGATCCCATAAGTAGTCTTAAAACATTGAAATGTGTCCACTTTTAAGCCAATTCAAATAAATGATTCAGTGTTTATTCACCAGTTTATTCCTGGCATTGTGGAGAGGATGTACAATTAACATTTAGAGAAGATGAATAATTGAATAAATACATGTGAAAACATATGGAGATCCTTTCTTTGGCATCTACTTATAGATGTAAACAGCGAGGTTTTCATCTGCATGTAATATCAGACATAAGTGTGGCAATTGGGTGAACACCACAAGTGAGCAAGCAGTAATTACTTTTGGAACATTTACCAACACTTGGTGCAGGTCCAGGTTAACCATCACCTGATATCTGCTGTGGATTTTCTACCTAGTCATCATGAATTGTCATGATTGCAATAATCAGCTTACCGTCAAATTGAATTATTTCCTCAACATGAGTAAGTTCTGATAAATGATGACACATTGGTATATTAGCTCACGTATATTTTCCCGAAACAAACATGGACATGTTTTATGACTCATGCGAGAAGATTAGATTTCTCTGTACAATGAGGAAGCATCTCTCGCGTATGCAGGTTTTGTGGAAAGGCAAGATGAACATACTCTTCCGCGTAATGTTTTCAGCCCTGTGGTAAAGGATAATAATAGAAACTTTTCACTTTCCCACCTCCTGTCACGTGGTCAGTTTTGGAATGACACATTATTCATCTTGTTTTACATGCTTGCATTCAAAACCAATCTAACAAGGAAATGTTTGCCAGCACACCCGGACAAAAAGACTGACCCATTTAGAGTTTTACAGCAATAAGTTCCTCGTGTGTGAAATCCCTGATCACAGGTGGATTTGTGCACTTGTACTTGAGTAAGTGTCTGCACATAGAGGCCTCTGTTCTCTTACAGTGTCCTGTCCTGTTCTGAGCAACTTCATCTGCCTATGTAAACCAAGCGCAAATACTTCCTGTACGCAGAAAGATGAAGCCATCGAGTCATCAAGTCATTCCCAGGCCACTCTGTTTTTGGTCTCTACCAACCCCTGAGAGAAATATCTGCCTCTTTAACTTTCTAAATGCTCCACTATGTTCACCACAGTGTGTCTGTTGTTTAGAGCGGCACAGGCTGTGTGCAGTTGATTTATTAGACCTTGTAGGCTGACAGAAGCTGCTGCAGGAAACAAGGTTGATGAGAGCGGTGAGAGTGAACCAAAACAGTGTAATTGCAGATTGTAAAACAAGAAACATGTGTTGGATAAGGGTAAAACACTGCAGAATTGAGCAATAAGTATATATCGGATCCTCAGTATAAGTGACTTCTTTCACTTTACCCTCACTCATGTGATGCATTGCTAATATAAAAAATATTAATGACAGCAGCTTTAATATTTTTGTTACAAAATTTTCTATTAATATAATGTGCTCATCATCACTTGTGATGCTTTATGAGCTCAGATGAATTAAAATGTATGTTTTTTTTCCTTCTGATTGAAAAGGTTCATGGGGGATAATTTATTGAGCAGCCAAATTATGCGAGTGTAAAGTGGAGTGGCACTTATAAGGAAACTCAACAAAACTTAACAAGTGTCCAAACAAAGTGCATGGTGTTGCAGCCTGGACAAAATAAGACAAACACTTTTCAATACAGATCTACACAGTAGCAAATACCAGTTTGGTGACGTGTCAGAGGATTAAACCCGCTGCTCCTGTTTGCGTTACCCATTCCATTCCATTATCCAAACCGCTTATCCTATTCAGGGTTACTGCTGGAGCCGATCCCAGCTGACATTGGGCGAAGGCAGGGTACACCCTGGACAGGTCGCCAGTTTATCGCAGGGCACATATAGAGACAGACAAACATTCATGCTCATATTCACACCTACGGGCAATTTCGAGTCTCCAAATAACCTAAGCTGCATGTCTTTGGACTGTGGGAGGAAGCCGGAGAACCCGGAGGGAACCCACGCTGCCATGGGGAGAACGTGCAAACTCCACACAGAAGGACCACCCGGGATCGGCACTGTCACCTCTTGCCGTGAGGTGACAGTGCTAGCCACTACACCACCGTGCAGCGTTACCATGTCTGTCATTTTGACATTTCCAATTGTCATATTATGTCATGCTGTGAGTGCTGTGCCACTTTTAAAGCTGTGACTGTTTGCTTCCGATACGAGGATAATAAGACGTGTGGACATTATGGCCACAAGTTCATCATGAGGAAAAATAGATTGAGCAGGTTCTCTTTCATATTTTGCATTTTTTTTATTGAAAATATAAATTTAAATAAGGACGAGAACGGACCATTTAGCTGCAAGCTGAATGAATATTTTAACTTAAAAGAAATATACACGTTAACTTTCACCCAAACAGATAACACCTAACAGAATAACAACAGCCATTAACTAGAACAAGTATAACCAGCAAAAAAAACAGTAACATACATAACATTTGAAATATCTCTCCCAACATTGTACGCTGCATTCAACAGAGGACTCATTTGATCTGTGTAACAACTTTACAGATTTATGCTGCACATTACAAGTAACACTGTAGTGAATCGGGAATGAGGAACCCTCCATGGAGAGCAGGTTGTGTTTGAAATACAGGGACGACACAGTCAGAAGCAGGATCTGTCCAAAACACAGGCTTATAGGTTCAGCTTTCAGGTTGAAAATGCACGCGTGTTCTTGTCATCATTATTGTGATAACCTCACCTGTTCTCTTCTCAGAGATGCAGCCTCTATTTATTTTTTGTTTCCTCCTCTGATACACTAAAATAGAATACAGGATTAATCAGACCAGGAGGATGAGGAAATGCAACACAAGGACAAAGTCAGTGGCTTTATTCAAATGAGTTGTGCATGTTGCACTACCTGATACAGGGCACTCATGGTACTTGCAATTGTTTTTAGGTTACTATAAACTAATATATATACAAGTTTAAAGAAAAAGTACATCTACAGTATGCTCGTTTTAGTATGCCAGGCACTGTGAAATATTATCACCTTGTTTTTTGACATGACGTGTGACTTTAAAACTGTTTTTTATTTATATTAGAACACTATGAATAAGTGGTTAGTTCCCTTAAGCAGACTGCAGCACTGGAGCCTTGAACAAGAGTGGGCAACACTGCATGCCCGAGCTTGATGGAGTGATTTTCTACCTACTGGTTAACAGTACGTGGAGCGCCAAAGTGAAGATGATGATGCCAGAGAGGCAGACGGCAGCAGGTAAAATGACGCAAGTCAAGTCCCAAGAGGCTCGGCTGGAGAGGACAGGTCTGTCGGGCCCGGTTTGATCTGTGATAAGACAATTCACAGCGTGAAGACTATGAGACTCGTGGCACTCGGTTGATAGGATTTCAGTGTCTCTTGAGGATAACAAAACAATTATCTGTGTTTCGCAGACATTTGAAAGATGATTCAACCAGCATGCATTATTCTGCCTTCAGTTTCTCAATGTTTTAAGTCGTGAACTATGCGTCAAGAAATTGGAGCTGAAATGCATCAAAGACGGTCTTCTTCACTTTTTGCAGAGCCCTTATGTTTATACAGAAGAGTTTCATCTATCAAAGCACACACAATTATAGTGGAGTACACAATGCTCGTTACAAAGGATCCTTTTATTCCTAAAAATATTGCCAAGAAACCACTTAGGGCAACCTTCAGAGACACATACGTTTGCGATTACCCTATTGGAGATTGCGTGACAGTAAAGACTTACTGCTTCAATCCATGTTTATTAAAAAAAGAGGTACTGGAAACCATTTGCACTTTAAACTGTTGCAGCGCCTCAGGTTGTAAACATTTAAAGTGAAAGGAGGGAAAAGAAGAGAGTTGTAACAGACAACACATGATGGGAGCAGAAAAAGAAGAGAAGAAGGGAGCAGTACAACTCTACTTACTGCATTGCTCAAGACAGTGAATGACCGTGGCAGCAAACTTCACATCGAGCCTCTTCACCTGTCCAAACACAAAATGTGTATTCAAAGTCATCGTCCGCCTAAATGTGAGGGAGCATGCAGATTACCTCAAAACTACACAAACATACCTGGAAACATGAGTTGCATTGTTCCCCTGCCAGGTTCAGGCCAACAGCTTTATGTTTCTCCTGAGAAAGAGAAGAAAGACACACAAAAACAAAACGTAGGAGTTTAGCTGTGCAGGTGTGATGGAAGTTGTCACGGTTTCTCTTTTGCTTTCATTAGCTCTATTGTGTGGTATTAGCCATACCACTTTTCAGTGGTAATGCACTAGAGAGATGCTTGACTGATGAAGCGTTACAAACACACACCGATAAATGGCTTACCCCGAAAACATGTTTGAACACATTTCATGTTGCTGATGTACGTGTCAGACACCCTTTGATTGAGGATGTAATTACTTTGTATTGCTGTGATTACAATCTGGTGTTTTAAAGCTACAAAAATCTCAAGAGAAAAGATCAAGAAGCTGCCGCGCAATCTTTACAAGTATCGTTGTGACAGCTCCTTCGTGACGCAGATGCGTCCGTGCAGCACGCAATGGGTCACTAAAAGGTCTGACAAGTATGAAAAGGAGATCACTCATACGTTCTCTGTGACACCTACCACGTGCATGGTGTGCGTGTCGGTGATCCGGCACACAGTCAAGCCGTCAGACTTTGCACACAGCCCCAAAGAAAAGGTTGCAGTGATCTGTGACAACATCTTCACGTCTTCCTGACCCTTTAGTCTGGTCACAACCACCTCCCATGCTGGAAATTATTATTAATGTTAGTATACAGCTGTCATTGCAGAGACCAATGCTAGAATACCACATTACATAGTGGTATTGTGTTTATAATATATTGGAAATGTTGCTCTAAACAAAAAAGTACCTTGGAATCTGGCATCAGCGAAGGGGCACCTGGTCCAGGACTGATGGCCTGCAGTGAACTGAAGAACATAGTACAGTTTTATTTAATAGTGCTCCTCTTTATACACATTATACCAAGCCCACATGAAATAGTTCCAATGAACTGTTTAACCACTGATGTAAATCAGTATAAACTGCAGATAACAATAGCAGCAGTACTTCTGTGTTGTGGTTAGATTACCAGGTAACTCTCACTGCTGAGCTGAGCTACAAAGGATGAGGGTTTGAACAGAGCGTTTCCCCTTTTTTTTGCAGTCACCAGAGTACAGTAAAGCTTGATCCTTTACTGTGGGGGGTGTACTTATATGGACATGAGCAGGCGTAGCAGAGGAACTGCTATAGGCTACTATAGCATTATTCTCAAACAGAGGCGTTTATCCATTTTCTTTCCCATTTCGTAGCTCTGGCACTTTATAGCTTACCGTTAGCGAGTAACCTACGCTGTGAGTGGCCCACGGCATAGAGCTAGAGCGTTGTACTGTACCAACAACAAACATGATGTATGTCAAAGGGAGAGAGTGATCATTACCTTCATGCACAGATCAGGGTGTGGATCCACTTTAGTAAATGTGATCTGAGAAGCAAAGATTGATGAAATAGTTATTGATGAAATACACAGAGCAGCACTTTTAGGTCAGCTGGATTCAGCCTTCAGATGGGAGTCGCTCTGCGTCACTGCTGGCTATTTTTACATCAACAGGGAGTTCCCTTTTTCTTCTGATGCCAATGTCTGATCAAAACACAATCTCGGTTTCATTTAAGGATTCACAGGTGTGCAGTCTCTACCTTTGTTCTTGCAACTGCGCTGTTTGTAGCGAGTTTTTGGATAAGCTTTATGTGGGTCTGATTCAACAATTAAATGAGCTTAAGCAAGAGGTTTGAATCCACTTTTTCTTATTTTGATTCCCTTGCAAATAAACTGTTTAACATGCCTGGCCAAGTGCAATATTACACAGTTTACTTTAATTTGTAAACTCCTTTCTCTGACATCATATGTGGGAGATGAGACAAATGTTACTGGCCAAAAGAAATAAACTGCCGTCATCTTAACCTCTTCCCACCGTATAAAGAATGAAGCCTGCTCAGTCATTAACGAAGACGTCAGCAGAATGATGTCATACTTTGTTTATCATGTAAACACCAACGTCAAGTGTTTTGTGAACAGAAAACTCGCTAGGTAAACACAACTTCGGCTTCAACACGTCAGAAGGCTTGTACCTTTTCTCTGCTAACATTCTGTGAGGCGTGAGGCAGATCCACACAGACGCCGTCCTCTCTTTTCTGACACAACGCAACCACGGCAGTCACGGGACAGACAGGCTCCCACGAGAGCGTCTCCTCGAGCGGGTCAAAGTTAATTCCAAGCCACAGCTCCTCGAGACCTGCGGGCAGGGGGAGAGCTCAATCTTTTCCGACTGATATTGTATCAGCTGTGAAATGCTACAACCTCCCACGCTCACATTACTACAAATTTCTCGTGACTGAAAGCAATAAAGTGACTCACGGTGTTTGAACGGGCAGACCTGGACTCTCGAGGCATCCGTCACAGCTGACCATCCCTGTGAGGAATGTATTAGCAAAGGTTAAAACCCCTTTTCCTCAAAGTGATTACCAATAGAAACAGATCATAAACGTGTTGGTAGAAACATTACCTCGATGCAGAGGCAGGGCAAAGGTCGGGAGTAAGGGAGGGTGGCTCTCTTTACATGTTCCCCCTTCTTTATCTGGAAGGTAAACATGACATGTATTCATCTTTCTTTGGCATGTGTGAGCAGATGTGTATTTTGGGATTCCTGAGTCAAATGATTGATTAGCCACATTGTTTTTCACCGGCACAGTCTGACACAAGCAAGCTGTGAGAGTTCCCAAGAGGTTTAAAAGTGAAGGGGTCAATGCTTCTAAATATTAATTATGGATCAGAGAACAGCATTGCATTAGTTGAACATTTGCAGAGAATTAACAGAAGTAGGCCAGGGAGTGATTAGATGTAAATTGACTCACACACTGGTAAGCAGCAGAAAGGTTTTAAGTGACAAAGGGCACTCCGACACCCAAACATCATTTGAAGAGATCTTGAGTTTGAAAGGATGCTTCAGTTTCATGTGAAACAGCGGGACTAACCAGTGTGTAGGCCCCTGTGCCACCGCAGATGAAATCCTTGTGGCAAAGGCGGAGGTGGTAGTCTTTATCTTCCAACATTTCTGACACACTGACACTCAGCTCCTTCCTCTGTGGGTTCACATCATATGATATCCTCCCAGCTGAACGAAACAGAGGTCAATGTTAGTGAGATAGTTTTGCCTCGGTCATGGATACATGTGGGGGCCTAAATTAGGTTTCTGGTGTTGTTGGTGCCACCTTAGGGGCTGAAAGGCCATACCATGAAGAAAAACATCTCTGACACAATAAGCTTTATTTTTCTGTCTTTCTCCAGTCTTTGCTTTTCTTAATTACTTTAGAGCAGTTTGTCTAGAATGTATTCAAATAAAACAACCCCAGAGGAGAAAGTCACTCAAACAAGAGGTCAGAACTACATTTGGCTTTGTTTTAAAGGCTAAAAAGGCAAAAGGTTGGAGACCACAGGTTTATAAAACTATGTGTTAGATATAATGATGTAATGCCTAGTATGTACTCACTGATGCATTCTGGGACATGTCTGCGCAAATCTTCACTGATGCATTCTGTGGAGAAACAGAATAATGTTTAAACTACTAATAGTATAAAGATTAGAGCAACGTGACATGTGTAACTTTGACATAATATTCACCTACTACAGTTTTCTCTATTATTAATCATTAACATAACTGTATATCAGTCCTCCTCGTGTCACCTGTTCCAAGAAATTACAAGGAAACACTTGGTAGGTTACACAACACCCATTATTGACTTGGATTTGCTATGTTGTACACATTCAATCCTCAGCTACTTCATTGTATTGTTTGTCAACAGTCGTGCTGCCATGAGCGCTAGTTTGGATAATGATGCAAACATGCACGTGCTCTCACCTGGAGCGTCATAAGTGCCTGTCCAGGTTACCCCGCAGTAGCTCGGCACAGTTTTCACTGTTACTTGCACGCGTTGGCTTGGAGAAACGTCAGTGCAATCATTCTCAACTTCCACCTTCAGGAAAAAGGGAAAGTAAAAACGCACAAGCTGTTACACGTCTGGCACGGTTCCGAAATTTCATCACGGAAACTGATGTATGTGTTTGGAAACTTAGCAACTGTTGTATTCCGTGTTTTGAGGGTTTGTAGCTTATATACGATATTAAAAAATAAACCACATATCAAAATATTTACCACAAAGCCACGACTGATGTGTCATCTGACAATGTTTTGTCTTTATATGGAAAAATCATTTTTCACGTGTGCTTAAGAATTTTAGATCTGAAACCTTCCAGGTATCACAGAACATTGTCATGACGCTGCTGTTTTTGGCAATGTCATTACCTCCACGCATTTGCTTGCTTACAACACTGGCGAGACATGAAAACGAACTCACGAACAGAGAAGTTACTCTTGCATCACACTGATTATAACTGTTGACGGTACCTGCAGCCCAGAGAGTCGGTGTCGCGACTCTCTTCTGAAGCTGAAAATTCGGCAGCTGGCCATCATCCCCGCGGTGACGGTGCAGATGGACAAACCATGGATGGACTCTGGGGAGAAAAATAGCTCAAAGTCAGAAGCCAGAAGAGGCCTTGAGCACACAGTTATCAAACAGTAACCAGGCAGTTAGCCATTCAAAAACTATTCAAGCTTTTCAGCATGAGTTGGCATTACTTTAGATGTCAAACAGGAAGAACATTTGTCACGTTTCACTGGCTTTGTGGACTAAAGACTCAATCAGGATCAAAGGGGTTTCCCCACTCCAGCCTGGCAAATCCATAAAGATTATTATTGTGTGCTGCCGAGGTGGAAAAGTGTGCACGTGTCTGCCAGCATGTGAATTTTGACCCTCACCTTATCAGATCAAGTCTGTGTGCAAAATCAGGAACAGAAAAACGTCAATTGACACACCAATGATGCAAAAGCAGAAGTTTGATCGTGGAAAATAGTTTGTTTTATAAATGAGACTTCCTTCACTGTTAACCTGCACCATCCCCAACCCTTTCAACAACGATAACCACCTCTAACCAGTCCCACCTATAGGTGCCTGCAGAAAGGTTAACTAGGTGGACAACTCAGCTGCAACTGAATGGCATTCCTGATCAAATAATGTAGTAAATGTCTTGTGGATTTAAGTGGTCACATCAACATACCAGTAAGTTTGAATGCGGTCTTGATTCGGAGGTGCAGCGAGCACTTCTGCCTCCCCTCACAACGCATGACGGTGGAGATGTTGATGTCGCGGAACACAGAGGAACGGTTCAGACCTTCGGCGGGGTTCTGACACGGAGGAGGAAACCAATCTACGTGGGACAGGGCCAGAGAAAACAAAATACACGTCACACATCATCGAACAGGGAACATACTGACACATACTTTACACCGAGGCAATCATGTTGTCTTTTCACAGAACTGTCACATTTGTCGCGCCAAAAATTGTCCACATTTTTGTTATGTTCCAGTGAGGTGTTTCTGCTGTCACCCGTCCAATGAAGATTGTTTTGTTGATGCGCAGCATCGAGATTCCTCTTTAGCACTTCTTCAAACAAACACTCTCTGGAGTAATTCCGCTCAGGTTTAACACCTCACCGAGTACAGTTAAAAGGTTTCATTCGACACACATGCCTGTCATCGGTGCATTACGGTGCATTATTATTTTTTCATTGCGTGTCAACAAGTTGTGGGAATAAAAGTTTGATGGTAGGTAGGGCACTCTGCTTTCAGATCTTCAAAAATGATTTGTGTTTTTATCGGAGGCTTTAGTGTCACATGCTGTGCCTTGATGTGGTTTCATAGACTATTTCAGCCTTGAATGCAATTCTGAGAATCAAGTTCTGTGTGCATGCATGAGTGAAGATGTGATGTAGCAGCCGTGCATGTCTACACTCACTGTTGGGCTTGGTCTTGCACTGAAGGCCCTGCAAGGAGAGAGAGAGAGAGAGAGAGAGAGAGAAAAAGTGAAACACCCTGTAACTCTTTTCTGTGAATCCTGAATAGGAGCTCCATTAATAAAGTAATTCTTAACAAAGAGAACAAAGGTAGCACCGCTCCAGAACAGGGGATTTCCAGACAATAAGGAGCTTTTTTACATCCTCATCAACCCTTCAGGTACAACCCAACGTGTTTGTGTTCATGCTGCAGTTTGTTATGCTGCAACACGCAGACAACTACAACGGGTAAAGCTAGCTATTAATCAATTACTCCACTTGTCTTTCTCTGCTTTAATTTGGCAGTTGCAACAAGAGTCTGTGCTGACTTTATATGAAGCTAAATTGCAGACAAACATTCATACAGTGATACAAGCAATCACCAATGTCGTCATGTGCAATTCGCTTTGTAGAATACAGCCTTGTTTATTCATCAGCCAAGAAATATGTGGAAACTATTCCAGACACTCGCATTCAAACTATTCCTGGACCCAGTGATGACTGACGGTGTTCAAGCTTGCACTTGAATGATGTGTCAGACGTCACTGAATGCTTCTGGGTAATGCTAAATATGCATAAATCCTCAATTGTTCTTTGTTCGAACTGTCTTCAGGAGGTATTGTTGTGTTATAAGACCAAGCAGTATCCAGTATCCCATAACAGTATATATTTACATGACCTCATAGGTAATGATGTTTTTGAAATCCAACACAATTCATATTGGAGTCACATCTGGAAGAAAGTGTTGGGATATTTGGGGCGTTGTTAGCTGCTGAAAGAAGACCTTATAGGCCTAGGTTCACTAAGAGAGAAGCAAACAAGCTAGGGTAGAGAGGTAAGTGTTATCTACACACTCTCCACCCAACTACATTTGCAGCTGTTTTAGTTTCCTCCTTCGGCTTGAGTAAATGATAAATTGAGTAGTACAGAATGGGATTAAAAAAAATACTGTAGCCTTAAAGGACTAGACTCCAGCTCCCTTAACATGCGTGCGTTTAGTATAATATGCTCACTTTTACCTGATAATATTCTAATAAACATTTGTCAGTGAGTCAATAGGTGACTCACACAGGAAGTTTTAATGATGGGAAATAACTTTACAGCAGCACGTTCATCCTAATTAAACTGATGACACATGACCAGAGAGCCATCTAGGGTTTCCATACTCAGGGTTTACCTCAAACGCCCTGTCACCAAAAACTATGTAGAAGGGTTATTAATAGTAGTAGGGACTTTACAGGTAATCAGTAGTAGCACTAGAAGTTGTGATTGACATAGGTGTATTTCTGCCACCCAATGGAAGAACATCAAGCAGCAGCAGCAACACAAGACTGTGGTACTAGCAGCACCATCAGCAGAATCGTAGGAGGTAATAATAGAACACAACTATATTTAGAAGCTCAGAGACAACCGGCATATGTCCGTTTGTCGTTAATGTCCCAAAGGATGCAGTTTTTACCTGAGAACAACGGGTGCCGCATTTCTCTATCCTCTCCAATCCCGTGCTGTCTGCTGCAGCTCCAATCAGACCCAAACAACAGTGAGACATCAGCAAGGCGACCCACAGGACCATTTTCACCAGCCAGCACAGACTTCTTCTCTCCTCCTGCTCTGCTGCTCTGGGTCCCTGGGTTATCTGTAATCTTTTTGTATCCTTTTCCGGCAGGGTCAGGTGAGGCTTGGGCTAAATATGACAGGTAGGTAGATGGTGAGGAGGCTGTCCTGTTTGTTTTGTCCCGAGTGTGACGTTACCAGAGTGAAGCACACAGTGAGACACAAGCTGCTGTAAACAGTGGATTTAAATGTTCCTGAGTGGAGGTGTGGCCTCTTGGACACAAACTTTCATTTGCCTCTTTAACAACATTTCCAATAAGGTTTATTGTCATATAAGCACTCATTTCGTGTATATAATTGGAACTTGTGACAAACTTTAAAATGTTCAATTTGACTGGTATAGCAATTCATTTAAGTGGAAATACTGAATCCCTGCCACTGCCCCACACACACACACACACACACACACACACACACACACACACACACAGACACAGACAAACTGTACCACCAGAAAATCTGCATTCGCATTTACTAGAAGTGTGCAAAATTTCACAACTTACATCTTTTTACTATTGCTTCAGGTCACACTGTGACGTTCTGTGATAGAAACATACCTGTTGCATCTTTTCCCTGAACAAAAAGCCTTTTATATTTTACTGTGAACACAACAGTCCTGCTGTTGAATCTGGTTCAAGTCAAAAAGGGTGACTGAGACTCGAAGAATGCAACTTGATACAATCATCATATTGTGTTCACCCAGTTTAACCTTTTTGAAAACATAATTGCTTGTTTCGAGATTCGGAAGAGAAATTGGGAAAGAGTTGGCTACTTAAAGGTTCTTGAGCAGGTCACGTTTCTGTTCAAAACTACTTTGACCCAAGGCATCGGTTAGCCATAACAGTGGCTCTTGACATTTAACTCCCCCACAGAAAAAACTTCCTCTTCCTTCCTTTATGCTACTACTGCATGCCCTAACATGGAAAACATACTGCACGGTTGAACGCAGCTGGAAAGACATTCTTAGTCTTTAAAAAAAAGAATAATCACTTATTTTTCACACTTACATAATATAACCTTTTAATTCAATATGACAAACAGTTAACAGTTAGTTAACATATTAGCCCCACTAGCACTTATGCTGGGTTCCTGACCACCTGTCGAAGTCCAATGTTTACTCTTCTTTTAGTTTTCAACCAACTCCTGAGGGGAAACATCTGTCTCTTTAGCGGGTTAATGCTCCACTATGTTATTAACTGTGACTGTCTGCTGGTTGGTGCCAAACAGGTAGTGTGGTGTGGGTTTTCAGAACTTTTCTTTGCTGAAAACAGCATCTGGGTTGGGCCAAAAAAAACAACACTGTGAGAGCCGTGAGAGTAAACCCAAACACTTTTACAGTCATTTGACCCATTGTTACAACAAAAGAAAAAGATAATTATAGGTGCTATAAATCAATCAGTGTCTTTAAAATACAGAAGAATGTTAGTGCTATTTTTATACTGTGCATCACCTCTTATAATTACAACTATTGTATTTCCCTGTAATACTGAGTTGACAGGCAGACTGAAGCATGTCAAGCACTAACAGTTCTCACAGAACATCCTTTTCTTATTGTCATTCATCAGACCTATACTTGTGATGCCAGGAGCAGCATGTTCTGTTAAGGAGACTAAACAACTGTCAAGAATGTCTCCAAGCAACAAGTGCACCTCCTCTATTGCTGGGAATGACACAGGGAACAAATCACCCATGTCACCAACTACAAACTAATTATTCTCAGGTTATCTGATGGTCTTGGTGGCAGCCAATGGCTGGTTAACAAAATTTGGGTTAACAGAGGTAGAAAGAGGCAAAAGTATTTGGTGCATGTGTCAACAGTGACCCTGCAGCGTCACTGCATGCGCAATAGCTTCACTTGTGTTTCACTAGCAGACACTTAACTTCTTTGAAACGCAGTGTTCTGCAATAACATCTAAGCAAGACCATAAAAGTGTTCAAGCAGTGGGACAAGTGAGCTGATAACCACAACGCTCAACTCCAGGCAAAACAAAACTCAAGTGATGCTTGGAGTTCATGGCCTTAAAAGCAGATTTTTATATTTCCACGACGTAAATGCGAAATACTTTCATTTCAAGGGCGCCCGTAAAACAGGTGGCATATACTAATCATTATCCAGCTATGTTATAATTGATGTTCCTATGACCATATAGAAGACAGAGGAGACACAGCCATCACATGCCTTGCTTAAATCAAATCACACATAGACAATGTCAGGCAGGTGTAAATAACAGGCTATTAACTTGCATCTGGCCCTTAGCCCTGTGACACCTTTGAGCTTCCTCAACGAAAGTGTTAGGTAAGTCAAAGAATATGGTTATATGACCAAGACCTGGAGCGAACATCAATGACAGAACTGTTGGCATAAGACCATTTATTGTAGTGTTTATTGTTGCTATTTCACAGAAGAGCACTATAATATTGTTTGAAGCAGTTCCTGGATGAATAAAAAGAAAGTCCTTTGGTACCTTGCACAGTCATCATTGGGTAATCAGCAGGTCAGACCTGCTCTACTTTTGTGTAATGGCTCTATCTACTGGGACTCCGTGTGTATTACAATACCTTCCTTTTTTTCCCCCACAGTCATGCCGCTTCCCATATATAATAATAATGAAGTTATAAATGTTAGCAATTCATCAATAATTAGTCAAAGGTTGTATTGATAGTGGACCATCAAGGCTGCAGTCATAATTCATTCAGTTTGGTAATTCATCAGTAAACTCTCAAGGAAAATTGGCTTGATAAGTCATCAAGTCTGCAGTTTTTATTGTAAGTCATAAAAAAGGGATTCCTCCAGTGGAATAATCCATCATGTTTACGGTTGTAAATGTTAATGATTTGTCCATTAACAGATTTCTTTTGATGCTCTGTAGCTCTTTTTCTAAATGTGAGTGGTCAAACAGTACATTGGAGGGGTCCTCCCAGTGAATTAAAGAGCAAGTTATGCTAATATTAATATTAATAATAATCATAATACTAGAAGAAGGGGAAAAATACGACTTTTAAAACAAATTGTTTCCATTGTATTACAAATTGAAATGTTTGCGCTTACCAACACTATGTCCCTCGGCTGCTTGATTATGTCTAAAGTCCTTTCCTTTTAGTTGATTAAATACATGTTGTCCTATGATGCGCATGAGTACGCACAGCTCCAGCCACTCGTATCTTAAGACTCAGGGGTTCTTAACCTTTTTGACCTCGGGGCCCAACTTTTCAAGTACAAAGTGTCCCGGGGCCCATTCAAATATTAACACTATTAGTTGAACTGATTGATCTCACTCTTGGTTTGATTTGTATTCAATAACTATATTGTTACCTGTTCAACTCCACCCCTATTTTGGAGCAAAACCGCCTAAAATTACATACCCAAATTAAAATGGCTGTAGCTTCTGAACCACTCTGACTATATGCATCAAAAGTGTCAGAAAACCTGTAGGTCATATAGAAACAGAGCAGTGGGCCTTTGGAGTCAGTAAAAATTGAAGATTTTTGTCCGCATAAAATAAAAAAGTATCTTTCAGAATAAATAACTGCCTGTGGCTGTATCTGTACAGGTAAATGACAGTATAGGGCTGTAACTACACTATCAGTGAACAACTGCCTCAAATTTGAAGAAGATTGGACAAAGTATGACGATTCTACAGTGTTTCTTCCATGAAGAGATCCAGGCGGAGCTCTAAAAGGATATTTGGAGACCCAAATGGACACATGGTAACCAAATGATATTCTGACACACTAAAGGTGTTTCTCCCTTTATATTTTGATATATTATTATTTTCCTTTTATTTTTAGCCTTTGCAAATTGCAAAAACTATATATATATGGTCGAAGACGTCGTATGTAAGTAGCGGACTTACTGTGCGTAATGGCTGCGACTGAGCGCACAATCGAGTATGTGGGTAGCTCAGCTACGCAAGGTTATACGTTGGTTGACGGCTTATAGAAGAGGAAGATAAGGTTTTTACTTTAAGTACTAGCGTTTTCTGAAGCTACTAGCTCCATGGTAACATCCGCTAGCACATTGTTGGGTCTGTAATGTGTCTTTTTCCGTCGAAATGCTGCAAGATCCGACTTGCAGCGGTTATGGCGACTTTGGACAGTGTGTGTTTGGGCTCCTTTTGTGAAAAATTCATAAGAAATGAAAGAAAATCGATGATTTCTTTGCAAAGATGAGGGTTTTGGGCATGCTGGGATACCTAACACGGCCATGTTTTGTGACGTAGGAACTGAACGGAAGGGGAGGGGATCGAGGACGCCGGCGTCCTCGCGGAGTTGAACAGGCAAAACCCTTGTCAAATAAATGAGATGATACAATGTGATGATCACAAAGACATTTATTTATCATGTGTATGTAAACCTGCATACACAACAAGAAGCCCAACAGGCTTTCCCACCAGCGTTGGATGTTTCGTCGCTAGGTGTCGCTTTATTTTGAAGGCTTCAGTGCTTCGTTTGATAGCATTAGCCCAAATTCCACACACTGAAAGAAAGTCCCGTATGATATGAATTCTTCACACACCATTATACCGGTGCATAGCCAAAACAACTGCTGCCTGCTTTCAACAGGCAGCTAAATGTATTCTTTGCTGCTAATGTACAGCGGTCAGCGCTAGTTGTCTTATATGTATTGAGAGGGAACCCTAGTCATGGTCGAGCGAGCGAGCCTGCTTGCTAGCACAACAGTCTGCTAACAGCTGGGAGAGGCTCCGTCGCTCCAGTAAAGTTACATTAAAGAACAGAGCGATGCAGGATGAACAAAGACAGACCGGAGCAGTGTTACATCAGTGTTACATCATTTAATGAATCATAAACATTACATGATTTAACCACTAGAGGGCAGCAGTGTTAAATTATTTAATGAATCATAAACATTACACGATTTAACCACTAGAGGGCAGCAGTGTTAAATCATTGAATGAATCATAAACATTACATGATTTAACCACTAGAGGGCAGCAGTGTTAAATCATTGAATGAATCATAAACATTACATGATTTAACCACTAGAGGGCAGCAGTGTTAAATCATTTAATGAATCATAAATAATGTGCAATGTTTATTACTCATTAAATGATTTAGCACTGTTGCCCTCTAGTGGTTAAATCATGGAATTATGATTCATTAAATGATTTAACACTGCTGCCCTCTAGTGGTTAAATCATGTAATGTTTATGATTCATTAAATGATTTAACACTGCTGCCCTCTAGTGGTTAAATCGTGTAATGTTTATGATTCATTAAATGATTTAACACTGCTGCCCTCTAGTGGTTAAATCATGTAATTATGATTCATTAAATTATTTAACACTGCTGCCCTCTAGTGGTTAAATCATGTAATGTTTATGATTCATTCAATGATTTAACACTGCTGCCCTCTAGTGGTTAAATCGTGTAATGTTCATGATTCATTAAATGATTTAACACTGCTGCCCTCTAGTGGTTAAATCATGTAATGTTTATGATTCATTCAATGATTTAACACTGCTGCCCTCTAGTGGTTAAATCGTGTAATGTTTATGATTCATTAAATGATTTAACACTGCTGCCCTCTAGTGGTTAAATCGTGTAATGTTTATGATTCATTAAATGATTTAACACTGCTGCCCTCTAGTGGTTAAATCATGTAATTATGATTCATTAAATGATTTAACACTGCTGCCCTCTAGTGGTTAAATCGTGTAATGTTTACTACTCATTAAATGATTTAACACTGCTGCCCTCTAGTGGTTAAATCATGTAATGTTTATTACTCATTAAATGATTTAACACTGCTGCCCTCTAGTGGTTAAATCATGTAATTATGATTCATTAAATGATTTAACACTGCTGCCCTCTAGTGGTTAAATCATGTAATGTTTATGATTCATTAAATGATTTAACACTGCTGCCCTCTAGTGGTTAAATCGTGTAATGTTTATGATTCATTAAATGATTTAACACTGCTGCCCTCTAGTGGTTAAATCATGTAATGTTTATGATTCATTCAATGATTTAACACTGCTGCCCTCTAGTGGTTAAATCGTGTAATGTTTACTACTCATTAAATGATTTAACACTGCTGCCCTCTAGTGGTTAAATCATGTAATGTTTATTACGCATTAAATGATTTAACAGTGCTGCCCTCTAGTGGTTAAATCATGTAATGTTCATGATTCATTAAATGATTTAACACTGCTGCCCTCTAGTGGTTAAATCGTGTAATGTTTATGATTCATTAAATGATTTAACACTGCTGCCCTCTAGTGGTTAAATCATGTAATGTTTATGATTCATTCAATGATTTAACACTGCTGCCCTCTAGTGGTTAAATCGTGTAATGTTTATGATTCATTCAATGATTTAACACTGCTGCCCTCTAGTGGTTAAATCGTGTAATGTTTACTACTCATTAAATGATTTAACACTGCTGCCCTCTAGTGGTTAAATCATGTAATGTTTATTACGCATTAAATGATTTAACAGTGCTGCCCTCTAGTGGTTAAATCATGTAATGTTCATGATTCATTAAATGATTTAACACTGCTGCCCTCTAGTGGTTAAATCGTGTAATGTTTATGATTCATTAAATGATTTAACACTGCTGCCCTCTAGTGGTTAAATCATGTAATGTTTATGATTCATTCAATGATTTAACACTGCTGCCCTCTAGTGGTTAAATCGTGTAATGTTTATGATTCATTCAATGATTTAACACTGCTGCCCTCTAGTGGTTAAATCGTGTAATGTTTATGATTCATTAAATGATTTAACACTGCTGCCCTCTAGTGGTTAAATCGTGTAATGTTCATGATTCATTAAATGATTTAACGCTGCTGCCCTCTAGTGGTTAAATCTTGTAATGTTTATGATTCATTCAATGATTTAACACTGCTGCCCTCTAGTGGTTAAATCGTGTAATGTTTATGATTCATTAAATGATTTAACACTCCTGCCCTCTAGTGGTTAAATCATGTAATGTTTATGATTCATTAAATGATTTAACACTGCTGCCCTCTAGTGGTTAAATCGTGTAATGTTTATGATTCATTAAATTATTTAACACTGCTGCCCTCTAGTGGTTAAATCATGTAATGTTTATGATTCATTCAATGATGGAACACTGATGCCCTCTAGTGGTTAAATCATGTAATGTTTATGATTCATTCAATGATGGAACACTGATGCCCTCTAGTGGTTAAATCATGTAATGTTTATGATTCATTAAATGATGTAACACTGATGTAACACTGCTCCGGTCTGTCTTTGTTCATCCTGCATCGCTCTGTTCTTTAATGTAACTTTACTGGAGCGACGGAGCCTCTCCCAGCTGTTAGCAGACTGTTGTGCTAGCAAGCAGGCTCGCTTGCGAGCTGTACCCAGCATGCAGTTCGGCGGTGAAATTTTATAAATGTACAATTATTAGTGTTACAAATTGTTTTTGTGTCACAGACTGTTGTGTGCTGTTGTGTTATTCTCTGTTAAAGAGCATTAGTTGTGGGTTGTTAATTGTTGTGTTATAAAGTTATGACCATGACTAGGGTTCCCTCTCAATACATATAAGACAACTAGCGCTGACTGCTGTGCATTAGCAGCAAAGAATACATTTAGTTGCCTGTTGAAAGCAGACAGCAGTTGTTTTGGCTATGCACCGGTATAATGGTGTGTGAAGAATTCATATCATACGGGAAATTAAAACCGGTATACTGCCCAGCTCTAGTCTTTATTATAGTTTGGACAATTTTGTACCAATATTTGACGGGCCGGATTAAAAAGCCCAACGGCCGTAGTTTGCCCATAACTGGGTTAGCGGCTAGCTGAGTGTCTTCTTCTGCTTATTGTAGCTTGTTAAACAACTGACTGACGCATTACCGCCACCAGGTGGTGGGAAGCTATATTGTAACTGAGCGTCTCATGGAGAACAGTAATATCTCTGGTGTCTTCAATTGATAACCTATGCGGTCCCGCGGCCCTCGCGGCACACAGGTGCAAAACTGAAAGTTTTTTGCGGCCCTCTAGGTGGCGTTCGCGGCCCAATCGTGGGCCGCGGCCCCATGGTTAAGAATCACTGTCTTAAGTTATCTGTTATTAAAGGACAAGTCCTCGCGATATCACAAAATAATCACACAGCTGAGTTTCTACACACCAGACTGGTGAGCTATTCAACAGATGTATAGTGAAATACTAAAGAGTGTAGGCTGCAGGAAACGCGCTCGGGCTGCTTCGTTAACCCAAAAGAAGGGACTTTAAAAAAATAAGGCAGAACTCCTTTTTTCTTATGATCATCATAATCATTTCTGTCATGACGCAGGCGTCCGATATGACGTGTTACATTGCAATATATCATATTTTTGATTAGGACAATCTACAATACAAGGGCAGGGTTTCTACAGTCCGTGTAAAGACTTTAGGGCTGAATTACCTTTAACCTGCTGTCAGCCTCTGTAAACTGCTCATCCTGCACTGCAAGAAATAACAGTCATTGAGCCTACCGAACGTTAAAGTCTTGTTTTGTATAAATAAATTAGAATCCGTTATAATAATTTCCATTTGTTTCCAGTAGAGAGGTGTAGCATAACCTATACTGTTTACAAAATAGAGCTGTATTAATAATGACTCATCGCATCAAATATCGTGAACGATTACAATTGTCATACAGTAGCAAACAAAAAAAAAAGATTTATCCCGCACCGCTGGATGTTATATATTCTATATTTATATCACTATTATTTATATTATATTATATTACTTTATTTCTTTTTTTAAATAAAATGTATTGTGGGCTTTATAGAAACGTGGAGACCAAACATGGAATTGACATTTTTTTGCAGTGTGCAACCATGGTTCTGTCACATGACCCGTTAATCTTCAATGTATTTCCGCGTTCACGACGGCCGAGCTGTTACCAATGACTCTCCATGGGTGTGCAGGGCTTTACCTAATGCATCATAGCTGTTTTCATCATCCTCTCCTCCGGCTGCGGCTGCTGTCTCCGCTCTGAATGAATGAAGCTTTAACCGTCTGAGGTCCTCCTCCTCCTCTTCCTCTCCTCCGCCGCCCTCTTATCCTCCATCAAGCCTGCCGTCGACCAGCACGGCCGAGCTGGGGGGGAATCCGGGGAAAGGGAGCCGCGGCGCCGCGCACCGGCCGACGGACACCCCGCCGCGACGCGCCACCAATATGCTCACCCGGGTCAAGTCTGCGGTGGCCGGGTTCATGGGCGGAATCATGGCCGGGGGCAGCTCCGGCGGAGGGGGCAACGCTGGTTCCGAGCTGCCGCTGAAATTCCCATATATGCGACCCGAGTTCCTTGGGCTGTCCCAGGATGAGATCGAGTGTTCCGCGGACCACATAGCTCGGCCCATCCTCATCCTGAAGGAGACGAGGAGATTACCGTGGGCCACCGGATACGCCGAGTAAGTAACTGCCCTTAAATCTGCTGATGCCTTTAACGTGTCATCATCACAGTGGCATTTGATATATAGCATAATGTGCGTTAAGTCTTGTGGAGGCCTAAGTGCTTGCAGGTATCCATCACAACAGACCGGCACCTGTTGTGACCCACATCCATCCCCAGCATCCCCCTTTGCTCTCCGACTTCATGGATAAACGGCATTCATCCACCCTGAGAGCCCAAGCTGGTGTTCACGTGCAAGAGGATGATGCATCCACTTCTGCACCAGCAGCATCTGGGTATTAGTGTCTACATGCAGCTGCACTCTCGGTGTAGTAAACCAGTTCAAAAAGATGCAGCCTCATATTCTGTCCATGGCTTTCCGGCTCCAGACTGCTGACTAGTTTTAACGCACTTTGGTGAACAGGTTTTTTTTTTGCATAGTATGCTCGTCATCGCTGCCCCGTCAGCACCCACACACTGTAGTATAGCAGAGAACCACCAGTGTACTGGTAATCATGTCACATCCCTCCATATAATCTGATGTAAAAGCGTGGATCCAGGATATTATTCCATGACATTCCATTAGCTCTTTAGTTTGTTATTGGAACAATGGCGCGTGACCGTTGTCACGTACATTCAGGAAAGCGTTATCAGTGTGAGGTTAGTTGACTAATGACCAACTCCAGTACATGGATCAATTACAAGTTGACTCCCCTTGATATCTGCACTACAAGTTTACTGTAACTGGAAGTTCATTTGTCCCTCTGTTGACTTAATGATACGCGTTGTGAGTGGAATTGTGTGATTGAATGAATTCAACCCACAGCTGGATAACCCCCGTCCAGACTCCAATGCGCCTCTCCAAAAGGCCTCTCCACCCTGATACCAGCAATGACTGTGGATAACGTTTCACAATAAGATACACGGAATCTTGAGTATTTACCAAGGGACAAATGGGAGGAATAGCCAATTAATCAGTCATCACTTAGCTCCTGAAAAGCCTTACAGCCCGTTTGTCTCTTATCAACATTTATTATTATTATTATTATTATTATTTATATATATATATATATATATATATATATGGAGTCCCTCCTTCTCTTTTCTCCCACGGGATTACGTTAGAATAATACTGAAAGTGTTTGTTAATCGGGCCTTTAGTCACATCTTCCTTTCTCTCTTTAACACACACACTCTCACTGATACTCAAGAGTGTTTCTTTGGGACCGGTGTCGTTAATGAGTTCATCTCGTACCGCCATTCATCTGTAATTAAAGCCTTCTGTGTTGTCATTACAGCAGCCATTTTGGCTCGCGCCTCTCTTAACTCTCACACCTCACACACTCTCTTTTCTGCTCACAATCCAAACAGCAGAACTCTGCTAAATTTTCTTTTCTTTTTGGAATGAAGCAAAATCCAAGACAATATAAAGTGACGTATTCAATTTTTGTTGTTGAAGTGCTCAGAATTGACTGTTTGCTCAACCACCCTTAGAACTGCGACTGTCCAATACATACACTGAAAAATAAACACATTTTTAGTGTACATTTTTCATCATCACAACTTCCTATTGAAGAAGAACCCATCCATTCTTCTTGCATGCCATTCAAACGCTCCCATTTTGCCGTTGTGTTTTCTTATCTCTGATATTCAGGTGGTGGTGCAATCCTGACCAAAACCTTCAAGAAAATGTACAAAAATGTAGACTTTTTGAGAGACTGTTTCATGCATTGTACCCGTAGATCTTTCGCTGTTTTTGTTCCTTTGACGTTCTGAGTTAAACGGAGGCAAAGCTATATGAACCACTGTGCTTCGCCAAATAATTATCTCATCCTTGGGGCCATTGTCTGGCCCAGAATCTCTTGCAGAGGGTCGAGAAACAAAGAGGGCATTAGATGTCTGACAATGGCGGGGGATTAGGTTTTGTTCCTAATGGGAGGAAAGCTAATTGTTCCGAATGAACCGTGATTGGCAGGGAAATGAAAAAAAACAACTATTATTCTTCCTGCAAATGCTGAAATGAGGATAAATTAGATGCAAGGGCACTTTCAATCACACACACACACACACAATGGCATCAGCTGCTCTTACCATGAACTAGAGTAACACAGAACGACCCATTATTGATTGGACCCATTAAACACATTATAGTCCTGAAGGATGAGGACTGTTTTGGAAAAAAAGTTTCTAGGGTTCAAAAGTTCCTATAAACATGCTTTTTTTCCAAGTAAAACCAGCAGGACATGATCTCACACACACACACACACACACACACAAGTTCATCACATTACTGTGATTGTTGACAGCCGATTCGATGAAGCAGACGAAGACTTCCCGGACTTGTCCATCATGAGCTCCAAAGTGGTCGATGCGTCAGAGTGTTTTATGGCCGTCATAACTCAGAGGGCATCTTCGAGGGTGCAGCAGAAATATATTAGGTTTGAAAGCAGAGCTGCGTAATCACAGCGCAGACCAGCTCTCTGGACAATGATGGCTTTTGTGCATGCATGGTGACTGACACTTTAGAACCAAAGCAGTGCCAGTTTTATCCAACAAAATAAGCTGTTTGATACACTGATCACAGCATATTGCTGTACACATTTTAAAAAGGGCTCCCTGGTTATTGGATTTCCTCTGCACTCCACTAAAGCAAAATGGCTTCACTTGAACCAGATTGAAAATACAAAAGCCTTTATTGATTTGGTGTCCTCCCATTTAACCGCTGCATGATCTGCAGCGGTTAAATGGACAGCTATAAGGCTTTCAAACACAATATCTATTAGCAAAACAGGCACGTAGAGCAACATTAAATAATGTGTCGATGAAAAATGGGAACAGCAAAAGCCAAATCTAAAATACATACTCGCTTTTGCAAAAATATCTCTGTGCTTGTTTTCGCTGCTTCTCCTGTCACTATCTTTCTATTTCTATCGGAGGTTAAAAAGCATTTGAGGCAAAGAGCCACACTAGTAGCAGAAAACATCCAAACGTCTGCGTCTATAAATAGGCCAATTTCTCAACTCGCACACACATTCACAACACCCTCCAGAGACGTCTGTCTGACTCGCCAGCCTCACTGCAGCTGCCTCCACGATCTGTATTTTCTCACCATGTATCGCTAGCCGCCACATTACCGTAGCTATGGGCTGTTATTCAGCAGGCAAAGATAAGGGCTGCAATTTAGGCGTTTATCTTAACCCCCCAAAAAATGAATGTAGATTTTTTTTTTCACTATATTTACTTTGAATGTAACTTTTAAAATTGACAGAAAACATAATTTATCATCTATATTCAAAAACATGGCCTCAGCCCTGCTCATGTGTGTATTTCTGCTAGCTTCTTGTGCCGTTTGTGAACCACAACGCAAAAAAGAAGCAAAGCAGTACTTAAAGAAATGTTGTCAAATGCTGAAATGTGTGAAACGAGCAAATGAGACAGATCACTTCTATGCAAACCACATAGTTATTATGTGACTGTCCTCAAACAGTGTGGGCTTTGTCTCTCTCTCTAATTCATGTAAAGATGAATAAGGCAACACACACACACACACACACACACAAAGACATTCTAATTCTCCCAGAAGCGACTGTCCCGATGCATCAGGACACTCCCGGCAGAGGGGTAACCACAAACAAGCTCTCCTGTTTGATCTTTATCAGGGAACATGAAACACACAAAAGCCAGCAGCTGCTTCGCCCGGCGCACAGATAGAAACCTCCGGCTGCAGGCTCTCTAGACTAATTGCTGTGATCCTATGATAACCATGAGAGACCACAGTGCTGTTTCATCCAACAAAAAGCATCTGACGTCGACTTTCATTCAACCGCCTGTTCCAGACCACAGCTGTCACACCGGGCAATCGCAGCAAGTGGCACATCTGTTGCTCGCAGCAAAATTGTATCTGGAAAAAAAAGAAAATGAATGCCCGAAAGTATGTTGCCAAATGGGGATTTTGATATTAGGACCTCTGCATGTCTATAAAATGAGTCAACCTGTTCGTATCATGCCTTTTTGTTTCAGGGTGATTAATGCTGGTAAGAGTGCACTGAACGAGGACCAGGCCTGCTGCGAGGTGGTCGTAGCGAGACGGAGGCCGATGAGCTACTGCCCTCCCTCCACGCCCAGCAAGACCCCCACGGCCAAGAGACGCAACTCCCTGCCCAACGGAGAGGGCAAGCTGGGAGAGGTGACACAAATACACTCAATGTTTCAGCATATGCACAAAGGGTTTACAGCGTACATTCATGTACTTCATGTACTGTATATGTGGAGCTGTTTATGTGCCATTCAGGGTTCCCGTTGTGTGTTTAGTTGTGACATGATGCGTCTAGAATGATGCGTTTATGGAACTAACCATCATTTCAATAATTGAGTAATCTACAGGTTCATATGTTAATTAATCGATTGGTTGTTTGTCACTTTATCAGTAAAATATCAGAAAATTGTGATTTCCTAAAACCAAAGGAAACATCTCAAACTCTACGATATTCAATTTCCAATCACTTGTTCCCATCAGGATGAAGTGTAAGAACTGTGATCCCTTAAATTTTCATCAAGGCGTCATCTCGCAATTTCCTTTTGCCCAATACTGTGGTTGATGACCAAATACTGGCAAAACTAAAGGAGTCGTACAAGATGTATGAATAAGTAAGTAAATTGTCATTTTAACCAAATAAACTTAAAAAAATGAACTTCTTTGGTCTTTAATTTAAATTTGATATATGTGTTTTTGTTTTTGTTCACATGTAAAGCTCTATCGCTGCAAATTGGCTTTCAGTCACAAAAACTGTGAGAACTGTTCTCTTAGAGGAAGCAGTTGAGACAGATGGTCGTTCAGTTAAAACTTCCAAAAGTTTGCGTCCAAAGTCGTTTGTTTTCCAGGGTTACACCGCGTGGGTCAGGTATTCCAGGTCAGGTAATACCAAGCAGAGTGTGTGATGGCACAGAGGTGACAGAGGTGTGAGGGGGAGCCTTGTTCTGTTTCTGCCTACAGAAAGACTTGAAGAGATGAGGAGCTTTGACCTCTGCAGCTTCCAAACACTGTTGGACAGGATGAGTCATGGGATTTTTGCGTACATGTGTATACATGAATTATACAGATTTTCCAGTGAGACCCCATTATTCTGATGTTTTGTACGATGGCTCCTGCCCCTTTTAAATACATCAAAAATGGGATCAACCAAACCAAATCAGAGTTCAAATGCTAAATATAAAAGAGTCTGTAATGATAACTGTGGCACACTCCATATGTAAAGCATTGTTGATGCGTTTTAAAAGCTGCTCTTTAACTGAAACCCCACCTCTACCAGAATTTAAGAAAGTTTGGGTGGGACACTGATTAGTGGGTGTAAAGATATGCATCTTTGAGCTAAAAAGAATTATAATCCTTTTATCATTCGTGTTGAATGTGATTATATTTCCACTTGATAATAAATGAATATACATCTTTCATAAATGTGTCTGCAGGACAGTGAAGGACTGGTGTTCCACTACTGGGCCTTGTTCGACGGCCACGCCGGCTCAGGCGCGGCAGTCGTCGCCTCCCGCCTGCTGCAGCACCACATCGCATGCCAGCTCCAGGCCGTCATCGAGATCCTACGCAATCTGGCCTCCTTCCCCCCGACCGTCCTGGGCGAGGAGCCCGACAGCAACCCTTACCTCCAGGGGAACACCCCGGGCCCTCACCGGGCCCTGACCCGGGCCGCCTCCCTGCGCGGGGCCGCAGGTGCGCCGAGTTCCCCGTGCAACACCCCGCCTCCGCCTCGCTTCTTTACAGAGAAGAAGATCCAGCATGAGAGTCTGGTGGTAGGAGCCATAGAGAACGCCTTTAAAGAGATGGTGAGAGTCTGGTGCTGGGTCATTTTTTTTCACACTCGCATATCATTGAGTTTGAACTAAAACAAGACATTTGAATTTGTCACCTCTGGCTCTTGGAAGCGGCTTTCTGACATTTTACAGACCAAACAATGAATCAGTTAATCAAGACAATAACTAAATATTATAAAGACCATGGACAGTTGGCTCGTGACATAAATTCATGAGCAGAAATGTGTTTCTCTGTAGCTGACGGTCGGTAAATAGTTCAGTTATTTAGTCGTTTATTTAGCACTTAGTTGAGTACATTTACACATTAAGATGCGTTTTATTATAGTCTAGGTCAGTTGATGTGTCATATAATAATATATAGATATATGAAATAAGATATCTTGAAATGCAGTCATACCACAATAAATTCACAAGATTCACAAATCCTGATATTTAATTTAAATGAATTATGGTTTCATGTGTGGGAAACAAAAGGAATATTTTCACCACATTTTCTTATTTGAAGGGAAATATTAGCATTGGAGTGCATGACCTGTCAAACTGTATAGACATACTGCCAGTGTGTATGCAGTACATATTTGCATGAACACTCAGCAAGTATGCAAATACAGTCAGATAAACAAAAGCTGGTATCAGTTGCTGAATTAGTCTTTGCTGTCAAAATATCACACACTGATTTTCCGACCTGAGGCCAGAAAGGCACACACACACACACACACACACATTCACCAACACACAGACGGTTTACAGAGGTGCTCATGAAGATAGTTTCCCCACCGCAACCTTATTAGTGTCTCTGTTTACAGTTGATTTAGACATCTGGCCTCAGAGAGCTGAGCTGATGGACCGATGGCTCCCGGCTAAACGCACACGTACGCACTGCGGATTTCTGTAGTTCAAGGGCAGCATCTGACTAAATGTGTAATTTGCTTTTTCACGAGGCATTTTTATCAGAAAATTCCTGAAGAAACAGCTACAAGCCAATCAACTTTTTTTTCTTATTTTGTAACATTCAGTTGTGTGTTTCTTTGTTATTTTTCCTTCACTGTTTCTTTTCAATTGCTTTGTGGCGACGTATCTGAAGAAGCCAAAGTCTATGCAGTATTACCACTAGATGGCGATGGAAAACAGTCCACGCTGTTCAAGCTGGACCCTGCGGTACCCAGATTAAAAAGATCACTGTGAAAGCTCCTCTCCGATCAACCCACCACCACTCTGTCTGCTCGAGGGGAGAGAAAAAAAAAAAGAAGCTCTCTTACATCTGACTTGACATCCCTTTGTAGGAGATTTTCACTGCGTCATTTAAAGCCGTAGTCTTGGTAGGAAGATGTCAACCTTCTGTCTGCAGGGTTTCTGCAAGATTGGAATGCAAAAAAAAAAGAAAGAAATTACAGACAAACAAACTGAAAACAAGTTAATGAGCATTATGAAATGTGTGTGTGTGGCGATCAATAGTCTACAACGATGCTTACACATAGAGTGTCTTTCTAAAAAAAAAAAAAGTCGATCTGATTTTCTCAGACTTGGTTCTTGCTCAGTGTCTGTTCCTGATCATTTTCCTCCATATCTTTTTTTCTTCACGGCCTCACAGTCGTATTTATGAATGTTATTAACTAGACGACGGCAGAGTCTCTGTATTTAAACCGTCCCTCTGCCTGTGTGGGCTGCACACAGTCTGGATTTTGTTTTTTAACTTTTACTGTGTGGTTAGATGTGAGAGTTTTTTTTTGTTTTTTTTTCGATTGTGCTTCTTAAGTGAATCTTCATTAAAGATTGACAACCGTCTCTCGCTTTCCCAGGATGCCCAGATTGAGAGGGAGAAGCAAGTCCACCACATCACAGGAGGATGTACGGCTCTCACGGTGGTTTACCTGCTTGGAAAACTCTACATCGGGAATGCAGGAGACAGCAGGTGTGTATGCTTATCTTCTGTCCACTACATGAAAGAGCCTCTAAATCAGGCACTGATAATGACACCGCAGCACAGGAACCCAAAAACATGTGATGTCAGTGCCTTGTGACGCCCTTCCCGCTGTTTTGGACGCTCTCATGGCCAACCTCAGCAGGGAAATTGGCCGACACTAGAGGGGTAGTCAGCTGTTCCATGTGTCCTCTGTCTCTCCCTTCTCACAGCTCACCTTCTTTTGCTGCTACGCCTCCGCAGCACACATACTACACATCTATTGGCTTATTATCACACCCCAAAAATATGGTTGTTTGAAGTGAATCTTCAAGGTTTTTGCCTGTACATTACCTCTCCCAACTTTTTTTTCTGTGTCTGCAGGGCTATCATTATTAGAAACAACGAGATCATCCCCGTGTCGACAGAGTTCACACCAGAATCAGAACGACAGCGACTCCAGTTCCTGGTGAGAAAACCGCTGAGCCGTAAGGAGTGTTTGCGTGTCTCTCGAGCTCGTTATAACCACAGACCTAGATCTAATCAAAAATAATACATAAAATAACTAAAAAATGTCCATGACTTTGAGTCGAGGGAACCGGAAGTGCAAAAAACGCTGTCTCGTTTCCTGGACTGCAGCGCTCTATTGTTGGCCACAGTCTCACGCCGTGTGTTCACACAACAAGCAACACAATCAGCGAGGCAGCTGAACTTCATCCATTTCCTAAAGAGCTGGGCAACAGGGAATATCAAGCAATGTGAGCACAGCTGAGAATAGCTGGCCGTGTTTGACCTTTTTATAGCCAGTGGCAGTAAGCAGTGACGCTTCCATGTTTCCTTTTAGTTTCATGAATACATCTCAATGATGATGTTTGGATGAACTCTCTGGAAAGCTCTTTATGACTGCCAATGTTGCCTGCACAGATATCTCCGTACAGTATTATATATTAATAACGAAATTTAAGGCATTTTAATGTTGTGTAAAACAAAGGAGGCCAGTGTACCATAAGACATTTTCAACTCTCTAATATCATATTATCAGCCTCAAAGATGGCTTTCATGGTTTGATCTGCACACATTTAGCTGCTTGACTGACTTGAAGACCATCCTTGTGTCCTCCAGGGTTTCATGCAGCCTCACCTGTTAGGAAATGAGTTCACGCACCTGGAATTTCCCCGGAGAGTTCAGAGGAAGGAGGTGGGCAAGAGGATGCTCTACAGAGATTTCACCATGAACGGATGGTAAGTCTCCCTCCATCTTTTGTTCATTATTTGTCTTACGCTCTATTTTTTTTTCACCGAGCAGACGAAGCACGTCAAGATGGCGGACCCCTGCATCCTCAAAATGTGTGCTTTAAGATGGAAGGACCCGCCTCACTGGGATTTGAACCTCCCAAATGATGCTGGGGAAATGAAAACTGCTAATGTTACGGCATGGCAAACAGACATCTCCAGCTGCACCCGCCTTCAACAATAATAAGAAAAATATTCCATTAGCTGCGATCTCAATCTCAGTTTCTCTCACTCCCTTGCCCTCCTTTACTGCTGCTCACAGCCTCCTGTACAGCCAGAGACCAGCAGAGAGCTAATGAGGGAGCAGCCTAACTTGATATGATATAACGATACAGCAGAGATGGATGCATGTGCAATGTTCTGTGGGCTGGCAGGGCACCATGCTGTTTGACTGTGGCTTCAGAGGAAGCCGGTAATGAGATGTGCTTTTACCGCTATACTCTCTCTCTCTCTCTCTCACACTCACTCACTGGCGCATAGAGCCACATAAATAGTGTGCGTTGTGATGTATATTTCACCACCAGACCGCCCCTCAGGAGCAGATATGTGCCAGCCAGGATGTGCCACTGTGTGGACTACTGTTCATGTTTCCCTTCACATCCAAGCAAGGAAGTAGTTTGAAGTCTTTTCTTTTTTTTCCCCGATTTTCTTCATATCTCGGGTATACTTAACAAATAAAGTGCTTCATCACCCCAAAAAGTGTGGGAGTCAGACAAATGGATGGGAGGAAACTGTAAAGGCAGCAGTGCAGGGAGTGAAAGCGTGAAAATGTGCTGCATGGTTGGAAGAACAAAGAAAAGAGACCAAACGCCACAACAAAGGTTTGCGGCGAGAGGAGCGGTGCCATCCGAAAACTTCTGCTGCTCAAGCTTTTAAGCACGAGGCACACCGGGCCCAGGTGTGTCCAATGCCACTGATTACTCCCCAATCAGGTCTGCAGCCCTGCAGCCCTGGAGATAGAAAGCACGGAGAGGAACCAAACAGAGGGGCCATCACAGTAGAGCTCGAACATTTTCAATTAGCCAGGGTCACAAACCAAGGCAGCTGGAGAATAAGTTTGTAGGATTTGAGAAAGCCAAGAGATTTATAATTATTCTACCTTTGGCTGCTGGGGTTTAGCAGAAACTTCTGAGATGCCCCTGAGCAAGGCAGTATTCAGGTTCATCAGCTCGAAGCGATGGCTTGAAATCGCTCGTCTTGTCATAAGCACACGTCTAAAACCCGAGGATGTTAAGATATAAAACCCCACATTTGAGCAGCGGGCAACCGCAAAAGGGTGGCATTTATAATGAAGAACTAAATGTGTGGAACTCGGAAATGCTGAGAAGGATGGTTCTCGTGTAGAGACATCCCGGATAGATCGGAGCAGCGTGTGACTCGCTGTTCAGATCAAGAGGTGTTCAGTTTGACGAGCGAGGTTCCGACACAAAGGCACAGAGGCCAGACAGAGCGTTGCATTTTGGGACGGGAAAAGTACACATCTCGCTTTTGAGACAGACAAATGGGCAGAGAGAGAGAGAGAGAGAGACGGAGCAAACCCTGGTCAGACGTGAAGCCGTTTGAAGTTGTTGATCTTCTCCGTTGAACTGGTGACACCGAGTCTAATCTAGCTAGTTTAAGTACATCAGCGTCAGCCGCAGAGTCTTTCAGTCCGACATCAAAGCTCCGTTTTTTAAAGTGCGTTTTCAGATCTTCTGCTTCCGTTTGTGCACTTCTGAACTCATTTCTGTCTTGTTCGCTCGTGTAGTCGAAGACCCCCTCCCCCCCTCACTTTTCTCTCGCTAAATAATGACGTTAAAACTTTATACTTCACCATGTTGCCTCATCAAGATCAGTTCATTCATCACACCCCACTCTGCCTGTGCCAACAGTTTTATATAATTTCTAATATAAATGTAAAAATAATTCTAATGATGTCATCAAGGTAACGGGAAGTGTATTGTTTGGAGCTTATCCCATACTAGGGATTAAAAGTCAGGGTATCTTGGCTCCTGCCGCACCAATGTTGACCGCTTTTCGGAAGATTGACTCCAGCAAGTCCCACTATTTAATGCACGGTTAATTCTGAATCGCTGAAGTGCTCCGTTAAAGATGCGAGACATCTCAGCTAGAAAGCATCAGTCCGACTGTAGTTAGTTACATCTGGATGGATAATGATGCACCTGAGGGAGAGGCTCTTCTCACTCCCTCCATTATGTACCTCTTGAGTGTGAATGTGTCACACGGGAAGAAAAGAAAAGATTAAATTATCGGTCTTGTTCTGCTTTTCTATTCTTTCCTCAAACACAGGGCGTACAAGACCATTGGGGATGAAGATCTCAAGTTTCCACTAATATATGGGGAAGGGAAAAAGGTAAGTGTGTGTGTGAGTCTACTCCAAGTTCTGTACATCTACTCTGGAATTCAGAACTGCAGAGAAAATCACTCGCTCTAACGTTGTCAATCTGACACACACACACACTGCATGCTTGCTAGCCACCCAGAGAGTGGGCGAACACTCGGCCTCTGATGTGCGAGCACCACACTGTGCCTGCACGTGTGTGTCAATGTACACCCTCACTAGAAGAGAGAGGAGACAGTCCATCTGTTTCACTCCAGTAGCTACATCTAACTAACACACACACACACACACACACACACACACACACACACACACACACACACACACACACACACACACACACACACACACACACACACACACACACACACACACACACACACACACACACACACACCACTCGGGGGATGACACTCGTCTCTCTGAGAAGTGAAGTTAATCCCCACTTGGACTGCAGGGGATGAGGAGAAGAGGAAGAAGACCCAAAATGAAAGCAATCCACCAAATAAATTGCAGAAAACGCTTCGAATTTTCCATCATGTCAGTTTGTTTCATTATTTCAATCAATTCGGTTTGATGCGAAGCGAGACAAAGCTAAAGGAATACGGCATCTGGCGACCACACGGCGCCAGTGTTGTCTGATGAATGTCTGTTGACAAAACGAGTTGTCACACAGCGATGAACGGGTGGAATTTGATTGTTATTAGAATAGAAATCGAAAGGAATATCCTCGTGCTTACAACACTTCTGAACACAGTCGCATATTGTGATGTTTGTTTCATGCACCACCCAATACGTTTACATTTAATGCACCAAAATGCTATATTGCAACACACTGCACTGTGAGACGCCCACGTGTTTTTTTAAATTAAAAAAGTGTAAGAAAGCTTAACTGAACCAGTCTATGTTTTTTTTTTTACAGGCACGAGTGTTGGCCACCATCGGCGTGACCCGTGGGCTTGGTGACCATGACCTCAAAGTTCATGACTCCAACATCTACATCAAACCGTTCCTTTCCTGTTGCCCTGAGGTAAGAGCCAACTCTGCAAATATAGCCTGCTGACACAAACTCAGTCATTGATGACCTAAGTGTGCTCAAAGGCCAACTGTGTTGTGTTCAAAAAACCAAAAGGGAGACATTTATATATTTCTGTTTCATGACGCCATCCCCTTTTCTTGTATTGCATGTCTACGTGAATGGAAACCTTATTTCTGCTCCATAACATAAGAGCCACAGACTGACATGAGCTCTCATTCAAACAAAGGTACCAGGCCAGCAGTCAGTTTGCTGGCTAGATGGCTAATTAGCTGCTCAGCTACTTTATAGCTCATTAAACATGGAGACGTGACTCACTCTTCTCTGTAACCAAATGTAAGGAGAAAAATATTCTCTTAATTAAAGGCTACACTTTTTACAAGGCTATACCAACCTGTTATTAGGCCCAACACAGCAGGTATCTATGTACTTCATGCATGGAGACATCTGCCGAGTTGGACACCATGATATGTAATGATCTACAGGTGATTGTAACAAGCCAAGAAACACAGAATATGTGGCAACAAAGGCAGCGATAAGAACGCCATCTGACCGCCAACAGTTATAGATTGTGGCAGCAGGTCGAAACTTTTCTTGCAGCTGGCCTGTGTTTCATTTTGTCATGCTAGGCTTTCCAAACATGAGGAATAGTGCATCTATCTCCTTAAACCCATTTACCGTCAGACGTTCTTCTAATGGAGCAGGTTACAATCTCAACTAACCAACTTCTTAACGACCCTAATCAGATGTTGCAGATGTTTCTGTCCTCCATTCGTCCTAGTTCTTGCCAGACCCATTCCTGACCTTGTTTTGACTCATGACACGTGTCCTATGTGAGAGGAGAAGTCAAACACATGACTTGCCCTGCGTCTATCCCTGTCGTATCTGCCCTACAGTCACAGCTGTGTCTCTGTCTGAAAAAAGGTCCTCTGCTGTGGGGAGAACTTAAGCTCACCTGTCTGGCTGTCTGGCTCTGGCTTCAAAGCTCTTTCATCTCCTGATGTGTTGCAGTTTGTCTTATAGAGTTTTACATTTCCCCTCCCAGCGCTCCCTGCTTGATCTTTAATTCATTAATAACCGGGGTTCATACCAGGTTCACGTGGAAGACTAAACTCCTCTCAGCGCTCTGTGTCTCCGGCTTTCTCTTTCACCCCTCAGCAGAGTCTTTCAAGTGGTTTCTTGAGATGCGCTCGGTGAATGAAAACCGCCCTGAATTCATTAAGTTGTGAAAAACGCCACGCGTTGAGTAGTGTGAGGGCTAGGTCAGTATGGATTTCAGTATGGCGGAAAAACTTCAGCTCCTTTTCACTGAGTGTACTTGATCTTGCGAGCCACTTACAAGGAATCTTTCACTTTGGTATGACATTGTGTCAGACGCCCATTCATTTCACGGCTACCTTTTTAATGAACTCTTCATGTTCTGGCACGCAGGTGAAGGTATACGACCTGATTCAGCACGAGCACGGGGCTGACGATGTTCTGGTGATGGGAACCGACGGCCTCTGGGACGTCCTCTCCAACCAGGAAGTAGCCGAAGCCGTCACCACATTCCTGGCCAACTGTGACCCCGATGACCTACACAGGTCTGCTGTTTGTTTATTCTTTCCTCTCTCTAAATTTCTTTATTTGTCTGTCTTTGTTTTTGTCACAGTTAGCAACGCAGAGAAACTAGAACTGAACCCAAATGCAGAAAAGTAAGAGGCAGAGTGATTTCTATGATTAATTGAAGTAAAACACTTACTGAGTTCTAAAGCAGTTTGTCTGGCATCGGTATCAGGAAGTGAATCCACAAGATAGAAGGAAATAAAGTTGGAGCACTAAGAATAAACTAACACTAGGGGGGGGGGGAGGCTGAACACTACACAGTGGGTGCACTGACAGAAGACGGGGAGAGCACAAAGACTAAATGCACAAAGAAAGGAGGGTGATGAGACACAGGTGGAACTAATCAGGGCAATCACACGGGCGGGAAGTGAAGGTGTTTCAAAGGAAAGACGAGGTGAAAAATAAAACAGAATGAATGAAAAGAAACAAAACATAACCTGATTATGAGACTTTCTGTTTAATTTCAGCTTTACTGCTTTAGTTCTCCAGTAAATGTCAAGTATTTCTGTCTGCATTATGACTGAAGAAGGTGCTTTGAGGCAAAAACGGAGAATAATCCAGTGGGACGGTATAATGACTAACTAGTGAAGCTATTCGGCCCCCACATACTGAGGATCACAGGCTTTCTTGTTGTTTTTCTCTGCTGTCCAGGTACACCATGGCAGCACAAGACCTGGTGATGCGAGCGCGTGGCGTGCTGAGAGACCGAGGCTGGAGGATCACCAACGAGCGTCTGGGCTCCGGAGACGACATCTCTGCCTTCATCATACCGCTGATGTACGGCAACCCTCAGCCCTGAGGAGCCCCGACAGACAGGCTGCGGTTCAACGGCTTCTAAAAACCAACCGGATCGATGTGAACTGAGAATCCCCCCCGTTCGGTTTCCTCAGTGCCGTTTGCACTTTTCCTTCCTTAGACTAAGGATATCCTAATGTTTGGATGTTTAGATTTGTCGGTGTTTCATATCTCTATCGGAGTTCAGAATTGGTCAGCCACCTAATCTGGCTGCTCTGGGGACCACTACAGTGAGCTCTGCTTTGTTAGTCTATTTTTTTAAAGTGAGAAAAACATGGTCATTTTGATTTGATTTTTTTTTGTCACGAATCAAAACTGTCAAGAAAAAATGCGACCGGCCCTGAACTTCTGCAGAGATGTGAAAGCTGCAATAGATGAATGTTCTTCCAAAACAAATCAAGGACCTCTTTCCTTTCTGTCCTTCTTACTTCTCTTGCAGTGCTTTACATGTCCCCTCTTCTTACCACTCTTTCAGTCCTCCCCTCGTCTCCCATACTGTACAGTCAACTTGTTTATAAAAAGCAAACCTCCTTCGTCTTCTTGAGACCTTGGACCGAGCTGACGAGGTCAGCTGCGTTTTCTGTTTTGCCACAGTGTGGCTTCAAAGGGACTCACTCGCTGAAGAACTGCTTCCACATTTTCTTTATAGATCACAGACTGATTGCAGCGATGAGATTTTGGCTCGATCTAATCCGAGCATAAATCTTTTGTGGCTTTCAGTTGGTGTGAGCCCAGGAAGCCTGAAATCTTTTGTCACGTGGAAAGTCAGGGGTTGGGGTCGGAGGGTGAACATCATGTTTTTTAAGAATGCGGACGGAGAAAAGAAGAGAGACGAGGACCTGAAGTTGACCACCTCACAGTAGCAAGGCAAATCAGAGTGGGAGCTCTGTATGAATGTGATATATATCAGATGAAAGTGTCATTTGAAAATTGGCATCATTTAAACATCTGCACGGAAAAAGATGTTCACTAGTACAAGTCATTTCATCTGATATGGAGTCTGAAAATGAATCTGTTGGTCTTCAGTGACTTTTAGTTGCAGCTAGTTGGTGAACAGCAGTCATGGTTATGGTGTTTTAACTTGGCTGGATGTTATTATTTTTGTTAAAAAGTTAGTTCATGAAACATGTATGTTTCAGCATTTAGGGAAAACCACTTGCTTCTGTGCTGAGAGTGAGATGAGAAGCTTGATACCGCTCGTATATCGTTAGCTTATCTTAGCTAAAGACTGGAAGCAGGGGGAGCTAACTTACCTCTGTACAAAGGTAGAAAACATCCTCTAAAACCTCAAAATGAACGCATTGCACCACATATTTTGTATGAATTCAACAAAGGACGTATTACATGTTTGCTTGTGAGCTTCACAGGTGCTGGTAGGCGCCGTTAGACGGAGCCAGGCTAGCTGTTTCCCCGCTACTTCCTGTCTAGCTAAGCTAACTGTCTCCTGGCTACAGCTTCGTATTTAATGTACAGATGTGAGAGTGGTATCAATTTTTCTCATCTAACGAATAAGCTTTCCCGAAAATGTCAACCTTAAACCGTTTTAGTAAATATTGTGTTATTACTTTAGTTTTTCCAAAAAAGCGACACCCTCACAAGACTAAACATTAGATGAGACGACTTGTACATCGAGATGCTCGCACTTTAGACTGACCCACATCATTAACCAAGCAGCCATTACATGTGAAATGATGAAGGGGGCAAATATTCCCTGCAGCAGGGGAGGATTTAATTAAATTCATAATTGTTAAAAAAATTAAATAAAAAATCACGAAATACAATCAAAGTCAATCTGAACAAAAGTTTGACGGAGAAAGAAACTGAAACTTTTCGTTTCCTTTAACATGTTTTGCATGTTTCATGCGCTTTACATGCTCGATACACAACCCATCCGTCTTCAGAGGGACAGGTTTGGCAGTAACAGTGTATTGAGTTTGGATGTTGTGATTTTTGTCAGTGCATGCAGTGACATGTTAGGCCTGGGAATACGAGCGACGGTGCAATGGTTTACACTGCTGTTTGTTTTTATATGGACTGAATTTGTATTTCTGTAATGTATCAAAGCGTTAGTGATGATGTCATTTGTTTGTAGACGTGCATATAGACCATGCTTATGATTCTAAGGTTGTTCCTTAAGAGTTATTAGCATCCCAGACATTTAGCATAAGAGCTAAGGGTATGATTCGTATTGAGAGACGGGAATGAAATGAAACAAACATGCCAGACACAGAACTTAATTTTTTCATTTTGCACTTTTTTAATCATGTTGGCTGGACTTAAAGAAGAAAAGCAACCATGAAGAGTTCCGCTTGTCTGAAAAAAAGGGTCTTAACCTCAGACACGTGTATTTTTTTCCTTCTCTACATTAATGTGCGTTTATACCGGCTACACTGCTCAGCCAGCCACACTGGGCTGAGACGCAGTGCAGGAAGTCTGGTGTGGAAGGAGAAACTGCACACTTCAGGATCAATAAATACAAGTCATCATTTTTGAAAAGTTTGATTCCAGTCTGAGAAAAAAATACCAGCATTAAATTAAAAACACTTCCCAAAATGTCGCACTTTTGTTTTACGTCACATGGTATGTGCCATTGTGTATCATGGGCTATTTATCACCTTGGCTTTGGCTTTTTTTGCTGTTGACAATTACCGACATTCCCCCCCAGCAGCAGTCATTTACATTTGTCTGAAATTCATACGGTGCATTTTTCCTCCTGTACATTCCATGAAAGAAAAATTGAATTTAAAAATTCTGTATTGTAATATGTCATTATTTGCTGTTGCGTCATAATTCCATCTTACAAGCTATTTCACAGATACCAAGTTTGTTCTGTATTTAATTTATTGAATGTCTTTTTGTTTTATTTGTTGAGTCCAATCTGTCCTGCCGCCACCTAAGCATATTGTCTTTCCCAGTTGTGGAAATGTCTTGAACTGCAAACATGTTGAGACAACGTCAGAGGCATCAGTGTTGAATGTTCATCCTCATACCTGTCATTAAGCCTTGTGCTCTTAGATGAATGTCAAAGAATGAATATATGGTTTTAGTTGTTCATCCCACTGTGCCATCCAACTGCTGCACATCAACTCAGGATCAATTATCATGAGTGGGTAAAGTGGACAAGCTGTTAAGAGTGATTTTCTAAAAGGCGGGGAGTCCTCCAGGGCGGTTTATTGGTTCTACTACATTTGTAAGTACGTGAGCGAGGAAGTTCTTGAAAGTTTACTTTGTCCCTTCAGCTCGACTGTAGGTTTCCCTTTTTGAAGTTGCTGTATTGTGAAAGTAGTCACTGCTGTTGTGGGGTTTTTTCTACCTTTTAGACGATAAAGTTTGTAATGGGGGGGGAAAGGAGAAAAGCTGGAAGGGGTTTTTTCTGTAGCAAACAGGAAGTTTGAAGCCCATGGGGAAACATTAAGTGACCATTGTGCTAGCCTCAACCTCCCCGTATGTGAATGTGAAATGTACATTTTGTAAAACAAGAAGATAACGTATGAAGTCAAAAAGAAATATTTTTAATGTTTCCTTGTGCAAAAAAAAAAAAGAGCAATGTTTACCTTCAGTGTTTCTTTTCCAGAAATGAAAAAAAAAGAAAATAAATGTTACAGATAAATGTAAAAAAACAAATATAGTTTGCATCATTAAAAAAAAGCAAGAATTGAATGTCAAGTACACTCAATATGCAAGCACTCCTCTCCGCTTGCAGTCCAAACCAGTTCATCAGACTGAATCAATCTGAAGGAGCAAGAAACTAAAGAGACGTGCAGAAGAGCTAATCAATATTATTGTTGGTTCTGTTCTCTGGCTTCTCATTGAAAGCAAAGAAAAAACGATCAATGGTCAACGGGCCTCCAAAAGAGTAGTTTGGACTTTGTGAGTTGTCAGCAGAGGGATTCATTAGTGGAACTACACAGTGCTCACTGAAACTCAAACGTTTTACAGCACAGAACCGGGTCGATTCATCCAGTATCATGTGGACTCACTGAATGAGCACAATAATACACACACAACTCTTACTGATGATGAGGTTAACCCGGGCAAACGCCTCGATTCTATATTGTATTTGCATCTTCATTAATCACCGAAGACATGCAAAGAGAAACAGATGAATGTCGTCATTATTTGGGTGGTATTAGTATTAACTGGTACAACTTAAATGATTAGGTTTATTTACTTCTAAGGCCACTTAAAGGTTGATAACATTTGACATTTGCCTTTATCCAAAACCATGGGCCTCCTAAGGGACCTTACAAAGGAGATTGGTGAGAAAACGGGGGCCGGTTTATGTTTTAACTTTAAAAATAAAATGTATATTTTTTTGTTAATATTTTCTTTGGAAAAAGTGCTACACCTTCCCCACATTATAGAATAGTAATACAACACTATTGATTGGCTTAATTCAGTTTGCCATTAATAACTAAAAGTGCACAAAGAATATAAGATGGTATAAATTACATGCCAAAACTCTTGGACCCCCCCCCCCCTAAAAAATACCTATAAAACAATACACACTCCTCCAACCTAACTTTTGTACAGTCCCTAAACTTAACCTAAATTCCACCGATTATGTTTTACAGGCCCGAAGGTGAATTCCAGTCTATTGAAGTTAATTATCTGAAATCCAAAAGACAAGATGAAAACAAATTTCAGTTCCCGTTGACTCGTTCTGACTTTCGTTGGGTAATAAAGTAACAAAGATAAGAAACACAAACGCCGGTGATGCCATTAAAATCACTTTATTCCATGTAATATATAAAACCAGAGATATTTGAGCCTTGCTAACACATTTATCCTGATTATTTACGCACAACAGTTTCACAAGAGACGTGATTATTTTAAAGGCACATTCTTCACCGTTCACTTCATTCTGTTTACAGCACAGTGAGCTCGGAGTGAGCTCAGCCATTCGCGTTGATCTGGTTTTGACTCCTCCGTCGCAAGTCACCAGCGCCGGCAAGGCAGTAGATTGCGCAGTCATCTCCACATGGGGTAATATGACTACCCGACCAACAGCACAAACTACTACCTCAACCAGCGCTTGGCCCCCGGTGCTCTCAGCGTCTTTCTTCCTTTTGTCCTCTTCGCTCCATTTTCAATCGGAATCCCCGATCAGTCCGTGTCACTGTGCGTAAAAGCGCACGGGGGAAAATGGCGTGCGCGCAAAAAACGTGGCCGCAATAAAGCGAGACAAAAAACCGCACCCAAAGAAATAATGAAAAAAAACAAACAACGCACCTCTTGTACCCTTCACATATTTCCTGCACCCGCTGCTCTCCTCGGATGACCTCGGTGAAAACGGCATATGGCAGGTAAGGGCGGCGGGGCACTCCGTGGATTTCCTGAGCGGCACAGGCGACACGCATCGCGTTGTCACATTACAAAAGAAAAATGGTGATTGTAGTATTAATGTTGCTTTTACACAATGGCATTAAAAAGTAAAAATCTAGCATAACATGAATGAGACGAAGAAAACTATTTGTGATCGGCACAGTTCGGCTACGCAACAATGCTGCAGTCATCAAAACAATAAATCACGCGTGCAAAGATCACCATAAACATATCACAAGGTCTAGCAATTTTAACTAACACCACAATAAATGTAATTTAGTATTGAAAGGAAATTAATGTATTAAAGTATTTTGTTTGCACTCGAGATAGACTACCAAAAAGTCACAATAAACGAATATCGTTGTATAAATATTACCAGGATTTTGTCGGATGTGAGAAACTGCACAAAAAAAAAGAAAAAAAAAAAATTCCACCTCGTCTCCCGTGCTTCACCTTGCAGCTTGAACCGCAGCAGACTGTTTTATAATCTATTGTCCGTTTCTGCTTCTGCGTCGCGAGGAAAAGTTGTCCCGCAATCAAACCCGCTCGGTTCAATACACGAACGCGTGTCCAAATCCACGACGGGGCGACACGCGATTTTCTTTTGGCTTTTTTTCTCCCCGAAAATGCCGCATGTCAGGTAGGTGTGGAAAATGAGTGGATTTGGTCGGAGCGGCGTGGATAAAATTCGCGGGGAACGTCAGGACGGGTGTAGGCACGAGCGGAGATCAGAGAAAACGCAGAGATCTCACTCTGACGGGTTGTTCTCCAAAACTCCCAAACTGAGAAGAGGAAAACGCAGTGAGTGCGCCATCAGCTGGTTGATCTTATTTTTCCCCAACCAACAGTGTCTGCTAAATCAAATCAATAAAAATCGTATTGTAACATCAGTCATATGTGAACCGACTAAAATATATACTCCAATTAAAAATAAACATTTATTTTCTCTGCTCCACATCAGCATTTAGGTTTAGGATTTAACGACCTTTGAACCCAGTAGGTTGGTTTCAGTTTTCTCCTCGCGAGTGATCCACTGTCCTGCACACAGCACTTCTCCTCCTCCCTCCTCCTCCTCCTCCTCATTGGTTAGGAGGATGAGCCGCTGCTCCGGGGAACCTCCCAGCTGTGAGCGGGCAGAGAATCCGTCAGAACCCGGAGAGAACACCGTGTTCCTCCTCCACAGATCAGCCTGCAGCTGCTGCACACACTGGAGCAGAGAGAGCTAAATAAAATGAAGGCTTTGTTTTAATTCATTCTCAACGAGAACTCAGTGATTCAGAGGGCTGAAAGCTGCAAGAATTAAATGATCATAAAAAGTATATTTTTGGTATTTCCCTTGAACTTTGCTTCTGATTATGTGAGAACTAACATGTGTACTTTTAAATTATTCATGAAGAATACACAGTAAAACACTCCAGAGACAGAGTCTGGCCATTGAACGAGACACGCGCACCGCAGGCCGAGGCACTGCAGTGCAACAGAGAGCCACAGCCAGAGGGAAGCTTTACACAACTTTATTGAAGATTGTGTATGAATACACATGCACATTTCAAATGTAAACCCACGTGAACTCAAGTGCAGCCAAACCTGGAACCCCCTCGTTATGTCGTCATGCAACGATGTCTGGATTATTTTTTACAAAAAAAGTCCCAAAACAACAGAACCATCCTTTTTTTTTTTTTTTTAATATTCCCTCCCTGACAAGAGCACAGGTGAGACCTGGCAAACTAGTGTACGCGTGGACTCGAGCCACATCCCTTCGCCCTTCCCCCCCAACCCCCCCTGACATTTCAGGTCTTGCCAAGGTTTTAAATATATTGTCTGTTTATTATTAAATGCTTACATATAAATAAATAAACTTTATCAAATGTGCACTCACAGAGTGAACTCTTATGTACAGTATTGTATAAGCCTATAGTAGCAATCGCATCTCACTCAGTCAGGATGAGAGAGGGGGGGGTGAGTCGCCCAAAAGGCAAGGCAGCGCTGAGGCGATGAAGCGCAGCAGACGATGCTCATAAAGGCATGGTACACGTCCACTATTCGGAGGCAACAACAGGTACGCTGATGCGGTTTACAATGGAAGAACAGGTAGAAAAAAGAAAACAGAACACTCCACCATGGAGAATAGCTTCATCACGAGTCACATCCTGCATTTTCACCGTATCATGATCCAAGAAGTTGATGGGGCCTTTTGGGTGGACTCACCCCACTTTTCAGTCTTGTCCCTCTCCCTCCCTAAACACTCAGGACCACAAAGAAGCATTTCTTCCCCCCCTTCGAAAAGGGACGCATTCAGCAGTACCCATGGATTCATACAGCTAACACCAAAGGCGATAACAACCCTTTACCATCACATTCAACCAAACCAAGAAAGGGAGCCATGGAAAAAATGCAGAAAAAAAACCCTGGCCCTATGAATAGAAAATAAAAAGGCATCAACCACATACATCTGGTCAGTGTTCATACCATTCAGCATACATTCTGGCCCTCTTGTGGGGAGATGACGTGGTTGCGATGGACCGAGCAGACAAATGAGACGGACATTCGTGCACGCGTGTTGGTGCGTGTGTGTGTGTGTGTGTGTGTGTGGGGGGGGGGGGGCATAGAAGAGGTGTGATTGGTAATGTGCAAAGAAAAGGCGACCGGTCTGAGATTAAGAGTTAAGGCCGAGGTGATCCGAAACAAGAGATGATCCATCCGATGTCAGCGAAATCACCGATGTTCCTAATCTCACAGTGCCTCGAAGATGAAGAGCAGAGAGAGAGAGGGAGAGAGAGAGAGAGAGCAGAGTCGTGGTAAAGCCTTAAACACCACCAATGAATAACTGAAAGATGAGATTTGTGGCGTAGGACGGCCGACTAACTTTAAAATAGATATTTGTTGCAGTCCCTGCTAATTATGCTGAGTTTATTAAAACAGTGAAACATGTTTTTACTTATTCGATTTTTGCAGATAAAATGTGTTGTTTTTTGCAAAGTTAGCTGGATGACTTCTAAATCCTGCTTCATTTTAGGTTTCAAGAAATAGAGTTGATCAACAGAGGAGACCAGAGAGAGAGAGACAGCAAAAGCAGGGCCATAAATCGCTAAAATTCATGCCGATACACTAATAATCTGTCTAAAAAATGCAAGATCACAGCAGCAGCAGCAGCACAAAGCTAAGACAATTTGGCTGTTCGACACTTTATAAAAACCAGCGATGAGCAGACCTTCTCTACGCGAGGCTCACTAAAAGCAGCTTCCTACGCTACGTGAGAAAACCCTCTGAGAGACAACGTTATGGTACAGTTGCAGTATGTCTGGCAATAATACATAAAAAGAAGGTGGATGGTTGGTGATTGTGCAAGTTCAAAATGTTTCGGCGCATCATGAAAACCCGATATGATTCAGTGTTTAAAATATTTACACGGTCTAAATGATAATAAAATGATATTCTAATAATGCATTGCTCTCAAAAAAATATATATATAAAAAAAACAAGTAAGGAAAACAAAAAGCAGTGGGGGGGGGGGGGGATTAGCCTCTAAATCTGTCCCCAATGTCGTTCAGTGACTCTTTTCAGAGAGCAGGTGAGCAGATCCTAAACGAATGGACGTGGCGACACACACGCACACACACAAACACGCGCACACACAGTGTTCCAACCACAGAGGAGGGCCCTGAGTCACGTACCGCGGCAGCTCCCTGACCTAACAGCCGGCACCCCCGCAGTGGCTCAGCCTGTCGAGCGGCCGAGTCCGAGGCCGCTGGGCGGGACCTGTGGCGCCCGCTGCCATGCTGTGTGTCCATATGGCTTTGGATGGAAAGATCCTTGTCTCTCTTTCTCTCCATGTGTTTGCGTCCTCGTTTGCCTCAGTTGGTTTTCATAGTGACATCTCGATTGGGCGCCTGCTGCTGCTCCTCCTCCTCCTCCTCCTCGTCGTCGTCGTCCTCGTCTTCCTCCTCCTTATTTCCCTGCTCGTTGTCGTTCTTCCTGCGCCGGTTCTCGTTCACGTCCTCCTCGTCACTCTGAGTGGCGGCACCGGCACTGGCGGAGGCGGCACTGGTGGAGGAAGAGGCCCCTTGAGTGGACGAGGGGCCGTTTCTCTCCTGCCTCTCCTCGCCTTCGTTCTCCTCCTCATCTTCTTCTCCTTCCTCCTCCTCCTCCTCCTCTTCTTCTTCCTCCTCGCGGTCGAGAGCGAAGTACCCGGTGCCTTTCATCGTGTCCTGGCGCTGGTAGAACAGCACGTAGCCGGCTTTGGACTGAGAGAAAGACAACGACCAACAACATTAGCTAGCTACACAAAAATAAACTCACTGCTGTGACTTTGTTTTTATGTAGAATTCCCTTTTTAACTTAGGTCGTCTACGTTATACTTCTAATAACATGACAAAAAGTCAAAAGGATGCTGCATTAATTAGCCATGACAAAACCCGTCCGTTGAGGAAAAGCTAAAGGACTAGAGACAAAACATGAGACTAATAGAGTCGGCTTTGGTCTATTCATTGGTTTTTACATTGAACCTCAAGCAGTATATAGTGTGATATATATTTACCTAGATCAGCCAATAGCAAGTCATGTTTATTTATTTTACAATGACTTCAGTTAAACACAATTCAACAATTACATGAACGTGAGCGTCTGTTAAACATGCCCACGCATATATTTCTTACTATTTTCGTCCTTGACTGTACAGACTCTTAACACATTTCCCAGATAGCAGGCGGTGGGTGTTGTTACCTCTAAGTCATGAAAAAGCATCAGCTGTGATTGTGCTGTGAACCTGACAAACTAATTAACTTAGAAGCTGTGTGTCTCGTGGATTCGTCAGTGGGTAGTGAGGTGGAAAAGCCTTTACGAACTCTCTCTACAGCAGTGCTGCTGCCGATGAGGACACTCACCACGATTTGATCGTCGTTGGCGGGAGACGCGCTGCTGTCATCAAAGTTGTACCACTTCCCGTCGTCTTTGTTCTTGGCGTACGCCGTGTCTGAGCAGCACGGCATTAAAAGACAAGGATACAGTATTACACAGCTTTTACGCTTACCATGCTGTGCTCATACCGTTTGTATTGTAATACACTTTGGCAATGCAAAGTCGACAGAATTTAGGTCAAGCAGCCTTCAAAGCAGACTTGTAGTGAGCTCCAACACTAGTTATGACTAGTTTCAGGCATGTCGTGAATAATATATTTGCACAGTGTTTTCCTTGATAATGCTGCAAAGGGTCGGGGTGCATAAAGGAGCACGTGGTGTGGTGCATCTTACAGTGGCCTCCACCCATCCCGCCATAGTGGTTGGACACAGCAATGAGGTCGTAGCGACAGGGCCCGGCGTTGGGGTTGATCAGGAACTCGGACATGTCCAGGTCTCTGCAGGAAACACATCACATGGTGTACTAGAAGTGGTCATGTGCCATGAATGATTAGTGAAAATAAAGTCTTTGATACACAGTATACTTGAGGTTTCGTACCACAACACTATAAAAAGGCCTGTGTTTCTACACAGGCATTCGGAGGTATCTCCGGGTACTAACACGGAACTGAAACCCTTTATAGTTTGAACGAATGGAAGACATTGCAGTGCATTACAAATGATGTATTACAAATCCAAATAATGACAAAATTTGAAAAAATGAAATTCATTTATGTCTTATAAAATGTGCCAAGTGGACAATTTCCTTATTCATTTACTTCCATCATTATTTTATTATGACTTATTTCATATTTATATTCCAAAAACAACATAATCTTAAACAGCTCTTTTGCTTGTACATGTCTGTGCGTATTACCGTTTCCTGTTTCCCAAAATCAAATAGTGTTCACGGATCAATAAAGTTGTATTAAATTGCAGACATGATAGAGATGCGTGTGTGTGTGTGTGTGTGTGTGTGTGTACCTGAGTGGAAAATCAACCAGGGAGTCCAGTTTATCCCTCATGTACCGACTGTAGGAGAAGCGCTTCAGATGGACCACCAGCACCGGCGGCAGAGACCACAGGTCCAGCTTCTTCGTGGCCTGTTGGTGCTGCTTACAGCTTGGACAGTACCTACAAGACAGGATGCACACAACGCAGTTGAGCTAACGTGTCGCAGCACTCGGCCGACAGCGGGCGTCACACCTCCTGTTCTCACCATGGGTCCTCTGCTCCCAGTTTTTCCTTGGTGGTAAAAAGCTCAATGCAGTCGTTCAGCTTGAAGTAAGCCTTCTTCTGAGGCTTGTAGTCCATGCTCTCATGCTTGTCAAAGTCCTGCTCCCGGTCACACAAACAGATAAAGCTGTTAGACAACTCGGCTCATCGTCCTCTTGTGCTCCAGTCTTTTCTGTGCAGACATAACGCTTTTACACAAGTTTAAAATATGGACTAATAAGGTGTCTTAAGTTTATAAGAAACAAGTTTGGTGCATGTATAAAAAGAAAATACTGTAGTTCATGTTATTAAAATATAAGAGGCACATTTTCATTTTAGCCACAAACAGCTTATCTTGTAATAAGCAAAGTGGGTTTTTTTAAAGCCTTTTTTCAGCATGCAGTGTCTGCAGCAGGCGTTAGATCTGTGACTTTTTCATTACCAAACAGCTGTTGCCTGTTACCGAGACTTCCCGGTGCTCCTGTCTGGTTCACATTGCCATATTTTGTAACAGGGTGGCACACTGCACTGCACGGTGCGCATGCTAAAACAAAGTGCACCAGCTGCACGGCTGTATTAATACCGTAAAGTTGGCTTTACCTCGACAGCGGTCTCGTCAAAGTACTTCTTCTTCATCTCCGGCTCCCAGTCCAAGGACAGATAAGAGCGGTCTGTCAAAACACAGAATCAGATGTTTTAGTTTTACTATCATCATCAATCAGTCTGTTGTTTCCTCCATGCATCTACAGGCTCCTTTATCTTGCTGCTTACAAAATGATTAAATGACTTATCTGTGCCGCAAAATAAGATATCCACCATTTGAAAATGCGAGTACCTACTTCCAACGACACTTGATAATTAACTTCTGTAATGGTTGGAGTCTGACTCCATTTTGATTTTTTTGAATTTGAGCATAGTATGTGAGGATTTATTTGTCCCCTCCAGTCCCTACCACTGAGTCGGAGGTGTCCCTCGTCAAAGCGGATCTGCCTGGTGTCCTCCTTGATGAGGGAGAAGTCCGTTTTCCCCATGTTATTGAACTGGAATGTAAAAAGTCTCCTCCTGCTGTGCCCTGCCGTCTGCTGGCCCTTGGTGGAGTTCTGTGGGCCGACCACGCCGTTCTCCAGTTCGTTGTCCACCGAGTCCTCCGACTGGCTGTTGTCGTTCTCGGAGGGCAGCTCCTGATCCTGACTGGACTCGTCGTCCTGATCGTCGGTCTCCATCTCGCCTGAGGGAGGGACACAGAAGACTTTAAAAGCACCTCGGCTGCTTCTAAAGAGCAATGACTTTAAATAGCAAGTGCTATGTGGCACAAAAGTAAGACATTTGGAAAGGTCAAAACTGTTACGGGTAAAGTATCTGACCAGAACGCGTCTGAGTGTGGGGGTGGGTTGTGCACTCACTCGGCGACCCCTCCTCCAGCAGTCCATTAGTGGCGTTACCGTTGACGGCGTGTTGTTTGGATGGCTGCGTCTCTTCACACTCTTCTTCGTCCTCCTCTATCGAAGATCGCACAAACCGGCTGCAGACACAAAACCATTTCTATTTAGAGCAATTTTTTGATTGCCAGCCAAAGTGGCTCGTAGACAAGCTGCCATCAAAGTTGAGAAGCTCTAAGCTGGCGTCAATCTTCAACAATGACCGTGGGATCGAACACGGAGACGAATGAACGCACCAGAGGCGCAGCAGCAGCATGTTGTAGAGTTTGTCCTCACTGAGGGTTCTGGGGACGGCGAGCAGGAAGGGCTGTCCGAACAGCGGCGTGCTGGTGTGGTTGTAGCCCGACTGTTTGTACTTCTCCCTCAGGTGCACCGGGATCACCACATGGTCCGTGTCCTCCACCCTGTTCACCGCCAACTCGAACCTGCACAGGACCAAGCGTGGTCAGTTTGGAAGTCGGTGGATTTGCTACGTGTTTAGTGGCAAGATGTGAAATCCTAACTCCTGCATATTTATGTGCTTGGCAGAAGAAGCGATTTAAACTGGTCGACAGCCAACAATTCCATGCTTTAAATCTCTGAAGTCGCAAAACCTTCAGTAATAAAGTCAAAACAGTCGATAGATTTGTACTAGGAAGTCAAATCTTGTACTAATGAATGATGCTGTTTGATAAGAACAGACTAAATGCTGAATCTGTCAAATTACACTATGAATTAAGCTAAATAATCTGTTATTAATGTGGTAAACACGGGCCAGAAACTTGGAATTTAGATAATGGAGTCTGCCTGTCTGCCACGTTAGACACTCACACATAGATATCATCTCTCTCCATGATGCTGCTGAGGTTCTCGTTGGTGGCGAAGATCCGATGGAAACGGTGGTTGTAGATGTCAGTTACAATCATCTGGGGAATCAGAGAAAAGCAGTCAGGAGACTCTTTGAAACGCAGGCAGAATGAACCAATTCCTCATGATATTTAGTACACTGGTATATAGCAGGCTAAATATTTTGGACACATCTAAAAAGGAAAAAGGAAACATTGAAGAGGGACAGTTGAAAATGGAATACACAGTTTTGGTTTGTGCTGTTTGAAGAGATGTCGGCATCATTACTGCCCCAGAGCAGAGCCGACTGATGTTTGTACCTTCTCAGCAGGCACCTCCGACAGGTTGCAGAGGGAGGTACACAGGTCAGAGATGTAGCCCACCTTGGGCACGGTCAGCTTGTACTGAAGCGGAAACGCACACAATCAGAATGTCAGGGTACAACACTCAGGTGCCATGTTCAGGTGCTTTCCCAGCCAGGCAATGTGTGTTTACCTGCGTGGGTTTGGCCAGAGGGTCCAGTCTGACCAGGTAGACCTCCAGCGTCCGCTCCTTCCTCATGGGCAGGGGCAGGGTCAAGTAGCAGAACGGATCAAATGTCACAGAGACCTTGGAGCACACGGGACACACCAGGGTGGACTTGAAAAGGCCGTGGAAGATGTCCACGATGATGGAGTCGTTTCTCTTGACGTGGTTCTCCCACGCCTCCTCCGCCACCACCTGAGATAAACAGCAACACATGAACTAACAATATAAAAGTCTGTAAAATATAAAATAACATTTTGAACAACAGGACAGTGTTTATTCAGAAGGGCATTCTCCAGCTAAATACACTTGAAGATGGCGACAGTTTAACACATCTGCAGAGCCGTTATGACGTCACCTTGTCAGGCCTGCCGTTAGCGTCCTTTAGCTGGATGTAGGGCTTCTTCCTGATGCGGTTCAAGTCTTCGTGAAGGCCGTCCAGGAGAAAGGCCAGCAGCTCATGAGAGTCCTGCTGTTGGTAGCCCGAAAACTGTGGGGCAAAGCGGCCCACCTGGGTCTGGAGGACGGAAGACGCATGAAAGAAAATAACAAAAAGGCACAGAAACAAAAAGACAAACTAGGATACTTTCTGCCCGATATTAGACAGAGATCAAATTAAATTAGTCTATTCTCACAAACTTTGGTTCTTTCTTGGCCATCGGTTTTAGTTTGAAACTTCATCGCCCTCACATTTCTATGAAAGCCTACAAACAAACTAATAATATCAACATGGTTATTTTCAGCTCGTTAAATCTTTGATTGAGGATTGATAATAACCTGAGCTTTAAAACCCTTTAAATCAAGATTGAAGACTTTTCTGTTTGCTGCCGCCTTTAATTGAACCAGATTCAAGGATATTAATCAATTTCTGTACTATACTACTGTATTTTATTTCTTACACTGCTTTTTAGTTTTTTAATCAATGTTCTTAATTGTTTTTAAATCTCCTTTTCTTTTGCCTTATGTTTTGATGTTTTTAATGGTTTTATGTGAAGCACTTTGAATTGCCTTGTTGAAATGTGCTATACAAATAAACTTGCCTTGCCTTCACTCACTCACCAGGCTTTTACACTGGTGTGTTAGGCCAGTAGCTCATTTCCTACTTGTTCCTACTTTGTACCTTTAGTAGCATTGATACAGGCAGACTTTTGCTTCATGCTCCAACTGCCTTACTGTGGGTGACACAATCATTTTGACAGACTTTCCTTTCCAAAATGTATAAACAGTGGACTGCTTAGGTAGTGACCCCAATATACAAAACTGCTCAGAGAATTTGACAATCTTTCCTCCCAGGTAGTCACCTTGAAAGGCCTTGGGGTGACGTAGCTGAATTTTCCCGACCACAGCTGCTTGATCATCTCCGAGTAGGCTCTGGCGATCTCCCCCTTCATGCCCAGCGGGTTGTCCTCGTTCAGCTCCTCTGTGAACTTGTCTTTGAGGAAGTACTCCGTCAGAGGAGGGATATTGCTTAAACACTGAGGGGGCGCAGAAGCAGGAGAGGACAATAATCAGCAGAGGATTCAGGCTCTTCACAAGATCTGCATTTCTGAACTATCATGCGCTCACTTTTCTTTTCTTACATCTACAGAATGGTAAAGACAACACAATGAATGTGTTGCAGTATGGCGTTGAGCCACAACAAGCCTTCAGATTACTGTATAGAAACATCCAATTCTTTTAGACTTTATGAACAAACTTTTGAAGAACTAGAATAACTTCCCATACTTCTGAAGGCATGCGGTTACCTGCACAGCAGAGTTCATGAAGCAGGTGTTGCCCAGGTTGGAGAGTCCACAGAGGCCCGAGCGCTCACTCTGCCTGCTCTGGTCCGAGTAGTCATAGCTGTTGCTGTAAGGGTGGTAGGACGGTAGACTATAGCTTGAATTCTTCACACTGTGCAATAAACATACAAAAGCACAAACAGGCACGTTACATCGGGTTGAATGGGGTTTGTTAAACTGCTAATGCTACATCTATGTTAAGCTAAATAAGATAAAGCTGTTAATACACTCAGCAGGCAAATTCCTCTTTGATGAAAGACCAAACTACAAGCCAGACCTATGAACCCGCCCCCCCAAAAATAAACCACTCTCTCAGGCTTCCTAGACAATCCAAGTGTTAAAGCTCGGCCTCCCTAACTGCAGCAATCAGCAGACCTCTGGGAGGGCTGCGGGGCAGTGTTGGTCGTTTCTGGCTCCCACTGGTCAAGGGAAACAGCTGTGATGGCGGTGGAGGCGCTGGCCTCGCAGTTGAGCACACGGTGGTCCACCCTCCTGCTGTCCAGCTCCGCCGCCTCTGGCCTCAGGCACCACCAGCAACAGAGGAGCATGACATCTCAGCCCCGCCCCGGCCCATGCCGGCCCACATGTCCGCACGAAACTGAACGACCAGCAGCCCGGATGGGGGTTCCGATAGGGTTCAGGTCCGGCGCATGCAAAGCCTGGTATTTAGAGGCCCGCGTAGGAAAGTCCAGCTCCAGTCTCCAGTCTTGGGTCCTAATGTTAACTCAGCTCAACCCATTGCAGCTCCAGTAGCTGTTAGAATACGGTCCGAACCAAGTTTAGGCCTAAAATTGACTTCCAAGTCCGGCCAAGCCAACAATCAAACCACAGGAAGCATTAACAAACAAAAACACCCACTCTTCCTCTTTCTTAGAGCTAACTAAGCAGCTCCTCTCCTCTCTTCTCCCCCCCTTCTTCTTTTTCGAGCTCGACCGCTTGTCATCTTGTTATCCTCTCTGCCTCAGATCCTTTTCCCCTGTCCTGTCCTCTGCTCTGCTCCTCCCTCTGGCCTGCCTGCTGCTCTCTGCCACTCTATGGCTACCAGCAGATATTTATAGCAGCATCAGCAAGGATGCTCAAGACTACTGCTACCGAAGCTAGAGGTGCACACAGAGAGAGAGAGAGAGAGAGAGAGAGAGAGAGAGAGAGAGAGAGAGGGAGAGAGAATAGGGGGAGGGGCGGACAGCACGGGATGGGGGGGGTATAGAAGAGAAATGGGATGGGGATGGAGGGAGCAGCTGATCCACTGCATCCAGCTGAGGCTGCAGTATTCACAGGCCTGACTCTTAGCATCTCTCTCCAACGCACATGAACGTATTCACACATGCCGACACACCACCATTCATCCCCCTTTTCTCTCTCATCTCGACACACTAACACACAACTTGTGCTCTCATTCCCCCCCCCTGTTGAAATAACACCCTGAGACATTGTTAGAATCCTCAAACGCACACTCCCTCGTTCGTCCTCTTTAATATGTCATGGCTGTCTGTGCGAAAGCTTTTTAAAAAGGGAGGGTCTAAATAAATAAGCTGAGAAAACTCTGAAGGAAGAGGCAGGCTTCATCACAGGGGCCCGGTATGCGAGAGTGTGTGAAGGCAGGCGACGAGGGGAGCACACGAAATGGGTTCTGAAGGTCACTTAGACTGCAGAACGTGTGCATCGCAATGAGCTCAGGGGGAGAGGAGAGGTAAAGAGACTGAGGGAGCGAGAGCGAGAGAGAAACTGCCTGCCAGAGTAAGACGGTGAAACTTACTGCTGTTACACAGCATCGCTACTGAGGCTAAACCGACCAGGCCAAAACCGCAAAATCAAAAAGACAAGTGTTACGTAATGCGGGAACGCTACATATGAGAGAGAGGAAAAAAAAAAAAAAGAGGCCCCATGCATAATTCAGAGGAAACGACAGCTCCGCCACTACAGTGAATCAGGGACAGGAGGGCTGCTGGGATCCAATTTCCCCAAGTCACCCACTCTGTGCAGGGAAAGATGCCGCAGCTATCAAACAACAAAGCAGAGCTGTGAAATGATAATGTGTAAATGGAAGTACAAGGCAGTGGTATTGTTTCTTTTCAGCTAGTGAGTGTAGCTCACCCTGCTTCCTTTTATCAATATTGATACATTTCAGGGTGGCGGTCGGCTTTCCGACAGGATCAAAAAACACAGAGTGTTTATCTAAAACGCACAGACACACACAAACAAACTCCGGCATGCAGTAAATGACACACAGAAGGTGGAGGGAGGGGACAGTAACGTCTGCTAGACGGCACAGGCAAAAGCTCCACCGACAGCCGATCAGTGCTCTCTGGCAGAGGGCAGACGGAGCCTCTGGATCCCAGTGCTTTAGCAACAAACCCTAACCTAGGCTACAGGAAGCAAGGAGACATTTTCAGGAAACAGATACTGAAAGGTGAAAAGAAAGCAAGAAATGTGGACTGACTGATTGCTATGCGATTTAACCACATACTTGCTTCCCCTCTGCCTCTTGTTTTAAGACGGTTAAGAAATGTAGACGTCTACTTGAGCTGCATGATTAAGCTCACACATTTTATTTTTGAATGATTAACAATAGCACGCTTCATGCGGTCTCCTAATGTGGTGCATCAGCTTCCAAACCAAGAACGAGAGTAAAAATGAGGATGTGGGCAGTAAAATCTTACGGAGGCCTACTTTGGAAATGGTCAAAGAAGAATCGAAAGCATCATTTTTGGTTGAAGATGTTTTAAAGATAACCAACAGTTGCAAAGATTCAGGCTTGCAGATGTCTCAGAAATACAGTAAAGTGCTGATGTTTTATCATTTGAAAGTTGTAATTAGATACTAAATAAGAGTACGGCTCAGTTGGTGTGGGCGGACTGCCTCAGATACTGCTAAGAGAGGAAACAGGATCCAGGAAGGTTTCATCCAGTTTGAGTATCAGAACCAGGAGAACACGGGTGCACGGAACAGAATTTTAAGACTCTGTAAAGCTATCATGGCAACAATATGAAATCAATTTAGCTCATTAAAGGAGATCATGTTATCTGGATACGTCTCGGTGTCGAGTCAGATAAAACATGTGCAAATGGTCTGTACCAAGCGTGTCTCAGGCTCGTCTTTGAGCCCCAAATACATTGCGAATATTGTATCATTTGAATAATATTTTTGATCGAGTGGTGTACAAGACGGTAAAGGTGAAATCCAGACCTTGTGACACACATTAATGGGAAAAAATAATCACCGCGTTAACCATAATCATGCAGCCCTAGTCAGAGCCATCCATCAGTCAGGATAGCAAATCAGATGTGAACGATCAACTAGCAAGATTAAATGCTGAGTAAGGCACCCAGAGACACCGGAGGCCATATATAGAGAGCACTGCTGTCGCTGGAGAAAATTAAAAAAAGATCAATCCCTCGTAAGCCCCCCCCCCACCCCCACCCCCGACTTCAGCTTTTACAGCTGAATCATCACAAGATGGCGTTAAGACCCAAACCACAGGCAGAGATGGATCAAACTTCGACAGACTTCATACTGTTTAGTATGACTGAGCTGGGGCAAAACAGAGAAAAAAGTCCAAATAGATCAATCTAAAGTAACTTCATTTCTGGTAAGAAATTTCTGCGGGAGGCCAAATTCAATCAAAGATTCCTGGGCGAAGGGTTAACATGAAGGTTTGTGCTGAGCAACACTCCAGACTCCATCTCTGTCTGTTGGTATCCGAAACCCACCCCCGAGCTACTCAACCCACTGCTAGGCCTTACTTCCTGCTGTTGAAGCTGCTGTTATGATTGTTTGTGAGAGATGAAGGCGAGATCTTTGGCAAAGCAGAGAGATTGGAAGCACCAGATGACCTTCAAAAAGATAAAAGATTAGATCACGAGTTAGAAAAAATAGGGCGCTGTTCCAGAAAGGTGTGCAGAGCGTCAATAAAATAAAACGGAGATGAATTACAACAAAGAGGAGGGACATGTGAGCAACAAAGGGTCCGGCAGAAGAGGTGGACCGAGGCGTCGTAGAGAGGAAAGTTTTGAAGATGATACGGTGCTGTGGTGCCATAGCAGGGAAGTAAAAAAAATAAAGGGGGGGGTGTAACAATAAAATGTAAAAGCAGCAATTGAAAGGTGTTTTAGACCGCTTCCAAGACAACACATTCTGACGCTGTGTCATGTCATATTATTTCCCCTTCAAACTGACTAAATCTCTAGCAACTCAACAATACACCACCTGTGTGTGATCTATCGGTGAATCAACAGTGTTTAAATACAGCGGGATCATTGCATTCTGTGGTTACATTTTCCTTCACTCGACAAAGAGATGCAAGCCGGGTGACGTGCTGCGGTTCACTCACTTGGGTGCCGTGGAGCCCCGGGGCCATGAGCCGTCCTCACTCTTCTGCTCTATTACGAGAACCTGTGGGAGACGACAGAGGGAAAGCAGGGCTCCATGTGCTCAGTTTAAAAGACACCAAACGTTCACGTACATGCATCCTACACTGTGGAATACAAGATGGAGTTTAAGAGGCTTGTAAAGAGAGGGTGAGTGCCTAACATGGCAGCCAGACGAACAGATGTTGTGGGTTTTGAGGTTGTAACCAACTCATTACAGGACGGTTCCGCCACATTGTGTTAACGTAAACTCCAGAGTCTTTTCAGGTGGAAGTCAAGACGGGGATTTAAATCATCATTTTCATCTAAATCTGATTCTGCACAGAAGAAACTTGTCACAGTACCACCTACGGCGTTGAAAGACTTTCATGGAGAATCTGAAGAGAATTGAACACTGAAGTTATTTAAGAACTTGAGATTAGTTTGACTGCCCTCTGCAGGTAGTGGCCACCTGTTGGATACAGATTCAAACAAAAGGGGTTTCTAAAGCTTCACTCTGCTGCGGCTTAAAAGGGCCGACTGGCAGAGAGCACAAATAAGGATAAGCCATCTGAAAAAGGGGCGATTGAAACTAGAGCATATTTCACTGAGCTCAGGAATAATAACCGTCTACATAGCAAGCCATATTCAGACAGCTCTGTGTTGATTTAGTCAAATACGATTCATTTTCTTTTTGCTGACTCCTGGAAATGAACCCTCCAGAGCCTTTCCCATTATTAAAATTAGAAATAGTCCCTACCTGTCCTTGGTAGAGGCCGGCGTCTTGGATGGTGCTGTCTGGTTTGTTGAGGGGCTCGAAGGTGTTGCTCATGTACCTGTTCCACAGCCTGGTCTCCTTCTCATCAGGGATGGTGAACAGCTTCCTCATCTCCTTCTCTATCATGTCTGCAGCAAAGTGTGAGTATTCATTTAAAAAAAATGTAAACGGTGGAAATCCAAGTTCACGACATGAAATCGGGGGTGCGAGTAAACTTTGAACTCCTTGGCGGTGTAAATCGACAGTTCCTCCAGAGTGACTCGGGCCTACCTATTGTGTCGGCTTTACTGAAGCGTCTGGTGATCACATTGTCCATGTTGCTGTCTTCACAGAGCTTCAGCTCCGTCAGGTACACCTCAACCTTGCAGTGCTTCACAAACATACCCTGTTCTACCACCTGGGGGGGGACAAAAAGATGAATGATTAACTGTCCACATCATCTGAATGAAACCATGACGAGTCAAATACACTGTATGTGCAGAATTCAATATATATATATATACACCATTTATATATATATGTGTATATCAAGTATTTGCAGAAATTCTATAAACACATGATGCTCTTACTACATAAAAGTGGTTCAAATGAGAAAGATGCTCCTCCTGCTTACCATGAAACAAAAATGGACTCTTTAACAGCTACCAACATGGCCATTAGGTCAATAGGAATTAGCTCTTTGAATAGGAATTAGTACATTTGCTATTTGTTATTTCCATGTACGTCCAAGGTACACTTCTTACATGACCTCCCTATAATTATTTATTAGCGATCTCAAACAATGAAAAGTGTTGGGTAAATCTGGGGTTGCACTAGCTTCTGTTTCTCATGGTTAACAAAGTACAGTCTACTGGCCTGGTTGCCGCTCGTCTGATAGGAGCGGTGTCTGAGTGCCTAAATTAGCAGCACGTCGTGGAAACAGCTGAGGGGTCCCAGCCTATTTATTTCACCGCTGAGCCCCCTCCAACACACACACACACACACACACACACACACAGTACCAACTTCACAAATGTCCCTGAGAACTGCAATAGTCATGCACACTCACTCGGCTCAGATTCTCCCCCCCACTCCTCCCCTATCCATACCCCGAAACCCCCGGTAGGCCCATCCTACCCCTCAGCACAACACCCGTGTGTTTGTAAACTCAGGGCAAAAGCCCAACTCATCGCCAAACTCTGGCAGAATTTGTCAAATCAGAGCCGGACCCAAAACCATTTACCCCACCCACCCCCCCTCCTCCTCCTCCCATACTGCGTATGCCTCTCGTATGCCTCTCGTACTCCTCTCAGAAGCGTTCACGCTGCCTCGCTCAGTGTGACCTCAGCCGGCATTCCTCCACTTCAAAAAACAAGGACACACAGGAACACTCCGCCGGCTGCGGGCATATCACACCGGTGGAGGACGACGGAAGGAAACGTAGCGCCAAACCTGTGACTACAAGCCTCCTAAATCCTTTTTGACGCTTGCATTCCCTCCGCACCACAAGATGGCAACCCCGAAAAAAAGGAACAAGGACTTCAAAAGAAGAGGAAAACTAATAATGAACCTGTTGCATGTTGTGTCTCGCAGATCGCTCCATGTAGCTTTTCAGTCATCCAGAACGTTGCCTGAAAATAGAAACCCCGCAGCCACCCGATACGTCCCACTACATACATGGCTAAATGGGAGGGTCAATGGAAGGGGGGGGGAGAGAAAGGCCGAGAGAGAGAATGATAGAGATGAAGGGGGGACAGGAACCTCTTCTAGCAGCCATGATGCCATGACTAGCGAGATTTGAAGCGGGGATTTGATACCGTAGATCCTGTTAAGTTGTAGGCGCCATCGTGAAGTATTCCTTTGACTGATCGACTGTAACCACACATACAGCCATTTAGTAGTTTGTTCCACTCTACCATGGTTGTGAAAGTAGTTATTAAACCTAAAATAAATCATCGCAGCTCATGACCATAATCGTTGCTTCCTTTTCATGCAAGGTAAATATCCAGTATCCTCTTTATCTGTTACCAGCTCCTGTGCAGTGTATCTCTGCACATCTGGCCAATCATGTGACCCAATAGACACATACTACAGCATGTCTTATGGCCACACAAGCCTGAAGTATTTCATTCCTTACGTTTTGTGCTCGACTGTCTTATGCAATTCATTTAGTTAAAGATGTATAATGAGCAATTATCCAGTATTATTTGGCTGTCTTTTATTATTCTATGTTGAGTAACTATTTTACAGACCTCGAGTTTCTTTAAACATTATGCCGCACTCCTGATATCCCGATCTCAAACGGCCATAATCGCACGTTTCTTCGTTTCACCCCGACACAAGCTCAACACCAAAGCAATAACTAACCACAACCATCAAAACTGCACCACAGAAAACCGCCTTTGCTGGTGTTACGTTGCCCCGCTGGTTATATTCTCAACGCAGTGAGCGGAACATCCTCCAACCATGAAATGTATTGGTAGCCTTACGCTAATGACTGAGCCCTCACCTTCCGTGCAATTGGCTCCTGATTCTCTGTCAACCCATACCAGCTGACGAGCTTATTCCAGCCCTCTGTGGGGACCAGGATGTAGTCGAGCTCATCGATGAGGTGCTCCTTGATGGCCAGCACATCCCCATCTAGAGGTGAGGATGGGATAAGAGCAAGGTTGAGAAACAAGCAAGCAGACACACTGTGGAGCAGCAGTTACAACAGTGAGCCAGCACTGACTGTCTCAAACGGCACAAAACGCACAAAGAAAAAAAAGGTATGCTGGAGAGCTTTCTATAAACCCCCTCAAAAGGCTACTCTATGGAAGTCTGTCAACAATGTTGTTTTTGTTCCCTTTTCCTCTGAACTCTTTGTTACTACTTCCAGAATAATAAAGCTGTACTGACCGGCAGTCCGTGGTGTGCCACACAGTATATACAATACATTCCACATTGTGAATTAATGCCGAAGGAGGCGAAGCGTCATCCGTCTTACCTCTGAGAAGACCGGAGTTATCAACCGGTCCGGGGTAGACGTTCTGGTCCCCCATCTGGTATTTGTCCCAACTGTCAAATCCCACATATTTCTTCCACTGTTTGAACCAGTGACTGTCCACCAGGTACCTACAGAGAGGGCAAGCAGTATTGTGATTTTAGCTGTGATGAAACAAGATGGGACACTGATAATCAATCTAGATTGTCCAAGGGTCATGCAACAAGCTTTGAGGTGTAAACCATCGGTTTTGCGTTTCTTCTTGTGCAGGTTAAATGGTGATAATAGAAATACTTCAGCAGGTGAAGGATGGTTTTCTGTCAGTGCTCTCAACAAATCTGACTCCATCTGCATGCCTGGCCAGCTGTTTTTGTGATTTTTGACAGGTGCTTCTTTTCCGACTCCGCCCTGCCGAAGTCGCGCCGGATGAACCCGGCTGGCACACCACTTAGTGCTCCGGTAGGCTAGCCAATTAGCTATTAGCGCTGCTAACTAGATTAGATTAAACAAAATGCAGCCTCATTGAGATTATGTCATTAGACGAACAGCGACATGGCCATATGGAAGTAGCGAATATAACCACCACAATACGACATTTAACGTTGAACGATATGTGGGGGACTATCGCTGTTCATTGACAGTCTAGCGTTAGCTCAAGCACCGCTAGCATGCCAGGCTGACACACATGAAGCTGACAGGCTCCTGTTAGCTAAATCAAAGCTAACTGTCAACACGGCCCGCCACCTCAGCTTTCTTAACCCTTCATGGCGTTGACAGCCTCGGCGGAGCCAGCCGACGGCCACGCGGTATCTTTGAAAAGGTTTCAGCTCAAGTCTTACCAAGTGTCTCCCTTTCTTAGCTGTGTTTTCAACAGCGCCGCGACCTCTCCTTTCTGGGTATCCAGATCTGCCGCTCCTCCTTCCGCCATCTTTCCTCAGACATCACCCGCTGCATGGTGGGAAAGTGCGGGGCGTCACCAGGGCACGTAGAGAGCGACGCCGCTGTTTCAGCCAATCAGCAGCTCACCCGACAGTACAGCAGAAGCGTGACACCCAGCGGTGAAATTATTCTAGAAAATGCTCTAAAACTGCTCCATCATTGTGGCTTCTTGATATCTAAGAAACTGTCTTCATCAACGACACACCTCTTTGTCCAGCCAGGGGTATTATATCATTTGATAATTTTACGGTATAATAATTTTACTGTATGATGCCCCATACTGTGTGAGTTCAGTTCAATGGGGTAAAATACTTTAAAGCAGAGTCTCATTTCATTAAGATCCTGACTAGAAATTAGGCTGTACGTTTTTTCCTTTTCCAAACAGTAAAATGCATAGTTTCTGCATTTTCCTGAGAACAGTCTGGAAGTCGTATAAGTTGATGCCTGGTCCCCAGTATGGGAAACACAGCACTGATAGCATGTTGGCACCTTATGCAAACTGCGCTTTTGCAAGGTCAACACCTGCTGTGCTCCATCAGAATCCATAATGAATGTGTCAAGCAAACACAATTATGAGCATACAGTGTCATGATCAGTCAGTCAGGCACTCCGGCAATTTAGTATTGTACTTTCATAAAGTTGGGGGACTCGGAGAGAATTTGTTTATCAGACTTTAATACAGCACTGCATAGCAATTATTCAAGAAAACATGAAATGTTGCATGTTTATTTAAAAACATACTTACAAGATTCACATTTGTACAGTCATATTATGTTACAGTACAAAATATGAACCTACGTTGTATATGTCATGTTAGTCCTACAGCTACAGCAGTGCTACAGTATTATACTTTTTACTGACATATCCTTTCATTACACAGCCCATTCATGTGAAACGCAACATTTTATTTTAATTCTTGTAAATACAAAAGGGAAACTTTGCCCCAATCATTTATGATAATAAAAATATATGATACAAATATGGCTAAGTAGCCACGAAGCAATGTCAGATATACAAGGACACATATCTGACATGTAGCGGTAACAAATGGTGAACCTGTTCCATCACTGATTTTCTTAGTGTTACATTGACACAAACTTTATCCTTATTATAAATTTTTGGGGGAACCTGTGTGTCTGTCTCTACAATTGCCACCTTTGATTGAGATGAAAACGTCATCAACCTCCATTATAAAATTGTAACACTTTACCAAGGCTGACTCGTAAATTTCAGCTGACCTTGAATCAGTTGATTTAAATCATCCGTGAAATGCAGAGTTGAATATATGCCAATGTATTCATAGATTTCAGTTTGAGTAGAGTTAATAACTTTTGTCCCTGAAAAAAAAGTGCCTTTGTCCCTTTAAAACTCAAATAAATGACTTTTTAATTTATTTATCTTTATCCTTCTCTACATTACTGCCATCCCTGAAATGTACAGGCGCTGCCAAACCCCACACACTGTATGCCTGTTATCTCCTGAGTCCTCCATATCTGTTATAATTTAAAATCGCTGATGTGACACTTAATGGTGATCTTTCCCTGCAGTGATCTTTGGAATGGAGGTGAGGGTGCAGCAAGTCAAGGATGGAACCAAAAACCCATATGTCTTTCCCATACACATCACCACGGGGCCTCATAAGTTGGAGTCTGTCTCTGAGACAGGATAGTAGCCGTTTCTAACCATGGCAGCGTCTCCCTCCGGAGCAAAGATGGCCAGTAAGTTCTCCTGCTCCCTCTTGGTTTTGGGTAAGGCGTCCGATGGTGTGATGAGCAGCTGGATGCGCTGTAGAAAGGTAAAACCAGTGTGAAGGAGCTCGAGTCTTTTTTGGAAAAAATTCCAAAATGGGATACGTTCAAGTCAAGTCAAAGTTCAGACGGGGTTAGGGACAAGTTCACAGGACGTCTGATTTAAGACCAAGACTGGCACACAAATCCTTTAATAATTTAAACACATCATCCATGGTTAGCAGGGGTGAGATAACATGTATCTGATAACAGCCCCCAGCTAACTGAACAACTTGAAACAGGATCAAATGGTACCTCTCTGAACGTCCCTTGGGTGGTGCTGATCTTGTACACCATCCAAAGTGGAATGCAGACCATGGAGGCGAGAGCGAGCAGCCAGCCAATGGCATAACCCCACCAAGGGTACACATACTCGTTGTTGTACTTTAGAGGGGTGTATTTGATGAGAGAGAAGGCAAAAGTACCCTGCAGAGACAATTAGACATGCATGACTATTGATGAAGAAGGAAGAACTGATTTGTTTTCATGTCTACAAGGGGAGAGGAGAGGAGAGGAGGCCTCAGTTGCTGTCCGCCTTTGTCATTTTTGGAAAGCCTTGATACTACTTAATTAGTTTGTTGATACTCACAATGCACGTGGCCGGGGTGAGGAACAACCAACAGTACTTGAAGTAACATCCTGGACGGTAGCCAATCATGTCCTCAATGTTATCGTAAAAGCGGTCTGCACCTGGAAAAACACAGTAAAGACATTTCTATCTATGTTGACAGTAATCAGGACAATTATTCCACAGCATGTACACCGGAAAACACTCATGAGACACGTTTTTTTTTCTTCCATTTACACCATTAAAAGACAGCCGTTTATGTTTTGAGGACAGCTTACCATAGACCCATGCAATGCAGACGGTTTCAAAGATGGACATGAAGAGAAGACACATGCCACTGGCTGCATAGTAATCAAAGAGCTGGAAAACATACATGCCTCCCTACAAAGATAGAGATATGAAGCACTGAGTCAAAGTTATATCTGGAAAACCTCCATGCTACAATTCATTTAAATTCAAGACACAATGGAAATGACTTAAATACTAGAATAGAAGTTTAATTAATGCTCTTCATATGAACACATCTACCATAAGCCAGAAATATAAACAGGAAATAAACTGAAATCAGATGAAATTGTCTGTGTGACCATTCTAGAAAGATCTTGGACTTCTTATTTCCAGCAATATTTTTTTATTTTTTTGTTGACTTGCAGGTGTTTTTTTTCTTGGAACGTCTGTGTTGTCTTAATTGTTATGCATTGTCAGTACAGACGTACTGGACACACTTGGTGAGACAACGCGACATGATGGTGTCAGGGAATCAATCAAAGCACCGAGCAATATTTTGTTTCTGTATAAAAATGCATATCAGCCTCCAGATAAATCTACTCTCCTGCTGTTGATATTTAAAGATGTACACGTTTGCGATTGAGATTTGAAACACCGAAGCCCAAAAACTGGAGACTTCTGACATGCTTGAGACTTACCTGAGACTCGTTGCAAACAACCTGTGACTTGCTTGTACTTACAAAATGATGACCTGTTGACACCTCTGCAGAGCATTCATGTTTCCAGCTGTGCAGAGGTGAAACCATGTCAACTAGGTTGAACTATGTAAGAGCGGTTTTCAGCAGAACAAGGCATCCTGTGCTGGTTTACCCCTAAACAACCATCAGGTGATATGATGAGGGAAAACACCTTAAGCATTGCAATGTTACATTTAAAAGAATATTGTTAGCTTTACTGAATAATTAGGACTTAAACATGTCAGTAAAAAAATATCTTGATGCCTGCAGATGTTTGCCTGTGTGCATGGATCTCTGTGTGTGACCCCCCTACCTCCATCAGCATGATGAGGCCCATGAAGAAGGAGACGAAGACCACACCTAACAGGAAGAGCTCCCTGCGGTTTTTACGTCTGAACACGGCGGGGTACATGTCAACTATCGCCGTCACGAGACTCTCGACACACACAAACTGATGGGAAGGAGGGGAGAGAGGTGTGAGGGGACGAGGGGGGGAGAGGTGAGCACTGATCAATAAATTAAACCTTTTTTTGTTTGTCAGCTATGATGAAGGGAAGACTTCCTTCCTGGCTCAGTTAACACCACGTGACATTTAAGTCTCCGAGCCAACAGTAATCCAAATAATTAAAATAATTAAAAGGAAGTGTTAATTAACTTGGAGGTACGTACCTGACTGTCAAGCCCCAGAAAGACGATCATGATGAAGAAGAGGGCGGCCCACAGGGGAGAGAAAGGCATCATGCTCACAGCGCGGGGGTAAGCTATGAAGGCCAGGCCAGGACCTACAGGAGGATTTATAAACAGATTATTTTGCTACTCTATTGCTATTCCTTTTTTTTTCTCGGAGCGTTTTTGAATGCAACGAGAGGAAAAGCCTCACCAGATTCTGCCACTTCTGAGATGTGAACATTCTGCTCATAGGACATGAAACCCAGGATGGAGAAGATCGCAAAGCCCGCCACAAAACTGGTGGCACTGTTCAGAAAGCACAACGCAATGCAATCCCTGCAACAGACAGCACATGTTTCATTGTGATGGAACAGAGGAGATTCATTTCAGCATCGTTAAGCTTCAGATCAACACAGCTGATCACATAAATCACACCTGATGATGAAGTTGATTTTTTTGTTTCAAAATGAGAAATGAGGAAGGAATTCCTGTTCATTTGAGCGTGCATGCATCTACATTATATTTACCTACCTGTAACAGTTATTGTTGTATTTGTTGTAGCTTCCCAGAGCAGTCAGCGACCCTAAGCAGATGGCGTAGGAGAAGAAGATCTGGGTGCCAGCATCCATCCACACCTTACACAAGAGACAAAATACATTACTTAGGTCGACTTACAAACATGTGCGTTCCATGTGTGGTTAGATAATCCATAGGAATTCACGTGCTGGCATGTTGGCGTTCATAATCATTGACTCATGTAGTTGCACAATAGTAAACTGTCACACGTCTGGTATTGGTCTGGTTTGTCTCGACATTGATTAAGGACCCAAGCTTCCACAAATACAGAGAGTGCAAGATCTGTAACGAATAGACAAGTAAAGACTCATCCCTTATCAGAAACAAAAAAATGACTATAAAATAGCAAAGGGAATGAAGAACCACAAACAATCAGGAGATAGAGAGAGAAGGAAATGGCAGGTTGAATTATTAGTTTTGTGTGTTTACTCTACTTTGTTTGGTTCAGTTTTGTGGCAAACTATCATGCGACTAAACAGGAATAAGACGACACAATACAAGCAGAATCAAACAAAAAGAGACACGTAAAATATTTTGGGGACTCTGCAAAAATCTTCTGATTGCGGTCGAGCACAGAGCCAGTTAAGCCTGGTTAGCTGACTGGGCCTCAGTCCTGGTAGAGCTGGTGTTTACACTCCTAGTTGTGTCCTGACCCTGCATTCAAGCCCTGCCGTGCCTGCCTCTTTCATGGAGAGCAGATGGACCCAGCAGAAACTAGGCTCCCTAGCAGAGAACCATGGGATACCTGCACGTGGTGCGCCCCTCGCCCACAGGGATCACCACATCTTCTAAAGGCCCTCTTCGGGAATTAGTGGTTTGTTGTAATGGTGGTGAATGTGGATCTGCATTTAGGCTTTCATTTGTAAGCCGTCTGTGTGGCATCGTGGTACCTGTGGGTCTGCCAGGCGTCCCAGGTCTGGATAAAGGTAGAACTGGATGCCGATCGCAGCACCAGGCAGGGTTAACCCTCTGACCAACAACACGATCAGCATCAGATAGGGGAAGGTTGCGGTGAAGTAGACCACCTATACAGACACACACATACGACGTTGATAAGTATGCAAACAAATAAAGAAACATCCATCCATCCGGGGTCGCGGGACGGGGGGGCTGGAAACGCTAAATACAGAGACATGCCAAATAGAAAAAATTAATACCAGATGTCATCCTTAAAGTGTCCGAGAGCTGTCTCTGGTCAATTCAATGAATCAATAAAAAGGGTCACCAGGTCACCCACCTTTCCTGTGGATTTCACCCCCTTCCAGATACAGAAGTAGCACATGACCCAGGCGATGAACAGACACAGGGCCAGGTCCCAGTTCATAGCGCCCATGTGGTCGATGCCCGGGGAAATCCTCAGCACTCTTTTCCTGCAGAGACAAGGAAAGAAGCGCTGAGTCGATGCATCGCTGTCGCTTTCACAACGGTGAGGTATCAACCAAGAGGAGGCGAGGCGCTCTGAAAACTCACTCCCAGAACTCGATGACGGGAGAGGTGGCATTTGGGTTGGTTGTTTGTTCGATTGAGGTGTTTCTCCTATGTAGCCCCACACAGTTTTCTTGGGGTGGGGGGGGGAGAGCAAAATGTTGTAATTCTTAATCGTATCAAAAACATTGGTGGAGCTCCCCGTGTATTTTACAGTGCTCTTGTTACCTGTGTTCCAGGTGTTGTTGCAGTGCGACCAGGCCAGGTCCCAGGAGAAGGAGTAGTACAGGTAGAAAATGGCCCAGGCAAGAACAACGATGTAGTAGAAGTTCAACAGAGTCACTATCACCTGGGTGCCATAGCCAAGACCTGCAGAACAATCAATACAAATATTCAGTAACATGTATTATAACATACATTTTAAATATCAGAAGATTTGCACATTTTCTTCTTCCACTTCAGAATTCCATTTTTCAGGTTTTAGCATCATGGCTTCATAACATTTGCTAAAGTGTGTGTATGCTGTGCCAGGATCCCTGTGTGTCCAACCTACCTTCAAACAACGGACTGATTTTCCTCCAGCAGGTAATGCCTCCCTCGCTGGTGTACTGGCCCAGGGCTACCTCCAAGAAGAAGACGGGGACGCCGCAGGTGAACAGGAAGATCAAGTAGGGGATGAAGAACGCACCTGAGTTCAGAAAAAGAGCAAAGGATTCAGGGTTAACGTAACCCAGGGCCTTCTTGTACTGCAACAAATGTGGACCCAAATCCAGACTGCAGCTCCAAAAGTCACAGTCAGTTTGCTCGAATAAGGACAAATGGTCCAAAAGCCCATGTTGAGTCCCGAGTGTCCTGCAGAAAAATGCTAATCTTAAAGAAACTGTACAAGATTACATAATAATGACCCCTCTCTTTCATTCTTGGATTTGCTATTACTAATTACATATTACCTACATGATTGTTTTTCCTGTACCTGATGAACAGATCACCGGATTAACCTGGTTTGAACGGACCTAAAATACAAAAGTAAACCGGTAACCTTTAAGAACCACACAAGCTCAAGCCTAGATGATGTAGTATTTCATGTCCAAGAGTTAATGATGTTCCCAACTATATTAAAGAATACATGCCTGAACAAACTGAAGCTGTATTATAACTCTTAATAAGACCAAACATTAAAAAGGCACGGAGCACAGCAAGGGGACATGGAGAAAAGTTCTTTAATTGGCATTTTGTGGCGACGTCCCGTCGGGCGGCCGAGGATGTTTGGCGTGCTCAGATTTCCGCCTCTCTGCGGGGACAGCTGCTGTGAGCACGGAGCAACAACAGCTGCCTGACCCCGCTCGGGCCCTGAACCCTGACCCTGTCGCCCCATGGAGGGATGAAGAGGGGCGTCGGATTAAGCACCTACACAAGCATGGCCGATGGGGTCTGAGGTGGTTACCTCTTGAATATATATAGATATGTTTTTACGTCTTTCACCTGAGCTCGAGTGAGTCTAAGGTTAGATTTTGATTGACAGATTCTGAAAAGGGTCCTCAGGGGTTTTGTACACTCTCAATTTCACGTCAGCTATCTTGAATCGTCCACTAATTTAGTGCATGTACAAAAATAACTGTATGGTTGACAGTAAAAGTGCACTGGAGCAATATTGAAATATTATTATTTCAGCATGAGCCTGAGATAAAGTATGTAAGCCCCATTTGCACATCTCCTTCCTCCGTCCACTCACCTCCTCCATTCTTGTAGCAGAGGTACGGGAAGCGCCACATGTTGCCCAGGCCGATGATGGAGCCGGCGACGGACAAAATAAACTCCATCTTATTGGCCCACTGGCCCCGCTCCTCCATCTTCTCCTCCGAGGGGGGCGTCTGGTCCTTGGCTTGGCTGATGCCATTTGGGGCGCATGCTTTGGCAGCGTCACCTACAAAACAGACGAGAGAGGAAAAAGAGCAGGACAACAGCAGGTTATAGAGCCCGGTCGGTGACGATTGTTTTCCCTCTACTCAGTAATGGTCGAGATGTCCCAAAGAAAGGCACCTAAGACACCAAACAGCTCCAGATGCAGTGGAATAATGTCGTTTTACTATACATATATAAGATCTGTGTGTGCAATTGGATAGATGTGAAGCATGTCATTGAAGAAAAGGAGCATGCATGCTCTGCTTTTTAGCTCAAGAGATTTATTGCAATGCAATTCTTATCCGTTCCTTAAACTAACAAAAGAATTTACCAATCTTAATTGAACTGAAAATCTCCAGATAGTCAATTTGTAAAATGCATTTACAGCTTACCTTTCATTGCAGTGTCACTTGATCTCCTGTGTGTGGCTCTAGTCTCAGGGCTGGAGCGGTCTCTGGAGGTTTATCAGTAAATGCTCAGGTTTTAGGAATTTAACTGCACTGGAGTGAGGGGCGGGGGGTTGTAATGCTAAACTGAGGCCAGCCCTCTTTCTTTCTTCCCTCCTTTGCCCTCGTCTGCCCCTTTCAGAGCAAAGTACATCACCTGTCGTGACTCCATGCTTAAAATAAGGTGCACCACAGGATGACACCGGAGCAGTCTGTACAGTGTCGATGTCCGCAGCAGTGGACCACTTTCTGCTGCAGAAGCTGTATTATTTAACAACAAAAATGAATCATGCATTTGAATAATATAAATCACACGTCCTATTGTATGCGTTCAGAAAAGAGAAGCACGGGAATAATATGGTTTAGATTTTGGGTTCCATTAATTTCCTGTCTGCAACGCAGTTAATCCCAATTTCATGTGCGAGGTTAAGGTTTTCCCAGTTGAATTAGAAATCAATTAATTATAAATTAAAGTATTTTAAGAAAGGAGCTCATGTATGAGTCTGCCAAAAATGTATATCTGTATGCCATGCTGCTGAATTTACACAACAGTATTGCTCCCTGGCTGATGGATGAAGGGAAGCCATGAACAGGAAAAAAAAAACAAATCACAGAAACTAGAATACGATATCAAGTGATGATTACAAAAAGGCTTTAGTGACCGTTGAGAAACTACAGTCTCAAGTCTGACATTCCACTCACAGGCAGAGTGAACACAACAAACAGTGGGGATGGGGATGTGGTGGTACGAGATGACAGAGCAGACGTTATGCAATCAATTATGTACCATTACTGTTCGTGTCGTTGATGCCTCGCAGCGCCAACTCTCCCAGTCAGCACAGTGGCAGAGGTGAGCGAAGCAGCTCGGGTCAGTTCGCACCGGATTTGACTCGGCTGAGTTCGAAGTGACAGCAGCACCCCCCCCCCACACACACACACACCCACCCACACAATCCTCCCCTGCTCCCTTCCAAAAACAACCCCCCCCCCCAAAAAAGATGATCTATAAATGAATTTGTTTTACACAAAATGCACATTTGACACTGCTTATAACTGAGGGGACAAAGAAATGCAACACGAAAAAAAAGCACATTCTTTAAGGAAATCGTTATGCCAGAGCTCCACAACACGTCAACACACGTCTCCTCTAATTGAGCCTAACGAGTAACACAGGAAATGTGAAGATGAACTTACAACTTGAAACCAACCTCTCAATGGCACGGCCATAAATCACCGTTGAGCCCTCAGAATTTGACCCAGCAATCGTACTGACACTTCAGCCAGAGACACAAGAGCTAGACTTCTTGCTCGTCTTAAATCTTGACCGATACGTCCGTAACATTGCACTTTTAAATTGTACTTTTGATTTGTTTGCACGATGTGTTGTCCTGTCCTCTCTCCGTTTCTTTTCCAGGACTAAAATAAGAATATATATGACATTCAACAATATGTTCAGAAAGAAGAAAAAAATTTATAAAAACATTCTGACCATAAATTAACACAAAGAAAAAAAACATCACAATCATCAATCATTTGACTAGGAATAGTTTATTAAAGGTGAGAAAACAAAACAAAAAAAGCCACAATCCATTTGCTTAATTGCTTAAAAGTATGTACATTATAAATAATTCCACTACATTACAACCATTTGTGTTTTTCCTAGTCTGGAGTCCTACATATTGAGATGTTACTGACTGAAGGGCCACACAGAGGGCAGAGGGGGAGCGGCTCAGGGCGTCCAGTAAAACACGACCGGGGACACATTTTGTTTATTTGCCCGTTTGCACTGAATACAACAGCTGGAGTAAGTGGGTGTTTGACTGGAATTAAGTGCACCAATGGCGCGTTATTGTCCAGGGGAAGACCAGGAAGTAGCTGGTGGACGCTTCTAGACTTCAAACTGTCGTGTGAGGACTAAGTCTTGCGTGTGTACTAACAACCGTTTCACCAGATCTCGGTGCTTGGAGAGAGAGAACATTTGCTGAAGCCACACGGTGACTGCAGGACTCTCCTCTTTGAGTTCCAGATGTGAGTTCTCTTCTTTTTTGTGCTCTATAATCAAGGTGGTCGCAGAAACACCTCTGTTTTGTCCCTCCTCCTTTCAGATTCATTCACAAAGGGCTATTGTTTTACAGGTTGAAAGGCTGAAACACTAGCCTGGGTACTAGGTCTTGTGTTATGCTCATTGTGTGAGGTACAGTTTTGAAACTCAGTCCTAGGCTGGTTTTGTTTTTGTGTAAGTGCTAACTGCCCTGCTGAGGCTCTTGCTGCTGCTGCTGCTGATGTGAGGCTGCTGGGTTTAGATGAGAGGCGGCGACGACGTGAGACCACGACGCCACGACGGATGGCGACGGCAGACTCTGCACGCTGCACATGGACGTGGACAGCACCACGACGCTCTCCTCCTCCTCCTCCTCCTCCGCCACCTCCTCCACGGTCATCCCTCCGCCTCCTCCGGTGGCCTTCCCGGAGCAGTCCACGCAGATGTAGTCCTCGTTCTCGGCCATTTCGCACGACACGCCCACGCACACCTGGTGGAACCACTCGTCGCAGCCGCCGTCGCACTGCACCCAGTCCACCTGGGGAACGCATGGGCAGACACATGAGGGACACGTGAGGGAAACCAAAAAAAAAGAAAACACGTGGCTGTGGTTTGTCAAGCAAAACACAAAATTCGGGAAGAACAGCCTACTGTAATGTTTAACAGCATGTGTTAAAGATACAAGTCAGTCAGTGTTTGTATTTGATCTAATGTACTGAAAAACAGAGCTGAAACAAAACTGGCAAAACACTGATGGTCTGTAAATGGTCTTGTGTTTTACACACCTCTAAGTCCCGTCAGCAAATTTACTGCATCGTAAAAAACATTGGGCCTCTTGTGCACAATCTATATATATATATATATATATAATCATTTTTCATCTCCTCCTCTGTCTGGTATAGATTTAATAAAGCCACTACTAAATAAGTGGACCTCATTTAAAAACTAAGAGTCACATACTTTTTGATTGTGAGATGGAAACAGATGAGGAAATACTCAATCTCCATCTCGACACACAAACATTAATCATCCCACCTTCGGGTGTAGTCGACCTAGTTAAGAGCGGCGCCATCCTAATTTCATCTCCCAAACTCCACCCACTGAGCTGCGAGTCCACCGGTTCCTCGGCTCCTGATTGGCTGCCCTGTCGGACACACCGGGGTTGGCGACTGGCCACTGGTTAACTCGGTGGACAGTCGCGGTCGGTCGAGGCCGTCTCCGAAAAGAGGACCACATCCGTGTGACCTGTTAATACGTTATGTGTAACTCTCTTTAAGGTGTTCCAGTGCTGTTATCAGCTGTTGATATTCAATAAAGTTCCATGATGCTCATTTTTGAGAAGCGTTTGTTGTTAACTCAGCAAACAAACAGACTTCTGAGGGGTCGGCAACTTCCTGCGATGAAAGTGGTCGAACCAGAATTTACCGCCACGTTACTGCGGAGGGTCAAGAATGGTCTAACTGACGAAACGAACATCATGGTCCTCCAACAGCGTCGCAGAGTTGGAGGCGAGCTACATGTTAACACGGCTTCAAGTCCTAACTTCATTCAGTCAGTCAGTCTGCTTTTGACGGGAGAAGTTTGTACGAAATTTGAAGAAATTCTGTAAAGCCGGTTCTGAGACATCACGTTGATGAGAATGGTACAGACTGAGGGACAACCCGAAAACATAACACTGCGGAGGCATAAAAAAAGAAAAAAGAAAAAAGAAAAATCTGTGACCTGTGAAAATAGAGCAAACTGGTGAAGAAAAAACTAACTACAAAATAGGACATTTGGAGACATCACCTTGCAAACTTGGAAGACCTTTTTAAAAGAACATAATTGGGAGGATTACACAACCATTGATAGAATACTTAGTTGCAGCAGTTCTGGACTCAACAGGACCTCACTGAGTGGACTATTTTACATTGTGACAGTTATCACCCAGATATAGTCCATATTAGTAAATACATAGATTTCAATGAATATTCAAAACATTATTTAAAACATAGAGAACTTAGAGTCTTAAAACGGCGCACGGTCACATGGTCCCCTTTGACCTCTGTTAATTGCTAAACTGTAGCTATCACTCATCTACGATTGTGCCTCTTTCACTGCAACGTGTTGTCAACACAATCTCAAGTACTGAGACTCAGGCTTATATTTGTGGGAAGAAGACATTTATATATCAAATCCCCAACGTTTTAGTCGGAGTATTTTTCAAAAGCAGTGAAGAACGCTCACCTTATCTTTGCAGGGTCGCTGGCAGTTCTTGGCTGCGCACACGGCGTTCTCGTCGTTGGAGTCCTCGGCCCCGGACCAGTCATACTTGGAGGGAATGTCGAGAATCTTCTTCTCCTTCCTCTTCTCCACCCCTTCCCTGATGGACTCTGCCTTGGCCGCAGCCTTCTCCTTTCTCTTCCTCTCCTTCTCCTCCTTGGCTAACCGTTTGGCCAGCTGCTTCATCTCCCGGTTCTTGTCGAGGTTGAGCTTCAGTTTCTTCTTCTTGGGTTTGCCCCCGAGGCCCAGTTCCAGACCGACCCTTTTCAGCTCTTTGGACTTGGCTGGTCTTATTTCGCCCATCGCTGAAACTCCGCCGGCGGCGGCGGCGGCAGCCATCAGCATGTGGTGGTGCTCGGCTCTTTCCAGCTTCCGTTTCCTCTTCTTCTCCGAATCTTTAAGCTTGAGCTTCAGAGGCTTCTCCATCAGAGAGTCGTCAGGCTGCAGGAAAGGAAGGAGAGACTAAATGAGATAGCTATTTCTAATTCTGTACTTTTTTAAACCTAAATTGACCTGCATCTAATCTCAAAACTTCTCATCACAACCAACCAGAGCTATTGATTCAAACCCAAACCCGATGTTTAGTCGCTACGCAGCATTTGCTGTGGGGCCCAGGTGCGCCACCGGGTTACATACAGTAATGGATGACCTCCCTACCTCCATGACTTGCAGGAATCTCTCCTCAGAGGGGGGATGCGTGGCCTGCAGGATCCTCCAGATGTGCTGGGTCTCATCCAGGGACACCTCCAGCAGATCTCCCAGCATCATCAGCTCTTCCAGCTGGGCCTTAGCCTGCGGGGACAGCTCCAGCACCGGCGGCTCCAGGCTGCGAGGTACCAGAGGGGTCTTCCTGGGCTGCTTTCTGGGCGTGCCCATGTCTGAAATGTAAAATATTGTGAGTGTGACATGATGAAGGCCGGCATTTGCTACTAAATCAGAGACACAAACAAAACTGGAATCTCTGAGAGGAGAGTAATTAGATGTGTATTACAAAAGTTGAATCGTTTGTGCAAGAACAGGGGATCATGGGTAGACAGACTTAAAGCAATACAGGTGATCCTAGTCAGTGGCCTCACTTTGCACACAGGACTTGGAGGCTGAGGAGTAAGCGTGTTCGGCGCAGAAGGAAGGCGTGACGACCGGCCACATGTGACTGACCACCTCCTCAGACTTAACAGGAATCTCCTCGTCGCAGAACAGGTAGGGCTTCACCTCGCCTGGGTCCTGCAACAAAACAGACAGCAACAGGGAGGAATTTAAAACAAAAAATAAATCCTGCTCGCTTACAGGCGGCTTGGAGAACACCACTTGCCTCACATACCTTCATGTCGTAACCGTAAGTCTCCCGTATGTCCTCGTCTGAGTCGGTCTCCTCGTCGTCGTAGTCCACGGACTGGCGGGGTGATGCGGCTCTGCTGAAACCTGACTGCTGGAAGGTCTGGATGTGGCCCTGAGGAAGAACAGAAACGTACACACACACACATGATGTCTCTTCTGTTTTGTTGTATTTGATGAGGTACTTAGCCACAAATGTGGACCACCTGTCGTCTGTAACTCCCTGCATTTATTCACATTTGAGAGCCGGTCTTGTGGTCGACTTCATGTTTACACATTAGTGCCCTCTTCTGGTGCATTCTAGTTTTACATACAAAGCCCCAGTGGAAACCACAAGAATTACAGTCCACACCTCAAAACAGCATTCCTAGAGTCTCACTGATGTGCTGGTTTAGAACAGAAATGAGAACAATGTAAAAGCATTTAAGATGGAAAAGAAAGTACCTGCAAGTCCGGGTTGGCGGCAGCCTTCTGCAGCTCTGCATTGATGATCTTCTCAGTTTTCTCTCTCGCCGCCTGCTCCACCATGCGCTGACTCAGCACAGACAGCTTTGCCAGGGCCGAGGACAGCTCCTCCGTGGCCAGAGATTGACGCGCTCGGTCCTGGTGGGACAGTAAGACCGGTGTGAGGATGGCCATTTAGTAGAGTATCAAAAGTAAACCCCGGAAATTCAGTGATCGACATAGAGCAGTACTAATCAGTAATTCCATACCTGCCAGCTCATTGCCCTCTCTGTCAAACACTGCAGGGCTTCTCCTTCCGGAAGACGCAACGGCAGTTTCTGCAGCGAAACCAGCAGCGACAGGATGGTCTCTAATCTCGGCCTCCGAGACCGCTGACACAGCGGACACAGGAATTTGGAGTCTTTGCTATTGCTCTGCCAACCCACGCCCGCCTTCTTCTGGGTTCCCGTCTTAGGCAGGGGCACGCACGCTCCGTGGAACCAGTCCTTACAAAGCTCGCACTGCAACATGAAGCCGCTCGCCGTCTTTCGACACAGGCAGAACTTGACCTCCTCGATGCGGTCGGCCATGGCCATCTTGGCCAAATTGGCAGCGCGGAGAGAGTGGATGGCCTCCACTTCTTTCTGCTCTTTGCCCTTGAAGGCTGCTACGACGGTGGAAGGTTCCCGCACCTCTTCGAGGCTCTCGTCCAGGTCGCTTAGGGCGTCGGGGTCAAAGCCTCCCCTCTCCTTCTCCATGAGCTCCTTGACGCGTTTCCTCTTGCTCTTGCTGTTGCCGTAGACGCCGATGTCCACGCGAGGGCTGAGGACCTAAAAGACGAGGCGCACAGGACAGCAACAAAAATATGAATATGTTTTCATTCCGCCGACAGTAGATAAGGCACACTTGTTTTCCCCCTGGTGGCCCACCTGGAGCAGTGTGTACGTGGAGTTCTTCTTGAGGAAGGTGCGACCGGTCCTCTCCCTCCAGGCTCGTGCTGCGGCCACCTGAGACTCCACCTGGACCAGCGGATCGAGCCGGACAGGGATGGAGCGACCCCTGGCCAGCAGGCTCTCCAGCTGCTCCAGGTAAGCGTAGCTGCTGCCACTCTGTGTGAGGTGGAAACATAGCAGTAGAGAGATTAGAGACATTTCAGCTGACGTCCGTATTCAGAGCAGTGAGACACAGGTTAAGTCTCAATCAAAGATCCTAAAAAAGGGAAACACTGCTTTAGATATGGATTAGAAAGGCTCCTAAATGACGTAGCGTACACATAGACAGTACCTGAATGGCTTCCACCTTAGATGTCCACTCCTTGGCCTTCAGTAGGGCTTCTCTGAGGGCCAAGATATTGGGCAGGTATGCTGGAATGTTCCTAGCTTCCAGCACAATGCTCTCCAAAGTCACCATGCTGTGTCGAGGCCTGGGGTTATTAGAGGACAGATCAGTTAGGAAAGTGCAAACACCGTGTCCGTGTGCATTTGCGTGTGTGAAACCTTACCTGGCCTGCAGGCAGGCGCGGGCCTTGTCCTCCCATCTCTCGGAGACAGTGAGGATCTCCTGCAGCTCGGCCATGGCCTTCTCCACGGCGTGGTGGGGAGCCAGGCCCACCCCAGAGTCGATCAACCTCTTCATCAGCTCCAGGGTGACGCGGTGAGGCTCGGCCAGGGTGACGCGGACCTATGAAATGAAGAGGACAGCGCCGTGTTTACATGAGGCCACAAATTACAACAACTAGGCCAAAACCGCACAAGATCCGAACGGTGTCGCGATAGCCCACCTCGTCAAGCCAGCGGGCCTGCTGGAGCTCCTGTTTCAGTCGGGGCAGCTCTGGCAGCTCTACATCCAGGCCACTGCCCAGGTCCAACAGCGCCTGCAGCTTGGAGGAATCGGGCATCTCGTCTGACAGGGCCACCTGGGCTCGCTCGTGGAAGTCCTCCACATTCTCCAGTAACTCCTGGAGACACGAGAGGTGACAGACACATTGTGAGTAAAGGAAAAGAAGGTAGTATTAATAGTTATTCAATAGTATTGATGGTGAAATAAGGGTGTTTATAAAACTAATCAAGGTGTGAACTGTATTTCATTGATAACTGAGTGCCTGAGCCGGCACATAGGTATTGAGGCGAGTCACCTTGACTTGTCTGGCCTGGCTGATGATGCAGGGCAGCCTGTAGAGCTGATCCACAAAGGCCTTGAGCTCATCCACTGTCAGTTTGGTACGGTTACGACTGCTCTCGGACCGTAGACGGGTGCTGCAGACATACATGGAAAAACATTGACGGTTTAGTTCACCTTTGAACCCGAGCAGATACGGTATTGATTTGCAAATGGTAAAAAAACAAAAACGTCCGTTCATGCTGGGTTATCAGTAAATTGCCTTTCTGTTGGATGACATTAAGGCCCCTGTGTATCCATGTCCACTGACCTGTGCCGTTGTTTGCGGCTGAGCAGCAGCTGAGCTACAGAGGAGCATGTCTCCGCCTCTTTGACCATCTCCCTCAGGCGTCGGAACAAAACTTTCTCAGGATACTTTCTGTCCTCCGCGTCCTCCAGCAAAACCTTGAGCTCAATAAGATCTATGAGAGACACGGGAAGAAGAAAAATAAATCACGTAATGGCACAAAGAGATGTGCAACATGTACATATCTTGTGGCGGTATTTAAGTTTGAAACCTTTCTTGTTTTTCTGGTCGGCAGCCAAGGCCTCCGTGACCCTCTTTGCCCAGGTGTCATAAGACTGAGCCCGTGTCTTGACCCCATACAGCATGGACGGAAACTCCTCCAGATCGTAGCGATACCTGAAATATATCATGCAGATATGTACTTGAGAATGTGGTGTATGTGGGTCAAGTGAATGTTCGAGGCCAAAACAAATTGGATTCCTCGACAGTGTGCTGCTCGTGTACATTGTTAAGACATCGTTTGTACCGTACCAAAACCCAAAAGATCTCTTACCGAAGACACTTGTTGCCGAGGGGGCAGTCGCAGAGATCTGCTGCATGGTTGAGGCAGACCAGTCGGTCGGGGCTGCAGGAGCAGGTCAGTGCAGACAGGAAACAGGTCGTCTTGCACTTGTGACACTGGCGCTCATCGTCGGGTAAAAGCTCAAAGACCTCCTGCTCCGACGACAGTACCCCCTGTAGATGAGGAGAGCATGGATGACGCCAACTCTAAACATACTGCGATGATAAAAAACTTGCCGTTTGAAGGGGACACAGAGAAGGCGCTAGTCGAGGCTATTAACGGCTATATTAAACTGCAGGTGAGGCACAGGTTCAAAGCCAGATAACTGCCAATCACCCAGAACTTCTACAGGCATAAACTGAGCAACAACAAAAAAGAAAGACGAAGACATTTACCTTTTCTTGGACAGCCTGTCTGAGTTTTGTCTCCTCTTCCATCATTTCTCCCATTTCCTTGAAGACGGCCGCAGCCAGCTCCACGTCAAGACTCTCTGGATCAGCGGCCATCTTGCACAGCAGCTCCTCGTGGGAGAAGACGCAGTAGCGGCGGAGGCGTCGGTAATGGGCCACAGACTGACGACCCATCGGTAACTAAGGAAGGGAATGTGTGAAAGATGAATATGCACATTCAACATAAAAAATTGTTTTAATAAAATGGAAGAAGTATTTGCTGTTCCCTCACCCAGTCAGCGGTGCAGAAGTTCACGGCCTCTGCGAAGTTGTAACCCTGGTTGAAGCCGCTGTGATAGGCCCTGGGGAAGGTCACCACAAACTCCCCCGCGCACTGATTGGTCCTGTACACCTGAGGGAGGAAAGATGCACATATGTGTCACTAACAACCAACATGAATCCCAACGACCAATATCTAAATCAGATCCAACCCCACAAAACATCACGGCTCAGACTACATACTGGGACACCGTGCTCCATGAGGACATTGGGATTCATGATGGTGACCAGCTGATGGAGGAGGTCAGGCTGGGAGTCAAACAGCTCTGGAGCCAACTTCTTCATCACGGCCTCCAGCTTCTCTGCTGCTGAGGCCGGCACTCCGTACCAAGTCTTCGGCTCACCCCTGGAGAACAGAGGAATGCATTAACATTAAAGATATTTCTCTAATGCTCTTTTCCAAAGAGACACACAAGTGGAACAGAATAAGATTAGCTTCTGTGAACATGAATAATTCAAGATTTTTACTTTTTCAAATGTCAGTATTTCTTTGTTTTTAATAGTGTACTTCTTCACACGTGTCAGAATTGTCTCACCAGTGCAGGAAGTTGATGGAGTAACTCCAGTGGTCCTCGATGTGCCAGCAGAATGAGGAGAAACACATGCCCACATAGAGCCAGGGCACCTTCATACCCGAGATGTCCACATTGATGTGGGTGAGCACGGACTGCTCCAGCACTGGCATGTTATTCAGGTTCCAGCCTGAGTTGGCGTACTCCTAACAGGAGAAGAAACAAAGTGCTTTCTTTCACTTCAGGGCAGATGTCATGGTTTCACTTAATGTAACATTAAGTAAAAAAAAAAGGAAAAAAGCTTTAAGGGGATCTGTGAGATGGAAGTCTGATGAATAAATGACCCAGGCAATGCCTTTAGGACCCAGGGGAATCCCCATCAAAAAAGTACTTTGCTGGTTATTAACCTCTGATAGAAAGTTTAAGAACACTTGGAAGAGTTTATGGAGATATAACGTAACAATCTTCTCACCTCCTCATCTCCCAGCAGCCTTCTTTTACCGTCCCTGACAGGAAAGCCGCTGCCCACTTCCTTGGAGCTGATGTCAGCGCCGTACTCCACGATGACATCCTCCTCGATGCTGCTGACCAGGCGCCAGAACTCCTTCTCCACCAACTCCGTGGGGACCATCTGGAGGAACAAGGGCGGAAATAATGAAATTCCCTGCTGTGAGCAATAACATTAAACCTCTAATTGTTAACGCAGAACGTGTGACAGCCAGACGACAGAAGGACAGCGACGTAACGGCACACCTACTCTTAGCTCGCCGAGTGGATTTTACATACGTGAACGGGCATGTTGAAGTAGTCAGACTTGAAGTGGTCGGCCATTTCTCCGAAGCTCTGCAGACTGTATTCCCTCACTGCCTGCTCGAAGCCAAATGCCTCCCTGGGTTTACTGCACTCCTGTGAGGGAAGATTCATTATAATAGAAATTTACATCATGTGCATTATGCATATACGAGGGTTGAATATGTAATTCATTTTTGATTGGCCAGACAGCGCTCACGACTCACCTCAGCAACACACTTAGGGCAGCGCCAGTCCCCCTTGGGGACGTCCTGTAGCGGCGGGATGAGGCAGAAGGTGTGGTAGCTGTCGTCACAGCCATCGCACAGCAGGAGCCGGTCCTCCTCATCGCCCCGGCCGCACACCAGGCAAAGGTAGAGGTCGATCTGGGGGGGGGGGGGGGGGGGGGGGGGGGGGGGGGGAATCACCACAGAACGTACAGAGGTGGTCACGTCGAGAGGTTCCTCACAGATATAATAAACATCAACCACCAGGAAATGAACTGGTACTCACAAAGTTGACCTCCAGGGTCTCCTTGCGTGGTCTCATTTTAATGGCGAAGGCCTGGGCTTTGAGGTGACGCTGCTTCTTGTTGAATCCGTCATCTAAAAAGGGGGAAAGCGGCGGCGTGACGATAGAAACACTCGGTGTCAGCCGTGTGTAAAAACACGAGTCAACCAAAAATGATACTTACCAGCTGATACAATCTCCAAGCCAACCATCTTGGGATTTGTACCAAAGATCTTTAGGCCTTTTGGCTCCTTGTTTTCCCTCTGGAGAAACACAACAAAAGCAGACGGTGAAACAAAGTGATCGTGCTAAAAGGTCAAATGTCAAGACGGCCTCTGGGGAGCAAGCCTGCACAGCTGAGAAAGGGATGCTTAAAATCAAGGGACTGAATGTTAAAGGAATAAATAACACTCTATGTTAATGATATCTAACCAAAAATGTAATTACAAATAACTAACAGCTTATTACACTTTTGAGATCAGTTTGGCAAAACGTTTATGTGGTGTGTGTATATATATATTACAAAAGTATTTCCCCCCAGTTTACCTCAGACTTAAGGCGCCTGGAGCGTCTCTCAGGCAGAAGCCGCTCTTTAGTCTGCATCCCATCTCCCTCGCCATCTTTTTCCTCCTCCTCATCTAGCTCATCTTCCTCCTCTGCGTCCTCACCGACTCCCTCATCCACCTCTTCTTCATCGTCTCCTTCCTCGTATAGTCGCTGGATGCCCTGGTTGGAGAAAGGAGCGGAGTGAAAACAAGTTGGGTTTTCGAAAGCATTTTTTTAAAAATCGGTCCTTGGAAGGTTTTGTGACATTATGTGTGTGATTTGGTGCCATAGTATAAAACAATTCCATCCATCCATCCATCCATTTTCCTCCGCTTATCCGGGGTCAGGTCGTGGTGGCAGCAGGCCAAGCAGGCTGACCCAGACCTCCCTCTCACCGGCAACATGTTCCAGCTCATTCTGGGGGATCCCGAGGCGTTCCCAGGCCAGCTGGGAGATGTAATCCCTCCAGCGTGTTCTGGGTCTTCCCCAGGGTCTCTTCCCAGTTGGACGTGCCTGGAAAACCTCCAGTGGGAGGCGTCCAGGAGGCATCCTAATTAGATGCCCGAACCACCTCAGCTGACTCCTTTCGACGCGAAGGAGTAGCGGCTCGACTCCAAGCTCCCTCCTGATGACCGAGCTCCTTACCCTCTCTCTAAGGCTGAGCCCGGCCACCCTACGGAGGAAGCTCATTTCGGCCGCTTGTAGCCGCGACCTTGTCCTTTCGGTCACGACCCAGAGTTCGTGACCATAGGTGAGGGTAGGAACGTAGACCGAGTGGTAAATTGAGAGCTTTGCCTTCCGGCTCAGCTCCCTCTTCACCAAGACGGTCCGGTGCAGCGCCTGCTTTACTGCTGCAGCCGCACCGATCCGCCTGTCGATCTCCCGCTCCATCTTACACTCACTCGTGAACAAGACCCCGAGATACTTAAACTCCTTCGCTTGAGGTAGGCACTCCGTCCCCACCTGGAGGGAGCAATCCACCGATAAAACAATTCTAGACTGAATATTCAGAGGGACACTGAGCCCAAAAAAAAAGTGCTCAATAAAAATAAAACAAGGGAATATAATCCCCCACACAGACTGTTAGCTTCTGTTAAATGAGCAGCACTCACAGTCAGCGTGGCCCCAGACTGGAAGAGTTCATATGGGTAGAGGATCCTCTCATAGTGGGAGCGCAGCAGTGAGCCGGTGCCTTTCCCCGCTGGGAAGCCCATCCTGCCGGCCACCTTGGACCACCTCTTCTCCTTACACGCAGTCTCAAAACCGCCCTCTGAGGACACGATCTGAAAACACACAGGTGTCCAGGTGAGCATTTTTACTAACGTTAAGGACGAAAGCAACACTTAGATTAACAGCCAAGTGCAAAACGAAAAGTTAAAGGACACAGGAAACGGGCTAAAAAAAGAAGAAAAGGAAAAGAAATTGATCTAATTTTACCTTGCTGAGCTGATAGAGGTCCAGCACTTTTCTCTCCACGTGAGGAAATCGGGTCTTGGATCCTTGCAGCTCCCAGAACTTTGCGATTTGATCCAGAAAGTTGAGCTTAACCCGAGTGAGGGCCTGGACAGACAGGAGAGAGAGCACAGAGGACTCTAAATGCAGCCCAATGTTCTGCTCTCACGAACAGTGGACACCTCGGGCACAATGACATTTGAATGGCTGCACACGGATACACGACCATACCGTGAAAACCTGTCCTGCTGCTCTTGCACTACACTCTTCATATGTTAAATAACATATTTACATATTAAAAAGGAATAGAAGGCTTGAAAAAAAAAACACACGTCACAACAGTTGCAAGACAGAAGACACTGTAGGTGGAGTCTGCGTAGTTCTATCCAAGGTGTACGTAGCATAATGAGTTAAAATAATACCAAACACATGTCGTTCTGAATGTTATTCATGAAGCAGCGCTGGGCGACATGCCTTCACTCAAGTATTATTGTGATGTAACTTCTTAGCAAACTCACCTCAAGCTCATTCAGTCTTTGTACTCGAGGAGTGAAGTGGAAGTTGCGTACATCACAGGCAAAGGGAGGCTGCCAGTCCTGATAGACAAGAAAATAAGAGAACTCATCCTCAATCAATGAGGAAACGACACAGTAATCACAGTCAAAGTGCAGTTTTCAGCCTGTTTTTACAGGAACACATCTGCAGAAATAATGACCACTCAAAGCTATTATTTTCTATGTGTAATCACGTCTGTCCTGAAAGAGTATCGAAGACACACCGTAAGATTTAAAAAGGTCCTAAAAAATGTAAATGCACTCGAGTGATTGCTCGTGATTAGATATAACTACAGTATAAATGTTGGTTTATATTGTGACAGGAGCCACGGGCCCGCATGTAGCCCAATGTCGCATCTTCGCAGCGAACAATAACAATCACTGTGCTGTAACTTAAGCTAGCGATGAAGAAAACAAAAACAAAGGAATTGTGACCGAAATCTGTTTAATCTATTTCGCCTGTACAAAACTTTTCTGGATGATACAGAAAAAAACAAAGTTTACCGAAGTACCAAATGTGTGCTGTTAAATAAATTAATCCGTATTTGACCTCTAATGGGAACTATTAACGTCGCTGCCTATCGCACAATCCACGCAGGCCCTGCTCTATCTACGCAGGAGCACTACAGGCAAACCATCGAAGACTTTGGTTCCATGTTTGTTTCAAAAATAAGATGAGACTTTACCTCAGGGGGTCGGATCTTGCAGATGCCCGTTTTCTCCGCAATGGGTCGGATCTTGTTGATGTATCCTAAAGGATCCGAGAAATCCTCCCAACTCGGCTCAAAAACCGGGCATTCTGGAGGGGGGACGAACTCAGCAAATGCCGACATGTTGGTGTGGTGCCAGTGAAACACACTTTAAAAAAAAAAAAATAGTTTTTGATAAAATGCACCCAGTTGAGCTCAACAGTCCATGATTATTTCCAATAATTTTCGTCTTGGGGAACTTCCTCCGTGTCCATCGTGATCCTTCAAATATCTCGAATAACTATTTACTTCAATGACATGGCATCCCAGTCGCGAGTCATAATCTGGTTCGAATGTGATTGCATAAATAAAACAACAGAGCTGCTAATGATCAATGTCTTGCCATCATCCGTAAACAGCGGGCCGGGGACAAGCCAGGCCAGGGTTAGGGTTGTCTTCACCACCACTCCCCTACCTGTGACGGAGGGCAGGGTTAGTCAGAAACGCCATCGTTCCGCAAACGACAACTCTACAAAATCAGGACTTGGGCCAGGGGCGATCACAGGATTCTCAAATAAGCATTGGAAATAAAAACACCCCGGCTCTGTCGGTAGAATGCTGGCTACGATATTACGTTACGCAAGCTAGCATTCCTACGTCTGTGTACCTGTGTAATGCATGGTTTCTTCGTGATGATGCATTCCCAACAAAGTTATCCACGGTTGGATTAGTCCCGTGGTTAGCTGGTAGTGTTTATTAGCTAAAGTAATCACACTCGCTCTCCGGGCTTAACGTCCACTTCTTTGAGCATCTGGTAGCTAGAACCAGCCGAGCTGGACCACAACAAGGAGGAGTCTAAGTAGCAAGCGTACATTGTTTACTGATGCCTTCTGTCCGTGCGACAACCCTCATTCATTGAAGCCTTTGAGGCAATGAAAAACTAGCATACAGCTAGCTAATTTGGCTAAAATCAGCTTAGCTGCCGCTGCTCATTGCGCAGCTAACATTGACGTTAGCTGAGAAAGTCCGCTGGGCAGGACAGTCTGCCAGGGCTTCAGTAGGTTAATCGGAATCACATAGAAAAAAGGCTATAATCCTTTTGCTTTGTTCTGCCGGGTGTTTCTTTCCGTATAATATAACGTCGTCTATGGGTGTTGTATCCGCATTAGCCAACGTGCTAGCTACAGGTAGCAAGGTTGGATAGCTATTATGGTGCCTTCAACAACACTCGGAAACTTTTTACTACTTCCGAGTTCGCAGGTTGAATAAAAGGCAGTGTAAACAATGGCATTCTGTTCATAATCAAGGACACACCTGGTCGCATTACTTGTTACAAGCTTACATGGTACGGCTACTATCTAGATGTCAGACATTGAGCAACTGTTTACCTTTTTAAAAATATGTTGACAGCCCTTTGTACCACTTTACCAGACACTTCAATGGGCATAACTGGAATATTTCCTACGGCACCTGAAGGCAGCATTATTTTTATAGGGGATCTCTTTTCGCAGTAACGACGGGAAAAAAGTATGTTACATTACAGCCGAATACGTGATCTAACTTACTATTTAATGCTCAATCTAAAATGTCACATTCATAAACAGCCGTTGTTGCAACAATACAACAACAATGAGCGATTGCGGTTTCTTGAACAGCGTACAAACGGCAGGAGCCATCCTCCACTTCCGTCTTTAAATCAGTCACAAAGGCTTGCAATGAAAATAGAAAACAATATGGTCTTTATTTATTAAAATCGCTTTCATCATTGAAGTAAATCATACATCAAAATATTTCATGAAATATACGATCAAAATTATTTTAAATTAAATACACAGAATTTAAAAGCATGCAACAAAATTAACAAACCAGCTTATTTGATCAAATTTAATTGAAGTCTTGACATCTATGGTATCTAGTAGTCATCGTGAAATGGATACTCTGGGTGATCAGACCACCTGTTGAGTCAATAAAAGATAAATACTATGCATTTGTTTATTACAGGAACAGAAACATAACTCACAGTATGCATACTCACATGAGAAGCTCCACAAAACGAATATTCTTGTTCAATCCCTCAATTGCCTTCATCTCAGCATCAGAAAGAGAGAAGTCGAATATCTGCAGTGTTAACAACAACACATTTGATACATTTCCTGTTTTTCTAGAGGATCAGGCTCTCCCTCTCTGAATGCTTATCTAAACTGGTGCAAGACAAACAAACCTGAAAGTTGTCCTCAATGCGAGCAGGGTTGAAGCTCTTTGGGATGACTACCACTCCTCGCTGCACATTGAACCTCAACGCCACCTGGGCTGTGTTCTTGTTATGCTCTTTAGCAATCGATGTCAGTAGCTCGTCTTCCAACAATGGGGGGCATTTTAGGTTTACCCTGTTGAAACGATTGGCATTTTATGATGATGCAAATAACATTTTCATTAAATGCTACCTTTGTAAGTTCATGATCATATGGTCATATCCTTGAACCCACTGACTTTTATAAGTTACACATTAACTGAATGTGATAAGTGCATTTCTCTCCCATACCACGATGCATCTCTAGATGTCCCCAACGGGCTGTATCCCACAATGACAATATCCTTCTGCTGGCAGTACTCAAGCAACTTTGGCTGAGTGAAATAGGGATGGCATTCAACCTGTATTAAAAAAAAAAAGGGAAAAAACACAAATAGTTTTTGTCAGTTGCTGAAGAAAGACTAAATTCTTCATGTGAGTCGTAGTCAGTGTTTATTTGCCAAGCAAGTCTTCTTAGGACGTAGCTACAGTTTTATATTCTATTTGTTTAGCATAATAATAAGTCACCGACTTCGGGCATTTTCTTGTGTTTGTCTGAGGTTTCTTTTCTTTCTTTAATCCAAAATTGAATATATTTATTTGCCTCATCTCCAGAACATAGCATGCTATTATCCGGTCTCTCTACCTGGTTTGACACAGGCTTGTGTTTCAGCCCAGGTTTGTTTAGGATCAGCTCCAGTTGTCTCTTGTTAAAGTTGGATACTCCGAGAGACTTTATCAGCCCAGCATCTTTGCAAGCCTCTAAAGCCTGTCCACAACATAACAAAAAGAGCATAGTCATAAAGCAACAAATTAGACTTTGAACAGAAATGTTTTATGGGCACACAACACAGGAAAGTGACCGTCAGCACATCTCTATTCTCTTTATTGACCTCAGGAGTCTGTGGTTGTGAATAAATGGATTTGTAGACTTGAGCCGAGACAAAAGGCAGAGATTTTCATTTTTTTATTATCAAATTATAGTCAGTTTTCTCCTTAACCCATAAGAACCCAAACCAGTTTTTCCTTAAATGAAAATTATAGGGGATATAACACAGAATAAATGAACCACATGGAAAGCGTTTTTGAAAATATTTTCTCAATACTACCCCCTAGACTAGAGGCAAATATCTGAAATGTTACATATATGTCACAATGGCGTTTAGTGTAAATGTATTCCTCATTTGAAAATCAATTAACATGGCTTTTGATTGGCAAAAAATCTTTTTCAGATTTTTTTTTAAAAGACAAAAATGTCTCCTTGGATGATCTTCAGTGCATCCTGAAATGAAAGTGCATCGTTCATTCTAATCCTTACTGCAAAATAATTCTGAAATTACTTTTAACTAGGACCAAAATAGGATCGTTAAATATAGTTTGTTTGTGTGTTTTATTTACTGATATGCAAAAATTCTTCACTAATAATTTTATCAATTTGACAATATTTTGTATTTATATAAATGTCTTTTGAATTCAAGAACAGAACATGTTTTAATTAAAAATGAGTGAATCAGCTAAATCAATTGAGCAACTCATTCATAATTTTTTTTATTGTGACAAATACATCACATTGGTTTTTCTGAGACAATTATAAATTTAAAAGCCTGATGTGACCTATATCTTTCACAAAAATATTTTGATAACTTTTTAAGATATAAATTTGTTTGTGAAATATGGTTACAACGGTTTAGATGTAATGTAAGACATCAAAGCAGCATTGTTAAATGTGTTGAGATTTACCTTTAGCACAAAAACAAGCTTTATGAAATTAGCTAGTTCTGCCAAATGTGCTGACCAGCCAGGCTGCTATTTTGGAAGTGATGTCATTGGTACGCAAATCATCATTTAACCTCAGCAGGATGTTCAGTTTGTCACTTCGGGACTTCAAGAGTTAAAATCGAGGATAAAACCGAATGAGGAACTTGGATATTTAAAGTGACTACTGTGGGTTCTTATGAATTTCAAACAAGTCTCACCTCCCACGTTGCACAGAGATCTGTCTCGTGATAAATGAACTTCCCATTCTCATCTTTGGGGTAAAATGTATCTCCCGGCTTCAGAAAATAAAAATATTCAGTGAGGAGAAATGATTTGGACTATAATTTACAGCAATGAGTATCAATAAAATGTAATAAAGAAGAATAAATTACATACACACATACCTTAAAGGCTGTGGGCATCTCTACAATGTAGAGGTCGACATAATCCAGCTGTAATGTCTTCAAAGTTTTCTCCAAAGCAGGTAGAACCAATTCTGGGGAATGGAATGTGTTCCACAACTGCATAATCAGTGCAGACCGAAAATGTATTAGTTGTTGTAAACGTGTTGCAGGCAAAAGCTACACTTTTCAGACGCTTGCACAAAAAAAAGCAAACTTTTGCAAACCTTCCCACAGTAGAAGATGTCCTCTCTCTTCACAGTTCCATCTGCAATTTTGTCCCTTATAGCTTGTCCCACCTCATGTTCATTGAAATACACCAAAGCCCCATCAAGGTGTCTGTACCCTATGTCAATTGCCAATTTGACTGATTCGTATGCAGTTCCTTTAGGGGTCTATCAACAACAACAAAAAATCTCATGAGTGAATAATATCTTAGAATATCATTCAGATTGAAAAGTGATTTTGATATTGTGACTTACATGCAAGTTATTAAGTAATCTGGTTAAATAATGTGTCTTACCGTGCGGGGATCCCCGTAAGTTCCGAGTCCAATTAAAGGTATGCTGTTTCCGTTACTCAGAGGAATGGAGTGACTCACAGCTGTCAAGTCCATGCTCTTCAAAGTGTGAGTCGTCTAGGGCAAACTTCCCCAGTGCTGCTATTTGTATGTTAATTCAAACAGCTGCGATTAAATATGCCAAATTGCACACATTGACGCAGTTTATGTGACCTGTTTTGCTGCTCTTTGGCCACAGCAAAGACTCCTCCCAAATACAAAGAGCATTCTCCCTTTAGGATCCTCCCACCTTAACTGGCAAATGACTGAGAGAGTGATACAAACATAATATCTAACAGATAAACCATAAGGCATTCACACGTACAACGAGGTTTAAGAGTTACTATTTAAAATATAAACGTTAAATGGGGCTCAATATTTTTACACCACTGGTTCAAAATGTCAAACTTCAAGTTGCCTGCCCATAGAATGTAGTTTGGCCCCAACCGGGCACTGTAGCTTTAAAGAACCGTAGTGCCTTCTGGGTAATATCTGGTTTGTGTTTTTGCCTTCTGTAAAGAGTGCACAGATGGCCGCCTTTCCCATGGACATATGAGCTTCAAAATACTATGTATGTAGCGAAAAATTTAAGTCATACGTGACTATGCGCTCTTATCTCTCTTGTGTTATGAGTAAGAAGTGCCTCAAACCGGGGACTTAATTGTTTATGGCTCCTGATATAATGTGCAGTTGAATTAGGCTACGATGCTAATTTAGCTTTCAAAACGGAAAGAATTAATAGTTGCACTTCAACTAAAACTGTTATCGCACAGTTTAATAAACCATTTTGTAGGATGAATTGTCCACGTCTTTAATGTTGTAATGCACAATATCAAGAATGTGTATTCGCTCTCTGGCTTGTTAAACCAGGAATAGGCTATCCTTTGTTTTCAATCGTAACGCTATATTGATTGGTTGAAAGGGAAGCGGGGCAGTGAAACAAAATGGATGAAAGTGCCGAAAATGTTGACAACGACGACATTGTCATTATTGTGGAAAACGAGGCGGAAAGTTTGCCGGCCGAGGAAGAGAGGCTAAAGCCGCAAGGCGCCTTCGGGCTCATGGACACCTGTCCCATCTGCAAGTTGAGCTTCCACAACAGAGAGCCCAAACTGCTGCCGTGTCTTCACTCCTTCTGCAAGAGGTGTCTCCCGGCCCCCTTCAGGAGCGCAGACCCGAGGCGCGACTCACAAGGTCAAGTCGACACCAAATCACGTGAGAATAGCTTATGTTCATGTCACTCAGAACAAGCAGATAAACAAGTGCTAATTTGAACTCAAACAAAGTAAAACTCAAGTCTCAAACGGCCACATCTATTGTCTATCTCTCTGTATATATTATATTCAACTCCTTGGTGAATTCCCAGGCTCACGTCACCCACATATGTGTGTTTGTTTCAAACAATAAAGGCTTGTCGGTGGTTGTGAGCTGACACCTTTAACAGTGGATCTTGTCTCTCCTGCTCCAGTGGGTGCCGTTCGATGTCCGGTATGCAGACAGGAATGCTGGGAGATGGACATGTTGGATAATTTCTTCGTCAAGGACTCTGCTGAGGTGCCGAGCAGCACCGTGGAGAAGTCCAGCCAGGTACAGGCCCTAACTGTCCTATCCCGAGCCGCTCGTCTCCAAACAGTTTTTATGACCCCCCCCCCTGTCTTCTTTTCCTTTGTTCTTTACTTTTGTCGTCGATAGTTGTGTATCAGCTGCGACGACAACACAGAGGCGACCGGTTACTGTGTGGAGTGCGTGGAGTTTCTGTGCGTGACGTGTATTGAGGCGCACCAAAGGGTCAAGTTCACCAGGGATCACACCATACGCCAGAAGGAGGAGATGTCTCCAGGTAGTGTGTGTGTGTGTGTGTGTGTGTGTGTGTGTGTGTGTGTGTGTGTGGTACACAGAAGAAAAACAGCACTTAGGGTTATACTTTAGTGAGAGAGCGCTGTTAAATATTCAAAGCTCTGCAGTCAACCAACCAGATGAGTTTCCGATGATGTCGGCAAACGTTTTCTGTCAAAATGTGATGATTGTTTAGTTGTTTTAAAAAGCTGAGTGAACATTTAATGTCACTTAACTTTACATTTCTCTATGTTCCTAATTCCCCCCCCCCCCTCCCCTCCATGTATGTATCACAGAAGCAGTAGGTATGTCCACACAGAAGCCTGTGTTTTGTGACATCCACAAGCAGGAGCCACTGAAGCTGTTTTGTGAGACGTGTGACCGGCTCACATGTCGGGACTGTCAGCTGCTTAAGCACAAGGATCACAAGTAGGCTGATTTAAAAAAAAATTTTTTTTCCCTAAAATGAAAACCATGTATTGTTCTATTCATCTTCCATAAATATGAATCCTTTGCAACTGTCAATGGTGATTCAGCTTGTTACAGCCATTTTTGATGTTTGATGATCGCAGCTGCGAGGTTTGATGAGGCTTTATGTATTGATGTCGAAACCATGTTAGTATCCAAACAAGTCATATCAGTCATATTATATAAGTCGTCATTGGCGATAGGAATAGATTGAACTGGACCAAAAGAATAAGAACAGCTGTTTATAAAAAAAAAAAGATCAACTTTCAATAATTAACGCACATATTGTTTCTTTTCCAGCTACCAGTTTTTGGATGATGCATACAGGAACCACAAGCAGCATCTGGAGAACATGACGCAGCAGTTGCAAGAGAAAAGAAAGGCCATCGAGGACGTGTCCAGCTGTATCAGCACCGGGTAAAGTTCTCCTCTACAGCTAGGACCTCATCACAGTTTATGTTTCTTTGTCTTTTTCAGATATGAGCATATTTGTTTGCATTAACATTTTGACATGGATAAGTTACTATGTATTGGATCACTTTAAAAACTGATGTTGATGACATTAATATTCATTTTCACAGACTCCATCACGTAGAGGAAAACCGGAAGTCTGTCACCAATGAAATAAAGAAGTCCATCTGTAGCTTGATCATGGAGATCAACAGGAAGGGAAAGATTCTGGTTAACCAGCTTGAGGTACATTTTTAATGACAGTTATGACATGTGAAATACATTTTTTTTTCTCCTCACAATTCATGCCAACATTTCCTCATAGGCTCTGACTAAAGACCACGAGCTGGGTTTGAAAAAGCAGCAAGAGGACGTCAACGCTCTGAGCAGGCACCTAGACCACGTCATCAGCTTTACTAAATGGGCCACAGCCAGCCATAGCGGGACAGCCCTGCTGTACTGCAAGAGACTGGTGAGTGGCTTTAACATCCAACAGCAGCAATTGTTCCATGTTCTGTCGCTGTAGAAATAGGATGTAAATATATATTTTGTCTGTTCTGTCTTCTAGATCCTTTTCCAGATCCATTACCTGATGAGAGCGAGCTGTAATCCCTCCATCGTCCCTCAGAGTACTGTTCGCTTTCAGTGCCGCTCTGGTTTCTGGGCCACGAACGTAGACCTTGGTAAGACTTGCACTTCCGTAGAAACGTTATCACGAGTCAAGCACCGCCGATTAATGATTCGCTAGAAGGCTTAGTGTGTCTTAAAAAAAATCATCTTCTGAAGAAATAATTACAAACTACACACAGTGTTTTAGTTCGTTACCTTTGTGTTTATATTATTGCTGCACACTGGGGGAAGAAAGTTAGAAAAAAATGCAAAGTTACTGTTGATCTTTGAGTGATAGAATAACTACATCAGCAGCTGAGATTCAAGACAAGGAAAAGAAGAGGAAAGTATTTTTTAATAAGATCGTTCACATAATGAGTGCGCAGCAGTTTGATGGAGAGTTCCATAGAAAGGCTTCCGCTGGTGACGTCATCCTATACTTTCAATTAATCTTTATGCGTCAGTGCGTCTCTAACAATGGATGTAAACTGCAACTCGACCGGTTCTCTTTTGAGATGAGCTCGGGGACCTGGTCGACATGATTTCATACCTGATGTATCCTTTGATGGTTTGCTTGTCTTCTCCAGGTGCTTTGGTGGTAGAAAGGGGCCAGAGCCGGCCACCCGTCACCAACCACCAGGCCCCAGGTCCCAGAGCAGAAGCGCCCACTGGAGGTCTTTCGGTCTCGGCTCAGCAGAGACAGAGCACGTTGGCTCAGCTCCAGATGCATGTATATATTATATATATATATATATATATATATATATATATATATATATATATATATATATATATATATATATATATATATATATATATATATATATATATATATATATATATATATATATATATTCATCACAGTCTGTAGTTTTGGCACCGTGACAAGTGAACTTGTTTTGAGACAGTGAAATATAAAAACACAAAGCCATTGCTCTAGTCAAATTTGTGAAATCGTCCTTTATGCTTTTTGCTGACTACTGTCGCATCCTGAATATTACGTGTTTATTTGTCATCTACTCTATTAAATAGAATGGAATTGACTGTTATTCCTCTGTCCAAGGTGGATAAGCTTGCCCAGCAGCCCACCAACAGACAGCCCCCCCCTAACCACTGGTCCTGGTACCAAAATGTCAGGGTCCCAGGACCCCCCGGGCCTCCACCCCCAACCAGACCCGCCCACGGAGGGTCCCCATCCTCCCAAGGCCCTCCAAGCTTGGGACAGCCGGGGCGCAGATACGGAAGCTCCTACCCCAACCCTAGAAGCCCCACTTCATCCATGCTCCACAACCCAGGATTCCCAGCTGCTCAGGTAGGTTAGTGCCAGTAGAAAGATAAGAGTGTGCAAACGTGTGTGTGTGAGGCTCGTCACATGGAGCGTTATATGGTGAACAGACAAAGTTTAAATGACCAGGAAATACATCACGTTCCCATCACTAGTCTTGTCTTCAGCCCACTTCATGTTTTGTAATCGCACTAGTTTCATTGATGTGAATGTTGCTATATCAGTTTTGATAAAACGTTAACTTATGACAGTGGGGTGAATCAAGTTGTTTGTTCTATTAGATTATATTTATCTCGCTTCTTGTATCAGGACTTCATTCTTAAAAAAACATTTTATTTTATTCTCACTGTGTGATAATAGCAGAACGGTGTTTATTACTGTTAACCGTTTACCGTCTTCAATCAGGAAAAGTCACTTAAAATGTATCCGAAACGTATTATTTTTAAAACCTACCCACCTTTAAACTGTTTATTTCAACTTCAATTCTTTTCTACATCTAGTCTCTGAGAGATCTGATCCATAGCTCCAGCTTCCCCCCTAAACCCATGGATGTGTTGCAGGGTACGTCCCGCTACCCGCAGCCCCTCTCTGCTGGAGTAGCTGCACAGATGTCACTACAACAGGTTGGTAGGAGAACGTCTCCAGTCTCTCATGATCCCAGAGAGAAAGTGCTGTTTAGGTAATTACACCCTGTTCTTGTTCCCTAAAGCGGGGCCTAACGGAGTCCTCCTTCCTGAAGAGGAGTGAGTCTGGTGGATCTGTCCCCTCCATCACCATCTCTATTCCCAAACCCAGCTTTGGTCCGAGTCTAGCTGCAGCAATTGCAGAAAAAACCAACGCGTTTAATCACACAGCAGGTCATTATCGCTGCTCTGATACAACAACAGCCCCAAAGATCTTATCCTGTGTGAAAATTAGTCTTTAATTTAGGACGACTTCCAAACCCTTTAAACATTTATTTTCCTCTTCTCTCAAGTTCAAGCACGGCAGAACTCCCCAATGGCCAAACCGTCTTCCTCAGACAGAGGCACAGGGTAAGAAAAGATCCTAAAATATGTCCTCATCACAGTTCCTCCCATCTTTAGATTATTACTGAACTTTTTCCCTCATGTTGTTTTGAGTCTGTGCCTGTTGCCTAGATGGATGCGTGGGAAGTGCTACTTGCTGCTTTTGATAGTTGATTAAACGTCTACGCACAATGCTGAAATGACATCAAATGATGTCATGTTTTCACAGCAGTTGTCTGTAATCAGCCTTCAGTCTTACACTCCACTCCGTTGTTGTAGACTGCAATTGAATTGCTTCCCTAAAATATCATTTTTTAAAATTTATATCTTATATGTAAGCTATGTCCCTCTGTCATCACATTTATGTTGTCACTAAGCTGTCGTTCAAGAGATTCAGAGGACAAACTTCAAACACTCTCTCTGATCTTCCAAACCAATTGGTGTAAGCCAGGCCTGTGTGTTTTTTCTCAACTATATCCTGGTCACAATCTTCCCTTCTCTCTCTCTCTCTCTCTCTCTCTCTCTCTTCGTTGAAGGACGACTTCCTGGAGGCAGAGCTCTGAGCCTCCATCGGCCCCATCTGCCCCCTCAGCCAAGCGACGACGGAGGTTGTCCCCGGGGCCCGTCATCGTCATCAAGGACGAACCAGAGGACGAGGATGACGTTCGATTTGTAAGAGAACTACTGGGGCACGAGTCCACAATGTCCTGCTAAGTTTAGCTTCTTCAAATGCCAAATGCTCACTGTCCCACTGTCTGGGTTCTATTTCTCCGAGTCATTTTACTATAAAGCAAGGAATCTCGAGAACTGCTCATCTGGTCTATTTCACACTTGACGGGTGTCATGTTTCCGAAAGGGGCACTGCACCAGTGGTATCCAACTGCATGTGTCCTACAGTTTAATTCGCCCTACAGGTGCAGTCCAGCGTCGGCTCCAGCCTGCCGGACAGCAGCACCGGGGCTCAGTCCAAGCCTCGGCAGCAGCTAAAGGTACCTGCACCAGTCCCGGAGGCCGGAGCGGAGTCCAGCAGAGAGGTCAAAGAGCAGCATCCGCAGCCCACAGCGCAGCCCGAGTCCGAAAAGAGAGCGGAGCCGGAGGAGGACCCTAACGAGGACTGGTGCGCCGTCTGTCAGAACGGGGGGGAGCTGCTCTGTTGCGACAAGTGTCCCAAAGTCTTTCATCTGGCCTGCCACATTCCCGCTCTGAATGAGTCCCCCAGGTGAGAGACACGTATCTCAAAACCAATGAAGCTTCTAAGTATTCGGCTCAAAGAACTTTACTTTTCATAACGAGGCAATTTAGGCCTTCAAACACATTGTCACTGCGGTCTATCAGCAATCTATTGTTTTAGGGTGATGACATCACAAAATCTAAAGCTTCTGTCGAAAACCTCAATAAAAGCTTTGAATGTTTAAAAAAAAAGGACATTTGGTCCAGCCCAATAAAAATTATTTAAATTTCTTGCAGACAGTTATTTTAGAGGTCTTATTGTTTTTAAATAGCGTGAACAAATATATTATTTTACAGCTGCAATATTTGTGATATTGAAGGTTTTGTTACTGAGGGTCGTACATCTGAAAAAACACAGTAAACAAATTAAGGACAATATTTAACCAAAAAAAGTTTTTATAGGACTTTTTATGATATTTTACTGCAATTCTTGCATTTGCCTGTCGTCGGACTCGAACGGTACTTCTCCAGGCTTTACTATGTTAGAAATTGACAGATGATCCAAAATGTACATTGATGATGGGGACTCTGATGAACCTGTTCTCCAGGTCTTTTCGACGACTAACCCTGGGCGGTCTGATATGATCATATTCAGCAGCAGTTTGCCGACCCATGCATGAGTCCTAACAGCTTCTCCTGTCCTGATGTCTCTCCCACAGTGGGGAGTGGTTCTGTTCGCTCTGCCGGGACCTCGCCTCTCCTGAGATGGAGTACGACTGTGACAGCAAGGATGACCCTGTCTCTGAGTGCTTCCCACCTATTGGAAGAAGAGTACGCCCACTCAGCTGTTTTTTTTTTTAGTTTCTGTGCATGATATTCTTCATTACTTAAGCCTCGTCGTTCTGCTTTTATAGTCCTTCTCACTGTTTTCCATCCAAGTCTCAGCCTCTTGAGGGAGACAATTTCCTCCCCATAACCCGATCACTTAAATGTTTGATCGAATGCTTCCTCTTCTTCTAATATGCAGAGGTGTGAGAGGCTGCTCCTACGTCTGTTCTGCAATGACTTCAGCACGGACTTCCAGCAGGCTGCTTCTCCATCAGTAAGTTTTTATGTCAATAAATGAAAGGCTGCGCTGTTTTCTTGCTGATACTTACCGTAATTGATGGGATTTCAACAATAGTGAAGTTGCCTACTTCAGTAAAGGTGAAATTTCTTGCTACCAGAATCCAGCATACATTTGTTAAAATTGACTTGTAGTTGTGTTTAGTATAAAACAATGTGTCTGAAAGTGGGTATTTTTTAGAGAGGAAATAGGATTGTTGTATCAGTTTTATTAGGTGCTTGAATTGTTTTTGCTTTTTTTTAATGTAGGAGACAAAGCGGTACAAAGAGCTGATCAAGACCCCGATGGATTTGTCGATTGTCAAGAAGAAACTGGAGTCGAAGTCGCAGGAGGGAGACGGTTATAACGGTCCGGAGGGGTTCGTCACAGATGTCCGGCTCATATTTTTCAACTGCGCAAAGTACTACAAGGTAAACATCACTCTATATGAGTTATCTGCAAAATGATTGTCGTATAATAAAGTACATACTTTCATTCCTGTTTCTGTGCACTGATCGTACAGGCGACCTCTGAAGTGGGGAGCGCAGGCTTGTACCTGGAGGACTACTTTGAGGAGCAGTTGAAACTGGTCTACCCAGATACGCTGTTCCCCGGAGGGAGGGAAGAACAGATGATCCCTCCCCTGGAGGAGGAGATAGACGAAGAGGAAGAGATGGCGGCGGAGGACACGGCTCCCGTTGAAGACGACAAACCACGAAGTCCCGCGGGAAACGGGATCCCGCCTGTGGAGGACGACTTGCCGCCTCTGGAGGACGGCTTGCCGCCTCTGGAAGAAGCAGCGGCCCCTGCGGAGGAAGAAAGGTCCGAAACGGAGGAGAAGGCGGTCGACGCGAGTGAAGAGGGGGCGGACGACAAGGTAGTAGCCGCCGAGGGGGACACGCCTCCCGCCGAGGAGGACACGCCTCCCACAGAGGAGGCGGAGCAGGACGAGGAGAGTCCTGCGAAGGAAGCGGAAAGCTCTCCAGCTGCTGATGGTGAAACAAAAGAATCGGAGCCTCCCAAATCCCCAAAAGAGGAGAGCCCTGAGCTCCCCACAGACACGGCTGTGGATCCGCCCGAAACCCAGGAGGAGTCGGCTCCTGCAGACTCAGCTAAAGAGGAGGAGGAGGGATAGATCACAGCAGAGAGACGCTGTCGACAAGATGGATGATTTCAGTCTTCCGCAGAAGTGGCCCCAGTGGGGACCGACATTTGCTGCAATCAGACATTTCGCAATCACAATTATTTTGTAATATGTTACATTTGCAATAGGAAAGAAGGTACTGCTATGCTAAATGGACTTATTTAGTAGCAGTCATGCAGTAGAGGCACAATGAAGGGAGTAAATGAGCTTTTTTCGCTGGACAGAGGTTACAATTTTACTGTAACATATGTTGTTGTTTTCTGTGATGACAAAACTGAAAAGCACACACAAAATGGTTTTCTTAGTCATGAGATCATTTGAAAGTCAACATCAAATTGGGAAAGGATTTTGGATTAGTCATGCATGCAAGACGTCTACGTCTCGATGTAAATAGCAATGCCTCCATTTTGGTGTTTATAGACCTTGGCTGTCTTGCACTAGCCATTGGGCTCATTAACAAATGACGTTTTATTGCGTTTTATTATATATTTTTTATTTTGTTAGTATTGTATTAAAGGATGTAAAAATGGGATTTTTTTTTTTTTAAGTGTGCTGCTTGGTTGTTTTAGAACAAAATGTTTAATCTCAATGTTTTATCAGGAAGCAGACTTGTTTGTTTTTTATCAGGAGAACAATTCTTCAGACTTTACTGCACTCTTAGATAATTCAGAGACATGATTATAACCTTCTAATCATCAGTGTGTGTTCTCCAAATTGTGTCCTTGCTCTTCTGCAGCATGATTTCTTTTACATAAGATTAGGCCTACGCCTTGTTGTTTAGCTGGTTTCCCTCACTGAAAGCAATGAAAGTGTGCAATTAGACCCACAGAACGAAAAAGGTTCAGTTACCTCAACCTTTCTGGAACTCACATGACGTCAAACTGACACTTCAACTTCAGTATAGATAACTTTGTCCAATATTGACACTTATTATTTATTGAGGATACACAGGAGCTGTAAAGAACTCTACAAACAATGTTATTACCTGCATTTACAATATTTGTAATAAACAGGGTGAAATAAAGATCTTACTTGTTCTTTGCTCTCACTGTCATCTTTATTCTGTTTATTTTTATTTCATTCTTTGAGATAATGTAAGATGCTGCACCTTGAAAAAAAGCTGAGGTTCTTAAACCTTCACAAGTGCTCGCAAGATTACTTTGAGGGGCCACGAGCTGAAAATTAAAACGGAATATATATATATATATATATATATTTTTTTTTTTACTAACCCTCTAACTTCAGAAGCTCTGTGCTCTGAGGAGGGAGGATGCATGCACGAGAGCAGCCTTCCAGGAAGTGTTTTACGGACTGACACGCCCCCTCATTGTTAATCAGTTATTTGATTGGACGCTGCAGCCGATCGGATTGTTCTCAACATCACTGGAGTTTCATACCAGACTGAAGACAGATGACAGATTAAAGTCAAGTTTTATATTTGATTAGTTTTCTGATTCACCATCTGGATAAAATAAATGTTCATTGCAGTCTGAACAACAAAAGGACCACAAACAACTTTCATTTTTGAGAAAGATTTGTCTTTTCATGACATGTTATTTCCCTCAATAACTTGTATTATGGATGCAATTAAAGCCAGAGAGAGCTGGAGAGACGAAACACTTTTTACATCATTTATCATTATTTCAATTCAGCCACGTGAGGCTGAACTCCTTCCTGTCGGGTTTGAAGTTATGTCATTTCAATTTCCTCCAAAAATATAGAGCCTGACAAATTAATTCCAGTGTTCAAGAGATGCTGGGTTATTTAATAATGACCTCACAATCAGAATTTCCAAAAACAGACAGACGCAATTAAATAATTAATTATTAAATGAGACAAACGCATTCCACCGGTAGGACACAGACCATAGTAAAAACTCAATGCAAAAACATCTCCACCCTGGCAGTGATGGTAACTGTGTCTTCATTAGTAGAAGTGCAGTTCACCTGTGTGCAGACACAAAAGTCTCTCCAGCTGTTGAAGCCGACTGACAGCCCGATCCAGATGTGATAAGCGGCCGCAGTCATCACAAACAAGAGTCGCTTCACGTGACGCTGCACAGTGGAGAGGCCGTCTCATTTCTCTTCAAAACGTATTTCCTCGTTTCCTCTCTGTGGATGCGTTGAAGAGATTTGGGATGTACCCACAACAGGTCCGCCCTCACCGCCCCCTAATCTCTAACCCCACAAGTCGAGGCCGGAGTCGCCTCCCCTGCCACTCTGACTGAGATGTTCTCCTTCTTGACGGGACACTTTCACAGAGGAGACACACACACACACACACACACACACACACACACACGCGCGCACACACACACACCGTCCACTGCTGCCGTTCAGCCGCCAATCATCCTGGTAATTTCAAACAACAGCTGTGACATTTAGACGATCAGTGAGGGAAACATCTGCTATGGCACAGTGGACAATACTTCTGTTTTCTTTATACGGAGCTCTGCATGGACAAGGTAAGACGCACAGCTACATTTTGGCATTGAAATGCCGAATTTTAGTCTTTGTTAGTGGTTTGAACAACTTTAATACACTATTCATTTTGGGGGCATATTATATCCTTATGTGAGGTATTGCGTGGTAATATTTTCCAATACTAAGTACCAATTTAATTAAATGTGATTCAGTCACTGTCACCCGCAGCTGTGTTATTTTCCCATCATGCGTCTGCTCTGTATTTAATCCTCAGTGAATGGGTTTTCTACTGAACACCAGTGCTGTCAGGATGGGAAGGACCGGGCCCTGGACAGGCAAGACTGTACAGACCTCCCCCTCATCTCCTCCCCCTCTGACACCTGCAAGTAAGCAACACCTGGTTTCACAAAAGAGAGGGTCTCAGGATGCGACCCCAGGGACCAAGGACGGGGCAGTACAGAGGGAATGCATGAAGTTTGTTGTGTTTATCCATCAAAAAATATCCAGAGGTTACAAATATGTATCACATTGGCCTCTTCAAATGAGTGTGTGTCATTTTCCTGTGGGAAATGTGTGTGTCCTGTAAGCCACAGGAGAGGATTGCCACATATACGTAGTGTTGTGGCAATTTATCAGTATGTTCTTCTTTCGATGTAACTTGTACCGCTTAACTCTGAACGTGTCCATGTAGACAAACAGTCAAGGCCTGGCACCCAGCCTTGACATCTTAGCTCCTTCCGAAGAGGGAGTACGCTTGCGAGGGGGGGGGGGGGGGGGGTACGAGATAATGTGCAGCTGGAACAATACATTCTGTTTGTATGTTGGGGGGGGGGTACGAGATAATGTGCAGCTGGAACAATACATTCAGTTTGTATGAAACATACTCTGCAGAAGCTGAGACTTGTTGTCAGACCTCCGAACCCTCCGTGGGGAAAGGGCTCTGACCTTTCAGCTGAATTATTCTAATTATTCTAAGTGCCTGTTCAATAAAATGCTTAAAGACATTTGAGAGTTTTCTCATAACGTTTATTTCTCACAGTATACCACACATAGTAACTACACAGTAAGGACGGGCGTTAAGTGGCCCCCTGGAGCATTTTTAACACTAAAGGGCCCTGATTGACTGTAAGAACATGGAGGGTGTGATTGATGAAATAGAGGAACACCTGGTTGACACATGGCGGTCAGTAGAGGGAACATTTGGAGAGAAAAGGCAGGGGGGGGGGGGGGGGGACTTTTTGCCCATGATGAAATTAAGCATTTTTTATTATTTAAAATTTTTTTTAAAGTAGCTGCTGACCGTTACAATGTCTTTTAAACTAAGGTGGGTTACTGACAAAGGATGCAGTTTCTCTTCTGGATGAGCTAAATGTGTGCCGTTTTTTTTACAGGATCACCCAGGAGCAGTGCTGTGCAGCAGCAGTAGGAGACCGACTCTGTGACAATGGCATCGAGATGGCCACGTATCAAGGGGCCTGTGAGAGGCCCTTCTTCCAAGGAGAATTCTGGGAAACCCAAATCTCTAAGGTTAACTCCTCCCTAATGTCAATGTCTTCAACCTTTACGCGTCTTTTCATTCTTGCGCGCACAAACAAGACACCTAACAAATCGACACCTAGATTTTCTGACAATATCACTTAAGAGATAAGATTCCTTATTTTTCAGCTGCCTCTCTTCCCGTTTCACCCTCCCTGTCTCCTGTTCAGATGTGCTGTGACTGCTGTGTGATCGGCCTGATCACAGCGAAAAAGGGTTCCAGCTGCGAGTTCCAGGGGTTGATGATGGACAGAAAGTGTGCGTACACAGCTAAAGCCTGCTGCGACAACAGCACAGCAGCAGAAACTCAACCCGATACAAATGGTAAGAGATGTAACCAATGTTGTGCTTTCAGTCTTCAGTGTCTTGATTGGCTCCACTCTGTCTCATCTAGACAGAATGGCTACTGGCTGTCTGTGACACTCAAAACAATCGGTATACTCGGCCATCTGCACACATTAGGTGCCAAGTGATTTACAGCACAATATCATTTGGTGCCACTCAATAAGGGCTTTATAACATTTTTTATTAATGGTTTATAAAGTTCCCTAATACTTCATAGAAGGAAAAATATAAACCATTAATAAGAACACTCTTACGATGTAAAATCTCATATTGACTCATGAGACCATTTATTTTTAGAAAAAGGCTTCAGATGATCTGGAACAAAATCCAGTTTTTTTTGTTTTTTTTTAATTTAAAACAAAAAGTCCCAGCAGGGCTATTCACCGGGCTAATCTGTAGACACCTTGCCAAATGGTAACTCAGGGCCAACCGGTGTTGTGGCTTGTAGCTTTTGTCGCCTAGCTGGCTTCAGGTGAAAAACTCAAAATATGTTGGCAAGGACAGAGCTGCAAAAACACTCGATTTGAGTTAAAAGCAAAAGTGTCTTGCTGATGTAGATTGAAGGCCAAATCTCAACAATGTTTTATCAGGAAGCAGACTTGTTTGTTTTTTATCAGGAGAACAATTCTTCAGACTTTACTGCACTCTTAGATAATTCAGAGACATGATTATAACCTTCTAATCATCAGTGTGTGTTCTCCAAATTGTGTCCTTGCTCTTCTGCAGCATGATTTCTTTTACCTAAGATTAGGCCTACGCCTTGTTGTTTAGCTGGTTTCCCTCACTGAAAGCAATGAAAGTGTGCAATTAGACCCACAGAACGAAAACGGTTCAGTTACCTCAACCTTTCTGGAACTCACATGACGTCAAACTGACACTTCAACTTCAGTATAGATAACTTTGTCCAATATTGACACTTTTATTATTTATTGAGGATACACAGGAGCTGTAAAGAACTCTACAAACAATGTTATTACCTGCATTTACAGTAATCGTAATAAAGAGGGTTAAATGTAGATCGTAGTTGTTCTTTGCTCCCACTGGCATCTTTATTTTGTTGTTGTTCTTTTATTTATTCTTTGATATAATGTTAGATGCTACACCAGAGGTAGTCAACACGGTGCCCGCGGGCACCTGGTCGCCCGCAGGGACCATGCGAGTGGCCCGCAACGCATGTTCTAAAAATAGTACTAGTCCCCATGGAGCTCCGTCTAAAAATTGTAGTTTCTGTTCTTTTTTAATCAAAAACGGTTGCATTCATGTAGATTTTAAAAGGAAGAAGCCGCCGCACCGCACTAGGTTTTCAGGTTCCGAATGGCGGGCGCTTCCCGTTGGCACCTGACGCACCGCCCCCGCCGCGAGCGCACCCCGTCGTCAGGTCCGTCAGTCCTCGGAACAGGCCGCGGGGCAACAACTCGTAGGTGGCGGGGGTAGAGGCGAGGCAACGCAGTACGATCGAAAAGGCCCAGACTAGAGGTTTGAACGCAGGCGACCAAAGACGCTCTCGTACCTCGGAGGGTTGGATCCCCCCCTCGGCTATAGACGAGACTTTTTACTAGTTTCTTCGTGGAGAAAAAGGTACCCAAAAAAAAGCTGTTGTCGGTGACTACAGACTACAGGCCGGCATGCAGGCTTCATTGCGCAATGCAAAGTTGACCCAGATTTCCCAAAAGGTGGTGATTAGTACTAATGTAATAGGATTCATTTAAACATGTGAAAGAGTTGATTTTTTTTGTTCTACATAACTGATAATTTGTATAAACATGGGACAGAGTTCATGATTTGTTCAAAAATGTTACGAAGGTAGTGGTTAGTACAAACGAGTCATGATGTGAAGATATGACAGTTAATGATTTCCTAAATTTTTTTAGAAATGATCATTTTTACAAAAATATAACAGGTGTGATTTTGAACAAAATACACAATCATTGTTAATAATTATTGTGAGGAATAATTAACATTGACATGTGATCAGTCTCTTCACATATATTATTATTATTAAAAGGTGATCTGTGCAACTTTGTTATTCATGAAGTTTGTATCAAACAAGTAGCCCTTCGTACTGCTCAATACCCTTGAAGTAGCTCTCAGTTTCAAAAAGGTTGGTGACCCCTGTGCTACACCCTGAAAAATTGAGGTTCTCAAATAGTGGTCTGAATCCCCACAAGGGGTCGCAAGATTACTCTGAGGGGCCACAAGCTGATTAACAGAAGATGAAAAGAGAAAAACAAAACATTTAAGTTGTACAAAGTGATGCTATTTCTTTTATAGTAACCCTCTAACTTCAGTTTATTTTTAATTCATAAATTACTTGATGCTTTTGCATTTTATGACTTCTAAATAAGAAACTACAAATGTAAACCAAACCTCTTTCAAAAAACAAATCATTATTAAATTAAAAAAGAGTTCACAAAATGATTTTTGTATGAGTCTGTATGAGTTTTCTCTTGTTTTATCCAACTTTTCTTAAATTCATCTGTGTTATTTCACTTTTAATATGACAACATCCACTTTGGAATCGCTTAGTGTTGGTGCATTGTCGCGTCAAATAAATCCAAATATCGTCCATGTTTGAATAATTCAGGAGCCCTGGCGGTTAAACACAGGTCCGCCCTCACCGCCCTCTAGTTCTGCATGGACAAAGTAGGACGCACTGCAAAATTTTGGCATTGAAATGCCGAATGTTAGTCTTTGTTAGTGGTTGGAACAACTTTAACACACTATTAATTTTGGGGGCATATTATATCCTTATGTGAGGCACTGCGTGGTAATACTTTCCAATACTGTCCGTCTATCTGAGAGTGTGAGCCCAATTCAATTAAATCAGATTTAGTAACTGGCTATTGGGGGCAGCTGTGCTATTTTTCCATCATGCCTCTGCTATGTATTTCATCCTCAGTGAATCAGCTTCCTATTGAACAAAAGTGCTGTCAGAATGGGAAGGACTGGGCCCAGGAAAGACACGACTGTACATACCTCCCCGTCATCATCTCCTCCTCCCACACCTGCAGGTAAGCAACACCTGGTTTCACAAAAGAGAGGGTCTCAGAATGCGACTCGGGGACCAAGGACGGGGCAGTACAGAGGGAATGCATGACGTTTGTTGTGCTTATTCTTCAAACACTTTCCTCGGGGTACAAATATAAATCACATTGGCCTCTTCAAATGAGTGTGTGCCATTTTCCTGTGGGAAATGTGTGTGTCCTGTAAGCCAACGTTTCTGACGGTATCCGTCCTGCTACAGGAGAGGATTGACACAGAGTAACTACACAGTAAGGACGGGCGTTAAGTGGCCCCCTGGAGCATTTTTAACACTAAAGGGCCCTGATTGACTGTAAGAACATGGAGGGTGTGATTGATGAAATAGAGGAACACCTGGTCGACACATGGCGGTCAGTAGAGGGAACATTTGGAGAGGAAAGGCAGGGGGGGGGGACTTTTTGCCCATGATGAAATTAAGCATTTTTATTATAAAAATAATTTGAAAGTTTCAAAGTAGCTGCTGACTGTTACAATGTCTTTCAAGCTAAGGTGGGTTACTTATCGCTGCAAGTAAATATGCAACGTATTACATCATAAATAAATCCACTTGCAGCCAGCTGATGGACTGTATCTTACTCAAATAACAAGCATTTCTCCACATGCTCTTTATACAGCTATTTCCTCACGGATCAAAGGATGCAGTTTCTCTTCTGGATGAGCTAAATGTGTGCCGTTTATTTACAGGCTCACCCAGGAGCAGTGCTGTGCAGCAGCAGTAGGAGACCAACTCTGTGACAATGGCATCGAGGTAGCCAAGGGGCAAAGTGCCTGTTTCATGTCCTTCTTCCGAGGAGAATTCTGGGAAACCCAAATCTCTAAGGTTAACTCCTCCCTGATGTCAATGTCTTCAACCTTTACACGTCTTTTCATTCTTGCGTGCAATAAATGAACACCTAGTTTTTTACTATATAACATTTGAGATAAGATTCCTTCTTTATCAGCTGCCTCTCTTCCCGTTTCACCCTCCCTGTCTCCTGTTCAGATGTGCTGTGACTGCTGCGTGATCGGCCTGATCACACTGAACAAGGGCTCCAGCTGCGAGTTCCAGGGGTTGTTGATGGACAGAAAGTGTGCGTACACAGCTAAAGCCTGCTGCGACAACAGCACAGCAGTAGAAACTGAACCCAATACAAATGGTAAGAGATGTAACCAATGTTGTGCTTTCAGTCTTCAGTGTCTTGATTGGCTCCACTCTGTCTCATCTAGACAGAATGGCTACTGGCTGTCTGTGACACTCAAAACAATCGGTATACTCGGCCATCTGCACACATTAGGTGCCAAGTGATTTACAGCACAATATCATTTGGTGCCACTCAATAAGGGCTTTATAACATTTTTTATTAATGGTTTATAAAGTTCCCTAATACTTCATAAGAAAAATACAAGCCATTAATAAGAACAATCTTTAGATGTAAAATCTAATCTTGACTTGTGAATCCAATTATTTTCCCCTTTTATTAACTACAGACTTTATAAAGGCTTTTTAGAAATTGGGGAACCCATGACCATTTGTGTGTGGATTACCAACATTTATAACTGCTCTATTGTTAAATAGAAAGGATAAACACCAGCCAAAGAGATTTAAAAAAAATCTGGTGACCTGACATTTGTTCAACACAACCACTGCCAGTTCGGATGGATATTCGGATGTGCTATGCTAAACCCCCAGAATTTTTAAGAATGTAAAACAAAAAGTCCCAACAGATGTTGACTCATGTGACATCACTTGAGGCAATTCATCAGATTTCATGCAGGTCCCTCTGGAGCCACAAAAGCTTTTATACAACGTTTTCACACATGCAGTAGTTCTCCCCAAGACCCGGAGTTCTCTCCTTCAGTGACAAGCCCTGTCTTAAGGGTAGCTTATTTGAAAGTGGTACCTCATTTGTTCGGGTAAAAGGAGACAGTTTTCAGAAGGACTGCGTCACATCAATCCAGGCAGCGTTACTAGGAGCACAGACAGCAGCCCTGTTGTGTAGTAAACTGGACAATGGCCTTGATGTGGAAGCCATGGAGCGGATCACTACCAGAGAGGCAGACAGACTGGGTAACAGGGGTATTCACCGGACTAATCTGTAGACACCTTGCCAAATGGTAACTCGGGACCAACTGGTGTTGTGACTTGTAGCTTTTGTCGCCAAGCTGGTGAAAAACCCAAAACATGTTGGCAAGGACAGAGCTGCAAAAACACTCGATTTCAGTTAAAAGCAAAAGTGTCTTGCTGATGTAGATTGAAGGCCAACGCAATGAGAGCATGCCAATGGGAAGGCTACAGAGCTTTGTGGAGTTCCAATGAGTGATGAGGTGCTGAAGTGTTTCACCCTGTGCTTGCTATTCAGGGAATTTCATTTTAATGAGGCCTTTTCTTCCATAGCATCAGTGACAGTAATGCCTCAGGCCACCACTACGGCCGAGCCTCAGGGGGGATCGGACACCTGTACAGGTTTGCCACCTTCATTTCTTAATGTGATCTTTATTGTTATAAGAAGAGGTGTAAGAGGTTTAGGCACCCGCCTCTTGGTGGCGTTGCCTATCATCAGCCAGTGACATGATTCCTGTGATGTAGGACTCACACTGTATACAGCGATGTCTACTTCTTCATGTGTGTCTCTGCTGTTTTCAGACTCCAAATGCTCCCACTTGTGTGAAGGTAACGGTATGTGTGCGTGCCTTGGTGGTTATCAACTGCAAGAGGATGGAGTGAATTGTGAAGGTGAATAATGTAAATGAAAGCGTTGCTATAATTGCCTACTTCTTAAAGTACCGTATTTTCCGCACTATAAAGCGCACCGGATTATAAGGCGCACCTTCAATGAATGGCCTATTTTAGAACTGTTTTTATATATGGGGCGCACCGGATTATAAGGCGCATAGAATAGAATAGCGTCGTAAGCGTGTCTCTTGAAAGGTGCCATTTTGGGGTCTTTATACACACAAGTGGTGTTGGACTAGGAGTAAGCACAGTACCGGTGTTTACCGCGGTGCGGCTTTGTAGTTTACCAGTCGTACTGAAACATTTTGACAGAGCGCCGTGTACAACCAGTATGGATCAACCAATTAACCAATTGATCCATATATAAGGCGCTCCGGATTACAAGGCGCACTGTCGTTTTTTGAGAAAATTAAAGGCTTTTAAGTGCGCCTTATAGTGCGGAAAATACGGTAGCCCTTCTAAGCAGCATGGCTCTGGGGATGGCAATGTCAGTGTGCCAGTCTGTTGGTCGGCCTAGACTAAAATATCTCAACAACTATTAGATGGATTGTCGTGAAATTCTTCATTCATAGCCCCCTACCGGATGGAGTGTGATCCCTTCATTTATTATGTAGTGCCGACAGCAGGTTAGGAATTAAATTGGTTCAATACACTTTGACAAAATACCTGCAAAACTAATGAAGTTCCCATCAGCCACTGTGAAAGTTAGCATGCTAACATGCTAAACTCACATGGTGAACATGGTAAACATCATACCTGCTAAATGTGAGCATGTTGGCATTATCATTGTGAACATGTTAGCATGCAAACATTAGCATAAGCTGTGCTTTTCAACACCCACACAACTAGTTTGCCAGAAAGCGATTGACTGTGCGTTCCAATACCCATTCCACCATGCTATCTAGTATGCCAAAAGATTTAAGCTGCATTTCCAAATCACATACTTCTTCTTTTGAATTTTAGTATATACTGCAGCTGCTCTCACAAAGTACGTACTGTTGCATGCAGTATGCATTCAGTTGGGACATGCTACTTCCTCATAACATGGTACCTTGAACTTTGACCCTCTTGCTTATATGTCTGCTTCACAAAGGATTGTGGGTTAGAATAGCCAAAACAGCATACTGGCTTAAACACTGCAAAATGTGATCGGATGTAGTCGAACATTCTGGTACTTTCAACATACTGCCTTTGACATGTATTGGGGCATCCTAAATCTTTTTCTGGCATACTAGGTAGTATGGTAGTGTGGATATTTGAAAGCACAGTTAGTGTGTCCTAATACATAGCATGTCGAATGCAGTATCCTAAAAATGATGCTCTACTACATCCCATCCACTGAGAATGCTTTACTATGCGGATAGACTGCTCTTCTTATTTTTGATTGGATGTCTCTCTCCTCAGATGTTGATGAGTGCCTGACTGGCAGTCACAACTGCGTCTTTGGCCAAGTTTGCATTAACATAGAGGGTTCCTTCCAATGTCACACGGAAATCAGCTGTAACACCGGGTATGAACTCAAAGACTACAAAACTTGCCAAGGTAACAATACTGTAATTTTAGTTGGAGGTAAAATAGCCACATGTCCAATAGCCTACAGTATTTCATGTCAATAAAAATATTTATGCATGCATATTTATGCTTTCTTCATCTTTTCCTCCGTGCCTGTTCCAGACATAGATGAGTGTACTTTGGGGACACATAGCTGTGGACCAAACTTTTTGTGCACCAACACACAAGGCTCGTTTTACTGCTCCCAAAGGAGGAGGTGCTCAGACGGTTTTATTCCGGACGCCGTCGGCAGCTGTGTCGGTAAGCTTAGTGTCACACTCAGGTAAAAACAATCCCTGGGTAAACGTTAAGCTGGCTTTGCTTTATGTGCTATTTTTCCTTTTTGCTATTTGTGCTTTCAGTATTTAATGTGTTGATTGGCTCCACTCTGTACTATCTAGACTGCTACTGGCGGTCTGTGACACTCAAAACAATCGGTATACTCGGCCATTTGCACATTTGGACAGAGCTGCAAAAACACTCGATTTGAGTTAAAAGCAAAAGTGTCTTGCTGATGTACTCAACAATGTTTTATCATGAAGCAGACTTGTTTGTTTTCATCAGGAGAACAGTTCTTCAGACTTTACTGCTAGCACTCTTAGATAATTCACCGCCCTCTAATCTCTAACCCCACAAATCGAGGCCCGAGTCGCCTCTCCTGCCGCTCTGACTGAGATCCTTCTTGACGGGACACTTTCACAGAGTAGACACACACACACACACACCACACACACCATCCACTGCTGCCGTTCAGCCGCCGATCATCCCGGTAATTTAAAATAACCTTGACATTTAGACGATCGGTGAGGGAAACATCTGAAAGTGAGTGCGATGACACAGTGGACAATACTTCTGTTTTCTTTATACAGAGTTCTGCATGGACAAGGTAGGACGCACAGCTACATTTTGGCATTGAAATGCCGAATGTTAGTCTTTGTTAGTGGTTGGAACAACTTTAATACACTATTCATTTTAGGGGCATATTATATCCTTATGTGAGGCACTGCGTGGTAATATTTTCTAAGTACTGTCTGTCTATCTGAGAGTGTGAGCCCAATTTAATTAAATCTGATTTAGTAACACTTAGGGGCAGCAGTGATATTTTTCCATCATGCCTCTGCTGTGTATTTCATCCTCAGAGAATAAGCTTCCTACTGAACACGAGTGCTGTCAGAATGGGAAGGACTGGGCCCTGGGAGGACAAGACTGTACATACCTCCCCCTCATCTCCTCCTCCCACACCTGCAGGTAAGCAACACCTGGTTTCACAAAAGAGAGGGTCTCAGGATGCGACTCAGGGACCAAGGACGGGGCAGTACAGAGGGAATGCATGAAGTTTGTTGTGTTTATTCTTCAAAAACTTTCCTCGGGGTACAAATATAAATCACATTGGCCTCTTCAAATGAGTGTGTGCCGTTGTCCTGTGGGAAATGTGTGTGTCCTGTAAGCCAGCGTTTCTGACGGTATCCATCCTGCTACAGGAGAGGATTGACACAGAGTAACTACACAGTAAGGACGGGCGTTAAGTGGCCCCCTGGAGCATTTTTAACACTAAAGGGCCCTGATTGACTGTAAGAACATGGAGGGTGTGATTGATGAAATAGAGGAACACCTGGTCGACACATGGCGGTCAGTAGAGGGAACATTTGGAGAGGAAAGGCAGGGGGGGGGGGGGGGGGGGGGGGGACTTTTTGCCCATGATGAAATTAAGCATTTTTATTATAAAATTAATTTGAAAGTTTCAAAGTAGCTGCTGACTGTTACAATGTCTTTCAAGCTAAGGTGGGTTACTTATCGCTGCAAGTAAATATGCAACGTATTACATCATAAATAAATCCACTTGCAGCCAGCTGATGGACTGTATCTTACTCAAATAACAAGCATTTCTCCACATGCTCTTTATACAGCTATTTCCTCACGGATCAAAGGATGCAGTTTCTCTTCTGGATGAGCTAAATGTGTGCCGTTTAATTACAGGATCACCCAGGAGCAGTGCTGTGCAGCAGTAGTAGGAGACCGACTCTGTGACAATGGCATCGAGGTAGCCAAGGGGCAAGGGGCCTGTGAGAGGCCCTTCTTCCAAGGAGGATTCTGGGAAACCCAAATCTCTAAGGTTAACTCCTCCCTGATGTCAATGTCTTCAACCTTTACACGTCTTCTCATTCTTGCGCACACAAACAAGACACCTAAAAAATGAAATCCTAGATTTTATGACAATATCACTTAAGAGATAAGATTCCTTATTTTTCAGCTGCCTTTCTTCCTGTTTCACCCTCCCTGTCTCCTGTTCAGATGTGCTGTGACTGTTGTATGCTCGGCCTGATCACAGCAAGCCGGGGTTCGAGCTGCGAGTTCAAGGGGTTGTTTCTGTTTAACATGTGTTCGTACACAGCTAAAGCCTGCTGCGACAAAACCACAAAAGCAGAAATCGATCCCAATACAAATGGTAAGAGATGTAACCAATGTTGTGCTTTCAGTCTTCAGTGTCTTGATTGGCTCCACTCTGTCTCATCTAGACAGAATGGCTACTGGCTGTCTGTGATACTCAAAATAATCTGTATACTCGGCCATCTGCACACATTAGGTGCCAAGTGATTTAAAAGCAAAAGTGTCTTGCTGATGTAGATTGAAGGCCAAAGCAATGAGAGCATGCCAATGGGAAGGCTACAGAGCTTTGTGGAGTTCCAATGAGTGATGAGGTGCTGAAGTGTTTCACCCTGTGCTTGCTATTCAGGGAATTTCATTTTAATGAGGCCTTTTCTTCCATAGCACCAGTGACAGTAATGCCTCAGGCCACCACTACGGCCGAGCCTCAGGGGGGATCGGACACCTGTACAGGTTTGCCACCTTCATTTCTTAATGTGATCTTCATTGTTATCAGTAGAGGCGTAAGAGGTTTAGGCACCCGCCTCTTGGTGGCGTTGCCTATCATCAGCCAGTGACATGATTCCTGTGATGTAGGACTCACACTGTATACAGCGATGTCTACTTCTTCATGTGTGTCTCTGCTGTTTTCAGACTCGAAGTGCTCCCAGTTGTGTGATGGTTACGGTATGTGTGCGTGCCTTGGTGGTTATCAACTGCAAGAGGATGGAGTGAATTGTGAAGGTGAGTAATGTAAATGAAAGGGTCGCTGTAATGTACCTACTTAAAGTAGCCCTTCTAAGCAGCCATCAGCCACCGTAAAAGTTAGCATGCTAACATGCTAAACTCACATGGTGAACATGGTAAACATCATACCTGCTAAACATGAGCATGTTGGCATTATCATTGTGACAATGTTAGCATGCAAACATTAGCATAAGCTGTGCCTTTCAACACCCACACAACTGACTGTGCGTTCCAATACCCATTCCACCATGCTATCTAGTATGCCAAAAGATTTAAGCTGCATTTCCAAATCACATACTTCTTCTTTTGAATTTTAGTACATACTGCAGCTGCTCTCATAAAGTATGTACTGTTGCATGCATTATGCATTCAGTTGGGACATACTACTTCCTCATAACATGGCACCTTGAACTTTGACCCTCTTGCTTATATGTCTGCTGCACAAAGGATTGTGGGTTAGAATAGCCAAAACAGCATACTGGCTTAAACACTGCAAAATGTGATCGGATGTAGTCGAACATTCTGGTACTTTCAACATACTGCCTTTGACATGTATTGGGGCATCCTAAATCTTTTTCTGGCATACTAGGTAGTATGGTAGTGTGGATATTTGAAAGCACAGTTAGTGTGTCCTAATACATAGCATGTCAAATGCAGTATCCTAAAAATGATGCTCTACTACATCCCACCCACTGAGAATGCTTTACTATGCGGATAGACTGCTCCTCTTATTTTTGATTGGATGTCTCTCTCCTCAGATGTTGATGAGTGCCTGACTGGCAGTCACAACTGCGTCTTTGGCCAAGTTTGCATTAACATGCTGGGTTCCTTCCAATGTCAGACGAAAACCAGCTGTAACACCGGGTATGAACTCAAAGACTACAAAAAATGCCAAGGTAACAATACTGCAATTTTAGTTTAAGGTAAAATAGCCATCACATGTCCAATGGCCTACAGTATTTCATGTCAATAAAAATATTTATGCTTTCTTCATCTTTTCCTCCGTGCCTGTTCCAGACATAGATGAGTGTACTTTGGGGACACATAACTGTGGACCAAACCTTTTGTGCACCAACACACAAGGCTCGTTTTACTGCACCCCAAAGGCGAGGTGCTCAGACGGTTTTATTCAGGACGCCGTCGGCAGCTGTATCGGTAAGCTTAGTGTCACACTCAGGTAAAAACAATCCCCGGGTAAACGTTAAGCTGGCTTTGCTTTATGTGTTTCCTCATTAGATGTAAATGAGTGTGTGGCCCATACCAGTACCTGCCTGCCTGGCCAGACTTGTATGAACACAGTGGGCTCCTACACTTGTCTAAGGAACACATACACCTGTGGACGAGGCTATCATCTAACTCAGGACGGCACGCTTTGTGAAGGTGAATACTGTCACGATAAATTATGTCCTGTGTTGAAAGTATTTTGTTTGCGGCCAGAAATCATTATAAGTCACCTTAATTTCCCTTTGTCATAAATGTAACTTCTCCCCTTCATGTTTTACAGATGTGGATGAGTGTCGTACAGGGAATGTGTGTGGCGGCCATGTTTGTGTCAACCTGGTGGGCACGTACCGCTGTGAATGCAGAATTGGCTTCTTCCGCAACAGTATAACTAAACGGTGTGAAGGTGCAGTACAAACTCATCACATTTTTTTTTGTTATTGCATCATTGGTAATATATTGTGCATATCAGCTGTGAAATTAAATATTGTTTACGGTAAATAAATTCAAGTGAGTAGAGGAGAAAGAAGTGTCACGAGACAAGTGGAAAGTGGAAGTCAGCTCTGACTCTCAGATTCATGGTCTGTCCCCCGTGTTCTCAAGATATCAATGAGTGCAGGCATTATTCCGGACGACTCTGCGCCCACATGTGTGACAACACACAGGGGTCTTACCAGTGCAGCTGCGCCACTGGCTTCAAACTGTCCCACGACGGCAGAAGCTGTGACGGTAAAATCCCTCCTCATTTCATGGATTCATTCAGGCTCATTGTGTTGTGGATGAGCGACCTCTCAGCTTCATGTAATTCCCATTGCATCATAGACTTGGTCTTGTTTGAATCCTCATGCGACACATTTTGAGGTCTGATTCTGTGCCTGTGTGCCGACAGATGTCAATGAGTGTGCAGCCAAGCCTTGCAGCCAGTCGTGTTCAAATACCCATGGCTCGTACCAGTGCTACTGTCGCCGTGGTTACCAGCTGAGCGACATCGATGGGATAACGTGTGAAGGTGCTTGTTGGCCTTCATGGTGCTTCGTGATGTTGCAAATCAACCCCCGGATGTGATCACATGTCACATAAACACATCACTGAGTATTTCTAATGACTTTTTACTGTCTGTTACTCTCAGATATTGATGAGTGTGCTCTGCCTGCTGGACGTCATGGGTGTTCCTACAGCTGCACCAACGCCCCAGGAAGTTTTTACTGTACCTGCCCACCCACAGGCTACACCATCACACACAATGGACACACATGCCAAGGTAATTTAGACAAAACATTTGGTACCATTGCCATTAAAACAAGTGGAGGAGTGTTGTTTTTTATTTAATGTCTAACCTTTGCTTCCCCCCTGTGTTTTTAGACATTGATGAATGTGCAGTAGGGACCCATACCTGTTCTGTCTCTGAAACCTGCTTCAACATCTTGGGAGGATTTCGCTGTCTGTCCTTGGCATGTCCTCAAAGCTTCCGGAAAACCGGGCAGGGGTGAGTGTTGATGGCTACTTGTTCATGACGGGCTGTTTGAATGAAAGAGTTGATTGTCCCCAGCTGAGCATGATGCATCTTACTACTCTGTGGTGTAGTATTAAGACTCCGTCCTTCTCATTTTGCACACATTTCCTGTCATGCCGATTTGGGCTGCTTATGACATTTGCTTGTAGTTTACGGTCACAAAACTCTTTTCTCACTCTCCTACTTCCATCATTTACTCCCTCTCTTTGTTCTTTTCCTCTTTTTATACCCCTGCCTGCAGCCGTTTCTGCCCTCCATCCAATGAGTATCTAATTTGTTTCCCCCTTTCAGCCGTTGCGAGCGAGTAACTTGCCAGTTCACGCAGGATCCTGCGTCGTGTCTCTTGCTCCCGCTGAGAATCTCCTTCTACAACATCAGCTTTACAACCAACACCCCCGCCTCCACTGTTGTTTTCCGGATGGGACTCTCCATTTCCGTGCCGGGAGTCAAAATGCTGCTCAGCATAGTCTCCGGAGATGAGGAGGAATACTTTGTCGTGGAGCAGCACGCTCACGGAGGAGAGATCTCACTGCGCCGTACATTATCCCGACCGCAAGACTTTTTTCTGACCGTGGAGATGAGGCTGGTTCACTACGGGACATCACATCTGTATATGGCCAAGATTGCTGTGTTTGTCACACACAAGCAGTCCATCCAGCCCTCAGGAACATTTACATATTAGAAAACTGTGAAATTTAAAGGAATAGTTTGGAGTGTTTTTAAATGTATCCCTATTTTTCACTCACCACTCATGTATTATAAAGGTGGTTTTATATATATATATATATAATATATATTTTTCTTAATGCAGAAGTCAGAGCTCCAGCTTTCCTTCTACCCTTTGGCACAGTTAATAAGGGGCAAATCTATCATTCTTGTTGAGTGGAAAAACACTGATTCACACCAAACAAAAATGCTGCTACAGCAGTCTGTTATGGTGAATTTGAGTGGTTATTAAAGAAAAATCTATTTATTTGTATTGCTAAATTCTTCTCGGCATCCATCTGAGAATATTAGTATGGAACATGGTGTTAGAATGATTTACTTTACAGTGAATGATTGGTTATCGAAGCAACAAGTCGAAATTGTTAATTGAATTGCATTTGTATATGCAAAGTGGTCTTAGGGATGCATTTCTTGAAAACAATCTCTTGTTTTTCAGCTGTTTTCAACATTCAATGCCTTTTTTTGTTATTATTCCAGCATATGGTGTAGCAGTAGATACAGAAGAATATTAGGACATGGTACCACTAGATGGGGCTCATTAGCTGTAACTCTACAACACTGACAGGATTGTTCATGTGCATTCATTTGCATGATGCAGCTCACTCTACCTCGTGTTTTTGCAGCAGCTTCCCTTTATGTGTACTTTCTATGTGTGTGGAATTAAAAAGTGACGGATAAAAATGACTTTTTACTCTTCGATGCTCAAGCACACACACACACACACACACACACACACACACACACCGGCAATGGTTTCTGCCACTACTCTCGCACTTCCTCCGCTGTGGTAATTTCTAATGTTTTCCTATGATCTGTTCCAAGCGGCCTCACCGTAGGATGAAACAGGCCTCGCCTTAGCGGACAGAAAGAAAAATAAGCGTGGCACTTATTTATGGGCACCTGGGGCTCAGCCAGCATGGGGGCTCAATTAGTGGTGGCGCAGCATTACAGCTCACATGATGGATAGTGCTTTTAGTGTTGGTATTGGGTGGTTATCAGTTGATTTGCTGTAAATGATACCAAAAGGCCAGTAGCTGTGTTGGTCAGCTGGATAAATGCAGCCAGACAAATTTTCCACTGTTCCATTTCCCTCCTGGTGGTTTTTGGGGGTTTAATGCATAGCGCTGATTGAAATTAAATATATGAGGTAATTATTCTCTTAAATCTTTGTATCATATAACCACCCACTTTCCAAATGCTAAGTTGATTATTTCAAATATATAAAAATAGGGAAATGCTGTATGTAAAGATAATAGTATCTGTATGTGTCTTATTTTGGAGAGACACTATCGTTTGGAAATGCAATTATGCTTATTCCGCTGCAGATTCTGTCAAAGCTGTGGGTTTTTTGTCCACCATGCACTTCAGTGTGATGTCATTGATCACATCAAATGACATTCGGTCCTACTTACCCTCTCCTGGTTTACTACAATCCCGTCTTCCCTTCGTGGCATGAATACCACACAATCATGTCTGTGGCTTTGGGCAAAACAACTTGGACTCACCTGCTTGCTGTAATTTCATGGCTCTGCTCCCTTTGCAGTTTTCAAGTTCATATATTGAAAGCGCTGGTGTCTTCATGTCGGGGAGCCCCACAAACTTGATATTAGGTTGAGGGATCAGGGTTTGGCCTCCTAGTTAAGGCACCCTTTCATCGGTTAACCATAGAGGTCTATGGTAGCTATTCAGGTGTTGCCAGGTTCTCCTGGCTCAACTCAGCCGTCAGGCTGTGGTCAACGTTTTTCTAATGAATACTGTTGTGTCCTGTGTAGGTTAAAGTTGTGAGAAACCCACACTTCTCCTTTTGTGTGCACTCCTCTTTCCTTGGCACATATGTTATACATCTCCATGTCCTCCCCGTTTTCTTCATCTTTCCATCTTGCCTGCTAACCATCACTTCTGTTTTTCTTTTTCCGATCCAGAAAAGATGCTTCGGGGAATGGGCGTTGTGTTAAGGTCTGCCAACCTAACAACGTCGGCTGCCGTCTCTCTCCCATCCACTTCCTCTCCCACATCTCCATCTCTCTGCCAACCTTCCGTGGAGACTTCCGTGGACCACAAGGTAAGACAAGGTGGACGTACAGCAAGGCCTTAGTATGTGGAACCTCGATGGCCTCATTCCCCAGCATTTACAATTGCACATGATAGTGTGCATGACGATCTATGGTGCATGAATATGTTGTAGTAGCCCGTATCATATGATTTGGTTGATTTCCATAGTCCTTGATGGGGAATAACTTTTAATTGGTTGTAATAATGGAGTAAAAGTTACCTTGAGCAAAAGTTTGTGGACCTGGCAGATTCAACTGGTTAGTTAGATTACTGTATCTGTAGTGAGCTACCACATTTGACACCTTCACAGTTCTATTAAAATGTATTTTGTGTCAAGGTTTCCAAGGGGAGCCTACATTCAACATTCAGAGTAAATCCAACATGAATCTTGAATGCAATTATTTACATAAAATATTCATGTTCAGTGTTTATTCTGATCACAGTTTTCAGCCTGGGGCGGAAAGGGTTAACTCGGTCGCTTCAAATTTGCAGATGAAATTCAACTTTCCATCCACCAACCTGACACAGCACATACGACTCAATTACTTTCAATTGTTTCAACCCACAGAACAATTGTTTAATTATATCATAAATATATGTGTGATATTATTTGAAGGACTAAATGCACTCTGTGGTTCGCTACTATCAGACTAATACAAACTTTAAAACAATTCTTCCAACAGAAATAGTTTTCCTGCGGACAGTTGCAGTGGCTAACCCTGTTCCTGTACCCGGTGCCACCGATGTTTACTTTAACATCCTGGTTACAGATGACCAGTTCTCTTTTGATGTGATTCAGCGTTCCCACCAGGGCATGCTCGTGGGTAAGTGGAGAGAGCAGGCAGTCAATCCTTTATGAAAGCCTTTATTAAATAGTATATACAGATGATTGCATGTACTCATAAGTCTCCAAAAATTGAGTCTTTGTCTTCTTTTAGGTGTGGTTCGTCAGGTGAAACCTATCTTTGGCCCCAGGGACCTTGAGTTGCAGGTGGCTATGAACTATTTCAAGTCAGGGGTTGTTTCCAAACGCAACATTTTCATCATCCAGGTCTTCATCTCTGAGTTCTGGTTCTGAGCTTATGAATTGAACGATACTACATTAGCTTTATACAGCACATAACTTGGCAAACGTTTTGAATATCTGGAGTCGCCCCACTTGCTGAACATTTAAAACCACTGTGTGTGCAAGATAAGATAAGTCATTGGATTTGGTCAATTTGCGAGTGTTTTTAGTTATAAAGTTACGGAAAAAAGTTACAGAATCAGTTTCAGGCATTTATAATTTCAACACAATATGTACAGATGAAACACGAACACGTTTACAAATGATGTATCTGTGAGGCTGTACTCAGGTACAGTGGTGCTTTAAGTTAAATGTTTTCATGTGTGATGTAGTATAATGTATTTTAATGTTAAAAATGTCAGCATGCTAACATGCTTGCAGTGACAATGCAAACATGCTAATGTTTAGCAGGTATAATACCATGAGAACCCTTTTAGTTTGGTGTGTTAGCATGCTAACATTTGCTAATTAGCCCTGAACATAACGCACAGGTGAGGTCATCAGTGTTTGGTCATAAACCAAAGTATTGGACAAAAAGAAAAGTTGAGCTGATGGTGGCATTAGATTAAAAAGAAGTCTCCAAAGTATTAGGATATGTTCTGCGTAAAACATAAATGTCTATTATTGCCAGTCTATTTGATAGTTGTTGAGATGTTTCAGTTGGGGTGGACCGACTAACCATAAGAATTCACAGAGCCACGTCGCTAACATGGATAAAAAGCTATTTTTTACGCAACAAAATAGACTTGTCCCTCACTTGATACCTCTATCCCAGATGTGTTGAAAGTTACATGCCTTTTATAAGAGTGGAATAAATTGATGTTATGGATTAACAGGGCGCTTTCATCTCCTTAACCACTGTACCAGTTTAATAACTCGAATTTCAGACTTTGTTGTCACGAGTGCCATTATGAGATTGTTGGGAACGTAGAGGAGCGTGTTTGGTTATCAGCATCTAAGAAACTAAATTCTTGACATCAATAGAATTATTAATGTCAGTAACAATTATTAATGATTATTAATAATAACGGGGCACCACCCTGCGAACAGGGACCAATAACCAAACAATAAAACTAAGTCTCATAATTAGCGGTCACTCATAATGTCAACAGTCTGAGTACTATTACACATTCAGAGTGAAAGTGAAGGTTTAAGTTCGAGCACAGGCCACTACATCCAGTTATTATTACACACATATGCACAAGTAATCACAGACGACTGCTCTTTAAAATATAACAGAGTTTATTAAATCAAAACAATAAATGATCAAATCAAGTACTATCAAAATCAACAAACACTATCATACAATTATATATCTAATACCTAAAGTCAAATGAATAAAGTGGGGTAAGGATATGTGTATCAATATATGCACATGTAGGTGTGTGTGTGTGTGTGTGTGTGTGTGTGTGTGTGTGTGTGTGTGTAAAGAAAGGGGGAAGGGGGAGCCTACTCAACAGTGATGGTGGTTAATCTCAATAGGGCGTGTGAGCCTACAGGCCAAGATGGTGAGTCTAGAGACCGGCGACCAAAATGGCGGAGAGGTGGCTGCTAGAACCACGTGGGACGGTGTACCATGTGGGTAGGGGTCAGAGATTAAGTAATCACGAGTCTGAGAGGTTCACCCAAAATCAGTAGCTCTAACTACGTGTGTGTGCGGGTTAGTAGAGAGAGAGAGAGAGAGAGAGAAAATCGAGCTCTGAGCTCGGTGCTCTGCGCAGTAGTGAGGCAGTGAGGAACAGCACGCTTTTGCGGTGATAGTTGCGGTTCTAGATCTCACTCGCAGAGCCGATTTAAAGAGGAGAGAATAAAACCAAAAACAAAATAAAAGAATCCCCAAAACAAACAGATCTTTGTCACTGCGGTGAAACGCGAGTATTGCTCTCTTATCACCCCGAAACTCGGTCGGCGAGACGAGGCTCCGTGGTTTTGGTCTTTGAAATGATAAAATCACAACCTCCACATCCACTAGCAGCGACGGATCTAATGCAAACAGTTATAGCAGGAAATACACAATATAACGGGACTCCGTGGTCCGCGATGCTTGCGCAATAACACGTTATAACACGACCGTAACTTAACGTAACAAGATACAGGAATAACAACGACATAACGAATAGGCTAAATTAAGCTAATGCTATGCTAAGCTAAGCTAGGCCCAGATACCAGTAACTCTTACTTGTAGAAGCTTCGTTCGGTAGGGTACGTTTCCCGTGGTGGGGATCACTCGGTCCTCGAGTAGCCGCTGGCTCTCGGTGGCGCGGCCTCGGGGCTGGCTGGCGCAGACTCGGCCTCCTCGCTGCAGAGAGGGGCTTTTTAACTTCGGCTGAGGGACGAGGTTTGGGTCGTCCTTCCCGGAAATCTTCGGCGAGGAACGATTGTTACCTTCTGCCGGCGGTGTGTACACAAAAAGGGTGGGAGAACGGGGCATAGAAGTTATCCGTTCTCGCACTACAGGATCCAAAACTCAAAATAAAACACAGTCTGTTCGACCAGCGAATGTTGCATGTGACCTGATAGGATTTGATGAGGCAGCGGTTCCTCGTGGATCTTCTTGTCCCCTGGACGAGTCCGGGGTGAAGAGAGCCTTGTGGATCTCCTTACACCAGCGGTGTCTGGACGGAAGAGAAAGAATTCTAGCTGTGCTCAGGCTTATAAACCAGGTGGCACAACCAGTGGGGGGCCCTTTCTTGGCCAATGAGGGACCAGCATCAGGTTTCTGCTGTGCTGGGAGGTGTAGTCATTCATCTTGGAGTTTTCCATCAGACGTTGTATGACAGGAAGGAGCATGGGTGCTTCTAGACTAGGGCCAGATCCCAACAAGATAGACCATTGGCTGACCTGTGAGACCAGATGTGACATGCTTCATTTGAGAATAAAATGCTTCATCTATGGACTTGCTTTCGACATTGATTGTGTACCATCAGGCTAAGCGGCCATCTGTGAATAATAATCCTCTGTGCGGTTAATCGTGTTCATGTTTTTCACTGAGAAGAGCTTGATCCTCTGCCACTGCAGACTAAACCAACTGTCCTCTAGTTACTTTGCATAACTGAGGTTCCCAGAATAACAAAAAAAAAAATGATAGTGTGTCCTGTTTTTCCTGTAATTCAAATCTGGTATGGTCTGATTTCCCATCACAACCATACCACTCCCAGTTTGCGAGGATATTTACAATTATTCAACTTAGAAGAATGAATTATGGGAATCCTTTACTGGGAATGTTTGGATCTTCAAATACCTCATTTTAAAGCTGACAAATTGCTTGAGGTGGATAGCTCTCACTATCCATAATCAACTCTCTTTCCACATTGATCTGCCTTTCACCGCCGCTGTGCTGTGCCTGGCCAGTGAAAACACAGGGGACAACCACGCGGAGGTAACTCCTATAATCAAAAATTCGCCACTTTACATGGAAATCCCAAAAGGCTTGTACTGTGGCTTTGCTGTTGCAGCTGCAACCATTGTCCCACAACTTATCTGGGCTCAATGTATTGATCTTCTGACCTGTAATCATTGCTTTACGTGAATGGATTTCATATGCGAGTGCAGCTGCAGCTTACATCCTGTACAGAACTTCTATCTCAGAAATGATTGGATGTTATACTGTGGGTCTAAGTATAGATATATAGTATATACACAATAATACATGTAATGGGCGCTGCCTACTTGCCCAAATAACACTTTCAAACACTTTATCTTCGAGTCATGTTGGATATAGTCTGTGCATGAGGATAAATCTCAACAGACTATTAAATAAATTGCATTTTTTTTTGCCAGAAAGAACTGAAAAGCTACTGATGCTCGAGGAGAACAGGCACCAGCCAAAGGGATTGTTTATAACATAAAGTGTAGATACACGGAGAAAGCAAGAAGCTTCTTATCACCCTAGTTTCTCTCAATAAATTACTATAACTCCAACATCAACCAAGATTTTAATATCATCTTTTTTCAGAGTTCTCTCTTTAGTCTCTTTCTGTACTTTTGACACAGACAAATGACATGCATCCCCGTGCATCGCTCCAAGTGACTTGTGTGTGAAAACAGCAGCCAGCACATGCTCTGACTCCGCCTTCGCCCTGGATTGAACCAATAGCGTGCAGAGGTTTATCCGGAAGTCTCGCCCAAACGAATTAGCTAAGCAGACAGGGAAACATGGCAGCTTCCACCGACAGCGACTTGGACATCTCGGCGTCTATCGCTGGCATCTTGAGTGAAGAACACTCCCCTGAACACTTGCAGGTCTTAAAAAAATTCACGGCTGCATTACGGGACAAGGAATACAGGTGCGGACAAAGGAATGCTTCTGCCTTTTTGGGAGGAAACGGAGGGTGTTAGCTTACCGGCTAAGCTATCCTGTTCATACATTAGTCGGACGTAACGGGTCCATTGGCTACTATTACGCAGGCCTGTTTCTTGTCCTCTCTGTGTGTATAAACAGAAAGGTGGGAGTTCATTAATTATAATAAAATAGCGCTTTAAAAAGGTTTGTAAAAACAAACAAAAGCAATTACAATACAAGCAAAAGGGATGGCATAACAGCAAGGAACAAAACATACATAACTAGCATCACAGGTTAATTAAAAGCGGGTTTAAATAGATTAATCTGCAGATCTGCAATAAAGCCTTGTTCGTTATACTGACTTAATTATTTCAGCTGTTGCAAAAGACGACTGTCCCATCTTTCTGTGAATTCATTTCGAGTTCACAGAAAAAGCACAGGTGTAACTAATTACTAATGATGGCGCAATACCGCCAAGTATTGCATTGCAAACAGACAAAAAAACAGAGCTGTTCCTCCTAAGTTTCACGCCACATTTTCCTTGGGTACCACTGCAGTAAAGTACCTGTCCCTCCTGTTTTATTGTTGGTCAACTTTCTCTGCTCCCAGAGATGCTGTGGAGGAGGAGGCGTTCTCCAGTCTTCTGAAGGTCTTGTCCCGACTGCGTGATGAGCTTCTGGCTGTCAGCTGTGACGACCAGGACCTGCGGTCTGTGGCCCTGCAGCTGCAGCTGACCGCTGAGTGCTTCAGGGCTCAGAGGAACGCCTGTGTCCAGAGTACCCGCAACCAGAGTCTGCTCAGGTAATGGGATCAGTAGCTTGGATAGCATGACAGATGTAGGGACATCGCAAACTGTGTGGATGAATCAACACCTGTTGGAGACACAGTCTCAACAACAATTAAACTTTGTATAATGCAGAATTGTATTAGATTGCATTGTACTGTATGTGTTCGTGTCCATGTGCACCTTCTTTGACTAAATGAACATGCAAGGAAACGATTAAATATACACACTGATATATAATTCTCTTTTTCCTCAAGGAAGCTTGGTTTCATCGATGTATCCCTGAAACACATGAGCTTCCTTCAGACCACAGAGAGCAGAGATGGCATATTTGAACGTAAGTCTAAAATTAGGTAATTGTAATAAGATTATTTTATTTTTTGATACTGAACTTAAAAAAACATTTAAATCATTCTCCGTGTCCCCAGCTCTTCGTTGTGGGATCCAGTTCCTCGGTAACATGTCGGTCGGAAACCAAACGTGTAAAGATGACATTTGGCATCAGAGCTTTCCAAATCTTCTCCTGTAAGTTTTGTGTTTTACCACACTAAGCAACACTGTTGCATACAATTGTTATAATTCACACTATGTTTATTGAGCATCCTGGTGGTTCATTGGGCCAAAACTAGCCTAGACTTAATACATATCATCCACATATCTTTCACCACATATAGCCCTTCACTGTTGACACTAATGCACAGTCTGTACCAGTATTTATACTATTATATAAATAGTATTTATTTGTCCTCACATTGAGTCAACCCAAACATGTGTGAACAGGCAGCTGCTCAGCGTTGATGATGAGAAGGCGGTAAGCTATGCCTCTATGGTACTCCACACATGTCTGGATGAAGCCAAGGTGGAAGAACTTTCTGATCCACAGAACATCCACCTGGCACTCAAGGTGATGGAGCTCTGTAGGACCCAGCCTGACCTGGACTGGACGTAAGAGTGTGTGTCTGCGTTGGTGTGTGTCAAGCAATTGTTAGTTTATATGTCGAAAGAGCTAACGGTGTATGTATCGTACCAAGAAATAACCAACTATTATCTCTGCTTGTTGTTGGTAAAGTTTTGATTTGGTATTTATTGATTTACAGGGTTCTCATTGCCACCCAGTATTTCCTCAAGTCTTCAGCTCTGGTGGAGAGCATGTACTCTGGGATGTCACACCATGAAAGGTACTTCACTTGATATAGTGACAGGCAGTAAATGTCACTATAGACTAATCGGCCTCCTTAAATTACACTGAAACTGATCTTATAATAAACACCGCCCCAGCAAACCTCAAATAAAAGACTTTTAATAACAAGTTGTATGCAAGTTGATGAAAAGCTAATACTACCTAGTACACATGGAGAATACTGATTTCTAATACTAAAAGGTAAATGGATGTTTCATAGAGGTGTCTGTGTGCTTCAGAGTTACTCTATTAGAGCTGCTCTCTGCCCAGCTACAAGAGGAGGACTCGGAGGAGTGTGGCATCCCTTCCAACGTGGCTCGCTTCCTGGCTACTTCCTTCCAGGAAGGTTGTGGGGCTGTGCTGACACTCGCCACCGGCTCCGCTTCCAGTGATGAGGTACAGATAGTAAACCTGACTGATGCATGTAAACACAGAGAAGTGCCTCATGAAGTGCGTGACACGTGTGTTAACATTTAGAGTGTTTTTGTCCCCACCCTAACGTTATCTCACATCCAACATCCTTTCCCCATGTGACCAACACCTTGTTGTAATCCCCTGTAGGTCCTGCAGGAGGCGCTGACGGTGATTAGTCTGCTGGACGTGCTGTGTGAGATGACCTCAGACCACAGGCAGTTCATGTTCCTGCAGGACCATCCTGACCTTCTAGGGACTACTGTTGGTAAATGAAAACAAACACTCACACAACCTCTCTGACCGGATCCACAGTGTGAGTTTGTGAGTCCATTTTGGCCGTCTTAGGGTAAATATGTCATCTGTACACCGTAGACACTCCTTGAAATAGTGAAAGAACCAGATCCGTTATCAAATCACCCACAGAAAACAAATCAACACACAACCATGCCTCACGTTGACAAGCAATAAACACACAGCAAATAAGACTGACACAAATCACTTTATTGGTTACTAAAACACCATGTCTTGTTTACATTTGTTGCGAAATTTAAATCCATACATTAAATAATAAGCTGTAACAGCTTGAATTTGAGATTGGGGTGGATTAAATGTCTTGTTTGTGCATCTCACACTCTTGTGTGCTCTCTCTGCAGAGCTCCTGCGGCAGGTGCATGCTATAGGGAAGGCCAGTAAGAACATCTTCAGTGCTGCTCAGAGCTTCTCCTTCAGTGGAGACGGAGACCCTGCCTCCCAATCTCCTGTCATCAGCTTCAAGGCCCACCTCATCAGGCTGATAGGAAACCTCTGTTACAGCAATACCGACAACCAGAACAAGGTTTGGAATGAATGGATGGATGGCGGAAAGGACAGAAAAAAGGCTGCTTCACACCTGTAGTTTGGTTGGGTCGAAAGGAGTTACTGGATATTTGTGCAGTCATATAGCTAATGTTAAACACACTGGACATTGACCACAAAGCCCTATTTACTGTAGTTAAAATGCACTGACGGCAGGTTTTCAGTTCTTTGGTCTACAAACGGGCACAAAACCAGCTCGTCTGTAGCTGTAAACTCACTGCTAACTCACATGTTGGAATGCTGGTGTTGGAAAGCACAGTTCCCAGTTCTACAATATGCCGTACTATAATTAACATCATATCCAGTATAGATATGTGCCTTTTAAAAAAAATGTGGGAAAATCTGCTTCTTCAAAATGACATTTTTAACATTTAACCAAATTATGGTCCTCAAGAAGTTAAGGTCTGGAGAAAGTAAGGGTTTTAGAAAGATAAACTTCATAGAGTCCCTGAAATTAGATAATTCTTGGTTTGTATGCGTGTTCATCGGATTTTCTTTCTCTGGGATCTTGATCACTCTTAACACAATGGGGTCAAAGAGCGAGTGAGAGGCCCCCCTGGTCTTACTTCAACAGACCGATCTTCACTAAATGTGCATGTTTACAATGCAGGTTCTAGTAACGGGCTGCTTTGTCAAACCACAGGATCTCCTGAGGACCCAAGGACAACCGAGGACTGGAAATGAGTGTAATGACTGCGAGCTTAGGAGTTCTTTCAACACAATTACTTGGTTTTGGACTGAAATGTGAAACATTTCCTCCCTCGCTTTGGTGATGTTATCGGTTTCCCTCCATCGCCATCTGTCAGCATCTCACTATTACCAGAAAGCACAGACAGATAATAAAGCGGGGTGCGGAGGAGTTGGCCTCTCTCTGTGGCACATTATAGATTCCGTTCTACTTAATAGAAACAGATCAGTGGAATGCTTGTGGGATGGCCACCCTCAGTTGGCCTCTCCAAATTATTTATGGATGCTGATCTGTGGTCTGTCAGTGGTCTGAAATCACCCCATATCTGTTTTCAGTAAGATCTCTTCCAGTAAACCAAATGTCGTTCTGTTCACCTTTGGGAGAGATTGCAATTTAAGCTGCATGCAAAGCGTTTTACGGCGTGTACCGGACAGAAGTCAGGGCCCGGCCGCTTGTTATTCATCTCTTTATGGGTTTGGACGTAGTGTGAGCAACTTCAGAAAATCAGACCTGGCTGCTCGTAATGGTCAGCGACTTTGTTTCCTCAACAGTTTTAAATGGAAAAAGTCTGAAAGTCAGCACTTTGTCTCGTTTCTGGAGCTCCCACCAGTATGTTTGGAGGGTAACCACAACGGCAAAGGAAAGGCAACAGCAAGCACAGACAACAATTAAGCCTATAGAATCAGACACATGATGCAAAGCAGATCGCCCTGTTGTGACGGCCTTAGACTAACCCACAACCACACTGCTGCTGCTGCATGTGAGGCTCTGCTAAGGACAGGCACACTTATTCCTGTTATTCACTACATAGAAAGCTTGAACATCAGAGTTGCGTAGCCAAAAACGAAACCTATTAATAATAAATGACCTATTGATTTGAAAATGCTATGAGAGGCTTTCAAACATTTTCCACATTTTGTTTTTCATAGATCTGATTTCAGGTTTTGTATTTTTTCCACTACAGAATGCCCTGATAAATTATGTAATATCATCACAAAGCAAATAGTGTATCCAGATACTACAGATTATTTATTTAGCTAAGGAAATTATCAGCAAAAGCATTATTACAGAACTGGTATTAAATTGTGGAGAACTATTTGAAAGATGTTCATTGATGTCAAACATTGAAAGTGAATGTTTCTCCTCAGGTGAGAGATCTGGAAGGCATCCCCCTCATCCTGGACAACTGCAACATAGACAGCAACAACCCATGTATCCTTTGTGAAGGTGATGGAAATAGTGACCCATCTGTGTTTATGTACATATAATACAAGTTCATCTCAAATCATTGTTCATATTTATGTCCAGAAGTTATTTTAGTCTTTGTGTATCTTATCCCGTCACTTTGAGTATTTGATTTGGCATGCTTGCAGGCTGGTGGGTTTGCAACCAAACACAAGTGTTGTATTAAGCTTTGATTACAACAGTGTGTGTGTAGACCGGCCGTGACATTTTCACACAGCGGTCACCACCGCTCAATAGATCTTTGCTCGCAGCTGGTTAACAGCGTCAACTGATCAGAAAGTTAAGTCAGTTCTTTGGTAACTATTAAGACCTTATTTGTGCTGTTGCATTAGATTGTACCGGTCTATCTAACACGGTGATGACTCTGTAGGGGAGGGAGTGTGTATATGATGAGCTTTTAGTGCCCTTTCTCACAACGACAGGCTTTGAAAACGAGCCAAATTCTGTTTTACTGAGTCGTCGTCATCTCCTGCTCCCGCTGGACATCCTGCTCCCGGTTGGTATTAGCTGGCTAAAGCTGGGGCAGCGTGCCAGATTGTCATTTATCCAGGGCAATAGTTTGAGCCCCGTCCCTTTGTCCCCGTGCCCCTCTCCCACTTCCACACATACAATCCACATCGTCCACCTTTTTTTATGTAGGTGTCAGCATTTGTTCCTGTTCAGAAAAAGACTGTCAAAGAAACAAATATGTTTATGCGGGAAACTTGAGAGGGGCGAGCTGAGAATGTTTTGTATCACAAAACTTAACTTGTCTGCTTAACTGTTTTGTTTGTTGGGCTGTCTGCGTACTTGGCGACCTGAGGCGAATACCAGGCACTTATGAGTTTGACATTGAAAATGTCTGGCCTGTGTTAGCATGTTACTTGTTAACCTTTTATATATCTATCTTTCTTTTCACGTCTGCATTTATTCATGAAATGCATCTTCCCTTACAACTGCTTTTTTAGAAAAATGCAAAAAAAATACCAGAACGAACTCCAGTGCGTTTCATTCCGTAGGATTAGTATTCTGTTGTTGCCGTCCTTAACCAGAGACCTCTAGTTATCAGCCAGTGGGCCATCTTTACCATCAGGAACCTCCTAGAACACAACACGCAGAACCAGGAGCAGATCGCCGCCCTGGAACGCCGCGGCACCGCGGACTACTCGGCACTCAGGGAGTTGGGCTTCCTGGTGGAGGAGCGAGATGGAAGCTTGCTGCTCAAAACTGTGAGGAAAGACTCTTGAAAAGGCCTCAGAGGAGCAGCCAGGAGAGAGGGGGCGCTCGACCCACAAGCAGGTTTTCATGTGAAGTATTTGTTTAGAAAGGAGTACACGCCAGTACTCTTGTTGTGCTACAAGCCTCATTAATGTTACCTAATACTTAAGCTTCATCTGCGGGTGAATTACCTCTCCACTACTAAACATACATACATTTGGTGCCTGTCCAGAATAAGTGACAGCCACACTGCCGATAGTTTAGGAAGAACAACGCTTTAGGAGTTTATTTAATCAGAGAAGTATGCATTAATGACTTTTCTACCTTTTAGTAATGCTTCCGCTCTTGCCCAGATGAGATTTGAGGTATTCTTGAAACACAAAAGGCCGATGGGGTCCCCCTGGCGTAAAAGCAGAGGTCAAGACATCAGGAGCTCTTGTTTTGTCTTGACCTGAGTCTGGGAAATGAAGAGTTTGGGAGAGGCGAGCACATGCTGGGTCCTTTGGCCGGTCGGATGCTTTGTGGTTTAATCCAAAGACAAAGAGCTCCACGGTGTCCGGACTTTTCACTTCTCACAGACACTGATGTTACCAGCAGGGGTTGGGGTTTAATCCCGGGCCCATAGTGACTTCTGCACTAACCGCAAAAACAGAGAATGACCAAAACATGATGTAATCAACCCCCTCACCGCCTTCGCTACTTAAATAGTGGTTTCGTTGCCAGAGGGACGTTCAAACGCTTCAAACTATTTCTCTAAACAGGCATGACATTCATATTCTAATCTAAGAATGTCCGAGTGCAAAATGCAATACTGAAGCTAATAATAACCGAAGCTATGCATGTTTTGTAATTCAAAAACAATGCTCAGTATACAGCATGAGCTTGTCACTGTCTCTGCTTCTTGTATTAAGGCTATAACAGTAATGAGTTTTATACTCAAACATAGTTGATTTCATTTTATTCCTCATAATCTTAATCTTCTATTTCCATCCTATTACACATTACTAGATAAATAAGAGATAAGGGCATGCATCATAGATCATTAACCATCTTTAAACTCACTACTTTGAGTTTATGTTTTACACCTTCGACTCTGAACAAGCTTGTATTTGAGTTTTGCCAGACTCTATAGACTTTCTTAGAGATTTAGTGAATGCTGTACTTCCTATCTAGCTGTGTGTGTGTGCGCGCGCTTTTTCTTTTGATCAGATATAGCGATTGTGGTTCAGCAGACAATGGATGAGATCATACTAACTGTACGTCCAAAGAGTGATTGAGTGAATGAATTAATGAGTGACTGAGTGAGTCGGACCGGAGCCATTAGTTTGCAGAATGACATCGCTCCCTGCTCCTCCCGTTGCTGGATAAAGCTGAACAGTCCTGACACCTCAACAATGCGGTGCTTTGCTGGCCTGCTCACACCCTGCCCCACCCTGTTTGCTCTGCCTCTGATTTTTAATGACAAAATGTATTGAAACAATCGGCTGGACTCTCCCCTCAATCCGCCGGCATAGTGAAGGGAGCTTATTGCGGTTCCGGTCCCCAGGATTTCAGACGGCTAACAAAACAGCTGTTACTCGCGCTCTACTGGCTGGCTGCAATGCTTTTCAGCCCCACAGGAAAGAAGGCTGTGCGAGTCAGCCGGGCTGAATGAGGTGGCATGGCCGCCCGGTCACCTCCTAACACATTAGTGCACACCAGTCGAGGCCACAAGTTCTTGTGTTTCCCATATCAGCGTTTTACACCACAGGCCTCTGCTGTATTGTATCTGTGCCTTCTGGTTTGATATTCGCCGTCAACAAAAGGAAACACTTGGTCAGGGTGTTGAGTATTATTGATGCTTGGGTCAAACAATATGTTTATAAAATGCCTAATAAAGTATTGTGTGACAAACCGCTTTTTTTTTTTTCTTCTTTTTTTTTGTAATGATTTTAAAGACATGGTATAAAACTCAAGAGGCAATAAAAGGAATGCTCAAATTTTATTGGTAAAAAAGAAAAAGATACAACTGTCCCATGTTTGTACGGGATGCAGACTTTGATTTTGCCACAGAACAAATAAACCTAAACTAGCTGAATATGAAGTCGCAACTACGATGAGTTGTTCCTAGTTACTGAAACACAGAAATGTCTTCGTTCTAAAGATGCACAACTAGTTGGCTGCTGACGCCTCCAACGTATAATATCTACTCGCAATTCTACGCATTTACTCAAATACTTAACGGTGGTTTCCACAAAATGTCCTGGACTTTCCAAATCACTCGGCTTCTACGAGCTCCGTTGAATTGTGAAGGGTCGTCTCCAGATGGACATTCTGTTCTACTTTGATAAAACACGTGGAGTATTTACAATTTAGCAACTTTGATCAAAGAAAAAAACATAAATCCCAAATAAGTTATAGCTCTCAAATCTGAAATACAATGACATTAGAAAAACCACTTGTAAATAGTGACTTTCTGTTCCATCTATAAATGACATAAAGTGCCACGTTCCTCATATAAAAATAAACTCTTCAAATTGTTTTGTAAGTTATATAAAGCCTAAATAAACATTTCTGAATACATTAAGGGTGCTGTCCAAAAATAGCTCTGAGGCCTTTGATCCTCTCGTACCCCCTTCTGTGTGGTTGGGGCACATGCCATCCACCGGTCAGGCCTAAACCGCGCTGGAAGGCCTTGTGTAAGCAGAGGCCATCGTGTGGAATTCCACGTCTCTGCCGTTCATGGGAATGTTGGATGTATCCGAACCCCGATTGCACTTCTATGGCGTTCCAACGAGGCTTACACGCTTTATCTCAGAACTCAAGAGGCCTCCGAAAACAAAACAATGAACACGGTCGGGATGGAGAGGGCCGTTCGAAACTGACAAGTTGGATGCTTAAACTAGTTTGGGAGTGTTTTCTGCCTCTTTGGCTCCTGGCGTAACAAAGGGTCTTGTTTTCTGAGGGGGGATTTGTCCATGAGAGAGATGTCACCACGGCGCTCAACGACACAACTTAATGATGTTCCATGAAAAAAACGGAAAGAAATGTGACTAAGTGCAAAAGAAAAATAGCTAATGAATAAAAAGGGAATAGCAGAGAATTCAGCGGCTTCGTGGCTGTACATGTTTCAGTAGCAATTTAAGATCATAAAATAAATGGAAAATGAGTTTATCCATCCTATAAGACTGAGTTTGAAAGATATTTTTTTTACATAAATAATTTGTGTTTTATTTTCAGTGTTCAAACAGAATACAGTGTGAGCGTACAGGTAGAAGTATTCCACTTCCATCTTTCAATTCTCAGTCTTCCGTCGTGGCCGCCTGGAGCGCTTTGCTGTCGCATTTCCGATTAGCGTGTTCCAAAAGTCTCCTCGAGATCCAACAATAGTCCTTGTTGTTTCTCCTCTCCTGCAAGACATCCGTGAGCTACGTCTCTGCGAGATGTCTTCCAAAATAGTGAAAATCCTCTCAACTGCAACATGTTTGCATCATGTCGCAGTTTCTTTTTTTTTTTTAATCTCTTTCAGGACTTTTTCTTTTGTTTTAAAGAATTCCAAAATAGGATGTAAAAATGTGCAAATTGTTGAATAAATACTTCCGAGTCCTTCACTTTCGAATTCCGCTTTGTCATAACCCTCTCACCTTCAACCGTTGTCCATTTTCACCAGCCTCTCTCTCTCTCTCCCCTGCTTCCAGTGCCCCACTGCCTCATTCCCTACTTGCAGGTGAAGACTTCTGATTTCTCACTGCACGTGTTGCACTTGACGAAGCAACACCAGTGGAACTTGCAGTTGCACTGCCAGATGCGCGTGTAGTGGTGCGTGTCGTGACCGCGGCCGCAGCACATCAGGTTGCAACCGTCCGTGAGGGTCGAGGTGCCGTTGCACAGTCTCCCCCGCGTCCCCGTGCTCCCCGTGGCCGTGTCCTCCTCGCAGTAGTTGGGCGAGCGCTCCAGGTACACCAGGTCCGTGTCCGTGGGCTTCTGGTAGCCCCGGGCCTCCTTGAGTCGCAGGAAGGAGGGCTGGCGGAGGCGCGAGGCCCGGACCGGCTCTACTTGAACCGCGCCGCCGTAGCGCTCCTTCAGCAGGTAACCGAGCTCTCTGAACTTCGGCAGGGTGATCCAGCAGGTCTTAGTGGTGCAGGAACCAGACACGCCGTGACACTTGCACTCCAGCTTCATCCTCCCCTCTAGCATCTGATCACACAGAGAGTGGAAATTAGGTCTGTGAATTTGAAGAGGTGGTTAAGAGCGGAAAATCTATTCTATGTGGTTAATTCATAAATGGTCATTTTACACACGTCCGCAGCTTGACTTTGAAACGGTTAATAGCCATCGCATTGGCCTTCACATCCGTCTCTTTTGGTGAGCTGGGCTTTCTGCGGACACTTCGGCTTTCAGCGCTCCGTCCAGTATGCCAACTTTATGTCAAAAAAAAAAACCTGGGGAAAATAACTCGTAAACCAAGACTGTAGTCTCTAATTAACTTTACCTTTCTTCAGACCACAGAATGGCGTGACAGCCCGAGAGAAGTGACCAGAGCTGTTGTGCAACCGTACGTACACGTATAGAATTACACTGTGGTTTCAGCCAGATTTATACTGTAAATATATAAATATTTTAGATGACAAAATTGACAGGTGACTGTTTGCCCTCGTGACTGAGCTTGATGTTAATGTGAAAAAGATTACCTTCACATTTTCGTTATAGGACGGTATGATTATTGAGTCATTAGAACATCTAGTGACTTGTATCACTTGTTTGACTAATATATTTATAGTAATAAAGCAAATACACAACAGATAACTTCGATCGATGTGATGGATATAGTTTGTTTCGTCAAACTTGCTTGCATTACCTTTCGCCCCGCCTCGTTGTTGTGCAGGTTCATCAGCCGTCGGGCGTTTTTCTTGATCTCACGGGCGTCCACGAAGCGCCGCGAGAACTCCACGCCGTACTTGACATCGGCCGAGCAGCCCCCCCACTTCCAGCCCTCCTCTTGGTCGTGGTAGCCCTGCTTCTCGCGGTCACAGCCGCACTGGCTGAGGTTGCCTTGGCTGCAGGCGGTGGTCACTGCGTGGGCAACTCCGGCTGCAGTGATGGCATAAGTGAACGCTGCCTCCCTGCTGCCTGGAGAGAAACGAGCAGAATCTGAGTGAATATGGAAAGGAGTCATGCAAGTACTCTCTACAGGCAAACTACAAGTACTTTAAATTGAGTAGATATTCTACAAGTATTACTTGCAGTACTTTACCTAGAATGGCGAGAATTGCATGCCCATCATACAGTTATGCTGTTATGGCACCAGCAGGAGGATTTAGGTTTGCTTGACCTTCATCCTTTATCAAAGAATGTGTTGAATTATAGGAACATTGCACCAATTCTACGCATGAATTGTGGTTTACTTGTTATGACAAGTACTACTCAGTCCATGAAACATTTGTATAATGTCTTCTGTGAAATAACCCCGATGATACCTGTGTGGGTTTTTCTAACTTGAACTTGAACTAAATTGATGAAGATGTAAATCCTCCTCCCAAACAGTTGCAGCAAAGCTAGTGGGAGGTTTAGAGAGATGCCAATAGTGCCTGTTTCCAAACAACGCGTGGCCCAGATAAGGAGTCTCCGAGTTCAGGAGTCTTTTAGTCTGAAATACCGTGCTTAATGTTTCACGAAGGCCATTCAAATAGTTTGGGACAGTCCCAAAATATATGGAAATGATTTGCCTTTCTTGAGCCACATTGTCGCCAAAGCGTCAAATTCATATTCTTGTAGTTTTGGACAAATCCCCCCCCCCCCCCCCCCCCCAGCCTTCTCACAAAGCCTCATTCCGGCTTCTTTTTCCACTTGTCTTTAATATACAAGGTGTTTACATTTTTTGCATAAAAGAGAGCTTTTTATAAATAATCAATGTACTTATTTGGCACTGATTAGATACAACTCATGTCACTCTATCAGAACAGTGAAGACAACACAAGTGACATCTACTGGCTGACTGGAGGAGCTTTTTTTTTTTCTGGATCGGCGCTCACAGCCTTGCTGTGTCTTGATGGTATTCATCAATGGAGTTTCTCACGCGGCTTAAGTGTCATTCTGTGTCTGTCTTAGGCGGTCCACATTATTATAGCAAATGATACCGCTGTGTTGCATGTCGAAAATCATCTGTGGCCGGCCTTGACTGAGATGTGCCCAGCCGATCCAAGCTTTCGTGTGTCACCATTTGAACTTGAGAATAAACACATTTATATTTATGGCATGGAAGGGGGAATTAATTTATTGGCACAACAATTGGTTATAGGATATCCTCCCTCTCCAATCAGGATAATGCTGGGCCTCCTTCTTCTCAACAGCCCAGAGTATTAATGCGTGCCGTCTCTGGTAGAGGCGATTCTAATGGCTCCCTTCCAACCTGACAAACTCACTTGCAGGAACCATCGGGCCTGCGGTTCCCCCCCGGCCCATAACTCATAACAAACCCTGAAGTCTTCTCTCATCAGGCTAAATCCGCGACCCATTCGGATATATTGTATGGTGAGCATTCTCTCAAGGCATCAGGCGCATGCAATAGCCAAACAGCCATCTCCTCGCACTGTGATTTGTTTTGATTGCACTGCAGTGCACGCTGGGCTCCATTGTTGCCATCCAGCTGCTGGAGCTGACTTCAATTAGTGGTTAGCATGAATCTCTCTGCTCTTTCTCAATGCTTAATGAGTTCACAGGCCCGGCAGGTCAATCAAATGAAGTGGTGGATGGTACGTAAGCGACACAACAAGGGGGGTAAGGCTCTGGCTTGCATTTCCTGTGTTTTTGGAAAATCGCAAAAATGGTACACGGAGATGGCAAAGAGAAAACCCATCTTACTGAGAATCCATGACTTTATGCGTTTGTACAATTGGTAACAGTTTTTCATTAATTTTTATACAGATGTAATAGGATTTGAGTCTTCCAGAAAGTACTTATTTGTCTAAAGTGTCTGCGAGGGGAGCACACGAGGGCCTACGCTGGGTCCAAAGCGTCTCTCCGAGCTCGTTTACACACCACAAGAGAAAAAAGACATTCCCGCTGACAAAAGAAATAAAGGGATCCAGACGTCTGTCTGCCTGTGTCCCGTGTAGAAGAAAGTGATTGCTCCCAGGGCTGCTAGATTAAACACGGATCCAAACCCACAGCAGGACCGCAACAAAACATTTCGGACTCGAATACAATTTATATGAGAGGTTCACATTAGGAGCAAACGGGCTTCTGTGAGAAATCAAACCGGGAAGAATGTTGACTCGGAGCAGCGAGGTGTGTTGGCTTGTGTGTTCATAGATTGTGTAGGTTTGATATAGAAATGCTTTCAGGAGATGCCACACCCAGATAGGCATTAGACCCTGCTTTATAAGGTAGTCTTCACATTCCATTCATGACTGCTTCGCTGTGACAATATGTGTGTTGCAAGCACAGTGATGTCACACACAGATTTAATGACACTTGCGAGGCCTTTTGAGTTGCAGTTTTTTTTTTGTGTGTTTTAAAAGAGGCAGAGAATTTATTTTGCGGTCGCTGCATGTGGTATTCCAAACAGAAATGCTTTTGTCAAAGCATTCGCCACCCATCTTTCAGTCTTTCGGGCCACTTAGTTGAGCTACGCTGCAGCCTTTTCTCACGCCGCCGACAACAAGTACAGGAGGTTCGAGGACATTACGAGGAGAATAATACTTCAATGATTGGGAAAAAAAAAACAAGCAGACCACACGGCTCAGTTGTGGTTTGGTTAGGCCAATTAAAAGTACCTGTTGACATTAACCTTTACATGCCTGTGCACAGATTCAAGCGACGCCAAAAGGAGGGACGCGTCGCCCTGATCACACATCAGTTCACACTCGTGCCTCAAAGCTGAGATTTTTCTGCGGCTAAGCTGACTGTTGTTTAACTCATGTAAAAGCAGTTTTGCCCCTGGGGGTTTATCTTGAACCTTAGCCTCCTCGTTGCATGTCATTTCCCATCTCTCTCCCCTCATTTCCTGTCATCTATCTATTGTTAAAATATCTAATAACGGCATAAAAAATGCCTAAAAACAAACATTGTTGTCCCAGAAAAATCCTCTGAGCAACGTCCCACTCAGCCTACTTTTCTATTGACTACATCGAGAAGAATATGTTTAAAACAACTTTAAAGAAGCTGCGTTTCAAACAGACTGACCTACTCTCAGCTCTTGTCCAAAGACAGTCCTCTGTCCCAGGGCGGAGCAGTTCCACCGGCCGTAGCGGAACTGGTGCTGACACTCGTTGATGCCCAGCTGAGCGCCTTCGCCGATGATGATGATGGCGTCGGGGCGACTCTGACAGAGGGCTCTCTGACGGGGGGCCAGTCCCGGTATCTTGTTGCAGATGATGTTGGCACCTAGAGCTACCACGGAGGACAGCGCCCTGGGGCAGAGAGAAGAAACGGGGATTAATGAGAAGGGGAATTGAGAACAGATGAGACATGGAGAAACAAAAAATTTACCTGAAAACATACGCAGCGTATTGTTTGAATTCTGGGCCCTGGTTGAACAGCACTTGGCAACGATTTTGGGACAATAAGCACTAAGGTTTTTGTTATTTTTTTGGCTAAAGTTTTCATGACAGTTGCCAGTCCATAAAGACAATCCCAAATAATCAAAACCAAATGAGAAGGTATGAGCAGACTCCCATCATGTATAATCTAATGGACCTTCATAAAGACATGTAAGGGAACAATAGTTAATTTGGGTCCAAATCTAGTGCATTTCTGTCTGCCTCTCTCTTTCTGTCCGTGTTACAGAAAACATGAACCACCACAGCTATTTCAAGTTTCAGGGCCTGCCCTTGTTATGAATGAGAGGCATGTATGGTGTAGCAATCATTCGCTTTGTGAGGGCCTGGGTCTTTTAATGCCATAAGAAAGAGCTCATTCCATAGGCCCGCGCCTATATAGGCAGAGCATGAAGTAGTCCAATATGTCTCTTTTCCATATGCGGCTTTCCAATTGTGGCTCTTGTCTGACGAGGTGCTCCTATGACAAAGTCATTCTGGTGAACCCATAAGAGCAGGTTATCTCATCAGCTGCCTGTACATGTGAGAATCAGGTGGATTCAACTTTGGATTTAATGAGTCAAATCATCATTGACTCTTCATAACGTCGATTTATGACAACAAATTAAAATTAAAATTACACAACTGCTCAGAAATACGTGGTAGCGCGTGATTCCATTGTGGAATAACAGGAAGACGATTACAGACACAAGTCATTTCCCACCAATGTTTTCAAAATTGTGGTTGACTGAAAATAATAGTTGCATTTTTTTTTCATTTCTAAAACAATCTCTCTGCAATAGCAGAACAACATTTAGCAATTTTAAAAAGATATTTAATAAAACACCTGCAACAACCAGCTAATGCTCTCCAGGCGCGATCAAATGCCCCCGCGCGTAATTGGCCAATTTGCGCGCAAGGCACAACTAATTGCTAGCAAACGTATACGTGTGTTTGAGTTGACGAAGTGCATGGATAAGAAACCTACAGGTAGCTACCGCTGGTGAGGATGAGGAAGATCTGTGGGTAGTAGATGGACAGCAGCGCACTGCGGGACGAGATGATGAGCATGGTTGCGCATTGAACACAACTGGCTCTGCTCTCTTGCGGTTTCGAAAATAGAAGAAGAAAAAAAAAAAAAGTCGTGGGTAGAAGTATATCCTTTAAAAAAAAAAAATCGCAGTCCAAGAGTTAAACGCGGGAGCGATCGTCTCTTCTGGTGTCTTCAGCTAGTGGAGCCGTGGCGCGCTGCGGCAGCTCCAAGCTCCGCTGTCCATGTGTTGGAGATGAGAGGCTGCATCCCACGGCCGAAGTGCGCTCTGCCACCTGGACCGATAGAGGACTGGGTTGGAAAGAGGGGGTGGGGGGGCAGAGTGGGTTCCGGATGTCTCTAAAAGTGAGACTATTGTGACTTTGGAAGGCACCAGCTCCCGGGATGAGTCTGCACCGCGCATCCCACCGTATCCCCACCCCCAACACACCTCCTACCCCCATCTCCCTCTCTCTCTCTCCCCCCTCTCCCAGTCATAGATTTTTATTCTTTCTCACCTGTGACCCTCTGGGTACAATCATTCCACCATGCCACCCAAAATTCATCTTAAATGCATTTTAAACATGACATTACTCTTCTGTAACAATCAATTTCTGTAATATTGCGAGCCATAATGAATTCACATATTCATCCTTGTCTCCGAATAAGAGTGTGACCATGGTGCTTCAAAAGAATAACCACACATGACTTCTCTCATCATGCCTTACTTATTAGCTCCTGGATGTTATTGTGGCATGATTTTTTATTTTTATTTCAAAATAACATGGAATCATGTTTTACCTTTACCATGAAGTTATGAAACAGTTTGTTGAAGTGGGAAAGTGGGCCAAAGAGGGCGGGAAAAGACATCTAGAGTTGAAACCATTGGTTGATAAATTCAACATCCGATCGACAGAAAATGACTCAGCAACTATTTGAAATATAGATTTAAACTAAACATATATGGGGACTGTTGGGCTTTGTGTATCTGTCGACTCTTTCTGACATATTTTTAGGCAAAGCGATTAATTGATGAATCGGGAAAATAGTCACCAAACAACAAAGATGATAACAACCGTTAATAAAAGACTGGATTAACTTTTATGTCATGCATCACCTGATGATATGCATTATAAATCCCTGCAGGGAATTCCTCCTTGCTGAAGTGCTTCAGTCAGTCAGTTGATGAGACTCTGTGGGCTTCCTGCTCACATGTTCTGCTGGTGCATCACCAACAATACGCCCTCCTGTGGCCGCATGAAGGATATGTCATCATCCCAAAACATCTGGCTCGACGTTGATGCTGGAGTGCACAGCAGATCATAGAGTATCGGTAAGCTGCAGTTTATCAAGTTCTACTTTTTAATGAACAAGGCCGAAAAAGAAGACCTTTCTCATTTGGGAAAGTAGGAGAAGTTGCCTTTTTTTTTTGGGATTAAGCGCTATGTGACATTTAGACGTGACATTTTTTCTGCATGGTGACTTTTCTTGTTAAACCCAGTCTTTGAAGTGAAGTGTCGAGGTGTAAGCCGATGGGAAAGCCAACAAGGACGGCACAAAAGGAATGTATGCTGATCCGTCCTTTTAAAGATGTTCCTTGCAAACAGCGCCCTGTTTGCCGTGGAACTTTAAAGAGAGTTTTTTTTTTTAAGTACAATGGGAGGGGGCCATCCTGTTCAGTTCCACGGCACCTTCAAAGGACGAGGGCTTTTATAGGTCTACTTCACAGAGTGGACGGGGGACAAAGTACATATCTTCTTCGCTTGTTGTTGACATTTTGTCAGCCGAAATTTGAGACATTCTGATCTTTACTTGAGCGGAACAAATAACCACGAGGAGATAATATGAATAAGATTCGTTCCGCAGTGCGATATCAATCGGAAACAAAAGTGAGAGACCCTGGCTTAGAAAACGATTGAGGGCAGTTTGTGGAAATGCACCTTTTATTTTAAATTCTCTCTGGCTGCCAACCAAGCGATTTGAGAGATTGCAGTGATGTGGAGCGTAAAATAATAGAACGCTTTTCATACTTTGGCTGTTATGAGATTGGCCTGATCGTTACGCCCACTCAAACTGTGTGTAACTATAGCTGCAGTCAGATATGCGCCGTAGTGTCAAGAATGAGAAGCCGCTGTGCAACTAAACCGGACCCGTCTTGGCTGCCGAAACCTCGTCACAGGAACTCCATCGACGGCTATTTCAGTGGACGACTCACAGATAATGTCAGCAGAGGCAGAACCCTTTGTGTCTATATATATATATATGTGTGTGTATATTTTGTACGACTCTTACTCTCACTCCTCTCTACCTCTCACTTTCTTTCCAAATAATCCTCCTAAACCGCAATATCCAAAGCCAAGATAGCACTTAAGCAGCGTGCACTCACTGTCCTGGCGCTCGCGCTGTGATATCTGTTTCTTTTCATATTTTTTGCTCGAAAGGCGAGGCGAACATGGAGACTTGGGAAGTTTTGGGGCCGCATGGGGAATTTCTTATTACTGCCGAACAAGATGAAAGGTCAGTGATGAAAGTGGCTGTAAAAACTAACACGACTCTGGGTTTTTTTATTCTATAGGGACAGGTTTCGATAGCACCATCCGCATCATGATGATGAGTGACGGGCACTGGAGAAACTGGAGCGGTGACGCAGAGGGGTCTGGACTAAAAAGTCTGGACTAATAATGGTGTCTCGTGACTCTATGGGCTTTTGGGCCTATCTTGTCCTCGAGCCCAGAATGCCTTGCGGTTGTCGAAGAAACGGTGTTGTTGATCATAATAGTAAACATCTGACAATTCGTCATAAGTGACATTTTTTTTCTGCAGAACAGCAGGGCTCATAGGTGAACGTGTGAGACAGAACAATCCCATTCACACGCAGCTGGAAGCGTAAAGGAAGATACTCCGCACTGACAAGAGCCATGGAAGCCAATTTAGTTTTCAGACAGTAGTCAAAGATGAATAATTACTCAAAGAACACCCAAATGCAGTACTTGGCCCCTAGGACACACCCAGGGGCCAGCCTGCTGTCGACAGTCACTACACATGATGTGCTGAATTACACCACGTTAGAAAAGGCAATAGCTGATTAAATCAAACCAACACAGCGTGGTGTTACAGCGGACTGTTTATTGTCAACATAAAGATAAAATATAAACTTCCTCAAGTAAAATAATCCACGGTTTAGTTAATTAACAGATCAAATCATCCAAGATTGTCTCTAAACACATTAACTTCCCTCCTGTGGAAGTCAATGAACACCTCTTCGGTCCTAGATATATCAAGTTATGCAAGGTATCTAAAATATTATGATAATATTGTGCTTTAAAGTTATTTTTAAACTCAATAGGGCTCCGTTGTTGACGTTGTAAGAACACATCAGTGAGCCTCATGGGTGGCATGTTCCTTTATTACAATGAACACGAAGGCTGCTGTCAACCCTGTGAACGCCAGCACTCACTAGACTGTTTAAGGAAATTAGTTTACCTTTTTTTAAAACAAACTATATGTGTGTGACCCATTTTTAAAGACATACATAGAAACTAATGGGCATGGGGCTGAGTGCCAGACGGTGTCCAGACTGTTAACAAAAAGGAAAATATTGAAAAGCACCAGCATTCATCTTTAAGTGCGGCCTTTGAGTTTTAATTAGATGGGAAAAGACGTGCATCAAAGGCCTTGGCCTCGTATATCGTGTGCCTCTGATCCACCAAGACACACTGATGGGTTTCATTTGCTTAGGTCAGACAAGTGCACATGGACAATGTTAGCACGCAGCCACATGCGGCTCAAGTGGCTTTCCAGCTTTACCGCGATGTCAGAGGCATTGTTGAGACTGTAATGTGGCAAGACAAACACATGGTGCTCGTATGTGTCACGGGGCAAAGCTCATGCTGGAATCCGCAAGAAATGCGAGTGCGGTTGAATATCGCCCCCTGCACTGTGAGGGGCTTATGGAGTGTGACGGATGAAAAACAAAACTACCCTGGGGGTCAACGGGCAAGAGAGTATTTATGACTAAAAGCAACTACTTTGTAATGGAATCTAATTCTAACCGTTTCGAGCATTCATGGGACCCGACAAAGCTGACGGCGGGAAATTGTTTCCACGTTGAGGAACAACAATTCCACTTTTGAGCAATTATTGTCTTTGAAACATCTTGAACCTTTTTGAGAGCAGATGAACAAATGCCAAGAGGCATATAAAAGGCCGCGGAAATTATTCCTTTTTTTTTAATTTTAATTTTTTATTACGTAAACAGGATCTATCTTTTTTTTTGTGTGGAAATGCAGATTTGGAGTTGTAAACATGTTGCAGATGTTGAGAATATGGCTACACGGCATCACCAGAGATGGGTTTGAAGTTGACACCGGGAGCAACTAACAGAGCAGAACAAAAAGGAAGGGATCAGCTAATTCAGACGAGCAGGTCAAAACAGCTGCTTATCTGTGTGATGTTTTCATTTTTTCGTGATTATCTAAAGGAAGTCATGAATGCACGATTTGACCTGGATAAGCATTTTTTAACTATGCTCAATCTAAGCCCAAAAACATAAATATTGTAGAGTTCTGGCTCCCAACAAATGAAATGATCCCCGTAGTGATGAATAGGGATAAAAACATGCAGACTGTTTGATAATCATGTTGTATGCATGCAGTGCTTTGCTATTTTTCCCACTTTTGACAACACTTTCGGCCTTCTGCGCCTCACTCTCTTTCTTTGTTGTCAAAGTGTCTTTACTCAGTTGTACCTGCAGAGGGAGCCAAAGCACCAGAGAAGCGTTTACTTCAGCTCAGTCCTCTCTGGTTCGAGTCCCTTTCACACCAGCATTTTGTCTTTCCTGACATTAGAATAGCAGCTATTATACGCGTTATTACAACAGATGCCAGCATTGCATTATCCATACGCTTCTAGAGGTTTCATCAGCACGTTCCATTTTTTATCATTTAGTATTAAATGGAAGAGGTTAATTCAGTGAGTCATGTTTAAACTCTTGCTTCTTTCTCTTTCCACTTATTTCACATTCTGTGCAGATATTTAGTGCTCATCCCGAGGTGACTGGCATTGTCGCGTCTCAGTATTTCAGAGGCACAAGTAAATAAAGTGAGTCATTTTGAGATCCTCAAGGGGGCTCTTTACTCCTGTGTTTCAAAGCACAGGAGGGCGAAGCCGTACAGCAGCCTGTCGTTCCCACCACCCGACAGAGGTTCCACCATCTTGGTTCCTACCATCGAAATTTCAAAACTTAACCGTCAATCTTTGTTCATGTAAACACGGGACACTAAAAATGTTCTCTTAGAATCTGTGCTTCCTGAGATCAAAGATAATTGTCTTCACTATGAATCTGTTTGAACTACAGAGATTAAAAGGATATTCATAACACTTTATGCCTCCATCAACTTGTTGCTGAATTAGTACAATCTGATCACCCACATGTAAAAAGGGCAACGTGTTTACTTCCCTACTGACAGAATCTTCATCTACAGTAACGTACAGTTAGACATGTGAGCCAGATGTTCATTAGTATTTGACAAAGAGATTCAAACGCCATCAGAACTGCTTCGGTGTCCACAGCAACAACAGGAACACATCTATAATGTGCTTATTATTAACATAAAGGGACACATTTTGTCATTTTGCAACATGCTGTTTCCTAACCAAATATGCCTATTAGTAAGAATTACTGAAGTGATAATCCAGACATGTTTACTTTATAATTTAGTGTTTTGTTTGCCGACTGTGTGGCGGTCATCGCCCCCCCCCCCCCCCGTGTAATCCTGGTTCAAATTCCATCTGCTGCATTCTGAGATGGAGTCGCTTCGGATCAGATCAGAGCCCCAAAACAAAAGTGAAGCCAATCCACATCATCCTGCTTAAAGTCCACCAGCAGCAAATCGTTTTCTTAGTTGTGGTTATTTTAATTTTAATATGTTTTTTATTTTAAACTTGTAAAATGTGTTCGAAACAGGTTGGGAGCTACTATTTCTCCCCTTTTGAACCCTTTTAGATAAAGGGGAAATATATAACAATTACTCTTTTTTTTTTTTTTTTTTAAGGAAACTTTATTAATTGTAGAATTAATTGTATTTGTTAATTTGCTTCGCCAAGGATCGTTTCTCCGCTGCAGCCGGTTTGATCCAGTACGACTTGATTTGATCTGTTAGTAATTTGTATGTGGAGAATTATTGCACTGGGGCTTTGGGAGTCAAACATGTGTTACACTTCTGTAAGTTTCTATTCCCTTGAAGATGCTTGGCCCTTTTATGGGTTGGGCCTTACTGTCGAAACATAAAAAAATCGCTCCCACTCTCTTTCTCTTCCTCTCTCGAACACACACACACGAACACACACACACAAATTGATATAACCACAACCTCAGCCTCTTAACTCTTTTAGCAGTCTCTAATAGCTCAAATCAGAGAGAGTCGAGAAAGAAGAAAAAACAACTTTTGTAAGAGTCACATCGTGTCAGTGCTGACCTTGCTGATTGAGTTTGCTCACAATCACACGGGTCAAGTCTGAGGTCAGGCCAATGGATCATTTAGTTTAATGGCTGTTTCCTGCCTGCTCAAATGTGCGTGTCACATTGTAGGAAACGGTCAGATGCAACCGTATTACAGTACATAATGCAGCAGGGAAACAAGGGAAGAAAGAATGAATGACAAAAAAGCAAGTAAGAAACGCACCTATAGAGAAAAGGGGAGACAGAATGAGGACAGAGGGACGAGGGGAGAGAGAGAGCAAGAAACAGAGCCAGAAGGAAAGAAATAGATGGTGACAAAAGCAGAGGGAAAGAGCTCTACTAATTTTGTGGCCTGTCTGTGTCACCAGCACACTGTTGGGACGACAGATGTGCAGATGATGTCATGTAGAAAGGGGATAGGGCGGGAGGGTGGAGTGATCGGAGCGCGGGAGGACAGCGGACAGGCGGAGCCTCGATCTGAGAGAGGCAAGGGGGGAGAGAGAGAGAGGAAAGGAGGGATACAGGGAGCACTGCTTTGCCCTGCAGTCACGCATTTAGGCCTTTTCAGTTTTCCTAAGATGCGACTGAGTGTAGTTTAGAAAGTGTGAGTGCTTTCCAAAAAGAGCTACTTGTGCTTCTTAACGGCCCTCTCCGTCAGTTGAAAGTGTTTGCAAACCGAGAGGCAGACAAATGTGCTGAACCGGCTGTTTTTAGTCGCAGGACCTCTCACAAGAAGCGCAGCCTCTCCAAACCACACAGGCCACTGGAGCTATAATTTACTTAGTGCAGTCACTGCTGAAGTGCACCCTGCCGTCCCCTGACCGGCCGCAGCATAAGAACCCAATTGTTCCCGTGGTTCTGCAGTGACAATGGCTGCTTGTGGTCATCCAGAGAAAGAGAAAGGGACTGCAGAGGGGAGAAAGTCGAGCCATACGATCCAGTCACTTGTATCGTTCACTGCTACAGATATAGTCCAGCTCGGAGTGGGGGAGGGGTTCAGGGTGACCGCTGAGTCCTGCTGGGATCGCCTCAAGGACACCATTTTTCCCAACAGTCTGCCCCATGTCCTGTGCTTTAACCCATCCGGCCCTCCAGCAGTCACAACTGTGTGACCGACTTTAGCTTTCTTGCATTTACAGCGACGAGCCTCCCAGCCTCTTCTGCCCCCCCCCCACACCTGCGCCCTTTCAGGCCAATTGTGCTGGCATGGCAGAGGGAGAAATTGAATGAATTAGGCCGGTCGGATGTTGCCTAATGGTCGTACTGCACAAATGCAGCCATTCCTGGCATTGTTATGTGTTCGAGTGAGACTGAGAGGGATTGTGCTTTTCGGTCCAGCGTAAGAAAAGCAGCTAACAAGTGAGGCAACCTGTGGGAATCGGCCCAAACCGAAAAAAAGAGGACTGAGGCAGTTTTTTCCCCCCTCTGTGTTTGTGTTAGCCTTACTTTTTCTGAGCCTGCGTTTAAACATTATTGATGTGTAATGAAAGACGACAGTCATTGACTCAATCGTGGCTGAACAGGTGGCAGCTCTGTGCTTAAAGCGACCCAAAAAAATAATGTAGCACCTCCTTGATCAAAATGACCACTAGGAAAAAAAGGATCATGTCATCCCTTTATAAAATAGAGCATAAACTCCTGCAGCGTGGCCCTGCTCATATCACAGTCGTACATACGGTGTGAAAACAAATGCAGCTTTTCAAGCAGATAAGACTCTGATAACTGCGCAGGCCAAGAGCTACAGATGGCAGGCACTGTTGTCCCTCTCTCTCTCATGGGGAAGTGCTTCTGACCTCAGCTTAAGGACACCCTCGGCCCCCTGGGTAATCATTGACCTGTTACCTGTGGCAACGTAGCCACAACATACTGTACAGCCACAGGACTGCTGATAATGAAGCGATAACGCGGGGCGCACGGACGCATTCAGCCATGCTTGTGTGCTCACACTTTATTGATTCCTAAAAGAGGAAATTAGATAGAAGTTATATGTCCTATTAGGGACGTGTGCTTTTCTCAGTAAGTTAAAGCTATTTATCCTTCACTCATTTTCAATATTTGCCAAAGCAGGGCATTGCTGTAAAAACATGCATGCTCAGCCAACCTACACTAAGAATACCTGAATAAAAAACATTGTGTGCACACCCATCACAATGGAGGAGATGTACAACAAGAAGCTGTTAGGGGACACAACTTTCTGACATTTTCTCTCCTAAATACTTTGACTTAACTGCTGCTTAGTGCGAATCTGATTCCAGTGCTTTTATCAAATTTAAATCTGTACCTCTCGATGTGGAAGCCATGTCTGTACGTTATTATGAGGGTGGGATTTCTGTGGCCCTAAAACTTGTGAGAAAGAAACTGTATTTAATGTGGATGATATACCTTTAGTATTTGCTCTATTTGGTGCATGTGCAGTTGGCTGCTCAAGAGTTTACTGAACTTCCTACGCAGAGGACTCAGATTTTTCTAGGAACTAAAGATGTTGAAGGGGAAAAGGTCACGATCACGATAAGGTGTTATCGATCAAATCTCGAGTCGTTTCATGTGCCAGGTGGGGCGTGGCACTGCACTGCAGCACGATGGAGGCGAACAGGCGGGGGTACCATCCGAGAAGAGGAAGGAGCAGCAGGAGTAGGGAGGGCGGTGGGGGTAGAGACAGCAGTTTGGCCCTCAACAAAACCTCCTCCCACTTTTTAGTCCACACCACACCTCCCCTCGCCCTCTCTTCCTCTTCGTCCTCCAATCTCGCGCCTTCCCTCTCTCCTCTCTCTCTCTCTCTCGATGACGCACCTTCGGTGCTCCACGCAGAATGGTCTGTGTCTGAGAGCAGTGGCCTGAAATAAAACTAAGAGGGGCCTTGGTCGGCGGAGAATGCCAGCTTTGTCTCAGCTGCCATCCACACTGTCTGGAGACATGGCAGGGCTCAAAGAGAGTCTCTGATTGCAAATTAGCAGCGCCTAACAGAGCGCCCCCCGGTCACCTACACAAGATTCAAGCCCCTGTTCTCCTCTCCTCTCCTCCTCGGACATGTTGTTGATTGAAATTTTGGAAAGTATCTCGTTAGAGATGATTCATGGTGGAGTCAATACTTTTCCTTTGTCAATAACTCTTTGCTTGATTGGTGTACAAATGTACACGTATAAAAATGAAAGATTGATGAGTGCTGAGTGCTGAAGGCCATTTATGTGTAAGGTTTTGGATGATAAGTGCATGTATCTACAGTATATCCATTACAAACATCTCTTAATATCATACTTGAAGTGATATAGAATATGTAGAACTTCTACTGTATTATAGGTTTGACAGCTGCTGCTCAGGAATGTCTCAATAAGGATATTCATTTTGTTAAGTAACTATGAAAAATCCTTATCTCTTCATCAGCATATCAATTTACACCTTAAAAAAACAATAAATATATTATTCAACTGTCACAGTCAAAGTGAAAAAAAAATCAGTTAGATTCAAAGAGTTCCATTAATATGGCTTTGTTACGCAATTTTAATTAAAACAAATATGGTTTACACAGTTTAATTACAAAACTGCAAGTGTTATATCAGCATATATATGTTCCATAATGTTTGATACATCATGTAAAATAATACAGTAATACTAGAAGCTCCAACAACAGGCTTGTATATATGTGTCTGTATATGTATTATGTATGTTAGAGAAACAAATCTAATTGGTTTTACACTTATAAATGCTTATTTTTTCTATATAAAAGTTTTGACAAATAGTACTCTAATTAATTACGTACTAATTATGTCACTCTTATTTTGAAGCATTTGTTTAGAATTGGCTAAAAGGAATTAGCAGTGAATTAGTCAATGATAATGAAAGTGCACACACAGCTTTGTAACTTGTAGACAACCCAGTTTTTAATAGTTGTTAGTACACACGCTTTATTTTACTTTTAAACACTGAAAAAAGGAATGTGTGTGTTTGTCTTGAGTCACATCAGGTGAATCTCCATGAACGTATGTCACCTTTTAATCCTAATCCAAACTATAGCCTACATGCTCAGCCATGCAGCTGAGCTGTAGAACACACACACACACACACACACACACTCCTAATCCTATGGTATCTTTCTGTGCTGATGGATATAGGTGTACTGTACCCAGCGTCCGGTCACCGAGTGCAAACGTAATATCACTTGTCAATATAGATTTGCCACCACTCAATACACTGGCCTCTGTTGTGCAGCTTCATAGTTGCTGCTTTTAGTGCAAAAGATCAAACAACACAAACAGTGATTTGATAGCTTTTTTAGTACATTAGTAATTTTAAGTAAAGCATTTCTGTTTTGTTCACAGATTATAATAAATGATTATAATAAAATCACTTTATTATAATTGTTTTTTTAATGTCAAAACATTTACTTCAAACCAATTTCATTTCAAGGGACGATACATTTTTTTTAAATGGATTGAACTGAAATCCATCATAAGTGTATTTTAATTTTTTTAATTAATAATTGACTCAGTTTGTTATTTACTAATTCACATCATAGTTGTAAATGCCTGTTAGGGCTAAATCTGAAAATGTATGCACTTTATTTCACATGCCTTATAATTTATATCTCTGCATTTTTTAAATAGTGACCCATAAACATATATATAGGCCTACATAGTATATATATATATATATACATAGTATATATGTGTATATATATATATAAAGAACATGCATATTGAGAATAATCTGCTCTAATATGTCTTCTACCTCATTCCTTTACAAACAAATAAAAATATTGCCAGGTTCAAGCTCATATAACCACTTAAATTAAGTCTCAGCATAATACATAAAATAGCTGTTGCCGGGTTTTGATTTCTTTCGGTTAACTTTCTTTAATTACAGACTGGTCCTTTAACAGCTCCGTCTTCACTTGTGTCCACAGCTGATTAATCAATGAAATGTCCGCGAGGCAAATCGGTCAACAGGTCTGGGCTTGTCTTCAAGTCACCTGTAGCTTCTGACTGGATAACTAGACCGTCATTACCTTGCAGAGGGGACGCAACTGAATCACGCTAATTAACGCCGGCAAACAGGTGTGAGAAATGCAGTTTAAAACCAGCATGGTTGTGTTTTGTCAGCTAGCATAAAAAGAAAAATAATTAGCTGTGGAGCTTATTAAACTGTAGGTAGCTTGAGAGATGAATTTAGCTGTGTTTGAATGTGTTTTTATTTATTTTTTGCTGTTGTCAGTGCTCTTTTAGCATTGTTGGAGGGAGATAACACCGTTAGACATATTTAAGGTATTAAGTATTACTTGGTTATTACACATTTTCTAATTTTAACCTGTTGCTTGTTTGAAAAACGTATATTTTATTATGAATAAGACTTTGTGGCTCAAGCATATGGGAAGCTTGCTGTTAAACATGTAGTTATGGGATGATACAAACGGGGAAAAAAGCATTTTGTTTTATAAATGACCCAAGATGGAGTTGAAGTCTGCGCACGACGCTGAAAGTGTGATTTTGTAGTGACATTGTCGTGCTTAATTGGGATTTTAATGTCATAAAACACATGTGTTTTATTCCCATGTGATAATGAAGTGTAGTTTATAATTTAGCGGGGGTAGTTTTGGCTATTTTCAGCAAAGAAAGTGACGTGAATGACACAATGAAAACGTCTTTTTCATAAGGCTGACATCAGGTAAATTCACTAAAGCAAATAGTGCTTTTCAGATCCGCGGAGGGGGCTGGAGGTGTGGAGGGGGGGAGTGAGGCAGCCCTTAATAATCTCAACACAACCTCGTTTTTGCAGGTACTTCGTTGTGATGTGGTTTTTATTTTCTCCTCCGATAGGAGACATTAAATAAGCTAAAGCCCGATAGTGCAGGCTGCTTCTGCTGCACAGCCGGGCTGGTTGTGTAACGGGAGGCTTCACCTCAGCTGAACCTGACGCATCTGGTTCATCCGCGGCGAAGGACGCGCGGCGCAGTCTGCAGCCTGTGTCCCCACTGAACCGAGCTGGAGGGCTGCGGAGAGACACGCAGAGACAGAGAGGGAGGGGGGGGGGGGGGGACACAACTCTTCCGTGGCCGGTAGCTGCTCACGGATACGGTCTCCCAACATGACGGCGTTTTCAACTTCCCAGCCTACAAATATCGCTTTGTGCCCTATTTTACATTATTTTAAGCTCTTTTTGTGCCCAGAGAGAATGGAAGACGAGCCGCCGTACAGAAGACATAAAGCCCGCGGACTTGGAGTTGGACACCCAGCAGGATGAGACCAGCCAACTTGAACTCGAGACCTGCCGGTGCGTAGTCTTAAAATTACCCTTTTTCTCTTTGTGAGGCGACTTATTTTTTTCAGCGGTTTACGTTTGCGTAAAGTGCGTAAAAATGACAACGATGATCTGTTTTTTGAGCGTACGCATGTAGCGATATCAGTGGATATTGACACTGTTGTGACTGAACCGACCCACGGTCCTTGAGGGGAAGTTTCCAGGGTGCTAAAAACAAGCGCTCTCAGAATAACTGTTTAACAGCTAAACATAATCGTCTGTAAATTTGCGAACAGTCCCCACGTGAAGACGAAATGGTCGCCAGATCGTAAATTCTCCCTCGCAGTACAAGCATAGACGTCGCCTTTTCGTGCCCTACTTTCCCTTCGCGGAGAGGCATAATCTCTCCCTTTGTTGTCCCCGATGCAAACAGAGATAGACTGCCGGGCAGATCACGTCAATCCAGCAGGGGGGGGACGGGACGGGGACGACGACGACATCACCGCTCTCCAAGTGAGCAATTTACAGGATTTCAGCAAATGTGCATTTAATTAGAAAAGCGGCGTCTCCCGAGCTGCTCGCTCAGAGATAATAAGTGTTTGTAAGACATGAGAACATATGGCAGAGCTGTGCGGTTTCCCCCGCTGTGTCACTGTGGTTTCCCTCAGAGAAGTTTTTGATGAAATTAATTCATTGAAATGTGAGAGGAGCTAACTCGGCAGTAGCTGGATGTGTTTGTAATGATTAAACGGCCTGTGTGAGCTCCCTGACTGTTTCTCAGGTGTACAGTGCAGCTTCTTTAAAATACTAAAATATGTTTTGAAAAAGATAGAAATCTACATCCCTTTAAAGGAATTAAAGCGAGGATGTATGTGATCATATTTAATTGGCGTGTGCTTGAACAGTCATAACAGGAGCTGCACATTCATCCGGTAGGTCATGTAGATGTTCACGCAAGAGAACAGAACAAATACGTAGTGTTTTTGGATTCATAAAGAATTTGTTTTGTTGTCTAAATCTTTTCTTTGTGGGGCTACAGAATATTCACTGAGAAAATGTTCCTAAAAATACTTAGTGTGGGCCATCGTCTTTCTCTGAGCAACAAAAGCAAATATGCTACAGTGCTTTTTAGATGGTAGACACATTATTACTTTGCAATAGAATCGCATTATTGTTCATGCTGCATGAAAATGCAGGATTTAAATAGTGCGTGTCCACCTTTACAGCACGTTTCAGACGTCTCCTTTTAGCTCAGTTGTCTCAGATCATGCCCCAGATATCGTTCATGCCAGAGATAACAAGTTAAAATGTGGCACACACACCACACTATCATCTACATTATCTATTGCTCGTCCTTCTGGGTCATATCTGGCATAGTGCACATCTGCCCATGTATTTCTGCTTGATCTGGGTGTGTTTGTTTGTGCTCTCAAAACTCCGTATGCAGGCTGGCCCCTGGCCGGGTAAGATTCTGCTCAAACCCGAAGTGTCGAAATTGCAATGCAGTTTCCTAAAAAAAGATCTGCGTTGGCTGACAGAAACGTGGTGTTGTGCTACTACCACATTCTCTCCCCCTCCGTGTCTCTTTCACTGGAAAGAGGAACAGAACTGTCGGAAGCCGAAATATGAACAGGGTCCGAATGACCTTTTGGTCATGTATTTATACACTGGTCCGGCATGTTTATAAAGCGCTATTACCGCTATAAACAGGAAAATGCCATTGTGCCTTCAAGAAAATGGAGCAGAAACACAGGTGGCCCTAGACAATGGGCCGAGGCTCATTTCTCCACTGTGAGTCAGTGGGACGGGAGAAAGCACGTGGCTGCAGAGTGAACATTGCCGTGATTATCGTCTGATTTACCCCGCCGCCCTGTAGCTCAGAGCCCCGTTGTGGGCCGTACTGGCAGTGGCCAACATGGAGAAGAGATGAGGCTTGGATTCTCCAAACAATGTCTCTCATTTGCTTTCAGAACAGCTTCAGCCTCCCTCCCGCTCTCCCTCCCGCTCTCTCATATCTCACGCAATTGATTGAAACCCTAAACGGCAAGATCGGGCCGAGCGCAATCCAGCCTTTCTATGAATAGTTGATTGGATGTGATGGAGATGTGGTGTGTTGTTTCTTTAAGGGCATTTCAGGTCAGAGGGTGGGAGGTGGTGGGGGGGATTTTCGGTGTGCACGGCTGATACTGCAATGTGGCGTGTTGTGCTGTCCCATCCTGAGCTGTGTTGAAGCGCACAGAGACTCCTGTCACTCCCTAATCAGGTCATCTGGTGTTTTGAGAACGCAAGCACGTACCGCTTTAGTTTCGGCCCCTGAAAGGACTTAAAAGGTGGTTTTCTGAGCCCTTTTTGAAACACACATCATTTATTCGTGTGTCAGCACCACCATGTCATGTTCTAAGCTGCACAGATGGATGGTGTATTAACAGTAGGAGCAGTGGGCGTCCGTCACCGATTCTTTCAATAATGTGGCAAGCCACGAGCTAACAGTATAGTGTGTAGCTAGTGCGTATTTCCAAGTGCAACAAGCGTTTGTGTGTGTGTGTGTGTGTGCATGTCTGTTGCTCCGGTATGCCTTTGCTGTCCCCATCAAACAATTCACGTTTTAAATCTCTGCACATCTCAGTGCAGGGCATTTAACTGCTTGACCTAATTTCTCTGGCAGCGAAGAATCCACTAGTGAAGGCCTTCCTCTGTGTGTATCTGAGTGTGTGCGTATGTGCGCACGCGCGTGTTGCTCTGGGTGTTTCCTCCTCGCTTTTCTAACAGGAAGCTGATGTGGAGTTCAACTGAGGACAAGGAAAAGGCCTTTTCTTTCCACTGTGAATCATTTGAGAGAGAGAGAGAGAGAGAGAGAGAGAGAGAGAAAAAATGAAAAAGAGAGGGGAGAAAAAAAGGCCGCTGCATTGATTCAACCCTCTGCAATCTGTCCTGCTTCTCTCTCTCTCTCTTCTTCCCTCTCTATACCGTATTGTCTGTTTCAGTTTTTTTTTTCTCACTCTTTCCTTTATTTCTAGTTCTACTGATGTCGGATAGACGGCAGCGTTCTGGGGGGAATCGGCGGGTTTATGGAGAGTTCATGAGTGCTGTGAGAGGATGGGGAGGGGGGAGAGGAAAGGAGAGACGAAAAGCAAATGAAGCAGAGCTCTGTGGGGAGTAGTGCAGGTTCTTCCGGTTCACTTTCAACATACCCACAGCAAAAAGAGGCAACAAAAAAAAAATATCCTAAAAACACCTACACATACTGTAGCACTGGATTTATTAAGACCAGCTTTGAGGCACTAGGAAGGATTCTGAAGCCCTTTGTAGTCCTTAAAGCTGTGATAATATGGACAGAACAAAAGCCCAAAATAACTGATAAACCCTTCTGGGTGAAAGAAAAAATATTTAAGTAGATTTCCTGTCGTAGCCACAATGCCAAAGCACAAGCATGGTTGAAAGCTGATATCCCTAACTGTAATCATGTTTTGGACATACATGCGATATGGAATTATTAGCTTTTAAGGTAACTGAGTTTGAATTTGTTCTCAGACACATTTCATGTCCAATGAAACTCCAATGCAGGCCAAGACAAATTGTTGAAATGGCATTACCTGAACCCCAATTGTAGATAATCTAATTTTCAAGGTTTCCTGTACATATTGCAGTGGAAGGGGATTTTTCAGAATTGAATAAAAGCAGATATTCTAACTGAAACCACTCGGCCTCTATCATGTGTTTGCAAAATCTTTTAACTAGTTGGTAGTAGGACAGACACACTGCTGCTGCAGCACGACAGATATACGAAGTATAGAAATACACTCGGCCTTGCCCAGGTACACATGGGGCGAAGCTGTTACTGACTTTGTGCTTTGACTTCCCAAAGGGAAACGTTTTATTTCTGTACAGTCTGAATAGACACATTTTAATGTGGAATGGCTGCTCCTGTTTCCGTCTCAGAGCAGAACTACATTCTCTTGTCTGTTTCTTTTCACATACATTTCCTTTATTGTGTTTGTTTAATAAAGGAAAGCTTAGAATCCGAACAGCTTTTACCCTGATTCAGCTCATCAGAGCTCTTAATGAAAATAAAAGTGCCTTTGATATTTTGTAAATGAATCATTACATAAATATTATTAATGATTAATGATTTTTTTCTTTTTTTCTACAAACGGTTGAAAAGACTGAATAAATTCCAGCTGGTCCTCTGCCCGACAGCACCAACATGTAACAGCAGAAAGGATCCAGTAAGAATGTCCTGGCTCGGCTTTGCACTGGCACACTGAGGGACGACAAAGCACCACACGTCCTCATCAATCATTGATTCCCATCGCTGTTTTTAACAGTGCAGGTCCCAACAACGGAAAGTGGCGTTCCCCACAGTTTTTTATTCGTCGTTTGAGTCTCTTTCTGTGTCTTGTGTTTTTCGGTGCAGGGCAAGTGAGGACACAAGTAGACGTGGAGCCACAAGACCTCAGATACTGCGATGCAGGTGAACACATTTTCTAACACAAACACAAATCCAAGTCCACTCGGCATGTGTACAAAAGCTACTGTAGCTATTGCAGTGTTGCAATTATTATTATTTTCGTTTAGTTTTTAGTACAAATCATATGTTATGTGTAGTGCATTGATTTGACCCATTTGGCTTTATGCTTTTCTCTCAGCCAGGCACTTTGAAAAATACATTGTTAATCAGGACTAACCTGGTTAATGGAATCTGATCTAGAAAATCAGCATTTCTCAATAATATCACTGCAGTTTCATAATTGAATGCACACTCTGGGCATCCTTCCCCAGCTCTTGTGAAATCACGAGTGATAACAAGACCGAAAATAAGACTCTCTGTCTAATGTTTCAATACAGCCAATTCTATTTTAACAGACCATAATAAGCAGAATCAGATCTGAGAGATGAGCAGCAGTTTGTCAAACACCACCGTCAGCACTCTTTCCCAGTGAAGGAGAACGATGCCTGGCTTTAGTCTTAGGGCGTCATAATTATGTATAAACTTATGACCATCGTGGATTTTATGAAAGGAGACTCTGGGATAGAATAAAATAGTGGTGTGATAATTTTAGATTTGTATTCTTTGCCTTGAAGTTGATCCGAACAATGCGGCGTCTTTGACTCTTCATAATTCAGACCACATATGTTGTATTATTTATTTATGAATTTATGCTTTTTGAAAATGTGTTTTTGAGAGAAATAACTAATTCAATAAGAACAGATTTTGTGCAAGTAGTTTATTATGTTTGTTGTAACTCGCATTGACTACCAGATGGAAGGAGTTAACTGGTGTGGACAGTATAAATCCAGCAGTATAACATTAATATCAGGCTCTGAGTTCACTTAAGCTGCTGGAAACTTGATGCTCCTCTTAATCTTATGTGTTCCCAAGGTGATAAAAAACATCTTCCACACATATGATAGTGTCACATGCATACGGCATTCTGTATGTAAGGCTTCACTGAAGCCAGAGTATTTAGTGCTTGTGTCAGATGAAATATTCAACAACCTTAAGATTGTCTTTTTATGGCCCCACTATCACATGAAATGTTTAAAGGGTGCTCAGGATGTTCACTAATCACTCGAGGCAGTATTGGCCGATACTAAACACCAATCGCGGGCTCTATTTGAAGCCTTCTTTTTTATCGTATAGCATTATTTATTTACCAGTTCCGTCTTCACTGCGAATTTCAAAGAAAAGTCAAAAGTCGAGCTGCAAAGGGGCGGTCAAACTTTCTGTGCTGTGTGCAGTTTTCATTGGACATTTAGTATTCCTGATTCCTGATTTATCTTCTCATCAACGCTGATACATTTGGTTGTGTTATAAGAGTAGTGTGGCTCAATAGGTTAGTGCATAGTGTGTGTGTGTGTGTGTGTGTGTGTGTGTGTGTGTGTGTGTGTGTGTGTGAGAAGAGTTTTTACATTCTTGATTTTGCTGTGGTAGCTCAGCTGGCCCAGACCCGTGCAATTTTCCCGTGATGTTCAGAGTTTAGATTTGACTTGAGTGACCTTCTGAATTGCAGAAGGAATTATCAGAAAAATATTTATTCTAAATAAAGTACTTATTCAAAGCAATTGTCCCCTTTAGGTAAATAATGTAAATGTAAATAATTGATTAAAACTGTTTTTAGTATTTTGGCTGATCCTGGTGGCACAATATTACATTACATTACAGTCATCAAGATCTAATGACGTGTTGCGTTGGGTAGTTGAAAGTTTAGCAACGTATCCAGCAATATGTTTTGCATGTAAACCCTTAAGTGTTAAAGTAACTAGTAACGTTGACAGACATACATATAAAGGAGTGAAAAGTACAGAACATGTCATGAAAAATTGAAATAGCTTCAGTTGTATTACAGAAGAACACAGTGTACTTTCAGTTGTTTAGTGTCTCTACCTAATAATTACTAGCAAACACAGCAGAAATGACAACGGTTATTTGAATATCTAAGTGAGAATTGATGAATTCTACTCCTACTCAAATCTGCTGCACTCATTGTATTGTTCTTTATAGCAAACTGCCCACAAAACAAGCTTCAACAGTCCATAAAAGTGCTATTTGTACATGCTTTTAGCAAAAGTCGCTTCTGTCATCTGTCCACTTCCTCTGCCCTTCTCCCTGCACAGCTTTAGCTCATGTGTGACCTCGTTAGGTGTCGCTCACCATTCATCATGGCCGACATACCCACTGCAGGATGTGGGATCATCTACTTTTCTTGCAAAGCGTACCACATAAATAAAGGCCGTACTAACATTTCTCAGCTTAATATTTACATGTCAAAATAAGTTGCCAGAATATTAGATGAAAGGCTTTCACTCAAGAAAAAAAGCAGAATTGGAAAATTTTCATTAAATGCGTTTATTTATTTATTGGTTTATTTGATAAGGGACAGTGCACATTAATAAAAACATTTCTGTAAATGCACCAGAGTTAGCCAAAAGGCTATTTTTCATCTGTAGTCCCAAGAGGCAGATGTTACAAAATAAACCTAAAAACAGAATGTAAGATTCAATTTTAAAGGTTATACAATATTGACGCTTTACAATGTGTGCACAAACAATGAAAAAAAGCGAGAATATTAATATACGTAGTATCTTCACTCAGGAGACTCATATACATTGTCAAGTACTAACAAGACATGCAACACAGAGGCTCTCAAAGTCAACACACACAAAGCAAATAAAATAAGGGATAATTATGTTAAAATAGAACCATGCACTAAAGACAATATTATGATGCAATTGTTAGACACTAAAAAACATCCATGTCAGAGGCACAAAACATAAAAGCATGCAGAGTATGTGAAATACATAAATCAGTCAGACACAGCTAAACAACAATAAAAGACATGCATGCAGGTAGATGAGGGTCGACCGGCAATTTCAAGACAGACAGACAGGTGACAACGGACAGACAGGTGACAACAGACAGACAGGTGACAACGGACAGACAGGTGACAACAGACAGACAGGTGACAACGGACAGACAGGTGACAACAGACAGACAGGTGACAACAGACAGACAGGTGACAACGGACAGACAGGTGACAACAGACAGACAGGTGACAACAGACAGATCAAGGGAAGTTCAACACGGACAGAGGAGCAGTTACATTCTAGTGCTGACAGAGCTGGGTACTAACTAACCATTTCTTTAATTTAATTGTAGTTCTCTAATGGTCACTGGTTAATGTTGTGTTATTAAAGTTCTGTAACATGATGCATTTTTTTAGTCTTAGTAATATTAAAGATAGTTTATGGCAGATAACTAAAGCCAACATGGTGTAAAGGCTCTGTAAAAACAGTTCAAACCCAAAAGCACGACTCTGCGACCAGACCGGTAAAATAAAAAGATTCACCAGAGTTTTTGTCAGAAAAAATGTTCGGCCCTGCGATATTCACAGCTAAAACGTTGGTGACTATGGATCCGCATGAAGCGAGACAATCAAAGAGCCCATTTGATGACCTAGGAGATGCGGAAGGGGCCCGTGAAGGGAGGACTGCAGGGATGTAGCGAAGGGCCAGAGGGATGCTCCGATTGGCCCTTTGGACGGCAGGTGGAATCTAGAGAAAAGGCGACATCCTCAAATTGACGTGAGACTGCAAAACTCTCCCCGGAAACGAGATTAATTTAGGTCGCCATTCAGAGACGATGTCTCTGGGGAGACTAGGCAGGCGAAAAACATGTTGCACAGCTCGGCTGTCTCTTTGGCTGTGGGTAACTTGGGCAGAGGAATGAAATGAGCAGTTTTGGAAAAAACGGTCAACAATAATGACTGGGTTACCATCAGAAGGAGGCAGACCGATGACAAAGGCCAGGGAGATGTTAGGAACAGGCAGCAGAAATGCTTGCAAGGAGAGCCGGTGTGCATCCAACCCCAGGATGACGGGCCAGGCAGGAGGAGTGTCCCCACTAAAGGAGCTGCGAGCACAGTGAGCGGGGACCAAAAGGCGAATAGCAGGACAACCACCGTGAGCTGGATGTTCTTTTGTTCGAATCCCCAGGACACTGCTCCAATGATGGAGTTAGGGAGGATCTCCACTGGCAGTGTCCCCGGACTGGAACTGGTGGGACTGAAGTTTTAAAATTGAGGTAAGTTTAGGAAGGGATCTGGTCAGACCAAAAGGCATCACCAGATATTTGTGGCCACTTGGTGTGCTAGAAGTGATAAGCATTCCTTAGGCCAAGCTGAGAAAAAACAGTGCTCGAAAGCTGAGGAAATGAGTGATGCAGATGGGAAGGGAGGGATTTGTCCTGTTTGTCCATAACGAAGAAGCTCTTGAGAGATCTGGAAACTGGGATGCAGAGGAATCACTAGGAGTAGGAGACAGGACGGACCAGAAACCGTTGATGGGGGTCAACAGCGGATTTCCGCCACCTAGTGTATTACAAGCCTGGCGACCTGTAACATTAGCGAATGTGTGGTGTAGAGAAAGGGAGAGCATGTGTGTGACGGTCAGTATGAAGTTAGCAGTAACGCTATAGTTATGACCGTAGCAGTGTAGCGTGTTTAGTTTATTTGTTGGTGAATAACTGATAAAACTCCTCAAGATCCAATCTAAGTTCCCGCGTCTTGCTTGCCGCCTGCTGATTAAAGTCTGGGGGCGTTAGCTCGAAGTTAGCGACAATTTCAACCCAGGCTCACTTAAGATGGACTGATTTTTAAGGTGGATCAAATGCTCTCATTCTAGTGACAAGCCACTTCTATGGGTTTTGGTGGAGTGCGACACTTAGTGGTAAAATCCGGTACACCGGTCCGGTGTTTGGCTCAATATTAAACCGGTTTGGAAATGTTTATGCTGGCCTAATCCAACCAATCGATGTGCGGATGTCTGACAAGACAAAAGATCTGCGACCGTATTCACAAACACTCTGAGAATACTCTCAGAGAGCTCCTAACTCAGCCTAAACATTTTTAGCAAGGAAGGAACAGAAACCTTTACCGTAGTGAGGAGGCATGGTTGACCCCGTTGCTAGGTTGGATGCATTCTTTTAAAGAGTTGTGACTGGTTGATTAAAAAAATTAGGAGGAACTCTTTATACTAGGAAGCTTTATGAATCCGTCCCCAGGCCGGTAAAATTAGAAGTTTGAGTTTACGCAAGATCAAAAAACAGGCAAAAGTCAAACCCAGGAAGGCAGGGAAGATAAGGCCAACTTATCCAATATGGGATCAGGTGAGAGAGCACGAGTCCAAAAGGCAGGCAGGAGGTCATAACAGGCAAAACCCAGGCAGGCGGAGAAAATGGCTGAAACACTAAGGCAGAAGCTCAGAAGCATTCTGGCTGGGAATGAATATAAGTGGGCTGGTATATACAGTATGAATAGGACAGGAGTTGCTGCAGTGGGATTTCAAGATGGCAGGAGAGTTTGAACAAGGCAGGAGGAAAAAGCAGACAAGGAAAATGTGAGACGAGGAATTGGATAACATTGTGACACGTGGAGGTTAGTGCGCTACGCAGTTTCATTCTGCATATCTGCAATATTGAATTAATCTCCAAAATATTGAATTTCCTGATCAAGTGAGTACAGATAAGAGCCACTATTATTTAAAGTCAATAAACTAATTTCAAAGGAAACTATTTAGAGTCAAATGAGTCCGAGACATATTAAGAATTTCAAACAGTTTATTTAATTATGTGAGGGAGCTGCAAGTCATTATCAGAAAATGAAATGTAATACATTTACATCAAATTCATTCTATGAACTTAGTCGCTACACATTTACAGTGTATTGGATTGAGAGGATGGATAAAGAGACTTCGGCTGGTTGGTTTACCTCTCATCACACCCCTTCTTTTGGAATAAAACCCCTCTATTGATAGACCAGCGGTTTTAGTGGAGGTCCGGCAGGCAGCATGATTCACATCAGGTGTTGTCCAGATGTGCTGGTGAGAGCCGTCCTCCGGCTTTTTCTAATCTCTTATTTGGAGAGAAGAGACGGAACAAGAAAGCCCTCCGTGACCTCCAAGAGCCCAATGCGCCATACACTGTTCTTTTAGTATCAGATGGAGATTTGTCTTTTCAGAAGCAGCATCCTTGCGTCATGTTTACAGTCAAGTGAGCAGAACTGAGTCTCTGTCCCACAGAAACATGTCGTATTTCATTTAAAGGTGGTTTGTTTGGTATTTCCGGCGATATTTTTATCCCAAAGCCTCCCACAGTGCCTTAACTGCCTTCATTTTTAGCATTGGTGACTGCATTTATGTGCAGAAGAATTTTGTTTTTGTAGCCGGGTTAACCCCGTTGTGGGTTGACTCATTCAAATATCATATCTCAGTTTGAATAGCTCACACTCTGATTATGGAAAACCTCAGTTGGGTTGACTGGCTTTCTTCCATCCTGTGGCATGTAAACATCTTACGCAATTTTAGTTTTCTGACAGTGACACAAAATCATACTACTGCGCGGGTTATGAGTTAACTACTAATCAGCACAGCTACTTTAGGGATTATTTGTTTCTCCCATATTAACTTAATTTGAATGATTAGTCCAAGAGGGTTGCTGCTCTTTCATATAGCTATTTATTCTCTCTATTTGAGATCATATCTATGTATTTCTCTGGTCCCTCTCCTCAATTCCTCCTCTATTCCCCATGGACAGAAGAGTAGGTGTTGGAGCTATTTATTTGATATTGTATTTTGTTATTTCATTTATAAGTAGTATTGTTTAATTATTGTAGATGTTTTATATATTAAGATTATTTTTCTCTTTAATAGTAATTTGTTTAGTTATATTGTTTTTTGGGTAATTACTGTGGGCACCTGTTGCTATATATATGAGTAGAAGGATAGGACCAGCATGCACCGGGGTGGGCGTATAGTTTTTACCAGCATATCACATCACAGGAGAGACAGCACGACAGGAGTTTTGTTAGTTCGTTTGTTTGTTCGTTTATTTGCTTTATTCAATAAACACAAAAATCGGAATCCTGCATGGACAATCCACTCTCTTCTGGCTGCGTAAAAATACCGACCACGGTGCATCAGTGGCGTTTGAGTATTGTTTGTTTAAGTTGGATGAAGTCGACAAATGGCCACTACAGTAGGATATGATATTAGTCGAAGGGACACACTAAGTATCCTTGCAAAAGCCAAGGTGGGTTAAGCAGTGTCTGATAATCGAGCACGACTGGTGTCATGAACAGGAACAGTTCAGGTCCACTGGCATCCAATTACAAAGTATTACATACAGGGTAATTATGGGTTAATGTTCAGAGCAGAGTAAGAGTGTTTGTGATTTAGTAAGAGCTGGATTACAGAGGTGTAAGGTAACTTTATCTTGTGTGTGTGTGTGTGTGTGTGTGTGTGTGTGTGTGTGTGTGTGTGTGTGTGTGTGTGTGTGTGTGTGTGTGTCTGTGTTCATGAAGGAGAAGTAATGAAAGTGGATGGTTGCTCTCAACCAGACAACCAGAATGAACTGTGCAATGGCTAAAAGAATCTGTCTCCCTCTCTCTCTCAGACTGGGGGGGCTGCCCTGCCTCCACAGAGCGCTCGGCCGCTGCTGCATTGTGGCCCAGGGCCTCATTTGAATGGGCCTTTAGTATTTTGTGTGAACAAGTCAGCGCCATTTGCATTTGTTCCAGTCACAAAGGTTTAACAGGTCAATAGGGACTCCCTGGCAGAAAACTAACACGCTAGGGTACCTTTTTTTTCTCGCTCCGTCGCTGTGGTTGTCAGGCAGCCGGCCGGCTTCTCCTGGTCATATGTAACTCAAGCATGTGGTGCATATACATGTGTGCAGTATATGTTTAGGACACAGCAGGGTGCAGGGCCAGAAAATAGGAGCTGATACTCTCCAGACTGCACTTACAAAGGTTTAATTAACATACAACGTATAGCAGTAGCTTGTTTAAGTGACAGAGAGGGTTTGTTTTGCATGTGTGTGTGTGTGTAAAAGTGATAAAAAGCAGAGACTTTCTTTTCCACACATATAAACCTGCGCAGAGTTTAATTTCCTGATCCTTAAGTATTTACACTCTTAATAAAATGGTGTGGAACAGTGCGTGACGATATGTGGGAGCTAATTGCACCTCAAAAGTGTGATGGCAGGATAAGTGACCATTGTGGCATTTATACAGAAACAAAGTAACACTTTGCTTGAAGACTTTTTAGTATTTTACTTCATCTACTTTTCTGGGAACTGGAGACATTATATGAATAAGTCTCCTGTCATATTTAGAAGCAAAACAAAACAAAATGTTCTGGCATTGTTAGCATTCCTATTGAAACATTTTGGAAGCTGTTAGCTTCGATATGTCAAACTAGCTTTGGGCTAGCAGTGCACATATCGTTTACAACACGCACTTATCAATGCGGTGATTTTAGAGCTTTGAATGGGTCACGTTTAAATAATCTCACATGTCTAATTACCTTCTTGCTAATTTGTGCGGAAGTGCTACACCCAGTATCGGTCCTTACGTTGTAAAACTGTACTTTCTATGCCAGCGGGCCTATTTGGGGAGAATATTGTCTCATTAAAGATTTATTGTGATTTTTGGAACGATAGCAGAATTGACTTTTTATGGAGTGTGGTCTCTGTCGCTGTGTGGCTGTGTGGGTGCTTTCACAGTCCAAAACAAACAGCACAGTGAACAATTATTGTTTTTATCAGCAAAATACTTACATATACGTAATTATATTTAACTTTGTGTTAGCAGCGGGCTATTGCTGGTCTACAGCGTTTCCATTCACATTATGTGGGTTTGAAGTGCAGTCGGGGCAGCAGGGTTATAAAATGTCAAAGGCTGCATCCTCATCACAGCCAGGTGTGCTGCTGAAGAGTCCTCATGCAGGAAAGCGAACCCCCCCCCCCCCCCACCTGCTCACTCTCTCTGGGTAAGAGCTCCCACCTCATGAGTGAACATACTGTGAAACTGTAGTGTCACACTTTACACATCGCTCGCTGACAGCTGCATATTGTACGTATCTATGTTTATAATTGCGACAATATCACACAATCCCCCTCGGCCTCTTTTATCCCTTTCTCTATTTACAGTGCGGCTTTATCAAAATGTAATCTTCAGCAAACAGCGTGACACACAAAAGGTATTAGCCACACTGACATTGCCCTGAAGAATTATTTCAATACACTGTGTAGTGCAGAATGAAACTCAATGCCCTATTCGAGGTCAAGTCTTTGTGCCGCCGTATGGATTGACTTTTGCTTTTGATTAGCGTAATCCTCCACATTTGAATAAACTTGCATTGTTTTGTGATTGATTCTATTAAATTGAGCATGTAAAGTTTTCAATGTGTAGTTTATGCCTGAACACAGGTAGGAAGAGAAAACTGAATGCGCCGCACATCAAATGTATGTATCCACAAAGGGATTTATTTTTTGCAGCGTTGAGGGCAAATTAATGATTTCTGAGTGAGTTTCTTGCTTGTGAAGATCTGGACCCCCATGTTCAATCTCGTTCCAAGCATTAGCTAGTTTAATCAACTGTGTACACTAACATGTACACTATAAGGGACCTGCCTTAGCGACTTGGCGCACGTAGCATAAATATAGCAGAGTATACACACAGACACAGTGTATATAGTAGGACACAGAACTATGTACAACTGTACACACGTGTACACGCATCCAGAACTTGCACTGGTTGTATTTTTATCACACGTAGTCTTGAGGAGCGTTTCACTGGGCTTCTTGACAGACAGCAGAGGAGGGAAACATCAAATATTTTGTGGCAGACCTGAGTGGGAGGCATGCTTACAATTGCTCCTGTCATGCTGATCTGAGCTCGCCTGGCTCCAGTGCCGTGGTCTGCTGTGCCTGTTGCGATTGTTTGTGTTGAGCTGTGTGACCCACTATTTGGACTCTCCATTATCTCTCAAAATGTGCTGCATTTCGGGCCCCCGAGCAATGAGAAGCAAAGTGAGAGCCCAGCGTCAGGTGCTACAAGCTGCTAGCTAGGCCTGCAGCCAGGCCCAGAGAGCCAGACCTGGCAGCTCCGAGGCTGCGACGTGTGAAACGCTACACACAAAGGAGCTCGCTCCATCTGTATGCACCCTACATAGGCAGGCTTTTGTTGCAGCCGACAGGCACATGACTGCTAGCATCTTAACCCCTGAGAGCCTGCGTCTCTTCTCCCCTCTCACTAAACTACGCCCTGCAGTAGACACCACCGAGAGTTCACCATTCGAGGAAAAAACAACACTTGATTTGAGTGATTTAAACGTTTGGGATTTCTGTGGACTGTTTCGTTCAGCAAAAAGTCCTCAGCAAATGTATTTAAAAATAAAAGCATAATATAGATATCATAGTATAGTTTTAGTGTAATATTTATAAACTCAGTCTTTAAATTCAAAATCTGTTGGTGTTCAGGCAAACTGAATGCTGTACATTGTTCCAGGAAGAGGATCAGGGCTTCACTTCTAACAATGATTTGGGGTTAATATCGAGGTCGTTCATGAATAGGGAAAGACCCGAGAACAAGAGTGTTTTCACATGAATTGTGTGTAAAAATATGCAGATGAATATTTTCTGCGCCGCTGTATATATTTATGAAACAATATCCATGCAGGGTCAGATGTCGGTTTGTTTTCACATGTCAGCTTTCGTTGCATTTTCCGTTCACTGCGAGGCCAACTTTGCTTATTTCTCTTTACATTTTGCAAAAGGTTGCCGGGACAGTTCAGAAATGAGACCGCTGACTCCCATTGGGAGTCCCCTCTGTAAAATCCAACTAAAGATAAATCACCAGCATCAAGACTCGATGGCTGCGGCAGTCGGGAGCGGCTCCGACCTATTAGCGCTCTTCATTTGTTTCAATCTTAGCACGCTACGTGTACGTCCTTGAGTGGATCATTAAGTCACACGCACACTTTCTTTGTCTGGTCAAAGTGAACCAGCAATAAAGACAATTAATACAGATTATCTTCTAAATTCAGAACCTTTACTTGTGAATTTCCTGCTCTTATCAATAGAACCTGTTGGTTTCTTGTCGACATCGCGTTACCGTGCTTAACCCAACTCCAGACGTGTGCGTGCATGTGTGTAAAGCCTGCAGCACTCTGGTGCTCGATATGAAATCAAACAAACACTCTATTAGGAGGTTTCATGAAGCATTAGCCATCTGAGTCAGACACGGGCAACTGAAACGAACACGCTGTCACTCAGTCAAGATAAATGCCTGTTTTTTTTGGAAATAAGAGGGAAATAAAAAGAAGGACATAGAGGTTGCAGTTAAAATAAAACATGGCCTCACATCCCCCCTCCCTGCACCACAACCTTCTTCGTATGAAATGTGGGTGTACGGTCCGGATGGGGGCTGTGGTGCGGAGGGCTCCTATCTGGGCCGAGCTAGGTCAGGCGGGCCCATCCACGCTGCAGTGGCTCAGTGACGTGGCATTGAACTAGGACCAACAGCAGGTCCGAACCCTTTAAAGAGGTGCTAGCACTCCCTGAGAACGCCAGAGACCTGCATGGAAGCTCGTGTTTGATCATAGCGGCAGAAATAATCATTTATTAATGCGGGATGGACCCCGAAATGTGGTGTATGTGTACGTGTGTGTGTTTGGGTTAGGAAGAGGAAAGAGGAAAGGTAAGTTTTAAATATCAAAAATGCGTCTGGAAAGAAATGTTGAATTGATCCTTTAGACCTGTCTGCAGTTTAAAATGTGCCTTTGTTTATTTGCATTATTAATAACAAGTTATTCTAAAGAGTCAGTGCGATCAAAATGACTGAAATGTTGCTCCCTTGAGAGGACTTGACTCGCATTCAGAGCGTTGCAGAATACTTCTCTGCCTCACAGTGAATAAGACCAAGGTAGCAAGGATTGCAGCATTATTTTGCAATGCTCCAGAGAATAAAAAAGCCCTTTTTGCGAATGTTCAGAATTTATTTGTTCACCGGATAAAAATCCTTGTAATTACATTTTTTTAAAATTCCCTTCAAGACGGGCAGTGTCTTCTGTTAAATTGGAAACTGATAAACCTGTCAGTTGCAAAGTGACCTAGAGAGGGGAGCCTCATGGTTAACTAAAAGTAGGACGATGACTCTCCCGAAGCACTGCCTTTACTTTAGTGAGAAAAGAGCTGCGAAGAAGGACAGGCTTGTGAAGCTGTCAAAGTGCTGCTTGGTTGGAATTTATTGTCCGTTTGGCTGTTTTGAAAGCTGTTGAGGACACTTCGTCTGTAGCGAGTGCACATCCATTTTGTCTCTCCTCTTCTCCAACCTTTGCTCTGCTGCCGAAAAAGTCTCCCTCCACACGGAGAAGCTGTGTTTTCAGAGGTGAGTGGCTTAATGATTATCAAATCAAAGTGCTGCTTCAGTGCTCTTGATAAGTGTGAACTGTGTTCGCAAAACACTCGAGAACTTTTTTTTTTTTTTTTTTGACCTTGCAGCCTTTTACCACTTTGTTTATTTAAAGTCTTAGTCTGCTGATTTACCCTCTTGTGCATTTGTAATGTAAATGTTTTAAAAATTATTTATTATGGAGTGATGTAAATGTATAATGTATTAAATACTGCAGTTAGTGAAATAATAAATAAAAAGGTATAAGATCAAAGCAATTTACATTTATGACGAGATGAGCTTTTAGTTACACATTCAAAATGTCTGAAAGGTCCGAAACTCAAATTATTTAGTACACGCAGAATAACGCTTATTTTCTTGAGGCGTATGTATTTTTAGAATCGCACCTTTCTAAAAAGATTTAGAGTTTCATGAGAATGTGAAATCTCAGAGAAAAGACTTTTCATTTCACAAACTGAGAGAAAATGTGTCTCCAACTGAGCCCGCAGCTTAAGTAGTTTATACAAATGCTATATTCAAATTTTTAAGCAGTAATTATAATGTTGTTTTAATATCATTTAGTCACGATGAAGCTTTGACTGAAAAGAAGAACACTATTCAACTTTGCAATATTACTTTCCAGAGTTGAGTTTATAAAAAGAGGTCAAATTTATTATGAAATTCTGTGAGACAGAATGCAAGAAAAGCTAAATTATCATAATGTTCTATTTAAAATATGCAGTCTTTTCAGAATAAAAGTTTGTATTTTTCAATGAGTCCCTTTTGGAAAAACTTGCATTTTCTTTTCTTTTATTAGGTCACATTCAAATTTAGAATTGGAGTTTTCAACTTTTTTCTGTCAGGCAAAGCCCCGTTTACTTTTTAAACAAATTCATGAATTAATTCATTTAAAAAATGTATGTGGAGATAAAATAACCCATTTTGATCCCTGAACAATGTGCACCGAATGCAGGTTGTACTGACTCATTACCAATTATTAACAATGTAGCCTTCATTTTGACTCTATGTTAATAATACTATATATATATATATTTGGTTTATCCTCTCCTGTTTTTCTAATAAATCTTTATATATATATATATATATATATATATATATATATATATATATATATATATATATATATATAAATAAATTAATAAGACTCTTTCTTCTCTCATTCTGGTGTGAAATAATTATATTTCAGATTCATTCTCAACTTTAAAACAATTGAAATTCTTTATTCGTGCCTCGCACCGTTTGAGCCAAAAGAAAAAATGATTAAATATGACGTGATTGAATCAGATTGCATTAGAAGCTGCCGTGTGTCTGCACACTCGCTCCCTGGTCTCTGACGGGCTGCAGAGCTTCACCCAAAGTGACTGAAGGAATCCAGATCCGTGTCTCATTCAGTCCGGTCATTGCAGCTTTCTGTTTTGGCCCTCGATATGTAAATCAAACAACATTGCCTCACATATCGAGACCTGTTCTGCAATGTTGCGATTTGGGTCGTTCTGAGCAGTGTGTGAGTGACTGCATCACTCAGGCCGCCATGTTGTCTCCTCCTGTCCTCCATTTTGTGATTCTGCCTCTCGGTTCTTGCTCACCTGCTTTTATCGAAAGTTTAACCAAACTCTGTTTTTAATCAAAGTGAAAAAAAATACATCTATTGCTTTCACATGATTTTCAGATGTACATGTATGTTTTCAAAAGGCCCGTCGGGCTTTTGTTGTGTTGATAGATAACCTGATGGCTGATCACTTTTTACCTTAAAGTGTCTTCACTCAAATACACGTGTGTCCAACGAGACGGAACACTTTGTCCATGTAATCAGCAGCTCCCACGTTAAGCGTTGCACACGACTTGAGGTTCTACAGCTCTGCAGCGTGGGTGACTGTGACCCGCGGCCCCATAATGTCCGCCGGGGGGTCACGGAGGTTAATAGAGACTGATGTATGAGGGCCCCAGAGTGACATCCCAAAGGGGATGGCCCCTTAATCCTTATTATGCCTCCGTGTTAGTGATCCTTACCTTTCAAAGCAAACAGCACGCTCCCTTTGCAGCGGGGCCCCCAGCCTGCCCCCGGCGTTACACTTCTGACCCCGGGGTCGTGGCCTTTGTTCAGAACCCTTCAGAGTCTGACCTCGGAGGTCACGACTGTAATAGAGAAGTTGTCAAGGCACGTGCTGCCGAGGGGCCCCTCAGCGGACCACCTCGTAGAGGGAGCGGGCGCGCCGCACCGGTCACCGAAGAGAGGAGGAAGTGTGTGTGTGTGTGTGTGTGTGTGTGTGTGTGTGTGTGTGTGGTCGCTGGAGTGTGAACGCATTGGTGGCAGTAACTTATGAAGTGAAAATATTACTGGGGTTATATGTCTATAGAAGTTAAGCTTGTAAAAAACAAACAGAAAACCCGGCCTGAACTTTGGCATTTTAACTGCAATAAGTCATGTATTCACAGAAGTAGCTCCTGCAGAGGGGGTCACCTCTCTCTTTACTGGCATTCTCAGGTGGTTCTACTTATTTAACTGCATTTTATTAACTGCTGACTAAAAACCACAAGAAACACATTGAAGAAAGAGCATCTTTGGTGCAGAAATGGATTATAAATTTGTATTTTTTTTTGTTGTTGTCTAATGATTAAAGAGAGAGCTGTTTGTTTGCTTATCTGTTCAACTTCCCATGAAATGAATGAATAATTTGTTATTTAATTACAGTTCATGTTGTGATTTGTTCATATTTATACTGTATTTTTTATTTTATTTTGCCATACGAGTATTTAAAATATTGTAGTTCATATTATTCTCGGGGTACTGCTTGTGTGTGTGTGTGTGTGTGTGTGTGTGTGTGTGTGTGTGTGTGTGTGTGTGTGTGTGTGTGTGTGTGTGTGTGTGTGTGTGTGTGTGTGTGTGTGTGTGCTTGTGTGCTTGTGTGTGCTTGTGCGAACATCTCCATTGTTTCAGCTCATGAAACTCACTTTCACTCCGACACATTCAGGGCCTTGTTGCCACCGTGCAACATGAGTTCACTGCGGTCGGTTTATTTAATACTGTTTTGTTTTTACTTCCCCTCCCCTTGCATCTTTTAAATATCATGTGGCAGAACCAAATCACTTAACTGCAGCCTCTCTTCTTTCTTGAGAAAACATTGAAGTTTTAAATATTCAGAGATTCAAAATATTACTTGCATGCGATATGCTTTTACACAGGGACCTGATGAAGAAATTGCGGTGGTGGACTCTTGGAGGTGTAATAAATGAGCTTGTTAATACTGGAGTTTCATCAATGGCAGCATTGCGCAGGCCGCTCCTGCAGGGGCGAGGCCGCGCTGAGGGCTTCAGTGTCAGAAGTTGGCAGCGGAGCCAAAACCAGAGTCGTATCCTCAAGTGAACTCTCCACGACGTACGGTGCTACAGGCTCTGCCAAGTTTTTTGAATTCCTGCCACATGTTGGATGGTAAACAACTGACTAGAAACAGTGTCTTGGAGAGACGAGGGGGGCTGAGGAGGGACTCTTGAAATTGCTCATAAAAAACATGCGTTTGTTGACGCTATTGTTTGATTTATATTCTGCGTGCAGTAGTTGTGGCGTTTTGTGCTTGCAGGGTTTGCAATTGGTCCAGAGACGTGGTGAGATGTGACGTCACGGGGTTCAATCTGATGACCGTTTGGCGCTCGATCCGTTGCTCTGATCAAGGAACACGAGGGAGTTTGGATCTCGATGAAGTGCAACGAATCCTTGTGTCGCCTGTCTCACTCGTGCTCATTTTTCGAAATTGACATTTTCGCGTTTGCGCATTGTGTGTTTTTGATATGCGATGGTGCAGCGAGACACAGAATACAGGGAACCTGAGTTTTATTTGAGACTGGAAAGCTGAGGAGAGTAAAACAAGACAAGTGCACTCTCTCTCCCTCTCTCTCCCTCTCTCTCTCTCTCTCTCTCTCTGGGTCCGACCTCTGAGGTAGAAACACACAGCAGTGTAACGCCTTTTTCTTTCAGCTTCCAGGACTGAGAGTGAGGAGGTAGGAGAGACTGCTATTAACCAAGCGGCCATATTAGTTTGCTGTTTAATCGCTCTGGTCTTCGTCGTCTTCTCCACAGTAAAAAAAAAAAAAACACACACACACACGAGAAAACGGTTGAGAAGGTTTTCCAACCGTATTTGTTCCAATGTGCGGCATTAGATAAAGACAGATTGAAATCAAGCCCAGCTAGCTGTGCTCCATGAGGTGAGATCCGTCGTCTTCTCTCGACAGTTTTTCCTTTTTCCCCTCTTGTTTGTGCGGCTGCTAGTTTCAGGAGAGAGGAGGGGAAAAAATGTGCCTGTGCTGAGTTTTGGGTTTCTTTTAGGAAAGAGAAGACTGAAGGGAAAGGCGTCCACAAGAGAGGAAGTTGTTTTTCTGCCATCGGGGAATCTGTTGCAAACAGCTAAGGGGCATTACAGCATTTTGGCCACGGGAGTTTTTTTTCGGGGAGGGTAGTCGGGTGGAAACCGGACGGGTGTGAATAACCTTCAGCAGGCTGATGTAGAGGTTGGTAGGTGTGCATGAGAGGAGGGGGGGGGGGGGAGACAGCAGGATCCTCCTCGTGCAGGCTTAGATTAACACTAGCTGCTCAGAGCAGGGCTGTTTTTTACTGTAGGCTATAACAGTGCTGCTGAACGGACAAGAAAGGGTGGGAGACAGAATAGGCTGGACACTGAAGGGGAGGCGGAGGGGGATGAGGGGGGGGGGGGGTGCGGGACACGAGCAGAGTCCATTTTATCATTTGGTTACTGCCCGGCATTTCTCCTCTCCCTATTCACACGCAGGACCGCCGCTGCTGCGGATCATAGCATGGCAAGGGTGGCCAAGCGATGGCACATGGCGGGCGCACTGCGGCAAATAGTACGGGATCCTACAGCCTGGTTCACTGTTTCAACCATGGCAGGGCAGTCGCACCCAGGCTGCTCAATGTAGCCTCTCTCATTAACTCATTAACATGTCCGTGAGAGAGAAATCAAGACGATATTCGTCAGTGATCGTGCCAGACTTTCATTTCCGGCCTTTATTAAGGGAGCGCCATTGCTTCTGCTCTGCCCCCTGGAAGTCTTGTGTTAAAGGACATGTGGGTCAAAGACAAAGATATGAAACTCGGAGCAGCAACAGTTCTGAAAGGAAAAGATAAATCGTTAATCGTTTTTCATGATCATCAGAGTTAGGCGTTGCAGGTTGTCCCAGAATCGTTTAATCATTCGTGAGTGTAAGTGTGTGTGTGTGTGTGTGTGTGTGTTTGCTGTGACTCCAGCTCTCTCCCCACCCCGCCTCATGCACGCGCACGTTGCGCCAGGCCGGTGATGGAAATGCGTAGCGCCGCACGCACTCCCACACGTCCCTGTTTCATCATCAGCTGAGCCCTTTCTCCTCCACTCACAACTCTTCTCCCCTCCCTCTCACGCCCCCTCCCCTCTCGGCTCTAGCTTCTTTTTCTATCCATCGCTCTCCTCCTCCTCTCTCCGTGGGTCCTGACCACATGCAAGAGGGTAGACTAGGACGCTGCAGCTCTGACAAAAAGAGAGGGGGGGGGGGGGGAAACGCTCTGCTGCTATTTCTACAGGCGGGCCCTCCCCTTCAGCTAGTCTGTGCCAAAAGAGGGAGGGATTTTTTTACTACTCCCAGTCCCAGGATTTTAACCCCCTGCCTGCACTCGCTTCTCTCTGCAAGATCTGCTACTCAATATCGTGCAACAAGTGGCTTTGCTTTACTCCTACTTCGACATTGCTGCGCCATTTGCAAAGACCCTTTTTTCGGGACGCCCGTTTTCCTTACTCCGTGGGCGCTCATCACATGCGTTTGGTCAGTTTTTGCTGCTTCTGGGTTGTTGTAGAGTTAAACTGGACTGGGGACATTCAGGGGTTTGGGTTTGTGCTCTACGGAGGCTTTCTCGAGCACGTGCTCAACGATTGCTCGCCATGCTTCCTTTTTCTCGTGAGTCCTCCCTAAAGCTGAGGACGAAGACAGCAGTTGGTTTTTTCCGCATGTTGTTCGGCCAGCTGCTCGATTCTGCATTACCTGTGCGTGCTTCTCGATTTCAGCAGATGATTTCTCATATATTTTCCTGTCCTCTTATCTCTTCTGCCCTCCGCATCTCTAAACCGCTCCCTCTTTTGGGTTTTCTGCCCCACCCTCTCTTTCTCATGCTCTCTCTCTCTCTCTCTCTCTCTCTCTCTCTCTCTCTCTCTCTCTCTCTCTCTCGTGGGCAGTCTCTAGTGAAAGGGGAGCAGGAGGGTGGAGCAGGGACGGGGCTTTTTCTGGGACAGGTGCCAATTTCAAACAAAAGACACAAAAAGCCAAAAAGAGTGAGATAGTTCCCAACGACAGGAAAAAAGTATTTATTTTAGAACGTATTTGAGGTAATAACGTGTGTGCATGTGTAACTATTCTTCTCTTGCAGGACTTTTTTTTTTTTGTATTGCATGAGTGAGTAGCAGCAGAGATCTTGAATCCTCCCCTCCCTCCTCTCACCCCCCCTCTCTCTGCTCTCTTGCTCCCGTGAAGGCATTTCGAGCGGGGAAAAGAAGGAGGGGCGGGTGGAGTTTGGAAGGGGCAGTGGGAGGCGGAGCCCTGCCTCCCTGTCGAGTCTTCTGCATTATTCATATACCCGGGCCAGTGCTGCAATCTGACTGGCTGCCTGGCTTAGCATTCACCCGACATTCAGTGGCTCTGTTTGCTAACATTCCTCATTCAAAGCCTTGTTAACTGCCAGACGGGAGGAACACGCGACTCCATGGGAAACCCACATGGCCTCCTTATTGTGGCGGCCCTGACAGTCTCAGACTAGGAGGTGGCAGACAGGGGAGAGCGAGGGGAGCCGGTTTGTAAATATTAGACAGCACTTAGCCGAGTTGAGGCGGGTTGCCCGAGGCTTAGACACAGGTTTTGGGCAAGGTGGCCAGATTGACAGGGTAGAACCCAGACAGATGGGCAGACAGACACGCAGACAAGGCGTTGAAGCAGACAGGGAGGCTGGCACTCTCTGGGACTCTGAATGGGTCTCTCGTTGGCGTGCCCGCCTACTCCTTGCAGGGAGTGCAAAGCTGTGTGACTGAATCCGAGCTCCTTCTCTGCCCTTCTCCACAGAGAGGATATGTGGACGTACAGAGGGATCCAGCAATCCAACAATGGACGGCGGCGATTTCGGTGCTTTACCCCGGATAGCTGATCACCAATGCGTGTGTGCCCGTTGCCTACAAAGTCTCAGTGGTAAGTCAATGCGTGTGTGTGTGTGTGTGTGTGTGTGTGTGTGTGTGCGTGTGTGCGTGTGTGTGTGTCTGTGTGTGTGTGTGTGTGTGTGTGTGTGTGTGTGCGTGCGTGTATGTAGCATGCACACATGCAGAAGTTTTCTATTGGCGAAGCGATGACACACAAAGACGTAATAAACGCCACAGTGCGACTTCGGTTGAACTGATCTCCCGAGTTTGTGTGTTTGAAGTCAGGGTGTTGTTTCCTTCAGGGCTACATGACTATCCAGAGAGACGAGGCTTAACTAAATATAGGGAAACCAGGGGGAAACGTGGCATGGGCTTTGAATTTCTAATCTCTCCTCTGGTGCGTTCCTACCTGCAGTTTTGCACTCCAGGTCGGCCTTTTGTGTGTGTGAAAGAGACGCTTTTGGAGGGAGCAGAGAGGGACCAGTGCTGCAACTTTGGGCCGAGGGCCAGACAAGGCCTGCTGCACAAGGCCGAGCCCCACCACATCGCTCCTCTCTCTCTCTCTCTCTCTCTCTCTCTCTCTCTCTCTCTCTCTCTCAGTCTCACTCTGTGTCGCTCTCCCCTTTTCTCTCCTGGTCAGCTATCATAAAACTATTAACAGCAATTATCATATTGAGTTTTCTCATTAAAAGCTCATCTCAGTGAATATGGGCGAGCTTTCCGGTTTGTAATAGAAGGTTAAACATTTGAAAATGGGTCATTGCTGACACGTGGCCACACGTAGCTTTGATACAGCTCGAACAGGCCTTTTGGACATACCTGTTATTAACGCTTTATAACAAATATAAAGCGTTAATTTACATTTTGTTATTTTTCCTTCAAGTTAACAAGAAATATGCTTCAAAACAGTAATAAGCCTTAGACATTTATGTGTAGTTCGATTATACGGTTTGAAGATGTATTAAATCCAAAGCCTTGTAACCTCCATATATACAGTATTTAGGTTTGTGTAATTGAACCGGAATAGAGCGGCATGCTTTATAAATAATTTATAGAAGTTGTATTGTCATTAATATTAGGATCACACCTGCTTCATCCCTCAGGAAGAATATCAGCTCTATCTTTCCTCATAATTAAAAACCTCAAGGTGCCACACCCATCACTGATACCTTCCAGTGAGGCAAATTTTAATTAATTGAGTGCTAATTCAAAATCCTTCATTCTTTTTTCTGCGCCGCCTGTCGATATGGCTCCATGTTGAACACCTCAGCACATCAGCGTCCATCATGACCATGATGATAGGTAGGAGCGGAGGCAGCGTGAGTCATCACAGATAGCTCTGGTCATCCCACCTACATCCTACGTACGACGGGCCTGTTCATCTGCCACTCTAGCCGCTCCGCAGTCACGTCGGCAGGAATCCCCGACTTTGCTCGCCCGCATTCAGTGCGTCCGAACCCGTCTTCTGAGACCGTCGGCCCGGTGAACGTACGAGATGGTGTACGTCAGCGTTTGAAAAAGCAACACGTCATTGTCGAACACCAATGGGGCTCACAGGGTGCAAATGAAGGACGCGATTGCTTTTCGATTTTTCTCTGCTCTTCTTTTCTATCTCTTTGTTTCCGACTTTATTCCATCTGACTCTCTAACACACACAGTGGAGAAATAAAAGGTAATATTTGCGGCGAGGAAAACCAAACGCCTCACAAGGAAACGGGGAGGAACACGCTTTAATACACGTTTCATAACTTGGAACCTGTTGATTACCTTTTGGAAAAGTGTTTTCCCTCTGACATGAATATGTTCCAAAGTGTCCTGTGTCAGCTCTATTTATGTCATGAATAACAAGAAGGTCCTGCAGTTAATTTCCTCAAACTATTGGCCGACTATTTCACCCCGAGAAGACGAGAAATAACAAACATGGTTTGACCTTGGAATTCATTAAAAATATATATATTTTCTGACAGTAAGTTGTGCTTCATGATAAACCACTGAGGAGCGCTGTATTGTTTTTTTAGACGAAAAAAGTGATTTTGAAATTGTGATTTTGCCGATTCATTGAATTTGCGAGTCTGGTTTCTAAAGAAATTCACATGATTTGTTACAGAATGTTTGAAAACAGATAACTGAGGGGAATGTGAAATCTAACATAAGGACCATCACACCACATCTTGATCCAGACACACAGGACGCACCCACACGCACCCACACACACACACACACACACACACACACACACACACACAGGCAAACACCCAGGCAAACACCCAGACACATTTGATGCTATGTACCCCACAATGAACCCTGGCTGCTAAGATGAATGGGGTTCCCACGCCTCTCCCAAGGAGTGCAGGGCACAGCCTCCTCCTCTGAGCATTCACACACACACACACACACACTCACACAATGCACAAACTACAGATGGCCGTGCAGTCTTACCCAATCACACATAGGTGCATTAGAGTATAATAAACACACACAGACAAATATAGATTATTATTCAGAGCACTCACAGTCATGATGAGCATGTCAGTTTTAAAGATGGAGTGAGACACAGCTCTGTCTTTATTGCTCGCGCTTCAGCAATTTGGCATAAAAAGCAGCTTTTAATTTGTTAAGCAGAGAAAAGGAAGGTAAATGAGTATTTGGTGTGTTTTACTTTGGGTTACATTTCAGTCACACCTTGTTTCAGTGTGTGTGTGTGTGTGTGTGTGTGTGTGTGTGTGTGAGAGAGAGAGTGTGTCATACGGGTTTGTTCTTCAGGGAGAATTTAAATGAAGCAGAAACAAAAGTTTGTGGGAAAATCTAACATTTCCATATCTAAGGGTTGAGCAACACAAAGTCATTGTGTGCGTTATATATATATATATATATATATATATATATATATATATATATATATATATATATATATGGAGCATAGTTTCTCAAATGTAATCTTTAGATTAAAAGAGGTATTTAATTTTATATTTATTTTTGTATAATTTTCTCAAATAAATTAGGCTGTTTATTTAACAAAACTATTGTTACAATATATACAACATATTTCTATTTCTGTTGATTGTTTTAATTACACTTTATGATAGATCAAATACTTTTTCTAAAAGGACTTCCACTTTGAAACTGTATTGTGTGTGTGTGTGTCTGAGAAGAGAGAGGGGGAGACCTGTAATATGTATTTATATAATGTATATAACATTGCACAGTATATTTAAAATTGTTTGTAAAATTATTTGTCGCTTAATTTGATGTTTCTTTAATTCTTCCATTATTGCCTTTTATCTTTTCAACATTTTTGAAATTTCAGCATTTTTTTTTTTTTAAACTAATTAAATAAAATCTGGACAGATGTAATTAATAACATACAGTAATGTAATTCCCGCTGGAAGCAAATACTTTTGTCGAGATGAATCTCAAGCTCTCTCAACAGCGGCCAGTCTATGGTGATATAGTTATCCTTTCTAAATGCGTCTGCAGTGTTCTGAGCCGTGATCACTGTAACACATGTTACATCAGCATAATGATACGGTCAAGTAGCTGCGAGGCAGGTTTATGACCTGAGAGCTACATGGACACCTTGGTGTGTGTGTGTTTTGTGAATATATCTGCACAGTATTTTGTGTGTGTGTGTGTGTCGACGTGGTTGTGTGTAAGTATAACTATATTTATGTCTTGTGTCTGTTTTTTCTTTCATTTGCAGGCTCATTATTTGGGAATCAGACTACTTTATTTTCCTGGTCACACCTCAGTGTCGAGGTGAGTTTCAAGATTTCAATTTTTTTTTTTTTTTATAATTCCTAATACATTTTTATTTGATCTAGGTATATATTCACTTCACACTCAACGACGCGCTTAGCTGCGTGTGTGCATGCCGCCACACTGTTGTATTCTCTGTCAAATTCCTTTGGGTCAGGACTGTCGCTGGGAGCACGCATCCTTCGGTTTCCTGTTGCAGCGGTCTGCAGGCACACAACAAAATGAACTCCGTTTGTCGTTCGTTTATTGAGCGCAGTCCAACTCACATTGTTCCCAGCACACAGCAGCGGCAGCGGCAGCGGCAGCGGCAGCGGCAGCGGCAGCGGCAGCGAGTGTCGCGTCCGGTCAGAACCGACTCCGGCGGGTTGTGTGTGTCATGTCCTCCGAATCAGTAAGTCTCTGGTGCGGCTCGAAGATAATCTCCTCAAAGGAAATTAGTCGGGGAAAAAGGGGAAAGAAAAGCCGTCAGCCTAAAGGGCAAATGAAGATTAGAGGGAAACAGTACACGAGGGCACACCGGCTGGCACCCGGAACTGCACAAAGGCCTCATTGTCACGGGAGTCCTCAGCTCTGCACTCACTCTCCCTGTGCACTTGGGGAGACATGACACCTGTTGGTGGTTCTGTTCAACTGCAGGCAGAGGGACAGCACACGAGGGCGGTGCTCAAATTCATATATTTTTTAACGTACTTCCAAAGAGCACGAATGTGTTGGATGGTCTCGGGCGCAGCACGGCTCAGCAGACACAGACACGGTCACAGGTTTGACTCCGGGTCACGAGTTTCTGTCTCATGTCCAATCGTTTTTTATCTTCAATTTCTCCACTGACGCGAGTACATAAAAGTTATGACAAAAGAAAAAAACACCAAACAGTAAAAAAAAAAAAAAAAAAAGCTTTGGATTTATATTTGCTGATAAGACAGTTTTATGTCAACCCTGCAGACGCACAGGGTCCGCTTACTTCAAAGAGTCGAGTGGTTATTCTCAAATCATTTCACGGCTCATTCTTGACAGTTTAACACAGTTTTGGGTTTATGGCGCCATGTGTCCAAAGGTTTGACGAGTGCTCGAGATCATGGCTGCAGGGTATTCCTCAGTTACACCTCTCATCAGTTAATACCACTATTCGATTTTACTGGATACAGGAGCTTTGGGAGTGCGTTAATATGATAATAATCTCTGAAAACAATTTATTTTATTTTAAATATATATTTTAAAGTAAAACTAACAAGCAAAATATACAGCTTTATTTTAACCCTCTCCTAGTGTGTAAGTTCACACCGGCTATTACACGTATTAGCTAAAATGTCTGGCTTATCTCTTGTAGTTTCTAGTTTCGAGTACCGAAGAGATCTTTTCCTCAGACAACATCTTGACTTGTCACAGTAGGAAGCACACTGGTGTAAATGATAAAATTAATGATGGCTAAATTCCATTTAGCTGCTCTGATTTCAGGGTCTTGGTATCGTGCATGATAGCTCACTGTCACTCTCACTGGAACACTGGAACAGAGCGGAACCAACGTTAGTGTTATTAGTAACACCTGTGCTTCTCCTACTATGACAAAGCAAAATGTCTGCTGTGAGAAAGCTCTGTCTAGATTGGAGTGCTCACAGCGCTGACATCTGTTACTCTGGATGATCCACATAACGAGCTGTCGATAGTTTTTGTCGGGACTATTTCTTCAGGAGAAAGAAGTTCAAATCAAACCAGTTCCCAGTGAGGCCTGTGGTTCATCCAGAGAAACAGGACTTTTCAGGAAAAAGAGAATAACGAGAAAATATGTTTTCTGTATTTTGTGTGAATCGACCCTCTTAGGTAAAAGGCCTCGCCCTGTGTAAGCCCGACTCCGTGCACTGCACTCGTTAGCAGAGTGCGTGGAGGAGCGAGATGCAGGTCCACTCTATACCGTACAGGCTCGGCCATTAAGTAGCTCGCGTAGAGATTTGTGTGGCATTTACGGGACAACCGAGCTGCAATAAAAACAGCCGCAAACTGGTGCATGCGTGCCTGTGAGCAGTTAAGGCGGTGACTCACTTTTATAAGCTCGGCCCCAGCTCGCTTCCTCACCCCACCGGTCGCTCTCCAGCTCGCTCTCCTGTCTCACTCAGGAAACTCTCCGAAACAACCACAACCTGCCCGTCTGACCTTTCAGACAGACGTGCAGATTTATTCTTATTTGCACCAAGATTTCCTGTGAAATACACACCTTTGCTAGAGAGGAAGCATGATGGATCATTCAGAGGATTTATCTGACTGGTTTTAAGCTCACGGTGTAGTGTATCCACTGTGTGTCGTCGTAGATAATACAGAGAGACGTGCAAGTCGTTACACACAAACACTCAAATTGGCAGAGATACCGATTTCCTTGTCTGTCGTGTGTTTTACATGCGGGACCGCGCAGGTTCACGTGCACAGTCGTAACGGGATTCTCATGTGTAGGACAAGAGGTGAAAGTGTGACCTTTCGACGCCCTGCAGCGGCTCACTCTCTCCTCTCATTTGTCTCCATCAGGCCGAGGAAACCCGAGAGGAGGACATCCGACAGACCAATGAGACTGAAGCTGCGTAGAGGAGGCGACCTGTCAGGCATAAGTGACATCCAGGAAGTATTCTGACAGCATCCTTTGATTTGCAACAATTTAGGCATGCAGACATGTTTGTGACGTACAGTTAGATGTACTCTGCTCTGCTCTCACACCAAATTGGATTTCCTTTAAATATACAAAGCAACACAAGTTAATTTAAAAAAGAATGAAAACACATCAACAATGAATATATCAATTGCTTTAATACAGGGAACCCTACTTACATCAAAACAATTTTAGATGATGATTTTGTATATAGATTGTACAATAAAATATAACTGAAAAATTATCAAAAGTTGTACATTTAAATATATTGCTGCAGTTAAATGAATCCTTATGTTCATGCTGGCAGGGACACGTCACATCCTGACAAAATCACTTGGATATAGATTTGTCTTTATGAATTGGGGGACTTTTATTTTAATAAAAAAAATGTTTTTTAAATTATTTCTTCAGTTAGTGTGAAAGTTATTAACACTCCTGAGACCAAGTGTGTTTAAAATGAATAAAATATCGACTGACAAAATATACAAAATACAATAATACAGTAATGACACATTTTGTTCTTTATAAAATAATCTCAAATCTTTTTTTAGCTTTTTCTGAGTTTACAACTGCAACTCAGCGTCTTCATCAGCAGATATGTGTTTCGCGTTTCAACCCTCAAAAGGAGAGAAGTTATTTTTATTAGATTAACTCTAGAAGGGCCCTTTGTCGCTCTGAGTCTGTGTTCCCTCAGATCGACCATCAACCGTGTGACGTGAGAGACTCCTGCAGGAGATAAACTGTCCTTTGGGGTGAGGTAGTAGGTTGTATAGTTTTAGGGTCATTCCCAAGCTGTCAGATGACTATACAACTTACTGTCTTTCCTGAAGCGACAGTGAAGGCGACGTCATCATCGACATCGGCGTGGAGAAAAATACAACTTCACCACTGCAGATCATGTTTATATAAAAATATAATGTTAGAGAAGAGAAGCAGATAAATATGAGAGCATTGTAAGAGACACTCTTCAAGTTTTAGTTCAGGGGTAGATAATGTTGGTGCTGAACATAATATTAAGAAGATGTTCCTTCTTTCTTTTACTGTGCATTCAGCCTGTCGACTGTCTGTTTTGATTACCTGACATTATTTGGAGTCTATGTCTGAAATATAAACTGTTATTGGAATTTCAAACAGAGCTGTTGCAAATGCTTCAACACAACTCCTCCATTAGCTGATAGTTGAGTGATGTGTTTGATTTTATCTCTGATGTTATCACAGCTAACCTTGCTGTAGTCACACAATAGCAACACGGTGGATCCGTCTTCATGTGCCCAGTGACGAGATGTGCACAAACCTGTATGGTGTTCGTACAGGGTGAGGTAGTAGGTTGTGTGGTTTCAGGGTTGTTATTTTACCCCATCAGGAGCTAACTATACAACATACTGCCTTCCCTGGAGGGCAGCAATACATCACAGGAGCGCACACGACTTAGTCTCCTTCCTACTGAGGAAGAAACTCATCTGGCATTTGATTTTAAACGGGTGAGTGGTGGCAAATCTCAACCACAGTCGTTACTTAACAGATTTGCAATTAATGTAGATAGCATGTTATGTAATTTTCAGCATCATGCATGTTTTAATTCTGTAAAAAATTCTGTTTGATTAATAAACATAAATAAAGACTGGATTAGAAATACTATAAGAACAAACAATGACTAGAGTGTGATCCTTTCAATGTATACTGAGTACCGAGGTGGAGTTGTAAATATCTAGTTATTATTGGAATAGTTTCATGAAATATTGCATTATTCTGTAATGCTTGTAATGATCTTATTGTATTATTATTTTTTTAATCTTAAAAGGCTCGGTAACTCAGGCTTTAACATGTGGATGTTCTGTATATATTCAGGAGAATGTTCTCAAGTTAGTATTTTGTCTTTTTTTTTCTTTTTGTAATTTGTTATGAAATAAGTTAATTTACTGGACCAAAGGAGAATATTTTCATGTTTCTATTTTTTTTTTTTAATATCTATTTCCACAAAAAAAAATTGAAGCCAAGATTTAAAAACCAAAGTATCCGAAAAAGAGAGTCCATTTATTTGACAAATGTTCAGCATCCTGTAACATACAGAGAGTGGTCTAGGTTTTGAATTTTCAAGTTGCATCCCAGACTTCTTCAAAAGCTGATGTGTGGTTCACACTGTGTATTTCACTTAATCGAGCTTCAGAGTGTGGAAGACACTCACAGATGGAACAAGAGACCAGGTGCTGAGGTCCCCGCAATGAATCATAAACGGTCACCCTCCCACTCGTCTCTCTGTGTGAAAACACACCGAGCGTCCTCCGAAGGCTTTGGTTGTCTAGCTTTTCAACAGGAAAAGGTGACGGCTAAACACCCCCAGACTGTCTCCCACCTCAGGATGGAGACATTAAAACATTGCTGAGCACCCATACACAGTAGATGGCGCTAGATATTACAATAGGCAGATTTTGAATACGTGCAAAAGATTTTTTCACATGTTTATAGCAGTTTCATTGTTATTTATATACTATATTGTGTATGCAGTGGTGGAAGATAAGCACTGCAATATAAGAATACTCCATTGCAAGTAAAATACCAGTGTTGAAATATTACTTAAATTATTAAACTTACACGTACTCATGATTCAGAAAGATGTCTCTTGTCAGTGTTGAACTATGATACTGTGTTATTACAGATGCATTCACGTGTAGCATTACTTGCACTTTTAACAGTGTGTCACATGTTATCAGCTCTGGGTTGTAAATTCAATCTTAATCCGTAAAGTAACTAGAAAATAAAGCTGTTGGATACAATTATTGTAGTGGAGTAAAACGTACAATAGTTTAATAGTTAAGTAGAAGTAAAGAAAAAATTACAATAAGCAGGACTTGAGTGACTATTGCACCACTACATAAAGTATGTTCAACACATCTATGGGGTACTGAACCACATACAAAACGTACTTATATAATGTATGTTATTCAATGTTGTTTGACATGTTATTGTGAAAAACGACCATCTTATTGAGCGTTTGTGTAATCAGTATCCCGTAATATATGATGGCGGTGGTTAGTTAGCGTGATTAGCAGTGGCTCCACTGTAAAGATTTAGGAGACGTGCTGCTCTGAGACAGAGACAATCACGCCAGAGAGCTGTGCTCTATCGACACATGAGACAACGGAGGAGTGGCCACGTCACGGTCCCCCGGTTCACATGCACCGTCGTCCGGTGACGTCCCGAGCCACCGGGAAGTAGTTGCAGCCTGATAAAAAAAAAAAAAGACCCAGAGATGGGTGGTCCGTTTTTAAATCCCCGCGTGCCCATTGGTGGAAACCATAGGTGTGTCAGGGGGTGTGCGTGCCGCGTCTCCGTCAGTCCCTACGTTATTTCCTGCAGAGAGAATGAGCGGAAGTTTGACCGCGCGCCGGGACGCGACGCATCAAGTTTTACCAGCAGAGCTGATCGGGGATCTGAGCGTCGGAGCGTCCCGGGACCGAGGGGCGTCCATGCCGTCAGCAGCATCTGGAAATGCTCCGGATAGCATCCTCTGAGGTAATTCACAACCTTCACTTGAAGCTCTGCTATGTTATGTAAGTGTGACTATAAGCTTACTTTCCTGTTGTCTGAGGAGAATTAACAAACTTTTATCGTTCAGGGTCCGGCGTGGGGTTACAGTTGTATGACGCCTGAGCAGAAAGTAATGCTGCATGAGTGGATTTCTCAAAAGACTATATAGCCTACTGTTATATAATAGCTGTAGGCTTCTCGCTCCTATGCCTGCATGAAGAAGAAAGCATGTAATTGTTCTCAGTATGTGTGGCGAATGAGCCCCACATGAACTTCCTGACTGCTCGAGCCCGCACCTGCTTTTGTAATAAAACCACACCCCCCCCCCCCCCCCCACACATGGTGTGAAGAAATGCTTCTTTCTGAGAGGAACATATCTTTCTGTTGGCCATAAATTCCATCTTCAAACTGATTTCCATTTCCTTATCTGTGCAGCATAGTGACAAGTCAACACGACCCTTCTGTAAAGCACAACTTGTTTTAATCAAGATGTTTGTTTTGGGTCTCCTCTGCTGCAGATTTGTTGGTATGTGAGGCACATGGATGACCTTGTTGTTGCAGAGACTTAAGAAGGTATTAGAAAGGTCAAATCATCTGATCCTGATTCGGGGCTTCCGACGGGGGGATTGGGGGGTGTACGTTTTCTTTCTTTTCTCTTGATTGTATCCTCGCTGTTATCTGTTAACAAGCTGTTGTTGAGTTCAGCTGACTGCTCTCAGTGCAGTTACTGTTTCCTCTTCTCCTGTGACCTAAAGATAGAGCCTCGCTGTCTGGGATTATAGTTCCTCTGGGAATTAAAACACAATGTTCTTTGATGTGATGGGGAAACATGGGCTGGTCCAGAGTCATCTACGAAAGAGCCAATGAAGTCATATCAACACAGTTTAGGAGTTAGTCGTCAACCTAGTTTTAAGCAAGGCTATAGTACATGAATGAAAAAGGCTCAAGTTATACAGACCAGGTGTGTTCATTAGAAAGCTGTCAGCATCAACGTATTCACTTATTGAATTCAATAATGAAATAATGAAAGGGAAACAGAGGGAACAGAACTTGCGTCAGTGCAGCTTTCGGCATTCAATTAATAACTATTTTCATAAGGGATTAACCTGCAGATTATTTTCTAGATTTAAGCCATTGTTTGGTCTGAAAAACATCATAAAAACAGTGCAACAATGACCCAAATATTCAATTTACTCTAAACAATTCTCACCTTTAAAAACCTGGAACCATAAAATGTTTGGCATTGTTGCTTGAAACGTTTTCAAATGAGCCTCCACATAGTTGCAGGATTCATTTTCTTCCAAAACACAAATTGATTATTGGACTTTGGTTGCAGCTCTGGGTGCAGGTGCAGGTCTGGGCTGTTGACGTCCCCGGGGTCCTAGCACCAGTGTGACTGGTTCCTCATGTGGAGCCAGGACCCTCTCACCCTACAGTTTATCCCATTCCTTTTCCGTTTGGATCTGTGCAACTGTCAGTGCTCAACACGTTCTGCAAGTACATTATTAAACATAATAACCTAATACCTGTTCTCCAACAGTCCACTATCTCCACACACATCACTATCGAATTAGTCATTACTAATAAATAACTTCAATTTCATATTCCTCTCCTGGACATGGCTCTCTTTGGATACCGTTTGGACAAAACGGTAATTTTACCTCGCAGAAGACGGGAGTTGCTGGTCTACGGCTGCCTCGGTCCGTGAGTTAGTTTGTGTTATTGTTTGACTTTGGTGAATCTGAAATAACCAAATTCACACAATAATACAAACGGACCGACGACACCTGCATTATGCGAGGGAAAATTACTGTTTTAGGTGGACCTCTTTTTTTTTTTTGGTGTCTAAAGTATGTTTTGCTGCTGTCAGCAGTACATTACTTTGCTCCATGTAAGATCAGACACTGTCAGAAAACGGTATCAATCAATGTCGAGGAGAATTCTATTGCAGTTTTAATAGAAGCCGTCTCTTTGTTGCCGACTCACTCCTCAAAATCTGCCGATGATCTCGTAGGTCGTGAATTCCTGGCAAATAAAATGGAGAAATGCTGCAGCTGTGAGAATCCACAGAAGAGAGTGCAGAAAAGCTGAGCGTGAATGGAAAAAAAACACTTTAAACTCCAGACTACAAAAAGAGACCAGGCAAGACAATCCTTTTTACTCAGACATCATCAACTAAAAATAACTATGCACTCACTTTCGTTTTGCACTCATGGTTATCTCTCTTAAAGTTGTTATTGACCTCCGACTAAACACACTCTAGTGAGACGTCATTTCTATGCTATTGGAACTCTGCTGCTTCGTTCAAAACAGCTGATCATAAAATATTGCTTTCTGGACTAAAAACAACTGGGCTGGTCTTTCACGCACGGTCCTAGAGCCCTACGAGACGGGGAATATGGCTCCATATCCGAGAGGCCTAGCAGAAATCTTAATATTGATACAGATCGAGAATTTCATTTTGGCAAACTAATTCATGTGTTCATCTCAAGTACGTTAGACTGTGGTGTAATGGTCTTTTCTCAGGACTAGACCATCTCAAGACTTAAGAAAGCTGAACACATTACACCGATGCTCAGTTTCTCTGCACTGGCTACCAGTCAGTTATAGAATTGACTTTTAAGTTACTGCTGGTTGTCATTTAATGGCTGAATACATTTCAGACCTACTTATTTTTTCTGCATAAGTGTAGGCTTATGGTCATGCACTCTCAAAACATCTCATTTTAAAATTCCTAGTAAAGAGACATCCATGGCTAGAGATGCAGGGGGACACAATGGGTTCATTTTAAGATGAACTCAATGCACTGAAGTATAAATGTAGTTATTGTGCTGCAAGAGAAATGCATTTGCACAATCCGCCCCTTGATGACGATTTTATTTTATTTTTATTGCAAAGCAGCTCGACAGACCAGTCAGACATCAGTTAGCTGCTTCAGTCTGTACGGCCTCTACAGTGAAGTCTACATGGTACAACATACTTTAGCTATGAGGCTTTTTACACTCTCACAGATTTCCCACTTAGGCCTAAACGACTTTGGCATGCTGTCCAGACCTGTCCTCTGAAATGCTGCAACCCTAAGACTAGATAAACAAGAACAAACATGTTCTGATTTATCACGTCCTCTCTGTCTGGCCTGTATGCACAGATGAAGACAGCGTATAACCAACCCACTTAAAGTCGGTGGTTCTCAACAGCGAAAGTTTGAAGTTGCACAATCTCATGTCAGCCAGTGTTTTTTCCATGCTGGGCTTACAGATGTAAGCAGCTGTGTAAACTGCGATTTTACATTTGAGCTCACATGAGGTCTGTGAAGGCCCCACAGCCAAATCTCTCTGTAGATTAGATCAGAGATAAAGTTGCTGATTCCTGCCTTGATGGTATAACGTTGTTAGAATTCTGACACACATCAAATGTTATTGTAATAATACAGGAGCAGAGGTCAGGCGGAGAGAATTCCCCTCTTCTTTTAAAAAGCAGATTCCTGTTAGTCTGCCTTTAACCTACAATTTGCTTGTGATCACATTATTACTAATACAGGGACGTTTTACAGCATAATGCGTTAAATCCTAGTCTGTAATCTATAGAACAACAACGGCAACATCTGCCGCGATGAATTACTGGAAGTTGGGGGAAGCGTTATTGAACATGAGCACTGGTGCTGTGATGTTGTGGGATGGCTCTAACAGATGTCCTTTACCCCGCTGTGAGCAGCTGAGAGCTCCACCAAACTCCCTCCCACACATACTTTTTAAGATCCACTCCGAGCGGACGGGCAGCCAGAGGAATAGCCGGACACTGAGTTCTTTGTTGAACGTAACGTAACAGAGAGAAAGTCACTTAAAGCACGGTATGTACTCTTTGTCTCTTTGGAGCATCAGAGTCGGTCAATAAATAAGATACAGAGCTTTGTAACAAACTGCACACTGTGTACTTTGGCTGGAATTTAATCTGTGAATAATGGGCCGCTGCTGACTCTACGGGCAAGGTTCACTTATTAAAAAAAGCACCGTCACATTATGAACTTACCTCTAGCATTAGTGGCACAAGAGTTGTACCTGTCCCCACTGCATGACTGATCTTCATTTGTGCTTTCATGACATTTAACTTCGATTTATTCATGTTTGTGATGTTTTATCTGAAAGAGAACAAACCAGGTCCAAGCACCAGGGAATAAACGATAAGGTAAATCTTGTGATGCACTTACTGCTGGTGCTGACATCTTTAAACGGTGTGTTAGAGAACTTTAGGCCATCACACATAGAAATGCAGAAGTATTAGGAGTTTTGAGTTAAGTATTTTTAAGTTACATGGCTTGTTCACGGAAAAGCTCCCGACTGTGTCGGAGCGGACATATTGAATCATTTTCCAAAAGCAAAAAAATCCCTTTAGGAGTTTGCACCCAATCTAAGGGGTCAGGGGTTTTTCCAGAGCTGGGCTCTCAACCAATCAAATGGCTGCCTCAAGATTTCAGTTTCTTTATCACTCATTGTCCTCATTTGTATTCTCTCTCCCCTCTTATCACAGTCTGGTGAGTGAGGGGTTGTTCCTCCCAGGTTTGGCTTGATCTCCACCATGGCCAGGGATCTCTTTAGCCCCCCATCCCCACTCGGGGATTCCCTGCTCGACAGTCCGCTGTGTGGAGACCTGATGGAGGATCTTCGGGACATCTCCCAGTCTATAGGAGACGACACTCTGGGATTTGATTTCCCGCTGTACCAGAGCACCGGCTCAGGGTCCGAGAGCTCCATTGCACTGGGTGAGTAGTCAAGTGGCCTCATGGGTGGAAGAAATGGTCGCTGGGTACATGATCAGTCACGTCAAATAGTTACAACACTGACCTTTTGAGCCTTTGGCTCCATTGAGCCTAACGAGGCCTTTTGTAAGAGACTGCCTGTCTGACTACAGAAGATTAGATACAATTAATTTCTCTCTGTGTCTACCAATTGATGATGTTGTCTCCAAATTCCTGAGCAGCACTTGAAAAAAACACAAAGACACAAACTAAAAAAGCCTCATTACGAATTACCTAATATTCTCATGAGGCCTGTTTAACAGGAATACTCATTTTCCGTCAAGGGAAAAAGATGAATTCATCCTGATCTATTGAACAGATATCTGGTTTTCGCCATCATTGAGATGGTTAATTTGGTTGTCAAGAGTCCAATATCACTATTGTTCTGATTGGTTTAAATCCCCATTATAATGCTGTATGCAACAATAGATCAGGGGTTTGTTTCCCTTTGTTGTGACTGGTTGTTCAGTATGTTTTCTTGGTATTACAGATGTTTGTAACATAAAGAAAATAGTTATTTTTATAGCCCTATAAGTATAAGTATGAAACTAACCCTACAGCCAGCAGCTGGTTAGCTTAGCTTAAAGACTGGGAAAAGCTAGCCTGAACACCTAAACCTAAAGATCACGAATTAGTCTGTTAAATCCGTACAAAACAGTTAGCTCAAAAACATTAGCTTCTGTTAAGCTAAGCTAACTGGCTGCTGACTGTTGCATTGTTGTGAGTCCTCCTGAAACATACAGAATGTGTGGTATCAAAGGTTAGCCCAGTGACATCACTCGCTGTTGCCTCCTTTCTGCTCTGTTGTCTTGCTGTAGACACCTTGACCCCAGCCTCCAGTCCGTCGTCGGGGGTGTGTGCGGCAGCGCCGAGTCCAGAGGAGAGCGCCAGCCCCCTCAACCTGGAGTGCCGAGTGTGCTCAGACAAGGCCTCAGGCTTCCACTACGGGGTGCACGCCTGTGAGGGCTGCAAGGTGAGAGACGTGGGACTAAAACAGGCCCAGCGCAGCCAGTCAGAGCACATATGGTATGCATGTACTGACATACTTTAGACATCAAAGTGAGAAAGGACATAGAGGTCACACAAAAATATGGAGGTAAACATACAGACAGACACAATCAGACGGGTGATAACGTGCTGCAAAGGCAAATGTGTGTATTTGTGTACACGTGCACATTACATGCCTGCGCCAACGCACGCACACCCAAAACAAGCTCGGCATGCGGAGGCGCCTGACCTGGAGGCCAGTGGAAAGTTTCTGAGACACACAGCCAGGTCATGTGAGGTGGGGGACGTGGTGGCCTTGCTCAACTTGTCCACCTCTCCGCTGCTTGGCACCGAGCCTGACTGAGTGACGTTAACACACACACAAGCACCAGTACACACATGGAGCTGTTGCTGGCACAGAGCCCTGCTCTGCTTATTACTAAATATGACCTTCATACAGAGTCATCTTTGGGATTTATTGATAAGAGGAATTTGGTTTGCATACAAATGTTTAATCATAATAAAGGTATCCGTCAGGCCTGAAACAGTTCAGCTCCCCAGGACAGACAGAACTAGAGGACTTGTAACTGAGACCACTGGGTGTGTTAAAAGCATTAAGGATCAACACTGCCAAGTCATGTGAGGTCGTCTCGTCGTAATCTCGTACTTCTCTGAGCCGACCGCAGGTTGCTGCTGCTAATCTGAGCCTTTGTTTGCTATTCATGCATGACTTTTTAACCTGTGCCTGCTTTTAAAGGTTTCTCCCATCAGCCACAGCTGACAGTGTTGTGGTACCACTCCTTCCTTTGAGGTTAGACAGAGTTGCTACTGGTGTTCTCCTCTTTCTGTTTCTTACATAATCACCCCTTTTGCCCTGCTGGAGAGAATCTGTTTTTTCACTCCTCTGGACAGGCACTGTGCCTTCAGTTTCACTCTAATCCATTGGAGACACTTTTCCGTCAATTCTGTCAGTTGCACAATGCACATGTGCTGCAAAACAAGCCATCTCCCTGCAAGGTTAAAGTGTTATGACCCACATGTCATTCATCAGAATCAACACAAGCTACTCTTGATCTTGTCGGCCCCTGAGTCAGGCCGCTGCCACTCTGAAGTAGGGACACTGACACTTTTGGACGCTGCACATGTGAGGGGAGTATTTTGACACTCACTAAAATGCTCTGACTGATGATATTGTGCCGTCATGGAAAAATCTGGCTTTGTGATATGTAGCAGTCGCAGTGCACGCTCGACGCGCTCCGCGTATCACTTTCAACACCTCGCTTTAAGAGAGGAGCTTCCAAGTCGTGGGAATGTGAATGGAATGTGCTGTCATGCTATGGTGCGAGGGATTCAATATGAAGCGATGGTCGGTGTATCGTTTGTACGGGACGTCTGGAGGAGCAGGGCGGTTGTAGAAAGCCTTCAGTAATGGGAAACACATCTACCAGCCTAAAGTTATTTTGAATTGGTGCGCCACCAAGATGCCTGAATTAAAACTTTTCTTTCGGTTTCACTAGAAGACATTTGCCCTTAAGAAAGCGTTCAATACATCTCTTTGATTACATCTATAGTTAAAGTACTGGTTGTGTCACTGTCTGTGCACCCATACACAGACAAGCAAAGACATGCACGCTGCACGCTGCACGCTGCACACATCTGTTTTCTCCTCATGGGGAGTTCTGTTGTTTTGTAATGTGTTTTTGATGACTATCATATGCCTGGACCCTTCACATTTCTCCCCTCTGTGTTTCCATGATGAATACATCCAGTTCTCCCCACAAATGGTTTGAAACACCACAAAGAGTGGTGTGAGACACATAATAACCCTCAATAACAACGTGTCTTCAACATAAAGGCAGACAAGCCCTTCTGTAAGATGATGGCCGACGTATAGCGTGACCGTGTGGCTCCAGATATATTGCCAGAGAATCTATGTTGGCTTTTCGACAGTGAGGGATGAGGAATGCTCTGACTGAAATTTCAGTGATGCACATAGGTGCGTGAAAGGATTATATGTTTCAGTTTGACATCTTTCAGCATGTGTTGGCCCACTGCTCTGTATCCCAGTATCGCTCTTTAAATATAGCAAATGGGTGGGTCATTTCTGACCTGGAAGGCATAACGGAGTGTAGAGACCTGAGACGCATCAGGAGGGTTAACCTCCTTATGCGCTGAAGTACCACAAGAGTATGTAACCTGATCGTATGATCTTCAAATGACAGCATGCGTCGTTCTGTGTCTACCAGGGTTTCTTCAGGAGGACCATCAGGCTGAAGCTGGAGTATGATAAGTGTGAACGCAACTGCAAAATCCAAAAGAAGAACCGCAACAAGTGCCAGTACTGCCGATTCCACAAGTGCCTCTCTGTAGGCATGTCCCACAATGGTAAACCTACAACTCAGTTTGAAGCATATCTGTGTACTGTAACAGTAGTACAAGGAGAGAAGAGCCATGAAGTCACTGAATGGACTCGCTAACATCAGTTACACAGCATTCTCTTGCTGTGGGTCATACCAGACCAAGTTAGGCTCTATCAGTAAAATACTGGGTATAGAAATTTGAGCAAGCGTGTGTTTTATTTCTTCTGAATTTAACTTTTAATTAATCTGCAAGAGAGATGGAAAAAGTGTGTTCCATTATCTTTAAAAAAAAGTCTTGCTTTAAAATGTATATTAGCTCAATTGATGATATAGCAATGAAAGCACGTGCAAGTATTTGCCATGAATGCAGTTACACAAATCTCCGCTCACCACGTCTTCAGCCGACACCGTGGTATGTGTTCTCAACAACAGGATGTGTCCTAATGTGGTTTGGCTCCAGATCAGCGTGCTGTACATTGACAGGGTTTTTATAGCACAGCGTCCTGCTCCTGCCGGAGCCTGCTTGACTCTGACAAAGCACAGGCCCATATAGCTCCACATCTGGCCCGTCAACTGCACTGACTGCTGAAGGGTCATTGGGTTTGTTGCAATGGCCTCCCACCGCAGACAGAACGTTCAGTAACCTGAGAGGAGGACGACATGTTGTCCTCAGAAGAGAGGGAAGAAAACATAAGGCACCAGATCTGTTGGGGGCGAATACTTGTGTGTGTGTGTGTGTGTGTGTGTAGGAAGATATGTCGGATGTCTCTGTGTGGAGTCTCTGTAAACTAACACAGCTACTATTTGAAAACTTTTCTCGCTTTTGTGCTGATGATGAATGTTTCTATTCACCAGCCATCCGGTTTGGTCGCATGCCTCAGGCGGAGAAGCTAAAGCTAAAGGCAGAATGCAAGATGGTGGAGGAAGAGGAGGCAAGCCCCATGCTGACCGACCACAAGACTCTGGTCGGGCAGATCCACGAGGCCTACATGAAGAACTTCAACATGAACAAGGCGAAAGCTCGGCTCATACTCACCGGCAAGACCAGCAAGCCGGTACAGTAAAAAAAAAAACATATTCTTTATTATGTATCTCTGCTAGATAAAGAATAACCTCGCCGACCGATGTTTTCTCCTCCGTCTTTCCCCGCAGCCTTTCATCATTCACGACATGGAGACGTTCCAGCAGGCAGAGAGAACGTTGGCGGCCCAGGTGGGGAACAGTGACTGTCCGGAGCACGAGAGCGGCGTTCGAGCTGGGGATGTGGTTCTGGCCACAGGGTGTGTGGAACTGCAGCAGAGGGAGGCTGAAGCCAGGCTCTTCCACTGCTGCCAGAGCACCTCGGTGGAGACGGTCACAGAGCTGACGGAGTTCGCCAAGGCGGTGCCCGGTTTCCAAGACCTGGATCTGAATGACCAGGTGTGTGTCTGCCGTGATTCCATGTGATAAGTAGAGGAAAAAGTAGTTTACTCACCGTGAACCAAAGAGGTTTGTGTTCATGTAGTTACGGACACATAAAAAACATTTGCAGGCACATCGGAGTCATGCTTCGGCCTTCTTACCTGCACTTTCAGGTGACTCTCTTGAAGTATGGCGTTTATGAAGCCCTCTTCACCCTCCTGGCCTCCTGCATGAACAAAGACGGCCTCCTGGTGGCCCGGGGTGGAGGCTTCATCACCCGAGAGTTCCTCAAGAGCCGGCGGCGGCCATTTGGCGACATGATGGAGCCCAAATTCCAGTTTGCCACACGCTTCAACTCCCTGGAGCTGGACGACAGCGACCTGGCCCTTTTTGTGGCTGCCATTATCTGCTGCGGAGGTGACTGACAATTCTATTTTTGAAGTGCACAAAGGGTGCAAATTTGCACAAAAACAAATCTGAATCCTCCTTGTATGTTTCTCTGATCCCTTCCCTCCAGATCGCCCAGGCCTGGTGGATGTGCCTCTTGTAGAGCAGCTGCAGGAAAGCATTGTTCTGGCTCTCCGGCTCCACCTGCTGGCCAACCACCCGGACGACAACTTCCTCTTCCCCAGACTGCTGCAGAAACTGGCCGACCTCCGGGAGCTGGTCACCGAGCATGCTCAGTTGGTGCAGGAAATCAAGACGACAGAGGACACGTCGCTGCACCCGCTCCTGCAAGAGATATATAGGGACATGTACTGAGTAGATAGCACATGGTCATGAACTGGGGACATGTATTCTAATATTTATGTATGCCACTCAAAACTGGGTGTTCATAAATATTTACTGATACTATCATGCACATCAATGTACTGTAAGTAGTATGTCGTGCAGCTCCTGATGCTGCACACTGCTGGGATCTGCCGTGGAAAGGCAGCTTTTGTAGGTGGAGTGGCTGCTTCAATGAAAGGAGACACAGTGGGGAACAAACCTGTGTAGAAATATTTTTTTAATGCATTGATTTGAGAGCACCCAATCGCTATGGATTGGGTGCTGGATGCCAGCTTTTATTCTACCGACTGAACAAAAGCTAAATAGGGAGTAGACTTTGCAAGTTTGCCTGACATTTAAAATGGGTGTACACATATTAAAGATATCCAGACATGACTGCTGCAGTCATGGACGCACTGATGCTAAATATGGATCTTGAACATAAGTTCAAGTGTGGTAAAAGAAGCAGACAAGTTGGAGAAGTTATAACATTTGAATCCTTAAAGGTAACTGAAATGTTCGTTGTGCAATAGGCAACTCGATATAAAAATATTCCTATTATTTTGGATATTTAGTGCATGTGATATGTTAATTCAAATCAATTGGATTAGGTTACGCTTTGTCATGTCCTTTCATTGTGTATTAATACCTTATTGAAATCAGCCATGTCTCACTCAATCATTTTGAGTGTAGGGTTGAAGAAACACCTGCATCAGTATTCATCATGTGCCATAATGTTTCAATGCTGGAGCTCATATTTCCTATACTTTGATCACACATTATGCATTCACCACACCACAAAACAGACGTCTATTCAGTGTTGGATCAGGGAATATTATCACATCATGAATCAAGCAACCTTACTTCTACTGATGGCAGCCATCATTTGAAAATATTGTAATTTCATGTGTAATATATTTATTTTAATCCTTAACCTACTGCTAAAAACTAAAAAATGACAGCACACCTCAAACGCAATAATATGTTAAGCTGGTTTATGTTTTATTTTGTAAATATAACAGGAATGTAGTTGCCACAGTGAAAGTGTCCACTGACAGTAAAACCTCAAAAAGAGGAGCTTGTTGCCTCATTTGCTGCGTTACACTTCACCTCCCGATGTAGTATTGTAACACTGTTTCGTGTCAGAATAAAACCGTTTATATTTTGTATCATGTAGTGTACAATAAGAAATACATTTGTTGTTTCAATAAAATGAATCACGTCATGTGGTAGTTTAAAATAAACTAATATATTTAACTTTTATTTGTAATACCCTGACTTATTTACCTGTCTGATGATATCTGTTCAAATTCCTTAGCTAAGATTTTTCACTGCACATATGAGATGTCATAGCAGGAAAAGCACAGGTGGAACTAATCATGTTAACGACAGCTTTGTTCCATTTAAGTCTCATTGTAAGCCAGTAATGTGATTAATTACACCTGTGCTTTTCCTTTAACGGCATATTGAGGGCTGCTGTAAAATGTATTATCTAAGGATTCTATTTTTACTATGGAAATAATCCATGTTATCAATTTCGGCTGGTTCACTACACTTTCATATTTGCTATAATAATATATATCAACCCACATTCGTTTGAAGCATCCTAATACTGTGATAAACTATACAATTGTATTTATATACAGTACTTTATCTATACACGGTCTTAGCATTTTGCATCCCCGGTCCATTAGGGGGCGCTAAAACGTTATGAAACAACATGGCTGGACTCGATGCGAAAACCAGGAAGTGACTTTTTTCTGCTCCTCGGCTTCGAAAGATGGAGCAAACTACAAGCCTTACCCCTCAAAAAACATTTACATGCCAGTTGTGTGATTTAAGTAGCCCCTTTACTTACTACGGCCAGAAACCACCAAACACCAGAGCCATTGTGTAAGTGGACATTAAGCCAAGCGCTCCTGTTAGTGCTCTGGAGCTAGCTATGCTAAAGCTAACGCTGTTAGCTAGCTGCTACGTTACGTGCCTGTAAAGTTATAACGACGTTAGACACACAGCGAAATTAACCCTACAGCTGTTATCCGTTATATGTATAGTCTGTCTTGAAATTTGCATTTATGTCTGCTTGTGTCGCCCAACAGGCTGCTCGAGGAGTGTTTTGTAACCCAGGACCCCTTCAGTCCGGACAAGGAAAAGTTCCTTGTTCTGGGCTCTACCTGCAGCCTGTGCAGCACATGTGTTTGTGTTGGACCGGTAGGTTGTCTTAAAATCGAATTGCTTCAGTCTGTTTTTGCCACAGATTAAATATGTGATCGTGTAATTCAGGTTATCAAATAATATCGTCATCCACAGAGACAAAGTAAATACTCAGGGTCCTCCTCATCAAACCCAAACTGAGCTCCTGTGACAGTTTTCCACTTGTAGGTCACTGGCGATTAAAATATGCATCTGTGGTTTAGATGTTTTCCTCAGATAACTTTGCAATCATGTGGCGTTTATATGCGCTGGGTGAACTTCATGACTGATGCCCTTGAAATCAGTTGATCCAGCTTCTCAAGTAGATCGTCTTTCCATCTTGGACTAAATGTGACTAACCATCCATTGCTGATATGAAAACCGAGCATTGATGCTGCACTGTGCTCTTCTCTGCTCTCAGGACTGCAGTCTTTTCTACACCAAGAGGTTCTGCATGCAGTGTGTGAACAAGCACTTGAAACAGTTCCCACTTCAGATCCAGGCTGAGCTGGCCAAGAAGAAGCCGAGCTCCAAGTCTGCCATCTCGTGACATCGGACGAGAAGAGGTCCATAACATGAGAAACGTTTGGTCATTTAAAGAGTCCCAAATGTGCCACGCTGCTTTACCAGAACTCTTCATCAAACCCATACTGAACTATACTGCAAAAACGGCGAATGAAAAATGAAAACATCCTGTAATTTATTGCCATTGATTTTATTTTGGTGGAAAATTAACACCACACATCAGAACAACACTAGATCATGCTTTTGTCCAGTCTTCAGGGTGTTATTTATTTGTTTCTAGAGAGTTTTATAGAAGCAGCAAGTGAAAAAGGCTCTGAATACAACTCTGTTTTCATGTACGTGCACAGTTGCCCAACAGTAGCTCCGAATTTCCTGTTAAACAAACCCCCCCCCCCCAAAACTGTTCATTGCTAATATCTGATCCCGTATGTCTAGGATGTTCAATTTGGCCCATCGCTTGTTCAGCCCGATTCAGCACTATTTTTAACACCACTATTACAACTCAAGATGTGGAAGTAATAACATTTTCCAAGACGGGTTGCTGGGCAGATTAAAAACAGATTAATTTCTCCACTGCTCTTGCAAAGTGAAAAATTAATAAGTCACCTACAATTTATCTTTGTACCTGATGAATAATGCCTGTTGTGCAATATTTTAACACCTTTTTTACGAGGAAAAAAAACGTTTATTATTTTTCAGCAACACACATTTACAGGACTAGTTATCTAACTAAAGACATCCTTTTTTATGGGTGCATCGCTGTTATCCCTCTCATCTCTGCAGACGGTGCACCGCTAACTTCTGTGAAGTCAAAACATCGTTTTTCTGTGTAATCTGAAACTATAAAAAATAATTACGCTGTGACCTTTCTTTCTCTTTTGCTTTGTGACTGTTATCAAAATGAATGTGTAACTGTTTGTTTTAGTGACAGAATGTGCTGCAGTTGCATCATTAGTTACTCCCATTTCATCATTTTCAAAGTACACACTCTACAGTATAACCTGACCCAAACAGAGTGTTCTCTCGCCCCATTTCTCGCTTGCCATTTAATCATCTTGATCACAGTCTGTTCTGATCTCAGGGATGCCTCTGTACAACACCGTGCACGGTTTGCAGCAGCATAAACACATTATGGATTAAGTGTGATCCCGGTGATAACATTGATACAACAGATGGCCTCGCTGTTTTCATCACGAGATGTTTGACGTTTCCAGGCCTAATTGAAACAGCATGGCCTTTAAGGCAGGCCCAGTGATTTGTTTTTCTTTCTTTCTGGCAAATGCTGAAGAGGAATGCAGAGCGACATTCGCTGTACAGTTTAAGTTGGGACATCGTGCACTCCTGGGGCACAAGGAGTGCTCACTATTACAGACGCATTCACTCCGTTATCTCGGATTCCTGTGCAGCTCTGGGACGTACAGAACATCTAGTCCATAAATTAGGCCAGCTGGAAACCCCACCAGAGGGAAATGGTGGTGAATTTAAAGGTCTTTTTTTTCTTCTTCTTTTAAAGCTGCACCACTCTTTGTGCCCCTTTAAATTCCAAGCACACACAAGCAATTACAACCAGTGATGCACACAAACCACCTCCGTGGCACCACTGGCAAAGTCTGACAGCGATAGGCACCGTGCCAATGGTGACGGAAGGCTTTCTGCTATAGAGAGCTGATGTCATCGGATGCCAGGAGGCACATTTGTGCCTTTTTGTTGTTGTGTTCCTGCATAAAACCCTCATTCTAGTGTCTCATTGGCCTCCAAATAGCCTTGAAATTGTAGCTGAATGTACGTACGTGCCTAAACCAGTTAAGTGACACCAAATCAGATCACGCAGCGATATCTGTCAGCACTCGCACAATTGATTCCTCTGATTGTATTACCAGCCCGGAGCAAGACCTCACACTAAACTCCTGCAGTGAGATACAGCTGTTTCTATTATTGTGTTCTTATCACATTTTGTTTTTATTCAAGACATTTTACTGTGCATGAACACAGAGATACAAATGACAGTTACTGAAATCCAATGATATCTATGACCTGTGTTCAGCTCATGTCTGACCTGATGCCTGCTGTCATAAATGAAGTACTAATGGAGAGCATGATGAGCACCCATTTATAACCACAACCTGTGTTCCTTTTGTTCTCGAAGTATTTAGCTAATCCAACAGATTAATTGGGTCATATTCATGTGTAGAGTAGATCCAATCCAGTTCTGTGTTGTTGCCCTGTTCGACTTTAAGAGAGCCCAGTGGGCGGTCCTTGTGCGCAGACCAATGAATCGCCTTCTCTGTTTAAATAGTCCTTGATGTCAACTTTTTCTTCTTCACTCATTGCTGCCCCTAACGCCATGTTGGCTGTTATGACTTGACTTGTTGTTTTCATCAGCTTTACTACGGACTTGACAGGAGTGGCTCTCTTAAACGCCCCTGCGCCCTTGGAGACACTTTATCACATTTTTTCGTTGTTGCGCGGACGCGTTTTGGATGATACGCGCGGAGTATGCACGCATCATCCCCGTGACTTTGCATCATTTTAAAGGAATACTACGTGGAAATAGAAGTTTGAAAGGGGGGTTTGCCTGTTTGTTTGTGTATATTTCACCCCCCCCCCCCCCCTTGTCATATGTGCAACAAGATGTCAGAAGTTCGCCTTTCTAACGCGAGCCCGACGGTGGAGAGGGTGGATGCGCGGCAGCCGGACAGCGCCAGACCGTCGGTCCGCAGAAACCTCTTCGGCAAACCCGACCCGGAGGAGATACGGAGTTACGTGGCGGCTTCGATCCAGCGAGATGTCCAGGGTTTTACGGAAACGTACAACTTCGATCCCGTCAACGACAGGCCGCTCTCTCCGCGCAATTACGACTGGCAAGAGGACCGCGACGCACCGGAGTTTTATGTCAGGGAGCCTCACGGGAGACAGGAGGAGAGGTCGGCTCAACGAGACCGAAACGGTTCGAGGAAAAGAGGTTCGGGAGCTTCAGGTGATTTGCCACTTTGACTTACTCTGAAGGGCTGCTTGCGCATTACTGTGCCGCTATGCGGAGGCGCCAAGCACCAGTTGTGTCCGGGGTTCAACCGTGGCTACGATCGGTCGATCAGCCAAATAGAAGTGTGCAGGAGCGAGACGCGGACGCAGAATATCATTACAGATGTTGAAGTCATTTAATATATGTTAATATTGAGGGTGGCAATGTAATGCAGGTTTGGTAGTGGGACCAAAGTCGCGCAGTAATTACATTATAGTTTTCACATTTAAAAAAAACTAAACTCGGGCTGTTCACGGTAGTAAAATATTCTCTCCGACGATATCAGGTGCTTTTTTTAAAGGGGACGTGCAGCTCTACACATAAACAGCCTGACAACTTTTCTACGTGTGTGTGTGTTTTTTTTGTTGTCTGTCTGTCAGGATCCTGCTCCAGCGAGTCTCAGAGTAAAAGGTCGCACACCGACAAAGATGATGATGATGAAGACCACGGTGCAGGAAGTCAGGCGGTAAAAGCCGCGGAGAAGAGACCCAGCAGGCCTGAGCAGAGCGCGGAGGTCCAGTGAAAAACAGTGCTAGGTTAGAAATCACTATCTCACTATTCCACTGTTATGAAGTCATTGGAATGGATGTCGATGTACGTGTTTCCAATGCGTAAAATACTAACGCTCGGCTGTTAATTTGGACGCCAATAGAGTTTGATGTACTTGTTTATCATCAGTAACGGTTGCAATAACGCAATTATGACCTGCACACAACACTTACACGTCATCAGCCCTCCAGACTTTCATTTTTTTTGTTTTTTTTTTCTTTCATCTTCCACAACCCCTTCGTGCTATGGCTGTTCTCCCTCTGCGTGTGTGTGTGTGTGTGCGTGTCTGCATGAGGGATATCAAGCATGAGCAACTGCTTTTTCAATTGCACCATTCAACAGCCTGTTTCCTCTTCATGTCCCACAGAGCGGGGAGACCTGTTGCTGGTGGAATACTGTAGCCTTTCTCATCATCTGACAGATGGGAGAGAACATATAAAAGCAGTCTTTTCCTATAGAAGGGAGGAGGAGAGGCTGCACAAGCACTGAATATGTACACTATCAAGTTTTGGCACTCATTTTAATTAAATTGCCTCAGAAGCAGCAGACAATGTAGCAGTGTGCAAATGGATTTTTGCTCATTTTTTTAATCTACTACCTATGTTTCAGATGTAGCACATAAAAAAAAAGCATATTATGCTTTTCATACTTTTGTTAAATGTATTTGAATAAGTGTGTGAATTTGACTCGGGAAGTTGCAGTGCAATTTTCAACAGAGAAATATTATTTTGTTTAAGTGGTCATATTGTATCATTCATTCAGGTAATTGATGTAAGTTAAAAATGCAGATTTCAAAAGTCAGGGTTATGTGGAAACAAAATGTCTTCACTTTTTCTATGGCTTTATTTGTCCCAGTGTTACATATCTTGTTTTTGAAGGCCCAGATGGCCACACTGTAAGTTGAGGTGCCATCTAACTGGGAACACTCATGAAAGATAAAGTTTACATGCAAATATGGTCTCCTTTTTCCCCCCCAAATTTTTCTTTCACAATTTTATTATATTTTAGTTGTTGTTTTTTTTACCAAAGTTTGTGCCTTTTGTTCGGGGGTTAGGGGAGGGGAGGGGGGGGTGGCAAAACTGCTGAGCAATATCCAACCAAATTTTAACAGTATTTGCTAATAATCCTAAGAATTAGCTTTTATTTTTGAATTAGGTAAATTCATATTTTAGTGCCTTTTGGGTCACATAATCTGCCCCATTTAATATGTGGTGCAGCCCAGGTTAACATAGATTAAATATGTTTAAATCCCTGGGCTACTTATTATGCAAATATGTGAATCAAAGATTTGTATTTGTGGTGTGGAATTCATGTGGAACATGTAATTGCACTATTTTTAATTTCTCCTTTTTGAGGGCAGAAAAACAAAGTGACACTTTCCTCATTTGGTGTAAAACTTTGAAGTGTACCTGTGTGCCTTTTTTCCCTTTTTTTTTCAAAAACACTGAAAAAAGTATACTAACTTATTTATGTTGAGCTTTTTGTTGTGGGTATATGTATAGCTTCCCAAAGCAACGTTTTTGTAAATATATATTTTCATTATTGTTTTTAAGAGAAATAAACTGTTGCAAAACTGAGCCTAATAATCGATTTTATATCCTGTGTTTTGTACTTTTTCTTTTCTTCTTCAACGAACAAGTTGATTGGTTAAAAAGCAACGCTGGTGTAGTAAATTCATGCGCTCACTATTTTTGATTGTAAAACACACAACAACTCCCTGCAAACACTTCAGGTTTAAAGCGATCCGCCCATGTAAACTGGCAGACAGCAATAATAATCACTATGATCACATAGTGATTATTATCGCTTACACAAAGACCTGCTGGAGATGCACCACGTTATTAAAGATGTTTAATGAGTTATTCAGTCTGAGGAATGACACAGCACTGATAGGATCAGAAACTACCATAACTTATCCACAATCTACCCACTAATAACCTCATGAACAAACGTACTGTCTGACATGTTCTATAATGAGGTTTAAGTGACCAGATACTACGTCCATTTTATTATGAGAATAATAGAGAATTTACTGCTGGGAACCTAACTACCGAAAGCATTTCTACACCAGTCCCATACTTTGCGAATAGGAACTCTATTTCCTACTAATACTTGGTATTTAGTAATATGTCTAATAATAAAATGATGTAATGTGTGTGGCTGAACTAAAACCCAGGACACTGTGTACAACTTGAGTGCAAACACAGCACCAGAGTGCAGGCTGTGACTGTGCTGAATCGTCTCAGCCCAGCTCTGCCTCCAAAGTTGAAAACAACAAAGGTATGTCCTGAGGAAAAGAGGGGGGAAAAAAAGATTTTAGTTATTGGCTTTCCCTGAGTCCAATCACAGTGGAGAGAAAAAAAGCAGACCACTTAGGAGCCAGCCAGTCAGAGAGCAGTGGGAGGGAGCTCCGGACAGTACAGGCTGTTCTTTTCATAAACCACACACACCACCCAATTAGTTTCATTGGCTGCCTCTTTCCTGTTGATACCGATGTGTAGGAGTCAAACACGGAGCGAGTGAGCGAGAGAGAGCTATTCCTATAACTCTTACTGGCTTTGACTGAGTCTGCAGTAATTAACAGTGAGCTCATGCCCTTTTTCTAAACTTTAAGAGAGGATTGCAACACTTTTCACACATTGTTTTCCTCTTTTTTTGACATCATACATTTATTACTTTTAAACACAGGACATGTTAAATGACAGCATAATGTTCTATCACCATTGCCATAATGCTGTCTTGGAAAGTACTGCAAATATGTGTTGTTATTAAGAAAACCCATAGTTCTTTTGGGCTGATCTGAATGCAATAGCGCCACCAAGTGGCAGTTTATGGAGCCCTTGACATTTACGTCATAACTGATCTGGGAAAAGTAGAAGCACAATTGACCCCTCGCAAAGCCCCGCCCCCCGCTTCTATTCTGTCAAGCTCTTAGAGTCACGATGGAGCCCATACTGCCACTAACTGCACTCCCTGCATTACTATTATCTACATTTTGGAAAAAGCTAAAAAAAAAAAAATTCAGAAAGAAGCAGACAATATACAATATGCTTTTGAAGGATTTATCCAGGATGTCAAACTGATTCAGCAGCGGAAACAGGTTAAAAAGATAAAGATAGAAGCTACAGCCTGCAGATCACAGTGTAAAAGGGAACCACAACATCACCTGGTGATCGGGACACAGGACAATGAAATTAAGGAACAAAAGCACAGAAGTGCTAACGCTAGTTAATGATGTGCTAACATACTCTCATATGTATATATCTCCTTCCAACCTCTCCGGGATCACGTTTACTGAATTTTAAACCACGATTACCTCGAAATCCACAAAACCAACCTGAAGATGAAGAAAAAGAAGAAGCTATCAATATAGGCTACGCCAATCTCCACCCAGCATTGTTTTTGCTGCTTATACATTTTTACCTCTGTTCCATCATTCTTCAACAGATAACATATATGGATGACCACAGCATTTTTTACATGCATTGTTTCTCTCTACAATTAAAGGAATTTAAAAGCGGCTTTGAAGACAATTATACATAGTGACCATTGAGCCCAACAATACTTTTTCCCTTTTTCTTTTTGGTAAATCAACTTCCAAGTGCATATTCAGTTCTCTCTATACAGCCATGATATCATCGGCTTTGCTCTATATTAATGTTCTAAATCCTTAATAAAGTACTTTTAATAAAAAAAACACTTTAATTAGAATGTGTCTATAACGTTGATGTTGCCATACTTGATGACTGTTTTATAAAAGCAATAGCTCATTTCATGTCATGATATATTGTGATCGTATCACAGCTAAGGGGATTGCCGAGCCACCTGTGAAATAATCACAACATATCACGGCCTGTTGTGAGCTATTGTTTAAATAACATCACATGCTTGTGATGCCAATTTCAATAAAATTTAAAAAAGTTTTCTTTATTTAAATGTAAATGTTCATTTAGAAAGTGTTTCTAACTCTACATTTACAGCATGCACACTAATCCTGTAAACCAAATAATCAAAAAGGTAAATGGAAAGCCTCCGGATACGTTTCCATTCAGTCACACCGGTCAGGAATCAGACATGGTAAAATGGCAGGTAGAGTACATTAAATTAACAAATTATGAGCCTCTCTTGTCCAGTTACGTAAAGTCTTTTTCATGAGGAAAAGTCTTACATGACTCGTGGCATTTAGCTGATGTTTGTTGCAAGTGACAGTAAGTTCTGGTCATTGAAATGCCAATTTCCTCTGAATATTCTCAGGTTACCAGCCACATTATAATGAAAACGATACATGAAGCAAAAGTAGTTCCACAAAGTCAAACCAGCTGAGTGGCTACAAAGATGCAACTATACAAGGAGTAATATCACTAACATGTTGTTTTGTTCGGTAACACTAACGTATGTTTGTGATAAATTATCTTTCTGAATCCTGTACCACAGCAAAACATAATGGGACAATGAGGTCCTGGCTGTTTGGGCCTGATGGGGCTCAGAACCTTCAGGTGGTTACAATTACACTGTGTTGATTGGTGTCCACGTGAAGGCAAACGTCCAGGTCAACAGTCCCAGTTACACTGAATGGCAAAATCAGAGCACACAGCTGATATTTTTAGGGTTAATAGGGTGTTGAAAAGATGAAAGAACCAATGCTGGGTATTCATTAGAATAGGTTAACCTCTCACTGTCACATGTGTCTGTGAAATGTCTGTATTAATCCTGAATTCAGGACGTATAATACCATTTAAACTGCCTCCCCTTGGTTCACCCACACAGCTGTTTTCACTTAGTTTACCTGATGAGACCTCTTCTCAGGACTCTGTGGGCATGTACAGACATCTCCCTGATTGGGGAGAATTCAGATCACCTGTGTGAATGAGCAGAGGCTTTAAAAGGGTACACCACTCACTTTGTTTGTTGCTTTCAGCCCATTGTGAACCTATTGGTGCACCGTGTAGCTCCCACTGTGGGAAATTCTGCCATGACATGAGAACGTTCTGGGAGGATATAAGGGTTTCACCAACATTAGTAGAATGCAGCTCTTGATTTAGAGGAGAGACCTATGAATTAGTTTTTTTACTTTGACATGAAGGTGGGGCAGGAAGAGAGACAGTAACTCTAAAAGTATGCCATGACGCAAATATGACAACACTACTTTCAGAGAGCTGTGCCAGTTATGACCTCAAAACCACCGGCAGTGTGTGTGTGTGTGTGTTACCCCGGGCTGACCTGTTCGTCAGTAAGGCAAGGCAAGTTTATTTGTATAGCACATTTCAACAACAAGGTAATTCAAAGTGCTTCACATAAAACCATTAAAAGCATCAAAACATAAGGCAAAAGAAAAGGAGATTTAAAAACAATTAAGAACATTCATTGAAACATTAAAAACAGTGTAAGAAATAAAATACAGTAGTAAAATGCAGAAATGCAGGAAATTGATTAATATATTAATTGAATCTGGTTCAATTAAAGGCAGCAGCAAACAGAAAAGTCTTCAATCTTGATTTAAAGGAGCTGAGGGTCTCAGCAGACCTGCTCTAGCTTGGTGTGAAAAACACGCCCACTTATGCACACGGAGCTGCAGCCACAGTCAATTCTACTTTTGAAGAAGTATGAAGCATTTAAATCAGTCCCCCCCGTACACAAGTTTGCTTCCAAGTCAGGAAACACTTACATATTTCCAGCGTTAAATTAGCAGGCCCCTAAATGTTGCTGCAGATAACGAGAGGAGAAATGGGTCGTAAAAGTCTGACATCTTGGAGCTGACGCTTTGAATAGATATTCAACAGAGGGCCTACAAAGTATGAGCTCATAGCTTGGCAAACTCCAATGGCGGTGGAAAGGTTTTTTTCCCTCCTTTTTTACGAATGTCTTGTTTTATTCTGGAAATACAACTTCCCCATCTGTTTGGTGTTGTAATTAATTTGTCTGATTTATTTTTTTTTTCTTTAACTTCATTTAAATTTTTTTACAAGGGCAGGGTTGCTATATTTTTCCGCTTCACTCTGCCTCATGGTCATGTGCTCTTGGCAGCGGTGAGAGAGGGAGAGATGAAGTGGAGATAGTCAGGAGGGGAAAAAAAAAAAAATGAAAGCAAATGAAGGAAAGAGGCAGTGAAGGGCCGAGTTAAAGGAAGGAAAGAGAAGTCAGGCTTTTTGGCTGTGTCTCGCTGCAGCACGGCCAAATCACATCCAGTGCAGGATGTAAACAAACTAATCTGCCAACGCGAAGTTTTTACACATTTTGGTTTTGCTCGGGACTCTGTGACTCATGCGGCCTGGCTGTGTGGCCTCAGATGCTGACTGGCCTGCTGCTACAGCACTGGACTGTTTAGTTTGTCTTGCAGCAGGGGTCACCAACACATTACAGGCCCGCCATGTGCTCTACCAATGCACACAAAGGCCCTGTGATAACGTGGAGAAACAAAGAACTGCTGCCTTTTAAAAAGATGTAATGTTGTCTGTGCAGACTGACAGTGCTTAACAATTTAAAGATGCTATAGACTACATTGGGAGCTCTTAACGGCTCTCAACAAGGCAACGGCAGAGTCGGCTGCTTGCAGCTAACAGTGCAAACGACGACACCAGTTCGGACAGAGCTAATAGTGTTTACTTGAGGGGGAACTTGTTACACTTCTGCTACTGTGGTGGGCTGTAACCGTCGTAGGAGCGCAGTGAAGAGCGGCACGGCTCACATGCACGAACATGTGCGGCCGGCCCGGCGATGTAAACAAAATACAGAGAAGCTCTGATTACAACACGCACAGAGGGAGTGTGGCTTCATTCTCTGCTCAGGTAGACATTACTGCAGCGACACCTGTGGTTAGTGTTGGTAACAGCAAGGGTGGTGTTAACAGCAAACGCTCCTTCAGCAGCTACTTTGTCAGACTTACAAGAAATGAGCAACAAGTGTATCTGATGATTGATGAATCCACTGTATTAATGTAATGGAAACAAGCTGTTTCATGAACTCAGGGCCAATTGAATGTTCCCTTGAGTTTTAAGAGCTACACGCACACACGCACGAACACACCATCGCAACCAGTCTTCCATCCCTCTGCAGGTCACATGCCTTCGATTTTTTTTCATTTGGCCCTGAGGGTTCAGCGAACGTGTGTCTGAAAGGAGAGAGGAAGAACAACTCGGTTGAATTAAGGCAACAATCATCTGCTGAGGTGACTCGTGCTCTAGCAAATAACTCAGGGCCTCTTCTTACGACTGTATACATCAAGGTTTCAGGCAGCTGTGAGATGGAAGGTGAGCCTCAGACAGACAAGCCACACAGCCACAGTATTATTCCCAAGTGTGTTTGCATTCTAGTGTGTTTGTGCAAACAAGCATGTATTTGTCAAAGTATGACGTGTGATTCACTGACATCCAATCTTGCTGCTTATTCTCTGGCTTCGGTATCAAATAGTTGTATTTGACAGGCTACTAAGTGCTGCCAAGATAGATTTGCGGGGTGGATACTGTGCAATGTATCTGTCAGTGTATCACCTCGACGACATATTAACAAGAGTGTTTGCAACTTGAGAAAAAAGTAAACCGCTTTGAAATTAAATCTGGCTGTGGATGATCTCTGAACAGTTGACCTGAAAGCTGTTTTTTGGCAATGAGTAATGTTTGACCTGAGAACAGACGTGTGGCTGCAGGAAGTATCAGCACTCACAGGTCAGGGTGAGGGCAAAGTAAACTCCTCTAATGTGTGTGTGTGTATGTGTGTGTGAGTTTGGGTCACAACCTTCTGCCAGGGCACATGTTAAAAGCTGAACCCCTACATGAAGGCTGCAGGGACTTTTTTTTCTAAAAGAGGGTTTGGGAGGCTCACAAATCAAGTGACAAATCTGGAATGTCTTTTAAGTCAAATATCAAGACAGACTGGGCTTTTCTCTTTTCACCAAATTGTTCATGTTTGAGTCATCTCAGAGCAGCTTAAAAATGCTAACTTTTCAAATGCTATACTTGTGTTTTTGACCCAGTCACTTCAAATCACTTATGTCCAAGTCCACACCCTAAATGTTCACATCAGTATTGTCACTTCAAAGTTATAAATGATGTTGGAGTGAACATGTGAAAAGACTGAATTTAGTCATTTCTCACATGTGGGGCTGGACTTAGGTAAAGCGGTGCTTTGAGCAAAATGCTAATGTTCCACCATCTTAGTTTAGCGTGTTAGCACGCTAACATTCGCTAACTAACACTAAATGCAACGCAAGTGCAGCAGAGGCTGATGGGAATGTAATTCGTTTTGCAAATCAAACCGATATATTGGACTACTTTTAACCTCATGAAGGTGTTACGTGTAAAGCTAAAGGATCCCCACATTTAACACTACGTTCTTCTCCAGTCGAGGATCTAACAGCATTGTGAACACGGCAGTAAGAAAAGTACTCAGTACACTTGGTGCTTGCAAATGTTTTGCCTCTAAAAAATATAATTTTGACAACAGAATAAAGGCTACTTAATGTTCACTATGATTGCTTACCTATCTCGAAGAGGTACTGTACTGTACTTCATTTGTACTACAGAATAAAACTGTTGCACTTACAGGTTTAAAGAGCCTGTCCAAGGTCATTTTCAGCCCTGAGTTAAGCCTCCCATGAAGAACTTCCTCTGACTGCATACATAGGCTTAGCAGTCCATAACCACAACCATGGCCTTGCGTGTAACCTTTACCCCTCCATTTTCCTGGAACACCCTGTATAGCACAGTGTATGAAGAGAGATGTTCAGCATGTGACTGTCATCATCACAGCTTCTGCTGAGGTGGTATAAGGGTGATAGCAGAGGCTCAATATTAGAGCGTCTGTGACCTCTTTCAGGGAAGACCAACTTGCCCTGCAGTTGTTTTGACTGTATAAAAATGGATGACCCTAGCTGACAAACAAATCTTGGTGGGGGAAGGCCATGAACTCTTAGGAACAGCTGGAACTTAAAAAAAATATATGTTGTTTTGATGTGCTTCCTCTCCATATTTATATCTGGGGAACTTCATATCTCTGTTCTTGTCTTTATTGTAACAGGCTATGGCTAAGTCTTCAGCCATGCTAGCAGCTCGGTGAGGCTGCACTTAACCACAGCGCTTTATATCAGCATGCTCTCAATGACAATGCTAACATGCTGATTATGTTTGCCATTTTTTGTTTAGCGTGTTAGCATGCCAACATTTGTTAATTAGCACAAAGGGCAAAGTACAGCTGAAACAGATATTTGGCAATTAACCTAAATGCATTTTTGATTTGATGATGGTGCATTTCATCCAATAGTTGTCAAGGCACTTACATTTAAAACTGATAAGTGATGACTTTGACCATCATCTTTGACCACTTATCCACAGTCGATAAAATACATTGTAAACATGAAGATAGCTTGGATTTATCTGAAAAACCAGACCGTATCTAAAACAACATATTGATATTAAGCAACTTCCCCCACTCTTTTTGGGTCTCTTTGGAAAAACTGCACACTCCCTCAACCAAGAATAATCTCCAACTTTCATTTTGGAGAAGTTGTTACACAAGCACACACACACACACACAACCCACAATCAGGCCTGTGAGCTGCCTAGTGCCACCACAACCACAGTTGGGAGTCCAGTTCAGCGAGAGGGAAGCGCATCTCGTTCACTTCCATCGCCCACATTTATCCTGGCTGTCTCAGTTTACCCCGAGAGATGATTTACAGATGTTAAAACCCCACATTTGCAGTTTCAGCTTCATGCTGAAGTGGATTTTTGTCAGCATTTTGCTGAGCGGTATGATAAGCATTAGTCATTGTGACTGGTTTGCTAAGTTGAAGATAGACACTGTCGGCCATTCTTTTGAAGTATAATTAACCGCAGCAGAAGGTGAGATGTGGGAGACAGAGGTGTGTTCTTCGCTTTTTCAATATTTTATATTACTAAGTATCATATGACTGGTGAGCAAGTCTGTCTGTTGGAGGAATTCAACTTGCAACATTTTACTAATAGCACAACCATAGCAACCCTGCAATATATACAGGTTATTAGCTTATCTTTCCTTGCTGTGTGCCATGAGTAGGAGACACTGCAAGTTGAGAGATGAACAGACGGATATGAAGTTTTCTGAGGGTATGAGACAAATACAGAGATAAAGAATTAAGTCAGACATCTGCACACTCTGTTTTTTTCTATATGAATTTCTGTGGTAGGGCCACTGATGGCCCACACATTTAGCAGGTCCATGCACTTTCACATTCGCCCACACACACACACACAGCCTGAAGTTACTACTTCCCACACACTTTCACTCTTGAAGCAGCTCTTTTATCTGGTTTGTAGTTAGTAACTAGCGTTTAGAACCATGCAACACAGGCAAAGAGGACATCTGACGAAATTTGGCATCGATCCGATCAACGGAAGCAAAACCAGCACCTAGGCTTTGCACTGGTGAAGCACTAGCGTGTGTGTGTGTGTGTGTGAGAGAGAGAGGAAACAGCGAGTTCTAACAGAAAACAACATGTCTGTCTCCTGCCAAACCACAAGCAAATGTCACATCCAGTACATCACCGGTGAACGGAAAACCACTGAACCAAGTTCTCTTTCTCACAAATAAACAAATATATTTCACTTATTTAAAATTCATAGAGACACGTTGGATTCGGTTGGTTCCTCGAAGAAAAAAAGCTCAGAAAAACATGTTTTCAGTAAGAATTGTTCGCTATTATATTACTATCACAGGGGAAGCAAATCAGCATGGTCAGCACCAGCCACCTATCTGCCGTCTGGACATTAACCATCTGTCCACACAGTCCACAGTGAAATCAACAAGACACACCTGTGTGCATTTGATCCAAAAGCATGGCCCCCCCCCCCCTTTTTTTTTATGACTGATGATGATGCATTTAGGCTGTGATAAGCTGTAATGTGCCTGGATTGGTCAATCATTAACTGTAATTAAGCTGTAGGGTCACACGTAAGCAAATGTACTTTGGGTTTGCTTCAAGTGCACTGGCACAAAGGGCAGTCTACTGTGCACAATCAACTGACAGATGGAGGAAGAATCAAACTCAATTTTTGGTAAGTTCAAAGTTCAGGTATAAATTGCAGCAAACCGTTTTTGCTGCTTAAGTTTGCCTTTTTATTTTTCCTAAATCAAATAAACTCTTCCGTCAGGCTTAATGTTGTAAGAACCGCTTTTTAGTTTGTATGTTTAATATCCATTATATTAAAAAACATATTTAGGCTAGTTTGTGAGTGAAACACGATATGCAATGTTGACTTATCGTGGTATTTATTACACTTGTGTTGTTTTTTTTCTACATCCACCTCAAAAGATTCAAACTCTGTCCTTCTGCAGAAGCGAGCTTGTGTACTTATCAGCAGCAAATGACAATTCGTAATCTAACTCAATACAATTAGCTGTAAATGATCTATATGCAATAATTTCACTTACATCTACAGTATGAGAAAGAAGTGCTACCTTCAGTGATTTCAGTGCGTTTAGCTAAAAGTGATTCAGCCAAGTAGGTTGACTTGCATTTTTTTGTTGAGCAATTATGGTAGTTGCTCGTGAAATAGTTGCAAACATTTGCTGCTGTCTTTTTCTTTTTAAAATGGCTTTTGATTATGGCCGAAGTGAGGTGATGTATTTTGTAGTCGTAATCCTTGCTTTGAATTGGCCTCTCTTATCTGTTTTCAGTGTGACCAAGGTTGTCACAGAGAGCCTGTTGTTTTCAGAGGAAGGATTACCGTAAGCAACGCAGTCATAATGGGTTACAGCTGTCACTCACCAATGGTTTGTCGGCACATTGATTACAGATCACTTTTCCTTGCTTAAAGGATACATCTTACAATATTTATTCTCTTATTGACAACCAATCCCACCAAACCAACAACATGTTCGTCTGATCTTCTTAATCTTGGGCAAGTTACAGAGTATAACTCACCTAGTCTGTCCAAGCTCATTCACTCGTAATGCAGAAATAAATCTTTAAAACAAGTCCCAAATATTCACTTTTCATTTTAAAGAAAGATTTTCTGATGCATTAGTGCACTGTCATTTTTAGCTAGCCCAAGCTAGCAGTAAACACTTTGGAATTGTACATTTCTGCAATGCACAGATATGTTGAATGTGGATGTTTTGTTGTTGTTGTTGTTGTTGTTGTTGTTGTTTTTCTGTAGATGTTTTTGCATTCGGGCAGAGCAAATTACGTATTCTATGAAGTGTCCGTTATTGAATATTATATGGTTATTATTACGTGGTATAATAATCAGTATCAAGACTGAGAAAGTCCACAAAGAGTGGGTGGGTTAAACAAACACAGGACTTTCACCAAGGAGACCGTTGTTTGTGTGCCATGAATACAAAAGTAAATGTTGACTTTGAGCTTGTTATGTGAACATAAGGCAGTCCGCTAAGGCAGTCTTTATTAATTGAAGCTATTTACGTTGTTACGTTACGTTGTTATTTTAGCACAAATCATGACGTTTTTTCGAACCATAACCAAGTAGTTTGATGCCTAAACCTAAACCAAAATGATCGATGTGGCATTGTGCGTTAGTGCAAGCGTGATGAGAGGCTGATATGAAATGTATTCATGAAACCCATTTTTGGTTCATAAACATCAACATTTAACGCATCCGTGGTTTGCAGACAATAGTAAGAAACTGTTTTGTCTACAGGCTACAGTGGATGGTGAGTCTTAAAGTGCTATCGCCACTTCCAATATTTTACCAGCTAACCACACAGATTGCAATCGGACCAATGACTGATATATGCATGTATCTGCCAAAGAGATCGCTCCACAAACTTACAGGCCACAGCAACAATTTAACCATAATATGACTGCTGGCTGTTGTTCATTTCCCAACCTGTCTGTCACTCAGGCCATTTCTGCAACTGAGTGAATTCGGATCTTCCTCCATGGCTCCAAAGAGGCCCATAAAATGAGCCATAATTGTTATGTAGATGAGCGATGAGGTTATGTCCTCGGGTGTATAAATATATCTTTATATGAGAGCATGGTAGGTAATGAGCAGTCATTATGATAGGGGGCTGTCTCAGATTGCACACTGAGTCACATCCCAAGGGACACACAGTGCTGGCAGTTTTCTCTCTGGCCCACAAATGGATGGAAGGAAAAGGAAGGAAAGAAGGAAAGCTAACAGAGAAAAGAAAGCTGAAGCTTGTCACTGCTCGGACAGACAAAGGGAGATAAATGGAGAGGAGTTAGACACAGACAGAAAGAAAAGGCAGAGAAAGAAATAGAGAAATCCTACCACACAACTACAGGAATGTCTTGGCTTTCAAGAGAAAGAGAGGGAGGACTGGCGTGTTTGGCAGCAACAGCCTCTAAATCAAACACGAGCTACGGCGAGGGGAAACCACAGCAAGGAAACCGTGACTTAGATTTTGCTGTTATCGGTGTAAGCTCTCCTATCTTGTGCTCCACTACTGAGGTTCTTGTGCCTCGTGCAGTGATCTTACATTTACACACTTCTCTGGAGTCTGATAAAACCATAAGGCCACAATTATCATTTTCAACACCACAGCACTCACACAGATTAACACAGCAGCCGCGCCTCTCCTCACGAAAACTTACAGCAAGCCGACACCACAGAGCACACTCTGAACCCTCAACCACATGCACTCTTGTACCTAAAATAGTTAGTCTTGTAGTCTATGTATTCCCCCTGTTTCTGTAAATTGTGTTTTACTGCATTTTGCCATCATACTAAAGGGCCCTGCAATTAAAGGTGCATTCATCTATATTTGCATGATAACAATCATTTAAATGAGTGTCAAGTGAGAGTGATTGTGTCAAACCCACAGAGAATTATATTGGTAATGGCAAGGATTCCAGCCGCAGCAGGTAGCTTTTTATAAAGCTCTGATAAACTGACTGGACAGACAAAGTTAAAGGTTTGCTAATGAACAGAGCAGAGCATTTAGCTGCTCAAGAGACAGTTTGAAAACGACATTCCACTACAACAAAACTACATTGTCAATTTACAATTTTTGGGAAACATATTTTCTCTTAAGTTACATTTGTTTGTTTTTGCAAGACAAATACGTTTCTAATCCACAGAGGAGGTTAAAGTGGATTAGTGGGTCAAACAAACACAGGACTTCCACCCCAGGGTTTGTGTCTCGTGTGAGACGGGGTTGGTTTAGGAGAGCAGGTGTCCATTTCCTTTGTATCTCTACTAGCAAGGGCAAAAAGATGCATGTGCATGAAGTGATACTCGTGATGGCTAACTGCTCATCTGCACATGTGGGTTTACTGCATTACTGGCAGTAATGTAGATGAGTAATTCATGCAAGCCATAACACACAAAGAAAAACAGGTGACATTAGGACATCTATCCTAACTAGAAACATCTAATCAGTTGCAAGTACGTCCTGTGCCGCACTTGGTAAATAATTAACTGGCATTTACAGCAGAGACTGGCCATAACTGTGAAATGGCATGATCTAAAACATCTCTTAATTTCACTTTGCTTTCAGTAATAGTCAAGACTGTGTAGTTAAAAAAAAGCCACAAAAACATTCCAGGAAAGAGGACCACAAATGCCTTTAGGTATACTGATGGTCAGTCATCTGGGACGTTTCTCATTAAACCACCTTTTCATCATGTTGTTAGCACTAAGGGAGGCCTTTTTCCTCATCTGGGTCAATCCATAAAAGGAGGGAGTAGTTTTATCACTGCCCTCTCTAATGTCCAGTGTTGTTAAAAAAACCTATCCACCTCCGGATTACTGGTCCACTTCAAAGGTAGTGGAGTAGCGCGAGGTCAGCGGTCAAACTGTTTGTCTTCCTCCCATCAGGAGTGCAGTCAGCGGGCCGTAGAGAAGGTAGATGGAGGGAGAGATAGGTGGAGATCTTATCAGGGCTGTGCTTGTTTTGTTAAAGGGGAAACTCAATCTCAACTCTCACATGTGACCATGCAGAGACATTATGGCACAAGTTTGTATAATAGACTTTCTGTGTGTATGTGACGTCTGGTAACCTTGTTTGTATTAAATCATTAAAAATGGACTAGATTACATGTTGTGTTTGTGTTAGAAGGGAGAAAGATGTGACATTCATTGCTAAATTCAATACTTAGAGCATTTCTGTTGCCTTCACACGGAAATGCGTGTCAACATGGGGACAGCTGAGCCGGCCTAACAGTGATAGCAGCGCAGTTCAACAGTTCAAACAACGGCAACACTGCTGACAGAGCTTACGGTGTTCACCTGAGGGGGAACCGGAGGGTTGGCGCTGTTATTAGCAGTAACCGCTGTATGAACACAATGAGCCATGAGCCATTAGCCGGCCAATGTGTTTTGCTGACCAAATATGTCAGCAAAACACAGAGAAACTCAGATTATAACACACACAGAGGGAGATCAACTTCATTCCATGCTCAGGTGGACATTACTACACTATATCTTTAAATACTATATCCATAATAATGCTCTGAATATTGTACAGAGAAGCTCTGTTTTTGTCTCCACCAACTCATGAGGAAAATGTATGGTTCTTTGGCTGCTAAATGCTTAACTATGTTCACCAGCTAGTCGCTAACTTTGTATTATCTGCCGTTTGGTTCTGAACCGGTATGGTACACTGGGGTTTTGGAGCTTTTTGAGCCTCCTGCGGCTGCAAAAGACGCTGTGGAAGTGAACCAAAACAGCAAAGTTGCAGGTCGGAAAATCCACAGAGGTTTTCCCTCTTTGGGTTCAGCACTACGAGAAACAGCTTTCACATTATGCATAGTAATTTGATCCATTGCTATTATGAAAATATTGATTATAGCTCGAGGGAAAATGAATCAGATTACTTGCAGAATCCATGTTTTACCAGCAATGTAGATGTGTTTCATGAATCCATAAATTTAACATCGAGCTTACATACTAATTCCACACGTGTCTTCTATGTTTGTTATGTCCCATATGTCATTTTTATTCAACACTTTTGGGGACTTAGTTGAGCTAAGCTGAATGCAGAAAACATGGGTGAGAACACAAACAAGGCATCTATCCTAAGCTCACAATAACATTCATCCAGGGTCAAACAAGGAAAATTGAAAAACAACAGCTGGAACCTGCCGTGAATAACCATGAATTTTCTTTATTCTCACTTATTTTTGGAGCGTACAACTCAAACAAAAGTGGAACTGAACTGTTTGTCAGCCTGTTATGAGATTTACTCCAACTCTATATATCTTTCAAATGTTCATCATCATTTAAGATAAAAACAAAAACATTTAAACTCATTTACTACATGTTGATGATTGCTTGACAAAATGATTAATTGATGGTCAGAAAATCTAGAGATGACTGATGAGCATCAGGTAATGTTTCAACCCCAAAACTGAGACCTTAACATTTTTGGAAGGGAGCCCCCTCATATGCTCCGACCACCGTGCCATAAGTCATCTAATGGAAGGAAATCGTGGAGAGTATTGGGGCCCAAATCCATTCCTTGTCAAAACAGGACATACTACAGCGGCCATTCAATTGGAAGGAATGTTGGGAGCGCGTCTCGTAATTTCTCTCTCTGTCTCTCTTGGCCTCCACCTCTCTCCTTTGCTTTTGGAAAGGCAAAATAAAAGACAGGCACTGGTGTGCGTGCTTACAGCACTGATCCCTGAGGGCAAAAGTGTGTGTGTGTGTGTGTGTGTGTGTGTGTGAGAGAGTGAATGTTCGGTGATGAAGGGCATTTGGAGGGGACAAGTAGCATATTTCACAGGCGAGACAGATCAAAGAGTGACCTCATGGTTTTCTCTCTCTCTTTATGTTTGTCTATCTACCTTTAATCGCTGGTTTTTGGGCAACTAATAAAGTCTGCTAATCCAATTAGGGCCTGCTTAGAGAGATGAAGTGGAGCCTCATGAGAAGAAAGAGCCAGGAAAAAAAAGCAAGGCTGGAACATATCCAGCTTCAAGGGTGGAGCGAAAATCTTTCTTTCATTGTTATTCCCCTCACCTCTCGTCTTTGCTGTTTGACAGGTGCTCAGGCACGAGGACAAGCTTTTATCTCCGACAGCTGTATGAAGCAGGAGATCTCTTCAGGTCTCCAAGGTTCCCCATAAAAGTGATTTAAGGTGATGTCACACAGGCACATGATGAAGACAGGCGGAGATAAGGGGTGAGACAACAGGTGAAAGATGAGACTTCAACCTGAGATTCACATTAAATGGATTAAGAATACTGAAGCTTTTAAGTTTAATGTTAATCTTTGGATAGGCAGTATACAGTGGACTTTTTTTCACACATGGGAGACATGCGAGGTATTTGATTTCCTGCCAAAAAAATATGCAAACGCCAGAATATTTTCCATACTGAGCAGCCACATATGGCTGATTAATAATGGAGCCAGTGCTGGCACTCATATATATACTCTCCACATGTATGCAATATGCTCAACATTCAGCCAATTTCTCTCTCTCTTTAACGTCAGTTACTTCCACCTTAAACTCTTTCAGGGAAGTTGGACTATACCTTCAACATAACACAGTTTTCTTTGAAGTGTGATCTGCATAAATAGATCTCAAGGTCAGAAAGCTAAGCAGTGTCTTTGTGAGCGTCTGAACACAGTGATTGGTGGTGGAATTGGCTGCGATGCGAGGGGCACCAGCTATAATCTTGCTTTGGGCACCAAAACTGGTCAGGGCCAGTTCTGCTCAAAGCCCTTCATTGTATCTAAACTGTGTCAGATATTAAATTACCACGAGACAGAAAGTATAAAAATTACCCAAACATGGCTTCAAAAGTTAACAGTAGTCAACTGCTTCTTGGTTATAAGCACAACAAGACGTTAAAGCTGATAATGTGGCACACATTCTCATCTTGCCACTGCAGTTTTGCTGCAGCAGTTGCGTTTTGTTTGGGTTGCGCCATAATGGTGTGTGTGATTTTACTACGACAGGGGTGTGGCTGTGGTTAACTTCGCCACACATGCACTCACACAAACGAGCAGTGCAATACGGCTTGAGAGAGCCAGTCTAGTCAGGAAAATGTGGAACTCACTATACTAGTACCTGCTTTGTCCTCTTCTTCAGTCTCTGTCTGTTTTTGCATTTCAGGTTATAAAAACAGCTGCTGTATTATGTAGTAGCATATTATTTTAGGCATTATTCAACCTGCTGATGTTTCTTTTGGTCCCCTTTGCTGACTGAATAAGGCCTAATCATTTTTGGTAGCCAATTTAGCAGATTAAGTATTACTAGCTCTATTTATAGCTTTGGTTTTGCATATGTGGAAGAAAACATGCACACAAACACATCAGAGGAACTGATTTTACTACTCGTGCTAACAGCCAAACTGGTCCAACCAGCAACTCAACTATTTCCCTCCAAACCTGCTGGGCGGAGACACAGGTGCAGAGGGTGTTGGCACGTTGCCCGCTCTGCTCTGCAGGCAGGGAACATTTCAACACAGATAGAGGTACTTTTCCAACCCAATGGTAAAGCCTGTCCGGGAGGGTAAACCACTACTGGGATCTGTGCCAGTGTTTTTCCTTCCATTCCTCGAGAAGATGTATGTTATAGAGAAGTTGTATCAGAGAGGCAGTAATGAAAAACAATGCTTCAGGGTTTTATTATAGCCTGATGTGATGCAAATAGAAATAAATGAATAAAAATAAGAAACAGACCTGCACCCACTCAACAGAAGTATAGTGTGTATGCACAAGTATGTGTATAGTGCAAGTGCATTTATTGGTAAGTGTGTACTGTACTGTAACTACAGTATTAGCTCATTTGTGAATGTAAAAAATCATTATGTATAAAGGTGTGTGCTTAAAGCTTGTGACAATGCTGTCAACCCGAGAAGTTATAAGCTAAATATAAATACAACCTGTGTGTGTAGAGTAGAGGTGTAAAGTTTGCAGTAACACCCATAAATCAAGCCATGCAGGTAGTGATTAAATCTGCATTATGCTCAATAAACGTCTGGGTTGCGTGCAGCCCTCAGTAGGAATGTTCCTCTGTCAGCACGAACACAGATTACCTTATTACTTATTCATGTGTTATATGAATTACATTTTATACTGTGCAGCACAATGCTTTATGTGCCATAATTTGCTCCAAATGTTAAACTTGTGTTTCAAAATTCAAACTAACCCTCCCAGTGGGATCACTTTAACAAAAATGAAATTTTGCTTTGTACTTCACTTGATGCAAGACGATCAAAAGTGCAAGGATTTGTGTCAGTATGACATTACAATGAAATAGTTTCTTCTTCTTCTTTAAAGCTGCAGCAATCCATATTTTGTATCAACATTGGATATGTAATGCAAGAAAAGTCGCTCGTAGTAAAGAGCCCACAAAAAAGTATCACCCTACTCTGCAGTTCCCCTCAGCTCGAGTGTTTTAGCATCTTTCTGCTCATTGTTTTGGTTCACTCATCCAGCCAGCTTTCAGTGGGGAAAAAAGTGTTAATAAACCCACTGTGTACCTGCCCAGCACCAAATAACAGACAGACAACATTAACAACTAGCTGGTGAACATAGTGGAGCATTTAGCAGGTAAAGAGACAGATATTTCTCTCCGGAGTTAGTGGAGCCCAATCCCGAGCTAAAAGGAGAGTGACTATTGGACTTATATTTGCAAGGTAACCAGAAACATGATGACAAATGAATGCTAATGTTGCTTTGTGTCTGCTTTACGTGTAACCTTTCTACATTTTTGCCTCAACAACTTCACAAGGCGATGATATGTTAATGTCGTATGTAGGGCTTGTTCTGTTCCCCAAATGGCCAAAAAGTTATTGCAGCCTTCATTTCTGATTTAGACTTGCATATAGTTAACTGTACACCATCCACAGCTGATGGAATAGCATCTGTTTAAAATCATGACACACAAACACCAGTTTCAACAAAAATGTATTTACTTAACGTATATATATAAAACGCATAAGAGTCATCTTGACTATTCCTGGCTTACGATAATGAACTCCACCTCCCACATGTGCGTGATAGTTGGCCACTGCGATACACAAGCCAAGATAAGATTACCCCCTCACACTCTCTGCCTGTCCTCCCTTGCTCCTCTGCACTTTACTCTGCCTTCCTCCCCCATTCCCTCTATATACCTCACCCAACTGCCTCCGTCTACTGTAACTCCCCCATACACACACACACACACACACACACACACACACATCCTCCCTCCCTGAACATAAACTGTAGAGTGCTCCAGTTCTCCCCACCTGGTCATCAGGAACAGCATACCTCATCATACTGTACTTCTCCTTATCTCTTTCTTTCTGTTCTTACTCTCTCGTCACACCTCCTTTATCTCTCTCCGTCTGGTTCATGCAGGGTTAATGCATGAACCCCACAGCCCCATTTAAGGAACACATGATCATGGATATCCTGCGCATAGTAAAGGTGTGTTAGTGTATTTTAACATTACTATCAATTCATTCATATTTTACAAAAGGAAGTAGCCAAGCTTAAGATAGAGGAAGATCGGAAGCTCACTTAAAAGATATCTTGGCTACTATAACAATTCAAGGAGTTTCACATCTTTTTCACAGTGGCTAATGCAATAAACACAAATATTTATGCAAAGGTATGCAACTGTTACCAGATAACAAAGCTACTGCCTTGTGAATTTTATGTGTGATCTACAACATGTAAGAGAGTATGTGACGGAATCTGCAATGAATGCATAAGATGTCAGGAATGAACAAGACAACCTTGATCTTGATCAGTCCTCCAACAAGTCTCTGATCTTAAAGTATGTGAGGCATTTGGGTGGCATGAAGGAACGCTGGGTTGGGAGAGACATTTTTTTTTTCTTTGTGTTTGTTGACCATCACAGTGCCATGGAATCCATGGGTGTTGGTTTTGGAACTCACAGATGTCTAAGAGATGTTTGAGGAACACAGATGACACAGCTTGACTGTCTTCCTTTAATCCAACCTAATTTATATGATATATATATATATATACTGTATATATGATATGAAGGTATGACCTGCTTGATATTATAAGCATTCACAGTGGAGATATGCAAATTACTATATCTATGCATCTCAAGAACAGCATGTACTATATTAGCCTGACCTTCAGTGTATGAATTACGTTGTAGTATCTCGCAACTGGTCGAAGGTGAGTTGCAATTAAACAGAAGCAGCAATGTATAAATCAGTATCGTCTGCGCATGGAGGACGCGCATAATTTATATAACTGATGAACAGCCCAATGCCCAGAATAGATTCCTGCGGTATAAATGCCCTCACTCACTGGCAGGAATTCAGACTGATCAGAATGAATTCGGATAAGATGTCCTAACCCTCACACATTTGATAAACACCTCTTCAACCAGTGTCAGCCATCCCCAATGTAGCTGAGGCGAAGACTTTTGATAAGCCTATAAATGCGGCTGAATGTTTCTTATTGTTCAAACCAGTAGTTAAATATTTTTAAACAGCTGATGTGATGATATGAGAGGAGAGACTTTTGAGAGACAGGACAGCTTGGAAATTGTTCGGGTAACTGTTCTACATCCACCTTTATTCAGAGGGAACAAATGAGCAAATTTCCACACACTGTAATTGTTAATTGCAGGAGACACACATGTAATAGCAGCAGAATGTCTGTTGAAAGTCAATATCCCTCAGACTGAATGATACTTTTAGATTCCTTTGAGATAAAGGGACGGTGGGATGGTGGTGAAAAGTGAAGCCAATGCTCAAGTGCCTTACACCTGCAGGGGTCGACTCCTCTGGTTACAAAAAGAAGTCTGGTTGTATAGAAGTCTTTGAGAAAATGACCCTACTTCTCATTTGATTTATTGCCTCAGTAAACATTATAAAACATGTGTTTATGTTCTCAATTGCTAGTTTCAAGTGCCCTTCAAAACAACATGATGTTCATTTAGTAAGTTATGGTCCCCTTTAAAGTTACATAGACCATAAAGCAGGGTATGCTTTAGGGCGTGGCTACCTTGTGATTGACAGGTCACTACCACGGCGATGTCCTGTCTGAGAGTTGTCAATGTTTTCAAGTTACAACGTTAACCCTTTCACAGTGTGTTTTCACTTCAACATGTTGGTTGCCTAAACACCAACCTGTATTTAGCTGCATCCTCTCGTGTCACTTCCTGGGAGCAAAATAAGGAGAAGTGACAGACAAAAACCAAAATACCGAACTCCAGGTTTCCAAACGGTTGTCAAAAACCAATGATGACGTCATGGTGACTACGTCCACTTCTTATATACAGTCTATGGTTTTTCCCCGGTGTGGTCACCACCCAGGAATACAGAGGGTCAGTCTATCTTTTATTCTAAACGTTTTAGTCACGCTAGCTGCATAGTAGATGGTAGTGTCGGCCGGTCAACCTCTTTTGTCTAGACTGAAATATCCTAACTACCGTTGGATTGCCATGAGATAGATTGCACAGACATTCAAGGATCCCAGAGTATTGGCACATTTCCTCTAGTGCCAATAGCAGGTCAAAGCTTTCACTTATCTAATCTAATCTATTCATTTAAATATCTACAAGATGGATTGGCACAACATTTGATACAAACGTTCTGAGACAATGTATCCTAATGACTTTATTGATCCCTGACTTTAAGTGCCACCAGGTCATTCATTTTCAATCACTGTGGTCGATAACTAAATACCTGCAAAATGAATGACATTCTCATTCGCTTCAGCTGTACTTTGTGGTTATCGCAAATTAGCAAATGTTAGCATGCTTACACACTACTAAGATGGTTAAACATGGAAAACATTGTACCAGCTAAACATCAGCATGTTAGCATATTGACGTTAACAGAGCCTCACAGAGCACAGAAGAAAGGAAACTGATGTCACATTTCCCTTGAACACACCAACAAAGAAGTCTTCAAGATATTTTTACTGGTATAAATTAACTTTTTACAAACAATCATAGTGTCCTTCATGGTGTAGTGGTATGAACTGAAAACAATGGAAGCCTGGAAACCAATCTAAAACACATTGTTAGCATTGGATCATAGTCAGCAGAAATGTAGAGCATTGGTGATTTGAAGTGAACAGGCTAAAATATGCAACACAGTCCACGTGGTCAATAAAGCAACACACTGAGACTCCCATTCTGTGTCAGCTAAACTTAAAAGGAGCTTAGGTTGATGTTTACTCAGCAAGATCTCTTCTGATCTACAGGGGAAGCTGACTTTATGAGTAGAAATCAGCAGGAGACCATCCATTCCTCAGACAGACTTGATAGCTCAGCTTTGCCAAACCGGCCAAAAAAAGGGCAAACTCCAGAATAATTTTAAGTGCTCATGACTCCGGGATAAGTCAGCCGACAAATTTATCCCTCATTAATGTTAATAATACCCTTCTAGGGCTATTTTCAGCCAACGGTGGTTGCCATCAGATACATTTTTAGCCTGCTTAAATGCTTTTTTCCAATTCTTAGTTTCTGAGGGAAAATAGATGCTGGTTGAGAGACCTCAGACCGCAGCATGGAACTACGTCAGGCCCATTAAAACGCCAGAAGTTCACTAAGTATAGGGAGCACTCCTCACGTCGCACGCCGTTCCTCTCTCTCTCTCTCTCTCTCTCTCTTTTTTCTCTCTCATCATGTGTGAGTGGTGGTTATGACGTCCAGGTTAATTTGTCAAGTCAACAGAAGGCCGAAAGTTTAGTGGGACGATGTAAATTGACTGTCATTTAGTTGGTAGACCATCCCTAGACTGCTCCCAAACTATCTATTTTGTGGCCTGCGTTTAGCCTTGTTAGCTGTCCTGCTCCTGCATCACTGCACCGCTGTGTTTCGACGCAGGATGCCTGGACTCACTAACACCCCCCACAGTATGTCTGTCTAAACAATTGTTTCCACAATAATCAGATCACTTGTCTCAAAGTACAGTGGTTGCAGAAGTATCAGAATGAATCAGACAGGAGAATCCCTCCCCTGACGCCACAGTGTGTCTCTGTTAAAGCACAATGTGCAGGTTGAATTTCTTAGGTAAAATATGTGTATTTCTAAATATATAGGCCATGAGGACGAATTAAATTTGAACTGTGCCCCATTATTTCTGGTATATACGCATATATATATATATATATATATATATATATATATATATATATATATATATATATGTATATATATATATATGTATATATATATATATATATATATATATATATATATATATATATATATATATATATATATATATATATATATATATATATATATATATATATATATATATATATATATATATATATATATATATATATATATATGTATATATATATATATGTATATATATATATATATATATATATATATATATATATATATATGTATATATATATATATGTATATATATATATATATATATATATATATATATATATATATATATATATATGTATATATATATATATGTATATATATATATATATATGTATATGTATATATATATATATATATATATATATATATATATGTATATATATATATATGTATATATATATATATGTATATATATATATATATATATATATATATGTATATATATATATATGTATATATATATATATATATATATATATATATGTATATATATATATATGTATATATATATATATATATATATATATATATATGTATATATATATATATGTATATATATATATATATATATATATATATATATGTATATATATATATATGTATATATATATATATATATATATGTATATATATATATATATATATATGTATATATATATATATATATATATATATATATGTGTAGTTTTATAAACGTAGTTCAGGAACGGGGCCACGCCCAGAACACCGCTCATTTCCTCTGCACAGAGTATTTAAGCACAACGAACTCGTTCACTCCCTCTTCGACTCTCGTCTTCACATCCCTCCCCCCCAACCCCCTTTTTGTCGTCCGATTTCTCTCTCTCTCTCTCTCTCTCTCTTGTAGGATTACAGGAACAACAGGGGACTCTGCTCCGCCAGAGCTTCCGAAGAGATGGCCCCCACCCTACAGTCTACAGTCCCCCCGTTCCCGCCAGTTGCCGGACATCAACGGTCCCCCATCGATCGCCTAACCTTCTTTCTACAAACCCTCCTCGTTTCTTCTTCCTGACATCCCTTCATCCCTCTACCCTTCATCCCTCTACCTCGACCCCTTCATCCCTTCATCCCTCGACCCCTTCATCCCTCGACCCCTTCATCCCTCTACCTCGACCCCTACCCCACATCCCTTCCTCCCTACCCCCACATCCCATCATCCCTCTACCCTACTCCCCTTCATCCCTCTACCCTTACCCTATATCTATTTCATCCCTCGATCCCTTCCGCTTCTTGAATCTAACAATCTTTCCACTATGCAATAAACCTCTCGAAACTCATACTGTTATTGGGTGGTCCTTGTTAGTGAAATATAGATATGGATATTTTACACAAGCCACAAGGACAAAAATGTTGAGGAAAAAGTTGCTATTTTGACCTACACCCTTTTTACATGGTGGCCAGTGAAATTACATCAGGGAGCAGGGTTCTCTGACCCCACCACAGGGCACAACACAGTAATGGGTGGTAGTGAGTCAGTTTTTCAAAATATAAAACGAACAGCGATACTCAAGCTATCCTGTCTCAATGTGTTTAGTGAACTGAGAAAACAGTTTGTGGCCATTTCTCTGATAAAACTTGGAAACGTGATGTGGGATGTCGAAGCCAAAACTGTGTAACACTCCTTCATAAGGCTCTTTCCTCAATTAGCAGTGGCATTGTCTCCAGCTGCAACATTTGTCAGAAAAGCCGCACAGATTAGAATTTTCATATTTTCGACCTAACCAGTACAAACAGCTCTTTAAAGCTGGACATAGCTAAAGAGTATGACCTTATTACTGCAACTGCTGTTTAAGGGTCTTATATGTACATATTTATTGTTGCGTAAGTCCCTTGACTGACACCAACATTATCACAGCATCATATCATAGAAACATTTACACAGACTTGCAAGTTTATCACAAAAGGATTGATACCACAGGAAATGAAAGGAAAACTAACTTGTAAATGACAGGTGCGGACAAGAAACTAATCCTTGGCGTGCTAGCTTTGTCAAAAAGGTGTGGCAGACATTTGTCTTTTAAAAGTCCATCAGCTGATTTGACCCACACCCTCTGACAATCCTCTGGAAGAGTCACACCTTTTATATGTCAGCAGCTCTGAATAGGTTTCATTTCCACGGTAATACGTGACCATCTTACTGGTTCTGTTTTTAATAATGGAATTTGTGTTGAGATTGTTTTAGCTGCTCATACTATGTATGTATTTGTCTTTAACATAACTTCACTTATACTGTATAAAGAATAAGGGTTGCTCTGAATGAGCGTGGGACAACGCAGCTATTTCAGTATGATGACTAGTAGAGGAGAGTGATTCTTTTTTAAGGGCTGGACTCGGGAACTTTTCTCGATGAAAGCTTCTGATATCTTGGCAGGGAGGGAAAGGGATGGGTATCAAAGGAAATGAAAGAAAAACACTTGCCAAGTGACAGGGCCAACGTGACAAACAAGAACGTCTGCATGGCGAGTGTGATTTACAAAGCATTTTCTTTGTTGGAGAAAGTGTGGCAGCTATCTTTCTTTTTTTTGCCCATCAGCTGACACACCCTCTGCTGTCCACACCCCACGGATGCCAGTTTCATTTCTAACAAACTTACCACATCAGGTCAGTGATTGATTTCTGTGCTCTTTTCACCTCTGAAACTGGATCATAACACCAGACTGAAGGAGCCCAGTATCCCCAGGAATTAAATTCCTATTGGATGAGTCTGTACATTGAGAGTTACATACAAAGCCAGCTATCTGTACCTTAACCTTAAGTTTGCACTTTTACATTTTTGGCCACTTGGGGGATTTGGAAAAAAGATGCAAACCCAACAGTACTATTTGCATAGGCCATGATGCCATCAGCTTTGGTTGCTATGTTTGTAACATTACTCAGCACTGTACAGTACAGTCTAATGTTTATCTAGTTTATCTAGTTTATCTACAATGCTATTTGTCATCTTAATCTTCATTGTGCGACATGTCAAAAAGCAGAATACATTTATGACAATGAAATTAAATAGGGCGATGTCCTGCCTTCATAACCTTTACCACTCTAATGAGACTCTTTTGCTGACAGAGCTTGTGTAACCGGGTTGTTGCAGTACAGTGGTAACAAGGAGGGCGTACTTCAGTTGGTTAATCACGTGTATCTATTGTTTGATATACAGTAAGTTACTCCGATGTCGTGAGAAGAGCGTCCACACTATGTATCCAGGCTATTACCAGACTCCTCTTACTGTTTTTCCATTTTTTTCTTTCTCAATAATCTTTATCATATTATATGTCCGTTTGTGTGAGACTGAGGCCTTCCTTCATCTCATCCTATTGGTCTCACTCGGCTCTGCTTCCATGGTAATATTCACAATATTGTGGCGTAATCTGTTTATTCAAGCCAAACAGAAACACAAAAACCCAGACAGCGAGAGGACATTAACCTTTATTTAGTCACTTGAGTCCAATGACATTGCATATATGATCAGAGGTCAGGTTTGCCACTATTCATTAGATAATTTCCCCTGCCTTTTACAGACACTTTCCACAAGAAAACTTCTTAGTTACTCAAAAGTACACTTTGTTTGCAGGCTGCTAAAAATAAAAATGGTGTGGGGGGGGGGGGGGGGGGGGGGAACATTATATATATACCTTATACGGTCCGGGCTGTTGGGACCTTTATGGTTGCATATAAAAATAAACAAGCGTGCTGTCATCACATAGGCTGGTATATTCTAACGCCAGGCAATTAAAAATGTGCTGATTGTAGCAGGGCAGCAACCGAGAGCTGAGACGGTGCCAGGGCGCCATATGTGCAAAGGGAAGAATGAACTTGCAGCTGAGGTCACGCAAAAAAGAACAGCGCACGTGGGCATATTTGGATGGTATCGTGTAGCGTGTGCACGTAGCTGTTTGTATGCAGACGATGTGCATGTGTGTTTGAGCGTGTATATTTACTTTATGTGTCAGTATGTAAATACTGTACACCGTTTGCGCACTCTGTGTTTGTGTGTGTGTTACAGGTGCGTGTGTGTGTGTGTGTGTTTCTTTGAGTGTTAGCAGCACATCAATTACTGTAAAAAAGACTCCCATTATGGTAAAGATTATAAGGTAAGTTCAAGGGCTGCACTGTGACGGCTTAACAGGGTGTGAGCAGGGCCGCATTGTTTGGTTTCTACCAGAGTTACTCAGTCAGAATGAATGACGTCTCACACACGTATACGTGCAGGCTTGTTTGAGTTGTGGCGTGTGAGCAGGCTTATGTATGTACTTAATCACTCGTCAGCGCTGATGAGGTTGCACAAACACAAGCACAGGCTCAGAAGCTTCTCACACAAACTCCACGAATCTGCAGCAGCCTTTCCCAGGAGAGCGATTCCCGCTTCCCACTCTGTATTCTGCAGCCAGGGTGGCCGGCACCGCTGCCCAAACACCTGCCACACTCAGCATGTAGGTAAACAAAAGGAGGAAATTCTGTGAAGTCATATACAGGGTTTTGCCCTTCCACTGTTGTGCTTCCAACTGTTTTTTAAACTAAAATTAGTTTGGGAAATGCTGCACGTGAATTTTGGTATAACTGATTTGCAGCACAGGTCTTTCGAACCGGCGGTTCACATTGCAAAACACACAAACCGGCAGTAATTCATGTTTACACTGTCATCACAACTGAGCTGAGAAAGCTGAAAAAAACCACCATGCGCATTTCCACCACAGTTTGTTTTCTACCATTTTACTCTCAGGGACGACTGTAGATGCACACATTTGAAAATAATCATTTAGGGTTTATTTTCATTGGCTTATAAAGAAAAAGTGCCACGTTGTCTGTGCTGTGGAACTTTTTTCTCACCTGTGCCTCTTTGGTAATGCGGTGACTCAGCATGGGAGGAACAACATGACGTATAGAGCAGAATCATGGCTGTTCAGATAGCTGATAAAGCTTTATTTTTATGTTTTTAGTTTGTTTCTAAATTATATATTATTATCACATGTACTAACGGGAATGGTCAGTTAATGCATAAATTTAAAGGCTTAAAGTATTTCTCAGGATGGCAATGTTGCTCGGTTGGTGAAGCACAGTGATGTTAAAAAAACAATCTGCATCATTGCTCATCATTGTTTACAACAACCTAAAGCTGTCGTACTATGTATATATACATTTGTCAATTTAGCTTTGTAGATTTTTTGGGGGATTTATTGGACAGTTCAGACACATCTGACTTAATTAGATTGACCGGTTGTAGTTGCAAGGAAATGTACAAAAAACCTTTACTAACCCTTAGCCAAGAACAGCTAAATACACATGCAGACACAAGCAAGTCATACGTCTCCAGGTCTACAAGTCTGTAGCCTGCAGCATTCAGCTTAAGATGGGAAGTGAACTCCTCCTGTCGCAAATACCGACCAGAGGGCAAAAAACAAACCAAACACAAGTATTAGCCCTGCAGTCTGAGCAAGCAAGAGTCCTGTTTGATAAATGATGTCACCGAAACTCAGCTTAAAAGAAGAAACGCGAGCAAACAGTGCTGTCGACCTGAGTCATAAGCACACACACAAAAACCCCACACTAATCGGCGCCCTCTTTGCCATGGTGAGGTCATCAGGATGAAGAAACACTCCTCGTCAAATTCTGCGCTCATTTGTCTTTATTTCTTTTAAATCATAATTTGAAGCTTTTGCATTTCACCCATTACCCGTATTGTTAAACTTCAAAATGTTGTTTTAAATTTCTTGTGTCAGGTTAGTTTTTACTGAAACTTGGCACTCAGGTCGCGACAGTGTTTGTTTGTCATAAAATAAGGAGGAAGTGGGCATTTAGCAGCTAAAGCCACGAAGCCTAAACAGACAAAGAAAGGAGCCACACCCACAGAGACTGTGGACATTAATCCTCTTTGCCATAGAGCGCCATCGTTGTCCCAAAACTGTTAAATACACATCAATGAGCCCCACACTGTTGCACTGGGTGACATGTTCCATCATTACAATAAGCACGGGCATTGTAGTTTATTTTAAGTCAATCCCACAAACTCAGAAATCATTCTGCTGTTGTGAATACTCCCTAAGGCACCAAATGTGTATTAATCTGCAGCGAGGATAGTCCCCACCAAATGCAACGTTTACTCTTGTTTGAGTAATGTTACAATAATCATTTAAGTTAGGCAACTATATTAATGCTATTCATATCATGCAGTGAACACAGTGAGATCTCACAAATAGGACATAGGGACGTTGTTATGTGTGTTTATGAGGTCAACTTTAATTGCCTGTTAACTGGTGAAAAACCTTCCTCCGTCACGCTACCTTTCATCTACACTTTTTTTTCTCTCTCGCCATCACACGCATCCTCCCCTCTCCCCTTCTCTGTCGTGCCTGGACCCGTCTCTGTTTTATGTGCCCGAGGAGACGGGTATATGTCTTTACCATGACTGAACCGCAGGCAGCTCACACGACTTCCACTCGTCTATTAATGCCTCCGGATTAGGAACAGGTGACTAGTATAATTTCATTTGAAGGCTTTTCCCATGCTGGCTGCACGCTCTGTACACAGGCATGAAGTGGGAAAAAAATATTCTCGTACTTGTACTGATTGCGTGAGCAAACATTTTTAGTACCCATAAGAGGCCATTATGGGATTAAACATATGTTTGAAGGTGTGTTGCTCTTGTACACTCACAGAAAGAGATGGGTGTGTTGTGCACATTCCTGTTTAACGTGAATCTCTCCTTGCCACACAAGTCCAACACGACAACATGCCTTGGCTTTAATCAGTTGTTTTGCAAGCCATAACTCAAATAAGGAGATCTGGATCAGTTTGATTTGTATTCTGGTGGTGTTGTGTCTGTGTTGAATCGTAAACATGTATCGATAAGTAGACTACAGTTTATGTCTTCCACACCCAATGAAACATGTATCATATGCAGTGACTGTAAATGAAGGGCAGCACGTGATCGTCACAGCCTCGCATTAATCACTGCAGAGGAATGCTGTCTATGGAGTTTATTTGTTTATCACATCGTTATGGTGATGGTAAAGCTGATGCTGAAGGCGAAATGCCAGAACATCGTTTCCTGCTAGATTTACATTCTTGGTGATGTTACTGTTATGATGGGAAGTGAAAATGTAATAAGACCAGCATCTGTTTTCCCAGATGGAGCTGCTAGATGGTTCCACGGTCAAAATGTAACACGTTTTCTTGATAATGATATTCATGACAAAACCATCTACTGCATTCTGCACTTCTGTTTGTACTCAAAGTACACTACAGTTTTTAAAGAATATAGCGATGGAAGATTAAAGCATGAATGAGTTAGTAAGTTAATTAATCAGTCAGAGTCTACCAGGTCATTAAAGGGGTCAGGTCTCTGTCAGCGAACTAACCAGCACTGACTGCTAATTGAATCAATGGAGGTCAATGGAAATGATATGACAGAAGCAGTAATGAGCTGTATGTGGTCTATACATTAAAGGCTAAAATGGAAAAGACATCAGATGGGTGAGGAAAACTAGGCTTTTTTTCTTTCCTGTGTGAGTCCATGTTGGCGTCAACGAGAGTGAAGTAATGCCAATTATTGCAATGCAGCTGATGTAATAACCAATAGCGTAATAATTTCTTTGTTTTACAATGTGAGCAAAAAACAAAGCTCAGCTGGTCAATTTGTCATCAAAAGAGGCCGCATCTCCCCTTTGTTTGCCTTCATTTCATCCCACATTTTTTCAATTATTACTGTATGACCACGTACTGACCTCCTGGATGGGACAGAGAGAAATGAGGCCCACTGCAGATCCAAATGGTGAAGTGATAGTGATGGAAATGTGAAGGGATCCAGTAGAAAGGGGCCTGTGCTTTAGTTGGAGGCCGACCAACACTCGAGCAGAGAAAACAAGGGCAGGGGAGCCGTTGCAAAGACAGTTGGGATATTATCCACACAGGACATGTATGCTTGGGCTGATTTATAACAGCACTGTGGAGCTTTGGCAAGCTTTGTTTTTCAGTGAAAATCTGTTTTCTGCCTCTTAGAGTTGTTGTGCTGGATTGGACTGGCTGTTTAGACACTTTCTGGCACGGGTTTTCCATATGAAAAAAGTCCTATTTATTTTACTTGAACTGGAAATTAAAAGTCAATCACAAAGACATTTTTTCAGCATTAGTAATGTGACTATCAAATCATTCTTCAGAAAGCTCCTCCTCCTCTCTTTATTAGGTTTTGAAGACGTGTACACTGACAAATGGAGGCGACACAGGTGCTGCTGGCGGAGCAGGAAGCTACACAACCACACAAACAAATATCAAAGACCACAATGTCGTTAGAGACAGTGGTCACAGGTCACTGTCATGCATACGGCTGAAAATTGTATATGTTTCATCTTTATGTATCAACATGCCAGTTGTATCATTTATGCATTCCAGACAATTCCCAGGATTCAAGGATTTCTGGGATTTTACTTTTTGCGTCTTTCAGCTCATTGTTTTGGTTTTACACCCGGCAACCTTTCTGGTTCATTCTCACAGATCTCAACAGCCTCGTTTCCAGGCGCAGGCAGCTGTTTTCAGTGAGAGAGCTCATCCGCTACCTGGTCAGAGCTAAGAGCTCAATATGGCTAACAAACAGTACTTTTTTCTAGATTTGCTTGATCTCTATTTCTCTCTCTCCTCCTCCAAACAAAGTACATCAACTGGTTTACCTTGGAAAACGGAACAATGTAATTTAATCACCAGATTTCCTTAAAAGCCCGAGAGGCCAACCAAAATAATCATATACAGTCCCTGGTTGGTTAAAGTAATTGGTCACGTAGAGTGATTTGTGCAGCTTATGAGCCACAGCAATGACTAACAGCTGATGAGTGGAAATGTCGATAAAATAAAAGCCAGTCCAGTGCTGTGTCTCGCGTCTTCCTCCTCCCTTTACTCCCATCTGCTCCCCTCCTCCCCTCCCTTCCTGCTTTCCCGCCAACTGAAAGTTTTTTCAACTTAATTTCACAGGCATGCTTTCTCTCTCTCTCTCTCTCTCTCTCTCTCTCTCTCTCTTTCTCCTTTATCTTTCACTGTCGATATCTCTCCTCTGACAAATAAACAGGTCTCACGTGAGCTCCTCTCCCACTCCGTCTGCGTGTTCTCAGAGGAGGACACCGCCCCTGTCTGGCCTCTGTGGCGACCTGAGCCGCACCGTGATTGGCTGAGGCCGAGTTACTGCAGCCAGAGGAACTGCGAGTGGCAGACAGGCATAGCGTGCCTGAGACAAAAACACAGGGCGCCCTGCCAGCCACTGTCCCTGAGGGGTGAGGACTGGAGCTGGAGAGTGCCTGGCTGGCTGCTGGACAAGTCAGTGTGAAGGGTTTCACTGTAACACACTGTGCATCTATTTTGCATGCACATTGTCACCACATGATGAATGCTTCCCCAGTGCAGATGATTATGTTCCTTAGAATTAAAGTGTTTTATTCGTGACTGTCAACTTCAATATTACACGGTAATATTAAATCCAGCAGTCATTTTGTGAGAAAATGTTTTGCCGTTTTTAAACAGATATCAAATTTAGGAATGAAACCCTTCCCTTGTGGACTGGCTGAGTGATGAAATGACTCGAAGAGATGACAGATGCTTGAAACACCTCACGGAAAACTTAACTAAATCACAGTTTTAGTCAGTTATAAAAGAGGTCTGGCAATCTGCTGTAAATTTGAGTTTTCAAAGCAACACGAGACTGCAGAGCTCTATTTTTGCCCTCATGTTGACATCTCATATAATCTGTTCCCAAATTGCAGCTACATTTAATTTAAAAGAGCTGCGAAAGGATTTAATATGACGAGAAACAAAGTGAAAATTGAAACTTAATCAAGACAGATATTATGAACATTAAGTTGCCTGGCAGACTGAGTTGCTTCCTCACTGCGGACAGATTAAGTCTCTAATTACTGTAACTGTGTAATTTACCAGCTGAATAACTGGTTGTTAATATGACAGGTGGGTGGTAACGACAGCAAGTGATGTTCTGAGCAGTGGCACGCAAACGTTGCAATATATCATGATTGGTTTTAAAGAGCTACAACATGCAGCAAAAAATGTCATCAAGTGACGTGTAGTGATCATGACATTTAAGTGACCCAACAGGCCGAACAAACATTTCAAGATCTGCAACAACAATAAATGCACCGAGGAACATTATGACATGACGAAACACTCAATTCTAAGTTTTAAACGATCGATTTAGTCATCTCTTGATCTGATTTGGTATAAGACAATTTATTTCAAAACGAATCCACCAGCTTAGTATTGTTTATATCCCCAAAATCAATACCTGGCTGCTGCTTATTCTATTAGAGAAAACCAGAAATCATGTTGAACCCCCAATAAAGAAATGAACAATCAAACAACATCACAAAAAGAGCAGGACATCACTTTTTTTTCTAAATGTGAGGACACAGAACTTACTAGAATACCTTAAGGAGAGTTTCTTAAGCTAACATATGAATCATGTCTCTCTCTCTGTCTACGTGTGTGTGTGTGTCATCATGGCTAATTGTGGTCCTGGAGACACCTCAGGAACTACCCCAGACGTGGTTTTGAGTACTTTACCAGGTGTTTATATGTCTGTCTGTCTGTGGACAGATTTTGTCAACGCAATAGTGTCACAACAGTCAGGACACCCTGGACAGATTTGGCTTCGTGGCTGGCGTGATCCCTTTGGTTGCCAAAAGAGCTTCTTCTCATTTTTGTAAATTTTGTATTAACACAGAAAAAATAACTGTATTATGTCTTGGTACAGGAAACTGACAAATGCAATTTAAAACAAAAGGAAAACTTATATTCAAAACACGAGCTGGGTTGGGTCACCACAGAGAAACCTGGAGAAATAGAAAGAAAGACGGAATTGATGAGCCAGACAGCCAAAACAGGATAAAACAGGAAGTCAGCGAAGGGAAAGATATTTGCTCCAAGGATTTTTCAGACATCCCCGTGTCTCAGCCAGCCTCTCCCCACCACACCCTGAATCTCCCTCTTCTTTCCCCTTTGACTTGCAATTTGAATTTTGTGTTATGTGTCTGAACCTGCCATGATGGAGCTGCTTCACCTCTGTTAGAAGTCCCTGTGTGTGTCATGAAAATACTCCACTGATTGTATCATCATCTAGACTAATAATAGGGTTTTATTTGGTTGCACGTAGGTGAAGAGGTTAGACGACCCGGGTTTAAATCCTGAGTTGATGAACATCTTCCCTGGTATCAGAAATGATCTGACAACAGAAACATTGTTGTCTCTTAAATGTATTCGTCCCTGCAAAGTCTTCCTCTCTTTACACTCAGTTGTCAGAGAAAACTTCCTCTTTCCTAACCTGCCCTCGCCAAGTTGCTGCCAGAGCTCTTCACCGTCTCATCACTTGATCAGCTAAGATCTAGAAAAGCATTCACCTTCATCTCCTAAAGTATTACAGTGTTACAAAACCATGTCTGGGTGTGAGCCATTGAATGGGATTTAGGGGTGAGATTATGGTTCTATGTGTAAGTGTATGAGTGGTGTGTCTGGTTATGTCATACCATTATTTTGCTAAAACAAATGACCCGTACTTCATGATTTAGTACAATCAAAATTTATTTCATTGTTATTTATTGCTGTTGACCGTCCTAAATGTGCATATAATGGCTACATGCATTATATCACGCTAAAAGAATAAAGCTAAATGTCCCAGACAAAAAGTGTTTTTCTTGTATTGTAGTGAGGCTTGTTTATTGTTCCTAGTTCTAGTATAATTATATATGATAAAGGAAAATATAAGATCTGACCTTTCTAACATAACCTTGTTTTACTGCTTAGCTTACATACTTACATACATCAAAGTTGTATGTTTTCACTTTTAACATTGCTGTGAGGAACTTTTAACTTGTTATGAAAGTCTCAATTTAATACTGATGTCTCTATATGACCTACATAAGTAAACAAGACCATCAGTGAGAAGATTGACTATCTTTACTTAGTTATTCTTAATGCTTGTCATCGGTGCCACCGGGTCTGATTTGGTGCGAAATAAGATGAAATCATGCAGGTTCACCAGAAACTTCTTCAGCTCAGACTCCAGCAACCAGCCCACCACGGACAGATCCAGAACCGGCTTCGATGCTGCCTTCAACCTGCAGTGAGAGCTCCGGCCAAAATCAACACAAACTTGAAGTTCCTCATAGTAGCTTTAACGTTGCAAGAGGAAAAGCGTTTAACATTGGCTTGGGTTGCTGGAGTGTAAACTTCCCGGTCAAAGCTGCTAGCATTTCCTTACACTCTGATATAGAAGCATCCAGGACCAGCTCTCACGCAGTGTGGAAATACTACACAGTGTATGTTTTCTGACCCTCCATTTCTAAGGTAACCTGTAGCCCCACAAACTAACATAGTTAATAATGTTAGTGTTAAGGTTACTACTGTAGGTAAACTAGTTGCTGAAAATGCTAATGATTGCACCTTTAGAACAGACAAAGTTTAATACATTTAATACCATTTTGTGTTTTTGGCTTTAGAAAGGTTGAAAAAAGGAACCACCCTTCGATCTCTTTAAATGTTTAGTACAACTCTTACACTGTTGCACGCCGCCTCAGCAGGTGGACTAATTCAAAGTTGACAGGCCTGCTGAGCCTGGTAATGGTTGCTAAACTATGATTGGACGATCGCTCTTGTGGAACGGTCAATTTAAAGCAGAATCTTTTACTCCAAAGCCAAGGTAAACTGGTTTCAGATAAGGGGCCACGGAAACCATTGCATACATCAGCAAGTTCATTCACAGTTTGTTAGGGTGAGATGCATCATCACAATGACCTTTGCTCGGAAACTTCCTGCTTTTTTTGGACTTCAAAAGACCCCTAAGGGGGAGACTTTGAGTCCGCCACCAGGATATGATGCATTATGATGTCACCAGATCCCCCTAAAGTCTGAAAACTGAACATTCCTGCAGCAGGAATGTGAAGAACGCTTACTGTCAGTCGTTTTTTTGGTCCCGTGGGGTTATCAGGCAGCACTAGGAACATACCAAAGTCTTTACAACAAAACAGAAAAACATCCATCCATCTGTCACAACCATGTCTCTTTCAAAAGACCGGCAGGGTCAAAGGGTGTCGGGGTCAGGTGTGATGTACATGACAAAGGGCAGTCACAGACAATAGGAGGATCTGTAGGAATGAAAGCTTTATCTCCTAAGTGTGGACGGGTGAAGGCAGATGAAAGTGACAGTTCCTGACCAGGGCCAAATATCAAGCAGCTCAGTCATCAGGTCTTATATTGCACGCATGTTTTTGGTTTCTTTGATGGTGTAAAAAGTAAATCGAGAGAAGATAGGTGGCTAAAATTTTCCCTAACGCTGTAAGTTTTCATCTGGATGTTTACAAAATATGTTTGACGCCACCCATGTTACCGAGTACACTAAAAACAAATTAAAATCCATGTGGTGCTTCAAGGAAACACTGTTTCACGGCAATGCCTCTGCTATCAACCACAAGAAAAAGCAGAGGGACTAACATGCTGTTTCCACAACTCCTCGAATGACTCACGAGCAAATATGAGCCCCACTGATGCCCTCTTCCTCCTTGTTCTTCTCTTTGTTCTAATTTTAAAAGCCTGACATTGACAAATAAATAACCTCTCCATGGGATTTCAAATGAGTCAGCAAAGCCTTTCAACACACGCCGATGTGTCAGTGGGTTCAGACGTCTGTAATTCGATCGGAGCTCAGAGAGAGTGCAACGCTGGCCTTTGACCTCTGGCCAGGCTCTGCATCCTCTCATCTCTCGTGAGACGAGATGCAAAGCTGCAGAGCTTAAACGCTGCCAGGCCTCCTGCACATCTGAGCACAGTTGCCGATGTCCTCTGTGTGCACCCCAGGGACACGACACAAAATGTGTCCCTCTATATGTTAGTGTTTTGTTTAGCTGTTTCTGTGATCTTATTTATTTCCTTTCCGTCTGACTCTTTCTTTTATGTTAGAAAGAAGATAAAAGCTGTAAACTCAATCTGAGAAACTCAATCAGTGCTATTTTTTCAGAACATAGTAAACTCCTGCCAGAGCCATAGAAAACATCTTGTAACTGTTTTTGAGTAGTACTCCTTGTGGTCAGTAAACTGATCTTACTGTTTAAAATCCTCTTTGAGTATACTTAAAGGTAGGCTGTGTAGTTTTTGTCCACTAGTAGCGCTACAACTCACAAAGGAGTGTGACAATGTGACAATAAAGGCAGTGAAAAAGAAAATGACTGGCAGTATCTAAAAATGCATGTTTTTTTAAATTGTCTCCACAGAGGTTTTATGAGGATGGAAATGCATTTAACCTCAAGGATACACGCAATTCAATTTGGTCAGAAATACTGAATATGAACATAACTTTTCTTTGATTGCAAGAAACTCCAAACCTTTTAAAGATGTCAGTATGCAAAGTGAACTGATTTTTGAATGTGCTGTTGATGGACACCATTGTTACAAAATGCAATCCACAACAGAAAGGAAAAGAAAAAGTCTCACAACAGCATCTGGAGGCAATTAAGACACATCGTGAACAGTGGTGAGACAGCTCGGGGAAGATCTTGGAAAACAAAAAGTATGTTATTGTATCTTCGGTTTTGGTTTGGTGCATGGATAAGTTTCCAAATTTGAAATTGGCAGTATCTCTCCGAAGTTGCAGTTCCTATCGATGACTTGTATCATTTCCTGACACAAAAAAGCAAAGTTAATTTCATGTATGCTAACCGCAAAAGCAGTATACCACGAAGATTAGCACGCAGTGTATATTTATAATGTATAGTTTTATTTATATATATATATATATATATATATATATATATATTTTTATATATATATATATATATATATATTTATATATATATATATATATATATATATTTATATATATATATTTTTATATATATATATATATATATATATATATATATATATATTTATATATATATATTTTTATATATATATATATATATACTGTATATATAACATGAGATTGGGACACACCGTTTGCACACATACACACATTAATGAGTTATACAGGACAGGGACAGAGAGGAGTGACTAAGCACAGCTGTGACCGATTTATGCTGCAAATAACCCACGTTGCCCAACGAACTGATAGCCAACCGCTTTTGTTTAAACTGAAACCGTGGCATTTGAATTCTGTTATTCACAGGCGGCTTATCTGTAGCCTGCCAATTAATTTAGCTGATAAAGCATTGCTGATAACCAGACAAACTATTTGGACGAAAAAACATAACCACGCCATCACCAAATATTTCACATATAATTATCTACGAAAAAACATTTGCTGACAGGTTAACACTTGTTTGCATCTTGAGTGGGTTGTGTTTGCACGACAGGGGGTGGGTGGCGTGTGACACAGAGAGAGATAGACTGTTGATAACTGCTGTCTGGTGTAGCAAACCGCATAGGGCTGTGAAACCACTGCTGAGGTCTGAATAATGAGGAACTATAACTGTCATGTTCAGACCCCCAACCCAAACACACACACACAACATCCAAAACCTAAAACCCTAACCAGCGGAGAACACGTAAACTATTTCACCAGTTAGGTTTAGGTAGAATCCCCCGCAGCAAAATGTAGATTTGTTAGATGAGAAGCTGGTCCGCACAGTTTGCAACAGAAAAGTGTCTTAAAGGAAGGACAAGAAAAGCCAAAGAGAGACAGAAGTGTGTGGAGCGGTTGCATCATTGAATTTGTCGTGACCAGCCCTTTCTACATCAACCCCAGACACCTGATCAATACTGCACACACACACGTGCTCCACACGCACACGTCCTGCATGCATGCCTCTTAACACATGACTCACATACTCAGGCCTGTTATTAAAAGTGGGTACATGATAGCCATGTGGTGAAAGAAACAGCAGGAGCGTGAATAGAAGAAGAGGGATATCGAGGTCAACGGGTTTCTCCACGCTCCGCTGAATGGTCACACCACAGGATCACTCCTCTTTCTGTCTCTTCCCAACAGACGTGCGGCCTTACCACACACTAACGGTCTGAGTCAGAGAGTGGGCCCTCTTATGAAATCCAGGTTTGCCACATCGCCCCTCTCTCGGCTAGATAAAGAGAGACCCATGTCTGTCCTTCAGCGTGCATCCTGACTGCGGTGCCAAACCCATTCACTGCCATTATGTCAGTCCCTGCATGACAGAAAACAGACACAGGTGATGTGTGTAGTGTTGTGCAGGCCTGCAGGCTTGCGGCCTACTTGTTGATGCACGGACCATTTCATTTTCGTGGCTCAGCTTGGTCACAACAAGCCGGTCGAAGAACTCGAAGCGCTTGGCGGATGTTCAAAAGCAATATAGGCTGACGCATATTATAAACATAAATGTGGCAGCACGTATTACCACTCAGATCAAATGTTAAACCAGGACTTTATGGCGGGAGAGGGCATTGTGGGGTTTGCTTAAAAGAGGGAAAAAATACTACTTTGCGATCCAAATGTTTTATACGGAGACATGCAAGTAGTCCGTGCACAAAGTGCCGCACTGGGAGATATCACAGAACATAATCCAAAGCTTGGAGGAACACAGCGCTGCTTTACACAAACAAAATAAACCAACCACACAATTAGAGTCAAACTTTTTGGGTTTGCTTTCAGTTAAATAAACACAGAGGAGTAACAGAGCAATGTAGCAGGCATAATGACCCACAATTAGTTTCTTCAAAGTTTACATGTTGGTGGAGCAAAAGTTTCCCATAATTTCGAACATTCACATTTTCCACGAGAGGACAAAATCCAGGCCGGACATTTGCAGCTGTGGTGTAAAGGCACTGTTTGCAAATGAGCTGAACATAACAACAATGACAACAAAAAATACTTAACTTGCCATTAAGTCCCTTACACAGTCAGAAGATAATGCCCATAATTAATGGTGCTAAATTCAAAATTCAGAGCATTTAACTGAGTATTGGTGTCCTGCCAACACGTTCTCTTTCCCAACTCATCACAATGCTGACGCTTTGTCAGACCCCTTGGCATCACTTTCTAACACACTGGGTAGCCCAGCTCACAGCCGCAGTGAACAAGTGGTTAAAATATTGAAATGAAATCCCAATAATTTGGTTGTAGAAAAATGCACGTACACTATTGACACATCCTTGTCACGAGTAATGACTAAACACCCAGCGTCCCATGAGTCACACTGCTCAAACAGCCTCGTCAATGATATGTGCAATCTATACCCAACGCATCCAACTGCTCCTTTGACCTTTGAATTCTGATAACAGATGACATGGTGATCAATTACTACTGAGTTTGAAAAGCTCACTCAAGTCTGCATGTGTGTTTGAATTGTGTACGTGATTGCATCATCGACGATGTGCTTTCATGTGGTTTATAGAATACATTAAAAAGTGTTCTGTTGAAATTTTATTTCTATTACATTGTTGTGAAAAAGAGATACTAAGCTAACCTCAAATGAGAAAACTGTAAAATTAACACAGATAACAGCAATGTGATGAAGAAAGTAAAGCTTTTAAGTTAGTCACAGTATGGTTTAACTCTGTGTAGGGTTAAAACGATATTACAACAAAGTGTGAAATTGAATGACCTTTTCCTCGTACAAACTCACTGTGTTACGGGGAAAAGATTATATTCACTTCCAGCGTACTCACTGAAATGACTCAGCAGAAGAAGACAATCATTGAGAGTTACTGATGTGCTGTGGCCTCGGGCTGTATGACAGACAGATGGCACAGTGCAACAATTAGACAAGAATCCATAGTCTCTTTCACTCTTTCTTCTTCTGTCTCTGCCGAACATCAAATTTTAAAAACACGTTATAAACCAAAAAAGAACCGAGGAATTGCTGAATGTAAGTGGCGAAGGACTTTTACTCTGAAGGAACCTATTTACTGCTACAAAGGTGGCTCATATCAGGCCAATTACCACCATGTGGCATAAAGCAGGCCTGGCAATCAGATCAGTGGGAAAGATTTTAAAATAGCGTGAGACAGCTAACAGAGCTAAAATGGTCCCATAATGCAGGTCCACCAGTCTATGGTTAAAAAAAAAAAAAGATATATATATATATATATTTAAAAGGGGAAACAGTCTGAATTAATGACAACATAAACTGAAGGCACAAAGACACCTTGGTCACAGATTGAAAATAAGCAAACACTGCTCTGATGAACATACATGATGTGTATGTCGGTTTTGACAAGTGCTGCTGTATGGCATGCAGCACTGTTTACACAAAGGACTTAATACTTAAACTTCTTCTCCATGCAGTGTTTGCAATATTTCCTCCATCCCATATCTAATTAAACCAAAACAACAACCTGATGGATGTTTAGTTCCAATGAAATGTTATACTTTACGGCTTCAGGTCCTGAGGAAATATTGAACAATGAAATCCTCTCAAGAAACCAGTTTGAATAAAAAGCTTCTTTTTTTTTCAAACATCATTTCCTTGTAAAGTTGTAGTCATGATAGGCAGGAACAGCCTAAAGTGCTTCCCCCATTCTGACAGGTTTAGCGACTGAAGGTCACAGTGGATAACGAGGCCTGCCTAGCACCACCCAGCCACACCAAAACTACATCCAGTCCCTCTGACTGCACCTACTCGGGTTTTTTTTTTCCAAAGAGGAAAGCAAGAAAACAAGGATCCTCTATCGCTGTCTTGCAGCCAGTAATTTTCCTCCAGGGCACCCGTGGGAGCCATACATTTTCACATATGGCAAACTGAGTCTGGATTTTATGAGGTGATTTGTTTTGGGATTCTGTGAGAAGAGAAGGAGTAAAACCTTAACCGTCTGTGGCAAGACAGAGTGGGAGAGAGAGAACGAGACGTTTTGATCCTGCGATTGTTCTGTTGTGACATGAAAAACAGGTCCAAGCTCAAAGTTATGGGCTGTCTTATTTAAGACGTAAAACTGAGATGCAAAGAGAGGGCGACTTTGATGTGAGTTTTCTGGAGATTCTCAGACGGCGAGTGTTCCACTCAAACACAACTCCAGTTAGGAGGGGTCATTGAAATTCAGTGTTGCACTTTAACTGAGGTTAGTTTCAGTCCGGGACTTCTGTTTGCAGAGACAACACAGTGTCCCTTAATCTTCACAGTTTGATGCAATCTTTACACATTGATTTTAGTTAGATAAAGAGGCCTTTCTGACTGCAGCGTTCACAACCCTGAAATACACATGATGGCTTAAAATACATTTTAAAAAAAAGAAAGCAGTTTGTTTATCCCATGTTGTCATCATGTGTTTTGGAGTAGATGTTATGTCACTTTTCTTCAAATGGTAAGTGGGGGCCTTTTTTCACTTGACCTCAGTAACCGTGCACCGGTAAGCAGACAGACTTGAATGCACCGCCCCCTAGTGGACCACCAGATGGAGGTTTAAACACTGAGAGAATATTCGGAGTAAGTCTGGAAGCCAAATGTCCATTATGCATGGACACATCTTTGGTAATCAGTAACTGCAAAATAAACACCAAAGATCTGACAGCAGCAGCATTTGCTTGCACAACATTCTCTCACACATACAAAAATGAGACAGTCTATGTTTGTTTGTCTTTACCTAATGTGACCTTGCGATAATTAAGTCATACATGCAAGGATAAGTGCACTTACTCGCATGAAGATGTGAAAGAAGAAAGACACTTTCACCTCTGATGTGAGAAATAACAAGTATTCTATAAATGACAGGCCCTGCACACCTGTTGTACACCCACAGGTGATTTCACTTATTTAGGCTGATTACACCACTTGAGTGTCTGCAGACTCTTTGATTGACAGCTCCTTGACTCTGGTGTTAGCTTGGTTGCGCCTGTTAGAGTGGGACAAATTGCACTTTTGCACCACATCTGATCCCTCTTCTCCTGGAGATGTTGGTAGCTCCCAATTACACAAGGACATGGGCTGTAAAAGTGCACATTCTTTTGTCCAGCACTCCAAGGGTATTTGGAAGTAGAAAATAGGGAAATCCAGGCAATCTAAATGCAACCTTTTCAAAGCCATAAATGTCAATGCTTGCCAACACGATAGTTAAGTCACTGAAATCGATCATCAACACCTTGCAGGTTATAGTATGGTCATTTTTTCCTATGGGGCAGTAACAAAACTCTTAAGGAGGTTCCTACAGGATACGCTTCTATTAAGTGTGTCAGTCTCCTAATAAAAGTTTCGCTAATGCTCCTACATCCAGACTCTGCTTGTCCTTCCTTTAACTTTTGCTTCTGTATATTTGTTACATTTTAAAGATTCATGATTGTCTTTTAACTGTATAGTTTACCAGTGTTCATTGTAGTTTATTTGTACACTAATTTGGATGAAATAAAAGTTCTACTCCCCCATTCCTTCCACTCCTCCCTCTTTCCCTCTCCTTCCCCTCCATCCTAAACAACCTGTAAACCTCTGATTTATTGTTATTACAGCTGAGCTGAATCAAAGAGTGGCAGGGGCATATTGTAGACAGGAAAGGCAGCGAGGAGGGAGGGACTGACGTGGCCCAAGGCTACGAGACGCAGACAGTACATGGACTTTTAAATGGAGTGAGCCAATATGGCATTTTTACCGTGTCTGTCGCGGCAAACTCCATTTCCTCATGTGGGCCAATTGTTGTCTGGTAGGAAATCAAACTCATTTCAAAAGGTTCAAGGACAGAGTTATGTGCTGTGATAGGGATCCCTGCATGGGATTGATTATGACAACATATGAGTGACAATATAGAAAATAATCAGTTAAAAGAAGCAAAAGCTGAGGTGTTATTCTTTGTATTTTTTTTGCTTTCTGTCCAAATCTTCAGCTTTTCTACTTAGCTTTCCAAACTTTTTTGTGCAATCACATTTCTAACTAAAAATGCCAGAAATATTGGACTTTTTCTGATGGATTTTGCACTGATTACATATTCTTTAGCACTGTATCCGGCACAATCATGTTTCTCTATAATTCTTTGCCCAGATGAAACCCTCAGACAAGTATGACAAGTCCGATGGCACAGACGTCTCCCTGCCAAGGTCACATGATTGTTGTTCAAAAGCCTGGAGAGCAGTAATTGTCCAGATGTTTCATTGTTTTGACCCTCTTTCAACATGATACAGCTGTATACAGCCTTGCTGATTGACTGACTAATACACTCAACAAAACCCTGCTGAGAATATTTTTGCAATCAAAATGTATAATCGTTTCAATATGTGAATAACAGTTCTCAGATCAGTGATGTTTCTAGCAATTCTTTTTGTTCACCGATGTAGAAGTTCATGAGTCAAGATCAGTTAAGAATTTACTTTTTGATGTCACGTATTTTGTGCTTGTGTGTGTGTGTTACAGTGTGATGAAAGCTGAGCTCAACTAAATTTACCCACATTATTGATCGAGGTTTCATTTTTCCTAAAACTACACAGGCGCTCTTCAAAGTTAGCAGCAAACATAACTGTACATTTTGATGATTTGTCATTTAATATTTCAAAAGTTATTCGGCTAATATTCCATGTCCCACAGAATCTTTAAACTGAGGCCATGAACTTGAGTACGGTTTGCCAATCCTCGTGGTTTAGCAATGTTGGTTCTATAATAATGTACCATTCGTATAACTTTCATATATATTTCTCTTTATTCACGGAGGCCGGCTCTCGTCGGGGGTTGGATCAACAAGACACTTTGCTTGATCCTAAATTAAGTTGGTGAACATGGTAAACATTTTACCTGCTAAGCATCAGCGTATTAGCATTGTCACAGGAGTGGGACTGGAACATGGCCAGGATTTGGCTGTAATGACTCAAATATTGCGTTTAGCAGTAGTGTGTCATCACTGATATATAACCCACGACTCAAAGTTTGGTTTGATGTACTGATAATGTTGTCACAGTTCGTTTGATACTTTTATACTGCAGTTATAGCCTTTGTGTTTAATAGGTTTCAATCAAGCATGAGTTAGAAATCTTACTCACCACACAGAAACATTTGTATCCATCAAGTCAGTGAGAAAATGATTATCACGCACATGTGTGGGTGTTTTTTTTCACCAGAACACTGTGTAACACTTGCACTGAGTCCCCCTCGACCTGCTGTTTCCTGCTTCCTAATGCCCACGTTCACACGCTAAGTTCTCACCATCCACCCCTCCATCTCTCCTCCTACTACCACTTTTCCTTCCCTCCATGCTCTTGCCCCTGCTGGCCTATATCCACTTACTGCCTCCTTACACACCTAAATCCCTCTTCTCTTCTCTCACCACTTTAACCCCCTCCTCCATCACTTCTTAGCTAATGCCCCCTTTCATTTTCTCAGCTCCCTGCTCTTTCTCATCACTCTTCTGTCCTCCTTCCCTGTCTCTCTTTTTTTCTCCTGTTCTTGTTGCATTTCCCACACTGTAGACACCATATCTACCGTCCTCCCTCCTCTTCAACCATGAAATCCAAGTCCAGCTGAGTACTGCAGGGAGCCAGAGCTACCAGATGGCACCAGGCAGAACCCAAACATCTGCATTACCCAACTGGGCCCGAATGGGGCTCCGAAAGGATACGCAGCTGTATAAACAGCTTGTGTGCAAAAATGCAAGCTATGCAGCCGAGCACAGGGGTCCTCACCAGGTTGCTATGAAAAGAAATATTATTAATAATGATAATAATGACAGAGGAAATACCTTAGCTTGAGACGTGACTGTGTGCTTGTGTGACAGTGGGGCATGGGAAAGACGACAGAGGCCTCGGGCTGCACTACACACACACACACACACACACACACACAAACCTGATTAACTTAGCTTAGCTTAGCTTTAAACGGGGATAAACAGATTTAATTACTATTCATGAAGTTTAAAGGTAGCAGACTAAAAAAGATGTTACATTTTTAGTTTGCATGTAAATTTTCCACATTTCATTAATTTGGGGAATCGAAATGGTCCTCTCAGAAGTCCCTGAAGTATTTTTCTAATTTGTCATAAACAATTAACCGTAATCAGAATACAATAATGTTGGACACCATGACAAAATCTCACTTAAAAATGTATGTGCAAAAAATGTATGTGCAAAAAAGTATGGTAAAAGCATGGTACTTCCCGAACCTCCTAAATGCAACTATGCATGGCATGAAAGCTGCCAAACACTCACACAGAACACACACACACACACACACGTAAAGCACCCAAAAAGTCCCTTCTGGTGAAAGTTGAAGCGTACACAAAGGCCAGGATATAGTGCAACAATGGGGCTGCACACGGTACATGAATGACTAAGCCAAGCTAGATGAGGTTGGGCTGAAGTAGGATTACCTGCATGTGGACCGTAACACAAGGAACTACTCATATACGGCCTATCAAGATTCAACAAAAGCCCGACCTGTCTTGTGTCTGTTCAGTCTACATTTTGAAGAAACACAGATTTCTGTGTTTTTGTGTTGAGTGGGTTTTAATAGTTTATCTCACAGGGAGCCATTGGCCTATTCTCTTTTGCCTCAAACTCTAAAACAACACTCAGGCCCACTTGAGAGTACTCTGGGCTTGGATGAGTTTTGCCTCTGGCACAGAGTCATTGGCACAAGAATCTGGCTGCACTCCAAAGACAATATTTGTCAGAGTAGCCTTGTTTCAAACCTTTACTGTTTATTACATTCTGCAGGCTGCACTTTTTTTTTTGTCAGAGATGGGGTTTCAGATTCAACCTTAAGATTCCAGTTTCATGTTTCTAATCACTCTAAAAATGTTCAAAGGGTACAAAAAGTGTTTTTAATCAGCACGCACAGCTGCACAGAGTGGAAAAAAAAAACATGTATTAATTTTTTCCACCATATGGTTCAAATAATTTTCTTTTAGTGTTCTTTGAGACATTGACATGAAGAGCTTCCACTTCGCATGTCAGCCCAGTGGAGAGGGAAGATGTAAGCAATCTGGATTTGAGAGCGATTATGGACCACACTGAAAAAATTAACATCTCGCCCAGTTTTAAATTCTTACTTTTCTGAAAAACATGCCAGCTGGATGGAAAAAGCTGGTTTCATTGCAACTCCAAATTTAGTTCAAGTTACAGTAAAACTAGAAACATTTCAAAAGTCATCTGCGTATATAAAGGTGTAAAAATATATTTTTGCAGCGCATTCATAGAGTGAAGAATCATAAACGACACAATCTAAACCCCCTGACCCCTTGCTGCTGTTTGGTTACACAGACGTTTGGCTGGTGGAAAGAAATTGGTTCCTGATCATTTAAATGCTTTACAGAATGCTTGAAAGACTTCACAATGCAACGAGCCTTTAAAGTCAACACACTTTGGGTCGAGTATCAAAAGGTGGCGTGTGACAGACCCAAATGTGCCCAGTGTTTGGAGCTGTCAACTTCCTGCACCTGCAGGCTCGGCATATGGCAGAAGTCTGGACCTCCCGTGATAAGTTAGTCACAATATTGCGAAAAAACAAGTTCCCTCAAGTGTGTGTGTGTGTGTGTGTGTGTGTGTGTGTGTGTGTGTGTTTTGTGTTTTGTTTCAACCACTTACACATCATTTCAAGTCTTACCACAAATTTCAAAAGAAATTTCACCTTTTAGGTACTTAGTTTGTTCCTGAGATTTCCTTTAAAAAATATATATTAAATAATTAATGATTAACTGCAATGATCGTCCATGTTTTTGTCCCCTTTGTTTTACCTTTGTAGCCATCTTCACTGCTAAAGTCATCTCCCTGGCCTCGTCTCTAATGGATAAAACACACCGCAGGACCAGATTACTCTCTAGTCTTTTCAGCGAGAACATCAAACTGCTTTGAAGATCAAAGTGACGTGTGCGCCTTTGCATCCGAGCGTGTGTCCCTCACATTTCTGCGTTTGATGCCAGCTCCTTCCTCTTAACTGCGGCCCGTGCGCTGCGGATGGCATGCAGCCACGGCTCAGGTTCTCCATCATAAAGCAACGGAAACCCCTTCTGTCCATTGTTTGAAAGCTCTCCCGATGGCACACCAACCGCAGCCCTCAACAGCGCAGATTTGAAAATGTTCTGTGCAACGTTAATAGAATACGAGTGCCGAGGTCTCCCTTGAATGACTTTCCAGCACATTAGTGCCAGGAAGCCGTTCATTTTAATGTCAGTGGTGTATTAGTGCTGCTATATAGTGTTTTGACTGTAACTATCCCAGCATTTACTCTAAATATACACACAGCATTCTTCTTCTGTCGAGCGTATCTTTAAGGCATAGCTAAGTAATTACTGGAGATTTTAAAATAAACACATCCGGTGCACAGACTTGGTTTTGTTAACAGGACGACGGTTACCACCCCTTCATGGTGTACATCCAGCACTGTATAACACTTGAGTCGAAGCCCGGAGAACATGACACATGAGCTTTCTCCAGAACGAGGTGGAGTGCTGCTCAGGGCTTCTGTCCTGCATCTCAGCTCTACAGTATCCTTCATATTTCACTCCTTCTCCGTTAAGGAACTTCTCATTGTTAAGGCCCTGGTGTCCTTGTTACTCAAGCAGGCTGGCATGTGTGGTATGTGACCGCAGTGCTGTGTGTGATTTAAATCTGGCCCGTGTCATGCCCCTCCATCTTCTCCTCTTTCTGTCTCGCTTTGAAATACACTAATATAAAAATACTCTGGAAAACGGTCAGCAGACCTGACTATCAAATATACAGAAAAACAGAAGGGAAGAAATGCTGCTTTGGTTTATAGGCTACTGTCGATGTACTGAAGTTCTTGGAGGGAACACATAATAGACTAAACCAATGGAAAATCTTTGTAAATATGTGGTAAAAAAAAAAAGTAGTAATCGTGGTATGGTTAGAGTAGTACAATTTTACTTATTTAAAGCTACTCCAAGGAATTTTCATGTTGTGTAGATTTTGGCGGTCCCTGTGGACAAAGGTGGTAGTGTTGTTGATCACCAGATTCCCTTTAGAAAATCTCTCTTTTTACTTCTGCAACAGCCAATCTTCTCGCTGATGTACTCCTTTACTTATGTAGGTCAAATAGTGGCATCAGTCTTAAATTGAGACTGTTTCATAGCCAGTTAAAAGTTCCTGCAGTAACTGTAAGGATTTAGTCATTTCCTTACTTTTAACACGACTGAGAATCAACGGGCATGCTAGCGGCTCCGTGAGGCTAAATGTTAAGCTAAATGCTAACGCCAGTATGCTAGCATAGTCAAAAAGACAATGCTAACATGCTGAGTTTAGCAAATATAACGTTGACCATGTTCATCATGTTAGCATGTTTAACTTATTAGCATAATGTAAAGCTAATGCAAAGCTTTCGACCTGATGATGATGCCAGGTGAACTGTTATGCCATGTGTTAGCAAAATACAAAAAAAGACTAAAATGACTGGCAGGGTTAAATTGCATTTCTAACGTAGTGTGTAATCTCCATTGAAAAGAGGGCTTTCCAAGGTTTTATTGCTGTCTGTTAAAGCCATTGTTTCCTTGTCTGTAAATTCACTGTCTTGGTATTCAGCCTGGCATCTACTGCACTCAGATATCATCGAGGCCAATCCCCACAGTCTGGCACCGGTCAAAGGTACTAGTAACATCCTGTCCTCTCCTCACAAAGAATGCTTGTTTTGGCATACATTTGGATATGCTCTCCATTAGAGGCTTTAACACTTTCCGTCATTGCATTATCTGCCCTCATTAATGACTGTCAGAACACGAGAGGAGGGTTACATTGCCAGACGTAGAGCAGGATACCTGACACCACTTCTAATCTTTGCCTGAAGGAAATACCAGACAGAAGTAGGTGAACAGAGTTACAGACAGAGAGAGAGAGAGAGAGAGAGAGAGAGAGAGATTGTTGAAATGATGCGGTGAAGCGGTTTCAGTTCAATTGGTATTGTAGTGAAACAAAGCCTTTCGTAACCATGTGTTTAAGTGGCATTTCTACACTTAAAATCTCATATTTCTCTCTACCTTTAACAGACAATTGTGTTTGCTGTCATTTCTGTTCCGTGTACATTTTTTGGTTTAGTTACTTTCGTCAAGAAAACTCCAAAAATTGCCCTTTGTGGTGAACATATCTTTGAATATCTAAACCAACACTGCTAGTACAACAATCGTGATACCTTTTTAAAAAATGAACATGGGTTAGGTGTGTCATCTTCAGCAGAACATTGACCAGTATGAATCAATAGCTGTTCAGCTTTGTGTGAAATTACCTTAATATCCGCCTTTGAGTATAATTTTTGCCAAGAACCGTCTTGATTAAAAGACTCATGGGAGAACTGGACCTCCCTGGTGTTTCCTCTCAAACACCTGTGTTTAAAATCTGTTCCTGATAGGGTCAGGTTAATCTGACCAGCCTACCAGATCCCTGTAACTGCCTGCAATAGTTAAGAGGCGAAGCAGGCCATTCATCCGGAAGCAGAGTGGTTGGGATGGCGTGTGGGGTCAGCCAACCACTAATTCTGATTATATAATAGCCTTTAGCACCCTATGGCACATTCACACAAGTTCCTTTTCTTAGGTATAGCTTTGGTTTCCTGTTGACATTTCTGTGCACACTACATGAGCTCACGCATGTCTTAAGGTTCAATCTGAAGCTTTTTGTTTTGAAACAAAGTAGCATAGCAGATGATAGTGATTGGAGGCATTATTACGATTCATTCTGCGAGCTCTGTTTTCTGTTGCCTTTATAATGAGCTGGTCCAGGGCCCAAACCCTTGGGAGCAGCATAATCACAGTTTAATGAGCTGTATCAGGACCAGCGCCGGGAGATGAGGGATTTAGAGAGTTCCTGACGAGGTCATAGGCCCTACCTGTTACCCCGAATGCTCCCATAACCCAACATCTGGATTTAACGGCAATAAAGCACAATTTGTGGTTTCGCCTGTTTTGGGTTTTGCCAATACATCTCATTTTTACAAAAGTAAGGTCTGCAGTGTTCAATTGCGTCATTTATTTTGGTTCTCCGGCTGTTGTACATATGCAGTAACGCAGGAGGTATGTGAGGTGCCCCTGGGATGTACAGCAGTTAATGTAAATTCCATTAATGTGGCATTTTGATTTCAAAAAAATATTTTTTTTCATTATTGAATAAAAGTTGTTTTGTCCCCCCCCCCCAATCATTTTCTTTTCATTAAAATGCTGCTTTTCACCTGTAGTCACTGTATACTTCAGTTGCACCGGATGAGTGTCACAACAAGAACAAACACATATTATGTGGGGAGAAATAGAGGTGACACTGGCAGATTACACTGATAAAGTGCAGCGAGAATGCATTGAATGCATGAAAAGAGTGGGTGTTGTCCCCTACAGTTAGATGAGACTACCGGTGTTGCCAACTTGGCCAATTGGCTTGTCTTTGTTGTGTTTGACTTCAAGCATAACAATGAGTTCGGGCACGAGGAATTATGCCAGAATTTGTACGGATTGTGCCAAAGCAACGACAAGCTGACAAAGTAGGCCTATCACAGGAAGCGGATTAAAGATGCTCCCTCAAATATGATGTGGACAGCATCTTTAGCAGTGAAGAAAATGCCAATGCTGTGTTGAGCTCTGCTGTTCAACTTTGTTTTGACCAGTAAATTGACATCCCTTTTGTTTGCCTTGCAATGATTTGGGTGTGGACATGTCAAACTATTCCGGTGTCAGATGGTTATCAGGGGCTTAAGTTTGACGATCCGGGAAGAATGAGTCTACCTTGTGCACCTGAATGTAGGATTACAGAGTCTCCCTGAGACCATTTTTGACATGTCTGACAAGGTGACGAGGTCATATAAGAGTAAAGGCAAATCTGCACACCAACCTTAAAAAAGATCTACCCATGTGACACATAATGCTGAACAGTAACTGAAAAAAATACACCTGTGTTTTCCTGGAAGAGTATTTTTCAGCTATGGTCAAAGTAGACCAGGAACTCCTTCAATGTAATGCCCAACGTATAGCTAACTCTACAGCAGAAGGAATTGGTCTCATGTCATATCACACGTTGAGGCTTACACATTGGTTCTCTGCTTGTGCATCTGTCTCTCTTGCGCACACGCACAGTCTCCATAGCCAAGTCAGGATGTATTTTGGTTCCCTCTGAATGGAAACTGACTGGAAGGAGACCCTTCCCCGGAGGCAGCTCTCTGAGCCACCGACAGCCAAGACGTATTAAAGGACAGAGTGTGTTTGTACAAGTGTTTCACATAGGACCAGTCCCAGACATATTTCTGAATGAGACCAAGTGACGGACGATTTCGGGAAACACAATTTTTTTTCCTCTCTGATGGGTCCGGTCAGATTCCAGGGTCTTCAGACGCCTGCCTCACTTCTCAGGAATTCATTTGCAGGCACTACCGTTCTACACCTGTGGCCTTGCATTATTTCCTGCAGTTTCTCTTGCCCAAATGTTTTGTCTACAAACATTCATGCAAACTCAATTAATCGCTAATAGACATCTACGATGGTTGCTATGATATTTTTACTGCAACCAATGAAGCTTCAGCAAATGGACCACCCGCTCCCAGGTTTATTTAAAATTCCAGCACCTAATTGATTATAAAAGAGGCTGAAATGTAAACTGCATTTTTGCAGGGCCAGGTTCCTGTTGTTGCTCTCTTCATATCTTTGGGTTTGGAAGAGAGAAGACAGAAAGCTTTGAGCAATCGGCTCCACCACACTGAGGATCTATACTAATTGATAACATGTGTGTAAGGAGGAAACTTGACTCTGAGCTAGTGTACGAAACAAACACAGGCCACCTGCTGCGGTTTTGGAGAAAGCTAACTTTATCTCCCACCACAGTGGAGGCCTTGCTGATTCAGACAGTTCAAATGAGGACACATTGGCCAGAGTCCATGAGTCAATCAATCAACTTGTTCAAACTAAAGTCCAATGGTTTGTGCAGGGTGGAAATGTTACCTTTGCAGGAGCAGAAAATGGTCCACGTCCAAGATGTAATACATATATTTTCTATGGGGGAACGACTTTAGGGCAAGATCATTAATCACTGTTTCTAGAATAAAGAGAATCCAGCATGTAGAAGTGTTCTGTCAATGGTTATTTTAAGTTATGGTTAAGTTATTTTCACCATTTCATTGTGTGCTGTTTGGCAAGACAAAGTTTCACCTTTTTCCAATAATGGATATCTCATTTTGGAAGAAAATGTTCAAAGGTTATTGCAGCCAAATTGACCCATATGTCATTTTGAGGATTTCATTAAATGTCTCTGGCCTGTACTCATTAAACGTCCTTTGTTTGCTCTTTAGCCAAATTGGTGGTATGAGCTAAGTGCAATTACTCTGCTTTCCTTTTCAACATTTTCTTCTCACTCTGGACAGTTTTGTACATATCAACTCACAGCTCAGTGGAACATCCTGGGGAGAATTAGCTAAAACCTCTGAGTCTGCACTGTCTCTCTCCCCCTGTAGTAGAAAGAGACAGGCCCGAGGCGGCTTCCATCTACCACACACACAACTGTGCTTGTCACTCCCAGGACGCAGCACAGTCAGTGGCTTGGACGGTACACAGATAAGATGACACACGGCCCAGCCACTTCCCCTTTTCCCACATTTATCAAAAACGAGCTCCAGCTACCTCATGTGAACTGTACATACAGTACATTATGTCTGCCATGGTATCTGTCACACTTGGTGGTATCTATAAGACTGAAACATGTGACACGTTGCAACCACATGGAGTCCGAGCTGCATTAGGTGATTTCAGTCAATGGTTTGCACAAACAACTTGACAAATTGCCACATATGTTACTACAAGAAATATGTCTCTCTCAAGATCTGACATGATGGTAAAGAGTTTGTTTTTACAGAAAAATGTTTTCGACCACATACATTTTAGATTTTGTTATCTGCCAAGTCCCCCAGGGACTTTGCTTGCAGGCTGTAGCCGTCACCTAACATGTGTGAACACGTCCGCCTATGCAGACACCCAGTGTATAAGTAGGACCACATCCACATCGCTATTTCTGTCTCACACCATGTCTGCAGGAAGCACAGTGTTAGCAGCATTTTAACGCCGCTCATAGACTCTATAAAAGTAAAAGACGTTGCCTCTGGGCCTGAAAAGTGAGCCCAATGCGGAAGTGCCTTTTCCCACATTTATCAAAAACGAGCTCCAGCTACCTCATGTGAAATGTACATACAGTACATTATGTCTGCCATGATATCTGTCACACTTGGTGGTATCTATAAGACTGAAACATGTGACACGTTGCAACCACATGGAGTCCGAGCTGCTTTAGGTGATTTCAGTCAATGGTTTGCACAAACAACTTGACAAATTGCCACATATGTTACTGCAAGACATATGTCTCTCTGCATTCTTCCTATATGTCCATCAGGGAGCGACTTCCCTTATTGCAAAAGATCTCATTACGTAAGTCTTTGAGAAAATGACTCAATTACCTCAGAAAACATTGTAAACATGAGTTCATGGTCTCAATAAACTGTATTGAAGTTCTCTTCAATACAGCATGATGTTCATTTGTAAATTATGGTGCCATTTAGAGTAAATTAGAAAATAAAGCTGGTTATGCTTTAAGATATGGCTACCTTGTGATTGACAAGTTGCTGCCATGGCCACTTGTGCAATCATGATAGAGGTGTAGCAGTGCATATCCATTCATAGTTCCACCCACTTTTCCAAGTATGGTCACTTTTTTTGGCACTGGCCAAAATGCCAAACTCAAGGCTTCAAAACGGTAGTGCGTCCACTTCTTATATACAGTATATGGCAAAGCTCAGTTTCCAATGGACAGTCACTAGATACTAATGTGGAACAAATAGACTGAAGGCGTAAAAGAAAATGCAAGCTGTTAAGCCATGATTTTGCCAGCTGAATTGATTAAAATAGAAGTATATATGTGTATAAACACGGACAACTGAAAAACGTGGCTAAAATGGCGCCTGTGTAGACACACCAACGACTCTATTCACTTTGGCCTTATCATCACGAACCTGTCATACAGAAAAACTGATTCCAAATAGTTTGAACGGTTTTATAGAGTAAAAAATACATATTATATGCAAAACTTCTGTACTTACAATCCTCTTACACAAAAAAAACAATACACACCCAGTTTGACGATCTGTGTGTGAATGCCTCAATCACTATGGATATAATAATTTGTTCTAGCAGCTCAGTAGTAGATGAGACCTGGAATTCTATCAAAACTGCGCTCACAATAGTGCACGAACACTCCCTCTCTCACACACACACACACACCTCCTCTTTATTACTCTACACTCCAATGTATTTGCCATGTGCGTGGGAACTCCCTGCCAAACCTTTACTGTTCTTCCCTCTCTCTTTTCTGAACTTGTCAAATCATTTGAAGTGAATACATGTCGCATAGATTTCAGTCCTTCATTTTTACAATAATGGCTTTTCAGTATTCAAGGCATCGGTCTGAGTCAATGTGGCGTTGTAAAAACCTTGTCTTTGACCTACAATAACTGATTAAAGACCATCCACCATCTGCACCAGAGGGAAACGTTCCATATAACCTTTTCCAGAACTTTCCAGACTTACTGGTTTGAAAACCAGAGGAGCACAAATCACTGTGAAGACTGGCTGAAGTGGAAAGGGGGACCAAAATCAAGCAAAACCTTTTTCTCATCATAGCATGTCATCGCAAGTGGAGAGCAGCACGAGCCAAAGTATTGCAGTAAAGATGCAACAATCAGAGCAAAGCAATAAACTGCACATACAGAGAGTTGATATTATCTTGGCAAGGTGTTCGAGAAACCTGTGGAAACCCGTTCACGGTTGTCTGAACAAAATGTACAGTATTACTTGTCCAAAAAATAGGTCAAATACTGTTGAATTGTGGCCCTTTTCCAGGCCATTATCATCAGCATACAGAGAAGCAATATGAGCAAATAATAAAAAAATCCTAAACCTAAGTGGAGGTGTAGATCATCCTGGACGCACACAGTGACAGCAGCTATAAGTGCTCCTGTGACAGCTCTAGAGGAAAATAAACATGAACACCAAGAGATAAGCATTTCTAATCCTCAGGAATAAATACACAGCTGAGTGACAGCTTAAAAACAGAGCCTATTTGTATGGGCGTACTTCTTCATGGCAACATTACTCTCAGGCTGCGTGTACAGTTGTCAGGCGGGTTTTTTTCTCTCTGCAAATAGCACCACTCTCTCAACACAACCTGCACATTAGTCCTGTTTTTTTAAATAATGCCCAACAGATGAAATTATAGTCAACATATTAGCACGCGATGCAAAATTATGCCTGATTTCTTGTGTATACACACAAAAAGCCCATAAAACCCACACACACTCAAACGCAAGCCTGATGTTAATGTGAAAACCACACATTACTGTATAATCTTCCCATTTATAGCGGTAATTGTCAGTCAAGCTGTTTTATGTCAAGCTGGCCACTGTAAAGCTACAAGTGTGCCGGGGTGAGTGCCATCGCAGGTATGAGTGGATCACATTTCATCGAGAATATCTTTTTAGCAGATGGTAGACTTTACAGGAAAAGTTATGATGATTGTTGTGGACTCTGATTGGCAGCCACATTGTTGACGTTGGAAAGCCAGTGGGACGCTGAGAGGGAAGGTGAGAGGTGAAGGAGAGAGCACAAAAAGAAGCGTGTGCACGAACAGGCTTGTGAACCAACCAGTCTGCACATGCATGATTTCAGACACACAACAGTTCATGCTAACATGCTAAATGATGGTGCACATGGTAAACATTATACCTGCTGCTAAACATCAGCATGTTCGCATTGTCATTGTAAGCATGCTGACATGCAGCACCACATAGCACTACATAGTAAATAGGGTGTGATTTCGGATCTATCCTTTGTCTTGTTTCATGATGCGACCACTTTCTAGAGTGGCAAATTTTCCGGGTAGATTCTTAAAACAAACCTTTCAAACACTTGCCTTCTGCATTGTGCACCATTCTGAAGTTCTAGGACACACACAAAGTTACTCATGTCCACACATACAATCCACATGAAGAGAGATGAGTCTACTGACACATTTAGACCAGACCACCCAACTACTCTGACAAAGAATACCCTGGTCTATGTGTGTGTGTGTGTGTGTGTGTGTGTGTGTGTGTGTGTGTGTGTGTGTGTGTGTGTGTGTGTGTGTGTGTGTGTGTGTGTGTGTGTGTGTGTGTGTGTGTGTGTGTGTGTGTGTGTGTGTGTGTGTCCACTCCTCAGGCTCCAGACAGGCTCCTCTCCATGCTCAACGCAGACACAAAGTCAGACGATGTAAGCTGAGATAGGACAACTTCAAAATTGGGGGTATGACCCTTTAAAAGGTCCTTTTGAGCTGAATGAGCAAGTGAGAGACCAAGACAGAGAGGAGGATATTAGTGCTTGTCATCAGATACCATGACTAATGGTGGTGTAATAGTGGTGTGGATAAACTTGGACACATACAGCACACCACAGGCCTGACTGACGCACCCTCCGGCCTGGAAATCTATGTGTGTGGCCTGAGAGTCCCCCCCCCACACACACACACACACAATCGCTCTCCCCCTCTCTCTCTCTCTCTCTCTCTCTCTTTAAACCTTTTTTTCTGAGCCTTTATGGCTTGTTTTCTTTCTTTCACAATTTGAGATTAGAGAGCGAGAAACAGCAGCCACGAAAAAAAGAAACTCACAATCCACAATGATTTTGCCTTCCTCACACTATTCTGACTTTGCACGTCTCCCTCTCTCCTTCTTTTTCTTCCCACTTCCTCCACTCTTTGCCAGCTTCTGGTCTGCGTCCACAGTTTAAAAGGCTTTGCTGTAACGTGGCGTAGCAGCAGCAAAATGGAAATCCTGCCTTTTGTTTTCTCTTTGCTGTCGCCTACTCTGCAGCCCTTCACCTCTTCCCTGTCAAATTCACCTCTCCTTTCCTCTCCTGGCCTTTTCCTCCTCTCCCACCTCCTCCTGCCTTGCTGTTATGTTCTCCATAATGCTTCGATGGCTCCTCCTCTGAACGGGGGAAATGATTCAGGCCGCTGGCATGCATGGCAGGGCTGCAGCTGGACACTGCACCTGCAACTCCAAAAAACAAGCTGACGGGTGCATGTTCGAGAACCTTTTCAATGCCTCTCTATTGGCATGTCCAATGTATCTATGTCCTCTCTATTTCCCGCCTTTTTACTTTCCTACTTATTTCTCCTTTGTTATTCTCACACTTGTGCAATCATACAGGCAGCGTAAGGCAATCAATGTGACAGTGTTAAGAAGAGCAGTGTCTCTCTATAGCTTCCAATCAGGCACAAAAAGACTCTATGGGAGCCTGTAAGTACCATATTTGTGTTGTGAAGACAAAAATACCCGAGACACACAAGCATAATTTGTGCAAAATTGCATATGGAACCCTGGGAGTTACCATCATGACCCCAAGCTCTTCAGCAAATTCAACCTGCCAAAACGGCCTTTTTGATTGAGGTTTGTGGGAGAGAAGGTATGAAAGAAAATAAAACCGAATGATGGAAAATAACATTGCACTTTTCATTTTGATTGATGGCAAGTGCTGCTTAGTTGCTGCACCTCCCCGCCGCCATAAATTACAACATGAATCACGTAATTAGCAGAGGCAACCTCCAGAGGGTTTCTAAATGCAAGTTTGCAAGCCTTGGAAGGAGGTCAATAAATCTCCGGAGAGACTTTATAATTGAATTGGTGGTTGGTTTTAATGGACCGTGATGTTTGTATGATTGTATTTCTGCTCAGATTAATAGGCATAACTGCATCGGTACGTTGCAATGCTGAGTTTTGCAGCAGGTTCTCTCTTGCAGGTAGATGTTTTCAATTACCAGCATAATGTGGTATCACATGTGCAGCGGCCCTTAAAGGTGGAATCCAGTCAGGTAATAGGGACCTGTGAAAGGCACTTTACAGGGAAGATTAGAGTTTCAACAAGCTATTGTTGTTTCTAAGTGGCAGAGAAGGGTGCTCTCTCTCCCTGACTGAAAACACATGACATTTGCAGTGGTGAGAGATATTCCACAGGGAGGTTTGCTGTGGAAATACACCAGTGCAGGATGTAAGGCTTTGGGGGTCAACCCCTGCTGGCTAGAATTAATGGAAACCATAATTACCTCCGCACTAACGAGCCGGTTGTCTTGAGCCGCGGCCAGGTGTTTAGCAGGAAACGGTATGTGACAATTTGGGTTTGCTGTTCACCCATCTGCACACAAACTCAGTGCGAGAACCTGAGTCTGTGAGCCAACATTTTGGCAGCCATCAGCGCTCTTCTCTCACCACATCCATCCATCTTCCCGAGACGCCTCCTGTCCCACAGCACCACAGCTTTCCCACCTTGGGAGCCAGATAGGAAGCTGCGGTATAGTTTTCACATTTGCTATTCCATGACGTTTTCACTGTAGCCAGTGTACTCAGTGGCAAATGCAGAAGTGCTCCTTGGGGTGCAAATACCTCTGGGTGGTCATCATTGTTTTAGAGTATGTACAATTATGAGCCTGTATCTGTTTGACATGTTTTGTACTCTCTGTGCATCTGTGTGTATGCATCAACATCTGTGTCAGCGGGTGTGTGTGAACTTGCCACTAACAAGATGACAGATTGGGTTGCTGGGCGATGCCCTGGGGGCCCCTTGGGCTTGCTCAGCAGGCACGAACTGAGCGCACTGGTCCCCAGACAATACACTATGCTCTGCACCTGTGTTGTGTTTTCATGCTGACAAAGATGTGCTTTCCTCTTCGTGGGCTAAAGATCTGCTTTGTTTCCATGACTCAGAGACTAAAATAGTAAAGCTGCCACCAACTCTGAACCGAGGCTCTTTGTAGTAAAAAGGCCAAATAACTTTGAGCACACAAACACAGTGACTGGTTAGCGAATGGGCGGTATGCGGATTACTCACTGTGTAAAACTGACACACAAATGCTGAGTGAACGCAATTAACTTGGCTTTGATTTTCAGCTCACTATTTTGTAATGTGTAATAAAATACAAATATTTTGAGCACTGTCATTGGATACCGTATGTTCTTACCATCAATTGATGCAACCATTTATAATCTACAAACTGGAGGGAGGTGAGAGATTTACAAAGTTTACAATGATGACATCCAAACTATAAGAATGTAATGCATTGATTATATGAGCCATTTGTTTCAATGGTGGGGGGGGGGGGGGGCACGGCAACGTCAAGACAGTAACTCACCACTTCAAATTCAAAACACCAAACAGAGAATATTTATCTATTTTGTTTTATTTTATTCATTTTCTTGTGATGTTGTCACTGCTATGATAAAAAAAACAAATTGAAGCATTAAAGAGCAGGAAAGCAGGTCTATGTCATTTTCTGGTCAGTCACTGAGAATGTGAAGATCATCTAATCAAAGAAAACAAACTACTGCCCCCTTGTGGATTTAGAGAGTGCAGTGATTGTGGACTTTCAAGTCAAGTAACAGTGAAAGGTTGACTGACTACCAAACGTCCTAATTATCATACTCATCAAACCATTCAGTGACCCCTTGTGTCCTTTGCACTCTATACTCATATATTCAGGTTTTCCCTTTAATTTGCCAGCCATATGTATCTTACAGCATTATACCTCAGACCAATTTAATCTTCATACATTGTGTTATTTGTGCTCATGAATATTGTTGCCTGAAGAATGTAATCTAAAAAAACCAACCAACCAGGAACCTCTTATGTATTTCTGTGAGTCTACAGTCCCATGTTTCAATATGTATGTGAAATACAGCAGGATTTTCCTTTTTTGGGATTCACTAGAGCTTCACTGTGTCCATCATGAGTCCTTGAGGAAAAGTCTCACACGGTGACACAGATGAGGATGGCGTGAACGAGCGTATCTAAAAAATAAAAGCATTCAAGTGATCATTTTTTTTGTTGGATTTCTGCAGTCCGTGAAGTCTTTCCTTGTTTCAGTGCTTCTTCTTTTTAGTTTGTGTCTCTTTGTGTGCAATTATAGTGGCCTTATTTCTTGGAAAGAAATTTCATTTTGTTTCCTAGAGCAAAGGGAAAAAAACAAGAGTGATTCAAGGTGAGAATGAGCCTACTGTAGATTGTTTTCACAGAGTTTGTTTCACTACAACAAGGAAAGAACAGCTCAGAAACAAACTCACCCAAGCCTTTGAGAAACCTGTTAACCCTCCGGTGTTCATTCTCGTGGATGGAGTCTAGATACTCCTGCACCCTCGCTTCAAACAGTCCTGATGAAAGAGAAAGAATCATGAATCACTGCATCAGCTCCCCAGCAGCCGGCCCTCTTGTTTTCACTGCAGCTCTTTACCTCTCAGAGCCTGCCTGTGGAGCTCTCTCTCCTGGATGAACCAGCCGAACATCTGGGTCTCCATGAAGACCTCCAGGAAGCGACGCACAGTCTTTGACGGGATTGCTTTACGGAAACCCTCGCGCTGGAAAGAGCAGGGGACCGGGGAGGAGGAAGAGGACGAGTAGCCGTCTTCCCGTTCCCCTGTGATGAAGAGTGGATAGTGGCCTACCAGCTCCACGAAGAACCGCACGAAGGCCTCGGACACAACGGTGCTAAGATGGCCAGAATCTGAAGAGAAGAAGATAAACATTGGATCGTGAACTTGCTCAGTTGCAAAATTGAATTGCTAGTTTTCAGTGTCAGTCCTTGATATGTCTCACCACCAGGTGTGTCTCCTCCTCTCTCATTAGCCAGCTCTCTTCTCCTCTCCAGAACAGTCTCCAGGGCTGATTGGAGCTTAGAGGGCAGGATGGCGTCCTCATCGTCCAACTAAATGTGACAAACAGGATAGAAAACTGATTTGTAGGGGAGTTAAGGGTGAAATAATTTGTTCCACATCCATACGGATTATGCAGAGCCATATATGTGATACAACACATGACCTACTTGTCTGAGAAATCGACTGTTTCCAAGATCCACAACCAGAACCTGAGCACAGAAAGCCTTAATTTATTGTTGCTGCATTGATGTGATAAATCTGTTCACAGCTGCAAATAAGTATATTTTTTTCTATATATGGCTCAAGTTTCTCTGAACGACTGCTTAGAATTAGTGCCTTTCTGACCTCCTCCAGGGGCAGCTCAGTGAGCTGGGGCAGGGAGCTGGACAGCAGGCCAACGATGAACGGGGTTGGAGTGCAGACGATGTCGAGCATGGCCGAGGGCAGCACGGGGATGTAGGTATGCTGCCACACAAAGGGGTAAAGCAGCGCCACGACAGCATGGCAGCACTGGGAGAGAGTACTGCAAGGACAGACACGGGGAGAATGAGTGGAGGGCAATCAGATATTATCAAATGATGATGAGCACAAAAGGGAACGCTTTTCATTGCATGTTTAAAGTCTTTATAGTAGATATTTTTCTGGATGAGAGAGAGAGGGAGAGGCAGCGAAAGATACAATAAGTAAGTAATACTCATTCTCACCACATGAGGGGGCTATGGTTTAAAATACTGTCTAATCCCAGTGAATATTCCCTACAGTAACATTTCCCAGAGAGGAAAGCAAAGTTACATACTTCTTTCATTTACGTCACTTAACTTCACATTCCACTACTGTGACCGCTCTCTCTGACTCCCACTGGCTTTCTCCTGCAGAACAAACAATCCGGCCCCAGCACGACAACAGCTCAACAGACTGGCCTCAAAATATCTCTCTGGCGTGTTCCCTGAATAAAACTGGGGCTGCCTTAAATTTATTTTAAATATGAGGGTCTGGACCACCCGTGTTTCTTTCTAACTTCATAATGAAAACATCCCTGAGGCTTGAACTTAATATCTGCCGACTCCATAATTACATAAAGGATGGAAGAAGGATGTTTAGTGCAACCTCATATTGGGCTATTGTGTAAGTCTACAGGAGCAATAGCTCCAGTGGAGGGACCGACCTGAGCTTGTCAGCGGTGAAGATGACCCTTCGCTCCAGCAGCAGAGACCCCAACACCCGGAGGAGCAGGCGCAGACTCAGACAGGAGAACAGACACTCAAAGTCCACGTGCTCCAGGCGCGAGTCAGAGGGCCGACAGAGCTCCATCACCTGGGATTAAGAGGGATAAATCCACAAAGTTATAGCACACCATGAATACTGGTTAAAAAATAGTTTTTTTTATTTACCTTTATCGAACATATCGAACAGGTTAACAGGGTTAATTTCAATATTGCAGTGTCAGTCACCTCAGTGCCTGAGCCAGGGAGGAAAGTTTTGATGGTGATGGTTCTGCCTGGAGCTGGAAACTGAGCCTCCATGATGGCTCTCATAAAAGGCTGCACAAGGGCTGGAGACAAAGCCCTCCGCCTCTCCACCTCATCCAGCACCTACAGTACACACACACACACACACCTTGTAAATTTGCTCAATTACTTTTATGTCAACAATATTATGATAAGGAACCAGTGAGAGTGGTTTACCTTGGAGAACAGGTTGAAACAGCCGAGGTGACTGACAATACAGTAGACTTCTGGTAGACGTTTACCTTTTCCACTGGGCTGAAAAGAGAGGGGGGACGTTTACTTGCTGCTGGTCTGGGAAAAACTCAGAAACATGAACCTTTTGAATGTATTTATTGTAATGTAATTCAGTTTAATGACCAAGTATTTTCTGGGATTAACAACTGTTTTTTTAAAGTATTTTATAAGTATCCTTAGGGATAATGTGATCTGTCCCGAAGAGTTGCAAGGTTTCAACATGACAGAGGCCACATAAACGTTTGTAAAATGAAAACATATTGCTATACTACTGTATACTATCAACAGCTCTGAAAGTAACATATACTGTAGAAATAGACAGACAGAAACAAATGCAAATGCACACACACACACACACACACACACAAACATTCTCACACACTTCCTCCCAGACTCTCAGAAGGACTATTTTCCCACAGGCACATTGACTATTTTGGCACGGTTATTTACTCAGCCGTCATCGTGGTATTTAGCCACTTCCTGTTCAGTAGCAGCGCACTTATTTATTCAAGTCATTTCTATTTACCAGTAAACGCCGGCAGTATCCGAACCTCCTGCTCCCATCCTCTCCAGTCAAAACAAAGGAGAACATCTCACTATGAGGGATGACCCACAACAGATACACAAATAAACATGCGATTAGTATATTTTGATTGTACATCTGAGAAATATACATAGATAGTTATGTTCATACAAATTGACTAAAGGGACTCATACATCATCAGTACAGTCCAGCAGTCATGTCTATCATGGGTTAAACAACAAGTCTTCTAGCGGTAATAAAAGTTCTCCAGTACTATTGACCATGAAATCATTTTAAATGTATGTGGCATTTCATAAACAGTAGCATTACGGTAACTTTTACACTCTCACCTTGGGTAGTTCTCCACCGGCTCCCAGTCTTTTGCATCAGGGAAACAGAATTGAGGAATGATCCTCAGCTGATCCTCCGTCTCCCTCATGAACTTGAAGCTCCGCTCCAGCTGCAACATAACGAAAGTTATAAGTTTGTTTTTACTACTTTCGTGCATTTTCTTTAGCTTAATTTCCATCATTATTTCATGCATATTTGTCCACAATCAACAGGTAAAGGCTTGCATGTAGGAATTAGGGTAGCTAAAAAGTTACTGTATGAACAAAGAACTCCTCTCTCTTCCTTTTTCGGCTTTTTGTAGTAAGAGAATCTAGTCTGGTTGAATCGGCATCAGTTACTATTGACTATTGTCTGGCTGAGGTTAAAGACATTTATATTTTGAGGCATTAGGTCTCAAAAGTTAAAGTGGTACTTCTGGGATTTTTTACATTGCACTTCCATGAAGTTTGTGGACTCACAAGAGATGTTTAAAGAATGGTCAAAATCAATGCAGCAGAATTTTTTGTCCTAAATGTGAGTCCAAAAACAGAAGACTGGATCCAACATTTCCTGAGTAGTGATGATGATTACATGATGAGTTAAGTTTGTGGTTTGCCCCTGTAAAACAAGATGAAAAGTAAACATTCTGACCTTCGGGGGAAACTGCTGTGTGACCTCCGGCAGATAGTGGGCACCGGCTTTCGACTTCTGCAGCGACACGACTAGAAAATACTCAAAGAGCCGACGCTGGTGGAGCTCCTGGTCCAGAGAGCTGTTTCTGGTGTTGGTGCTGTTGTAGTGGGCCTGGCTTGGTTTGCTCAGTATGGACTTGACTGACCTGAGACGCTGACGATGAGCTGGAGAAGAGGAAAGTAAGATACAGCATGGTTATGAATTGAAGATGTCAAAAGGTGTAAAGAAAAAAAAGAAATGCTCTGTGTAATCTACCTTTCGCTCTTTCTTCAACTTCACTCTCAGAGTCACTGTTCTCATCTGTAACTGCAAACAAAAGTCATGTCTCTTAAGCCAAAACTCCACATTTACATTATAGGCATTAGAAAAAGGTTTTAAAAATGTAATGTCAGCATCATCACCTCTCCCTGAGCTTGTCTCAGCGTAATGATAGATCCTTCGTAGATGTTTCTTCCCGATCCGAGCCTCAAAGATGCTGTTGATTCTTAGTACAACCTGTTGGGGAAAAGCTCTGAATCAGTGGGATTGAATACATCAGCATATCTTTCATCAAGGATGAGAACAAAACACAAATTCATACTAATTTGGCACCTACAGAGGAACCTGGTAGCCACACTTGATTTAGATTAAAGCTGAATATCTGTAAGTAATGTGGTAAGCATTAGGGTTGTAGGATAAAATGTCTACTCTAGTTCAGGGATTTCTGGGTAAGATAATACATATACAGCTCTCAAACACACACCGTTGGTATCCTGCGGCAGGTGCGGCTGTAGGGATCTCCGGGCACCCAGGAAGTGTTTTCAGGCCCAGCGGGGGTGGAGGGAGGGCTAAGCTGGGGTGGAGATGAAACGCCCCCGCTGCTGGTGCGGCGGGGCGACTGGTTGGTTCTCCGCAGGTCCAGCAGCTTGAAGCTTCTGCCTGAATTCTGCCTGAAGAAGCCGGGCCTCGAGGTCTACAGACAAAGAATAAAATACAGTTTTTATAGTCATTTGGAAAAGAAGTGGTGTCATTGCTAAGTATTATGCTTGGCTTGTTTTGCAAGAACCTTGGTGGTATCGGCGCCAGGAGAGGAGGGCAGAGACTGCTGGGAGCATTGACTCTCCAACTCTATGTCCTCATATGGGTTCTCTTTGGACGAGTCTGGAGTGAAACCAAAGATGGCAATGTCTAACACATGTTTATAGGCATTTCTCAAAATTCAAACAAAATGGCTATTCTGATATTTTTAGGCTGAAGCTGCCAGTAGAAATATTCTATATCTATGTCCTACAACATCATTTTCTGCAGAATGTCGTTGATGATAGAGTGGAAAAACATGAAAAACATTTAATCCATGTGGTAACACACTGGTTTCTCGAAAATACCAGGGACACATCCATGAGCTGTAGCCCCTGTTTTACAGTTTACATCTTAGTTTGAAATAGGGGTATAGTTCGACAATTTGGCAAATACCCGTATTACCTTTTTTTAGTGGCCGATAACTATGAGGCTACAGCCGAGAGACAGTTAGCTTAGCTTAGCACAAAGACTGAAAGCGGGGGGAAGCGGCAAAACCTGGCTCTGCCGACCAGGAAAACTTCAGGGAGGCACTGGACCACAGCCAACAAATAGTCAAGCACATAACTTGACCAAAAACCACAAATTCTCCCTGTTTCACGTCTTCATGCAAAGCTACTCTTCTCATCGAACTCTTGGCGAGAGAGCAAATAAGTGTATTTAAAAAGGCGAATCAGTAATGGACAATGTCTGACCTGGGACGTCTTCATAGTGATGCTCCTGAGACAGTGAGTGAGAGAGCAGCGGGCTAGTTGACCCTGCGAGGTCTTCAAACTCAAAGGATTTCCTGTCATGGGGAACAGAAAAGTGCGAATGAGGGAAGATGTTTAAATGTATTTATTAATATAATTGATTTTTACTCATCCCTCGTAACATCAGGTCTAACTGTTACTGTGGCCACAAAACTATATGTTGTGTTTTATAGGTTTAGCTCTGGCTAGTATATGAGCCACACATTTAATTTGTGTTCCCTCTATACCTGTTGACGTTGTCTCTGACTCTCTCTCCCCTGGGTCTCCCGTAGACACCAGATGGAGGTTTTGAGGAAGTCTTTGTAGAGATGGAGGGCAGTGGGGGGAGGTTCCTCTGCTCTCTCCCCTTCCTCTGACTCTTCCCAATGGGGGCGCTGGCTGGATGCTCAAAGGTGCGTTGGGGTTTGGGGACTGGGTTGATTGGGGGCGCCCCTGGCTCTGTGTACACATTCTCCCGGGGCTGCTTCCCTTTCGCTGCACTAGTTTGACCCACCTGTTTGTCCTCGCTCGGTGGACTGAAGTAGTTTCCAAGCTCCGGAGGGGTTTTCCCGTGGTTCTCCCCCATAGCCTCCAGGTTTTTAAAAAGGGTGAATACAGATCTCTTCTCCTGGCTTTCATTGCTTTTCCTCAACGTACCCACTGGCTGCTGTACTGCTACTGTCGGCGAACAAGGCCTTGAACCAACAAGCTTTTCCAAGTTCTCTTTCTCGTGATCTTGCTTTTCCTTGTGCACGACTCTGCCGCTATCCTCCCCTTTGTGGTTTTCACTGGGCTTGCTGCTCTTAAGCGTCCCTCTTTGCTGTTTCCCAGTTTCAACAGGTGAACAAGGCCTTGAATCCCTAAGATTTCCAACATTCTCTTTCCCAGGATTTTCCTTTTCCTTATAAGCTACTCTCCTGCAACTCTCTGCATTCGGCTCATCAGACGTTTTATTGGTTTTTGTGAGGGATTCTGTCCTTTTTATGCCGGCGCACTGGCCCAAAGAACCTGAGGTAACGGGTGAATGTGTGGGTTCCTTCCCCTCCCACAGAGAAATCTTGTCCTTGATGTTGGCTCCATTGGATCTGGGGAGCTTGTTGCTCACCAAGAGAGCGCTCTCATTGCTGTGAGGGTCGAAGCTCGGCCTCCTGTGAGCCATTGTGGGTGATTCTCCCCGCTGGTTGTTCAGGTTGTCTAGTGGGGTGAAGGGGAGTTTTGGTGCCCCCTCTCTTCTTTTCCCAGCTTTCTTGTTTTCTCCTGAAGAGATATGGAAATCACTTCTCTCACCAGCACAGCCCTTCTTTACCCTGAACACACAAAGACAAGACACATTAACATAAATCTAAATACACAAAAACAAACCATTCAAATAGGATTACAAACTGGTGTGCTGCAGATCTTTAGTAAATATATTGACACAATGATCAGTATCACCAACTGCCACATTTACTGCACAGTGCACACCTCCCACCAACCTACAGCTTTTCCTGTAAGGTCAACAAAATGTACCACGTAGTTTAATGTTGTGATCTGTGAAAATGTTTTATATTTGTTATTTTAAAGGATTGGAAAATTGGAAATTAGCGGTTAATGCTGTGATACATTTGATTGGATAATTGTTGTGCAATTATCTGTGTATATTGTGTTTGGTCCTGTCAAATAAACATGAAATGAAGTCAGTTAACACTTGACCACCACGTGTTGCCATTGAGAGTGTGAAACCATAGCTGAAATAGCAACATAAAAATAAGTGATAAACAGTTCAAATAGCTAAAAGTAATGGATAAGTGTTTTCAATAGTTAGCTAGATATATTGGACAAACAGTTAAAATAGATAGGCGACTGTGGCTAAGTGGATAGCAGGGCCGTCCTTCAATCAGAGGATCGCTAGTCGCATGTCGATGCGTCCTTGAGCAAGACACTTAACCCCAAAATTGCTCCCGTAGCTGTGCCTACAGTGTAGAAATGTGATAGAATCTGAATTGTAAGTCGCTTTGGATAAATGAAAATGAAAACTTGATCAAAGCAACTTAATCAATTGTATGAAAAAACATTTTTTATAATATCTTCTTTTTTTAATAAGTAAATAAACTTTAAAAATCAATTGAAATTTTGACATTTGGTGATGGATTCTTGAGCTCATCTGAGGGGTTTCACAAGAAAAACAAAAAAATGTAGAGAAGCAACGTTTTACAGAATTCCTCAGTAAAACACATCCTTCTAAATGATGACTGTATCACTGATTGCCTGAAGTAAATAAAAAAGAATGCAATAATATGCTAACAAAGGGCTAAGTTACTGACTGCTATCATAGTTTCCTAGACTTCCCATACAGTCACTGAGACTGCCAGTTAGGGGACACTTTGTCTTTTTCTGGCGACAGTGGGAACATTCCGCCTGAGAGTAAATGCCAGAGGACAAGGCTATGACCAAGCATCTTCTTCTCATCAGCCTCGCTAAATAAACACATACTTGGACCGGGGCCCATTTCATCAAACTGTTATGTTTTAATAAATAAACAAGAGGAAATGGGAAAGACCTTTTCTGACTTCTCCTTCATGGATGTGACGAATAAAGGACAAGTTAAACCGTGTTACTTATTTCTCAGGAGGAAATTGTGAGGAAAGTGTCCATCTCCTACAGGGACAATGTTCACTGATAGACCTGTGCTCATACAAACCTGTTGGCAATGGAGTAGATGCAGTCCGGCGTGATTGTCATTCTCTTAGTGGCCGCCATGATCACTGTACACCTGAGACAGAGATAGAGAGGAAAGCATCTTAAGCTGAATGTGGCATTCAGAATCTACATATTAACATTTTTATTGGCATCCAGTCTGGTTTTGGCTCCAAATGACAATTACCCTCAGGCTTTTTTTTTTTTTCCTGAATACTGAGACTGAATACATCTGCACACACTTTTTATTTTTTCACTCTATGGGTCAACATGAGATTAAGGTCCTTTGTAACATTTTAGGCAGTGTGGCCATCATTCACAGCTGGTAATGTATGGTAATCGTGGGCCAGCTGGGCGGACTCGAGGCAAAACATGACGTTCACACGCACCAACATTTCAATAGTCATCAGGGAACTCATGCATGATTGAATCACTCTTCTCTGCCCTTTCTGTTCATTAAGTGCTCCTTATTCTCCTCACAGGAGACCAACCTTTGCTCCACTCTGCCTTCCACCTCTTGACTCTCATACTTTTCACATCTCTCAGGCCAATGTTTCAAAGTTCAGTGGCCTGAGAGATAGTGCTTGGTAATTTCCCAGCAATGAGGCCGTTGTCATCATTTGTTTAGTTAATATGTGGCCCGAATGACAGTTTGCATGAGAAGAGGGACCGCATGCAGCCCTGAAAGACGGCGGCTGTCGCTGATTAGCTGAGAAACAGATTCAGCTACATAGTTACTGTGTGATAAAGACAGCAAGCTATCCAGAGCTGCATTATTAATCAAAGCGGTCGCAGTTATCATTACGCTAGAGGTTGCTTTCACAAAATGCTCAGATGACCTCCCAGAAAGATTTACCTTAAGAAATATATATTATTTTCTCCTACTCTGACTTTTTTTTCTCAGTTATTTAGAAGACTAAGTACAACATATATGACTCAATTAAATTAAGAATGAAACCCCATTATTCTCATAACACTGAGTGGAAATCCCACTCATCTTGTATATTAAACACACAAAATCAAAGCGGCTTCTTACCTCCTTCTGTCTTAAAGTTTCCATGTGTTCATTAGTGAAATGGGAGCATAATGCAGCCGATGCTGCTGTAACAGTATCCATTGATATAACCTCCTCTAAACAGTCTGCATTAGGTTTTCTAGCTCGAATTAAGCCTTGAAGTGAGTCGTTAGAGGTTTAATTGAGAGAGAATAGAGACTGTACGCCTCTCTCCCTGTCTCTTCTCCAATCTTCAAATTTGATTCACTCTTTCTCTCCCCACACACAGAATATGACTTCCTCTCTCTCTCCCCCCTCCCCTCTCTCTCTCTCTCTCTCTCTCTTTCTCTCTCTCCCCTCCTGTCTGTCCCTCACTCTGTCTTAGTATATGTCTCTATCTGCTGACTGTCCCTCTCATAGCTGACATTACGAACAAGATAGAATGAATGAATGACTCGTGAAACAGACTGAAGCTACTTTAATATCATAATCTTGCCTACAAGTTGCAGGGAAATGACACATGGGACAGACGTTATTGTATTACATTATTTCCCTCCAAATTTGAAGTTCGTTGGAATTCACACCACAACTGCTTCTGGGCTACAGTTGCTCATGCAGCTGTAGCTCACCCTCATTGCCCCATGGTGTCTATTCTTTTACAAATTAATATATGAATAAGAGAGGCCCAATGCGATTTGCAAACAGCAAGTGAACAAAGAAAGGACATGAGACTTCTAATGTTACATCCAAAGAAAAACAAACTACCGGTAAGTGTTTTTGAACTGTTGTATTATAAATGAACTCACATGGCCAAGAGGGGTTTCACGAATCGGTGTAGGAAGCATACAACAAGATACTTTGTCATTTTGCACTTGTGACGTTTTAATATTTTACATATACGTACAACTTTCTGATTTGAATTTTAATCCTTATATTTCATTTTTCTATTCTATTAGCACGACCTTAGGTGTGCTCCACATAGCACTTCACTACACACAGCCTACTACTTCAGCAAATAAACCTTTGAATCCTTGAATTATTTAAATGTGTTGATATTATATGATACTTTGTAATACTATGAAATGTAACCACAATGGAAATTTGAAACAATGTCTAATCTTATAGAGTCACCCCTTAAAATGTTTACACATAGTTTAAACACATATTTAGGCCTACTGAGCAAACTAATGTTAAAGGCTTACCAGAATTCCGGTGCTGGATCCCTGTTGAGGTGTCAGGCAGTGAAGTGGGGTGTTTGTGGCGGGGCAGTTTTTAAACTATGTACAAAGCAGCCGATGGTGGGCTGGCTCTACCCACACAAGTGTCACAGTGACAGGTGACAGCTCAGCAGCTGTCTCCTCAGTTCCTCATACCTGTCGTTCCACTCCTGTCCTGCTGGCGGCAGCAGCGCGCCGCTGTGCTCTGCGCGCAGCGATGTCCGTGACACAGAAATCCACGGTGTGGCGGTAATGCGACATCGTGGATGACAACTGCCGTAAATGCTCAGAGACGAAGAAGAAGCGGGAAGAAGGAATCACAGTAAACATACCGAGAGAACAAGCCAGCTGACGCTTACATGAGCAGAAAGGTAAGAAAACGCTTTGGTTTTTGTTTTTAGGTTAAGAGTTTAAAACTGTGACTTCTAGCTGTTTATTTGTAGACGTCTGTTGTGACTTTTAGGTGGAATGAACCCGGAACTTGCAATGTAACGCCAGGTAACATTAGAGGCTCCTGTCACCAAGTGATAACTAGCTAACGATGTGTGCCATGTCACCCACTGAGGCAGAGATGGACATGAACTGCTCTGTTGAGTGGCTGTTTGCTCCCCATAAGCACAACAAATGAATTAAAATGACTTCACATCCATGGGCGTATTGGGAATAAAAGATGAGTTGTGTTCCTCTACGAAGAATCCAATCCGTGTCTTTGAACACAAAAGTCATAAACGAAAACAGTGATTAACGTGGCACGAGAGGCATAATCTAGAGCCCGTCTGTTCTGTAATCTACAGAAAATTGATTGCGTCCTTTAAAAAGGGACGTCCTGCTTACATTTTCTATTTTAGTGTGGTGTGCAGTGTCCCATATGTCGGTTACCTTTAGGGTACCTAACAGAGAAGTACTATTTACCTTATGGGAGTTGTCTTACAAGTTATTTTGGCACGTGGGAGAAGTTTACCTTCAGGGCTTTCTGCCAGAAAGGGTTCTTTCTAACCCAGATGCTGATATTTTCTTAAACCTAACTAAGTAGGTCTGTTTCCTGAACCTAAAGGGTTTTGTGACAGAAAGCCCTGAAACCAAATAATCGATCAATAGGAAAGAAAACAGTCTCATTTTTCTGAAGTGAGTACTTTTACATTTTATACTTTTAGTACATTTCCCTGATTATTCTTGCACACCTTTACCCAAGTACCATTCTCAATGCAGGATCTGTCCCGCTGAAGTGGCTTTACGTACTCATAATACACCTTTACTACACATAGTAAGAGAGTGCTTTTACCCCAGCAGCCTAAATAACAGCCAGGATTTCATGGGTGGGGTTGACAATCATGTGAAAAAAACATTGTCTCGTTAGGAAATGATTTATTAAGGAAATGAAAGGGAGGCAATTGACTTTCATAAAAGTGTTTCTTAGATGAATGGTTCTCAACATGTTGGCCTCTGGCCCCCAGAATAAAAGCCTCAACCGATCCACATTAAATATAGTTTATTTGTCAGTGTAAAATACATATCAGTGTTTTCGCTATAAGTCACAGACATTCAGTCAGTGGGACAGTTTTTTCAATCTCTGGTCTCCTGTTTACCTTTCAATAACATGAGCCGAATGAGTTCCACACTTTGAAATATACAGATTTTGAATTTTTGGGGCAAAGACAGCACTGGTATTGAATCAGTACTCAAGTTGAGGCAGAGTCCTGTGCAAACACGAGGCGATGCATCGCTGCAGCTGAACGGGCTGGTGGGAGAGGTGGAGTGGTTTCAGAGGCAGTCAGCACACACTGGGCTCATTGATACCTGTGCGCACAACCCAGCATTCACACCAGATGCATCTAATTACACCGCTCTTTTAGCCCAAAGGGGATAACTACTTTCTACGAGCTAGCGTTGCCTCTTGTAGTGCAGGATTAATCCAAGACTGGTATAATCAGGTAAAATAATATTCATCACCTGGTCACCACAATCTTGGGTGAACTCAAACGCAGTTAAGCATTTTAACTTTGGTTTCCAACCCCTTCTTTTCTTTGTTCCCCTTAGTGATGTGCTTGTCCCATCTGACATAGTGGGACACTATAGCTGGACCCCCCCTCCTTGTCCTTTTGGTGTTCCCCCTGAAGGCTTCCTTTTCTCGTCCTCCACCTCCTCTTCCTCCCTTCGGCCGCCCCTGTGATGCCTCCCTCGTGCTGTGGCTACCTGTCACAGTACACTCACCATCATCTGGTTGTCTTCCTCCTCACCTTCTTTAGGTAATCCAGGTCATCGTAAAGGTCTTCCTCTAACCTGGCGCCACTGTAAAACACCCATTCAGGGCTACAGTGACCTGTTTCTTTAAGGCTTTTGTGTTGTTCTTTTATTGCATATTTATTGGAAAGAGTCATAAGAAAGATGGAATTAGATTTCCAACCAATTTTTTGCAGCAGTTTTGTTCAATAAGAGGATGCCGAGTGTGCCGAAACACACTGAATGGACGTGAGCTGTACATTTAGGTGAAAGGTTTATGGGGCAAGGTTACACGGTCCCAGGTCAGACGAGGTCAAGATAACATGGACAATAAGTCATTGATTGGATTTCCAATAGACTGAGTTTGGGTCTCAAAGGTCTCAAAAAAGCAGTGAAAATGAATTGTAATATTTTCTAATTGGGGGGAAAAAAATAATCAGAAGAGGGAAAAAAAAGGAAAACATGCATTTTGTTAATTATTATTAACGTGTTTGGATCGGTCTTTTATTTGTCTACTTGTTCAAACCCTGTAAATGGAAAATCTGCTGCAGTGTTAAACAGAGAAGGATATTAATCTTTCAAAACTCCTACCGGGAGCAAAAGCAAAGTGCCGTCTGCAACAGGAAGCAGTACACAGTGAAAACTGCTGTTCAGCAGAAAATGTGGGGTTTCAGCCATTTCCTGTTTTTGTTGATAAACATGTTGCATTGAAGTGTTTCTTGTAAATTCTTTCAGCAGAATCGAACCGCTTCTCTGGAATTTAATCTTTACTGCCTGCCGTATGTGACCTTAAGTAGCCCAAGAGATCTATGTAGATCCTTTAAAATAATATTAATACGTCAAGTGGTATGGCATTATAATGTACATAATTGCCCTTTTTCGAAACTGTAACTATTGCTCCGTTATATATATTATAAGTGTTGAGCATCCCCTCCAGCGTCGGTATGACCGTTGACCTGTTCTTTCTACATGGATGGTTGAGATAAAGATTCACTTGCTGAATAAAACTGTCTTCTGTCTCTCCAGCTATGTGCTGCTGCATGCGTCCAGGAAGACGTTCAGCAATGTGAAAGTCAGCATCTCGGCCCAGTGGACGCCATCCGTCCAGAATGGCAGCGCACCAGCTTTCTCCCCCGGCGAGGTACAGAGACCACCAGCAGCACGACAACCTGTAACATTTAAACGCCCCTATTGTAGACAAAGCTGCACATGCATATCTGTGTTTTCTCTTCGCCTGTCGCAGACGTGGGAGGACCATCATATGTTTGCAGATCAAAAGCAGGCCACTCTGTTCTTGGGAGCTCTGGACTCCATCTTCCTCTTCTCGTATGCAGTGGTGAGTACTCAACGGGGGCTTTCTGTGTGCAGTCGTCAACTTCTCTGTCATTTGTGTCACTTCCCGTTGGTCCCGCCCACACAGGGTCTGTATCTGAGCGGCGTGATTGGGGACAGAGTGAACCTGCGCTACGTGCTCAGCTTCGGCCTGTGTGGCTCTGCTGCAGTGGTGAGTATGCATAGACCTTGCGTTCGTGCGTGTGTAGACCTCGTCGGGGTGCTTTTGTTAGTGTCAGGTTGTGCGTGCTATTGATGGAGAGCTTCTTAATGGAATATTAAAGAGCAGCAAACATTTGTTCCTAACACACTGTATTTGTATGATATTTTGGAATACAACTGTAGCCCTCTGTGTGTTTTGTAGGAGTTTGTTTTTGGCACTCTCACCGAATGGCTCCACATCTACAACATCTTTCTGTACTGCGGCCTGTGGGTGGTGAACGGCCTGCTGCAGTCAGCCGTCTGGCCCTGCGTTGTGGCCGTCATGGGCAACTGGTTCGGCAAGCAGGGGTGCGTGACATTTCTCCGTTTACAAAAAAAACCTGCATTTATCCGACGCTGCTAGAAATATTTAGTCGAGTTGGTGTCTTGTCAAGTGGAGCTTTATGATGACACACCCACCACACACGGAAACACACGGGAAACACTCACAATGACATCCATTCAGTGGCGCTGCGGCCAAAACATAGACGCTATTGAGACTCTGTTTTTCCTCAGCGGCAGGACTTGTGAACGTAATTTGCTGAATATAAAGATAGCTTGTCACTGAGCTGCCTGAAGTTGTGTTTAGTAGGATATTTTTAAGAATAGGAACATTACTGACGTACATTTTTCTTCTCATGATGCTGTCTTCCAGCCGGGGCTTTGTGTTTGGCCTGTGGAGTGCTTGTGCCTCTGTAGGCAACATCCTGGGGGCCTTCCTGGCTTCTAGCGTGCTCAAGTACGGATATGAGGTAAGAAACACACACACACACACACTTATTGAGACCTTTTACTATCATTTTCTCAGCAGCTAAATGCTAACATGATGTGCCGTCTGTGGCTGCGTGCAGTATGCCTTCCTGGTGACATCAGTGGTCCAGTTTGCCGGGGGGATCGTGGTCTTCTTTGGCCTGCTTACCTCTCCAAAAGAAATCGGTAAGGGCTGAATGATGATGACGGACGCTATTTTGAACTTGAACTCTGCCCGAAATAGAAACGGTTTAGTGTCTCGATTGCCTAAATTGATTGGATCTCCACTGCTTGAATGTGTGATTTCGTGTGTCAGGTTTGAGCTCGGACTCAGAGACCGGACTGAGCGCGGTGGAGACGGACTCGGACAGCCACAGGCCTTTGATGAGCGACGAGGAGGAGAAGGAGGAGGAGGAGGAGGAGGAGGAGGAGGTGGTGGTGGTGGAGGAGGCGGAGGACGAACCTCTGGCAGAGACTCCTCGAGCCATCAGCTTCTGCCAGGCGTTCTGTCTGCCTGGGGTGCTTCCTGTGAGTGCGCAGCTCCAACAAGTCAAGACGTATTCATTTACAAAGGGCTTTTTAAACAAATGGAGATTAAACGATACGACGCATGTTGACTCTGTGTCTTCTTCTACTGCAGTATTCCCTGGCTTATGCGTGTCTGAAGCTGGTCAACTACTCCTTCTTCTTCTGGCTTCCTTTCTACCTGAGCAACAACTTCGGCTGGAAGGAAGCCGAGGCCGACCGCCTGTCTGTGTGGTACGATGTTGGAGGAATTATCGGTGAGTGGCTGGACAATTTACGCATTTTCTTCCTTTTTATTTAATCATAGTCTCTTGTATACATAAACATCCTCTTTTCTCACTGCGCCTCTGTCACTTTGTGTCTTTGCGTCAGGAGGGACAGTTCAGGGTTTGATTTCTGACTGCATGGGGAAGAGAGCTCCAGTGTTGGCCATCAGCCTGCTGCTGGCGATGGGAGCCCTGGTGGGATACAGCAGTGAGTACAGACTTTAAGATTAGTTTATTAATCCTTCAACAGGAAATCAATCAGCAACAAACTACCAAAATATAAAAATACAAGGTTGATGAAAGTCAGTGTTGGCCACAGTACGACTCCTACTCTCTCTCCTTCTCAGACTCCCCGAACGACAAAGTGATAAACAGCGCGCTGTTAGCCACCACTGGCTTCTTCATTGGCGGCCCGTCGAATATGATCAGCTCGGCCATATCTGCTGACCTCGGCAGACAGGAGGCTCTGAGGGGCAGTCAGCAGGCCTTGGCTACCGTCACTGGCATAGTGGACGGAACTGGAAGTATAGGAGCGGCCATCGGACAGGTGAACGAAAAACACCCGACATTTCACAAGGAAACGTCTGTTCTCTATACAAACAAATGCTTTCAAACAGCAGGAAGAGTCGAGATTAAACTACAGAATGAAGGATATAAAAGAGGGTTTTTGATGGATCTCCCCAGTGACAAAGCACATGCACACATGTAGCTCTGTGTGCATGTGCATTACCGTGGTCAGTCTCTCTTTGTTCAGCTATCAGAAAGCATCGATCATCTTGTCCTGGCTTGTTAAGACACTCTCGTTGTGCGGCTCAACTCCATTTAATACAGAGCCAATATCCTGAAAGGAATACATTTGACACCATGTTTGTATGTTTATGTAATGGAATCGCTAGCTTGCACTTTTAAATCTACTTATTTTTACCACTCATTAGGTTATATAAGTAGTCATCAACTTACTTTTAGAAGTGGAATCACTGCACTAGAATAACAGTAACTGTGAGAGCACTGCAGTGGGTTTTAGTTTGGATCTTAGCTTTGCATTGACGCTTTCAAAACACATGGCTGTGTATCAATTACACCTGCAGTCGCACCCTCGGGTAGACGTTTGACTTGTGCATTTCTGTCTCTGTCATCCTCTAGTACCTGGTGTCCCTGATTGAGAGCAAGCTGGGCTGGATGTGTGTCTTCTACTTCTTCATCGTCATGGTAAGAAATCACAACAGGCCTTTTTAACCCTTTTGCCTCACTTTTAAAAGAATTGCTCTGATGTCCTGAGAGCATGTATTTGACCCCGTAGAGTATGCATACATGAGAAAATGGCTCAATCTGGTGGGAAAATAGTAAAAACTACAATTCTGAAGCCAGGGCTCTAGATTGAAAGCCTGATATAATAGAGTGACAGCCAAACATTGTGGTGTTAATGGAGACATTTAGTCCTTCAGGGTCTGAGAGTCTGTGTTTTGGCTCCACCGTTTGTCATAAACTTATCATAGGAGCCATGTTTAAACTTCCAAAATAAAATTTGAAAAATGCCATGTAAATAAACACGGCCAAAATGATTGAAAAAAATGTTTGTAGGAAGGCAGAATAAGGGAAAGCACAGGTGTTGCTCATATGTGTCGATGAGGAACAGACCCATCGTTGATGTAATTAGTAATGCCGAGTCAAAATGTCTTAACGGTGTTTGTTTTTACAATACATTGTCATTAATTACTCTAAGTATATTAATGTATGAAGTATGTTTTGCATGGGTTTAAAGTAAATTTCCAGCTATCAACCCCATGTTTTTGATGTGCTTCTTCCTTTTTTAAAATGTTTTTACCAGTGCACTTGTTAGTGCACTGGTGGAAGCATTAGTGTGTCCTTACCCACAGCAACACCACAGCATGTGGTTGTATAACACTAGTGTAATCAACACAACCCTTGTGTAACTCTGCTCCTGGTGTTCTTATGCTACAGACAGGGGGCAGCATTGTGTTCATCACTCCGTTGCTCCTCAAAGAGGTGCGTGCCATGTGGAGAGACAGACAAGCGCTGCGACGCCAGCTGTGAAAGCGTCAAACATCTGGCAGCCATAATGTTCTGACTCTTATCAGTGACGGCGCAGCAGGGCCGCTCACAAACGGCTGCTTTTAGGTGAGTTTCGAGGAGGTGGAAAGATCCGTGGGATGAGGTTCCTCACCGCCACAACGATTAAGGTGACCCAGACTTAAGAGAGACGCCACTTTCATTCCCACAACCACCGGTGTTTGTCTATTAACACCCATGTGAGCAGACAAACAGTCTCTGAGCACAACACTGGAGTCTTATCCACTCGCTAAAAGCCTAAAAATGTAAATGCACACTTCTTTTAGTGTGACTCCGAGGATTGAGAGGTTGTGTTGAAGTGCCTGTTTGAAAAAGGCTTTTAAAGGAAGCTCTCCAGTCTGTGAATTCAGGCCTTGCGGGGCCATCACTACTATTGTATGTATTTTATGATTTAAATGGATGTAAAAACCTTTTTAAAATGTAGATTGGGTCAAGTTGAATGAAGTTTTCCCTTTTTTAAATCACGGGTTCTTAACTTAAAGATCAGGCCCTCTGAGATGAGTTGGGGGTCAGGATCGCCTAAAGAATGTGAATAATAATTTAAATGTAGAAATGTGTTGTCAGCTGTTGTAGATAAGTATGATATTTTTGTTGCTTGTGGTCGAGATAATGAGCACTGCACTGTAGTATTGGTAACAAGGCAACGTCTTGATGATTTTACTGAACCACTCGGATGTTAGCTGGGTTTTTTAGGAAACTTTCTCATCACAGCCACTTGATTTCTCTTGTTTACAGTTTTGCGCAATCAGGGTTAGAAAGTATATATTGTGCATACGGGGACTGGTTCTCTCGATTCTGTCACAGATTGAAACACGCTCATTCTTTTTTTCAGTTTTGGTGTCGTAAGTCGCAAGCAGCCGCTGTGAAAACTTTCACACATTGAGTTTATAGTGTAGCTTCCCTATCGCACATTAAAGTGTAAAATACATACTGACGTTGCGGAAGAGACGTGTTTTGCCTCTTTTGTAGCAGAAGCTGCACATTTGCACGTTTGTTTTGGGGAACTTGACCGTCTGTCTGTGTCCGAATAGATTTGTTATTATGTTTTAAAGGCCAAATGAAGGTAAAACACTTTTACAATATCAATTCTTGTCATAAGGGTGAAAGAAAACCTCCTATAACACCAACTATGTGCTAGTTTATATTTGGGACGGTTGTCTACTTTAACAGACACTGTGGTCAGCAACCAGACAACAATTTGGGGAGGATTGTCTTGGTTAAAATCAGTAAGAAAGACACTGATTTTCCAGACGGTCTTTTAACATCTGGGCATTTTGGTATCATCTTCATCACTTTTATTAATGAGGCGTGTTCTTTATGCTAAACTAGGAAAATGAAACCTGCACCTCTGATGTCTCTGAACTTGCCAAGTGTAAAAGGATATAAATTGAAATGTGTGGAATTTGTAACACTATCTGTGGTGTCTCTGTTGTTTTATTTTTATTCATGTGTACTTTTTCAGTTTTAACTGATGTAAATGCATATTTTCATTTTAAATAAATGCAAAGTAAATTTTGCACACTGAGTTATCTCCAGAATATTTGAGATAGGACGGTAATGGTGTAGGTTAAATAGTTTTTGATCATGTAACGAGTGTTTCCTTTCTGAACTTTCTTTTATTATAGCTTGTAAGTATTGCCAAATGATTGACTTTGTGTGCAGTGTTACCTTTAAACCACCAGGGGGTGCTGTTAATAAGAAACCTTACATTTCAACCTCTCTCTGCTTCTCTTAATACATCCATGCTGCTCATAACACTTCAAAACAGAGCGGAAACAAAACTTCAGACCAATATTTCTTCGTTTGTATCAATCTTATTCATTCATTTTTATTATTTTGAGTACGCGATAAGAAATCAACAATATGAAAGGCAATAACCGCACCGACAACCCAGAAATATATTTACAAATATTATCAAAAGGGATACGATTCTCATCCCAAACATGTCCACTTCTTACATGTTGCAAGGGTACAAACACCAGCATTAAATTACAATAAAGTAATTACAAAGATGATCATACATTCATGCATATACAAAGTTACAACAACAACACGACTTAAATATAGCTGCGACGGGGGATTTAGGAAAGCGCAGTGAGACACTAATGGGTCAATCTTTATATTTATCATTTTAGTTTTTCCACCTAACGGACTTGAGGAAGACTAACGAGCTACACAACCAACTTAATGAACACATTTAGAAACTGTTTGTAACAGTGTAAGTGTGATTTGAAGGGGAAAAACGATTTTATTAATTTAAAATGTCAAATGTCCAATCTGTGTCTCAGTTTCTCAGTGAGTATTTCTTTTTTCTTTTTTAAAGATTACCGTAAAAAAATAGTTCTCGTTAAAAATCGTAGTGCAAAGATATAGTTTCGGAAATAACACAATTAGTAGTTATATACCAAAAAAACATAGGGACTTTAAAATGATACAAACTCAAAATAAGTTAATATAGACATTGAAAGTTTCGTCTGAGAAGATGGGTGCACACACACACACACATTTACTCTCTCACACATACATAAGCAAGTAATCCCATGTTTGCTATTTTAAGAAACGTGGAAATATCGCCTCGTTGAGCCATGAAAGAATAACATGATTATGAACGACTCCTTTCATGCTGATTATTCGCAGAGATTGAGGCGCTTGTTTTGGTGAAAGAGAGACTGAGAGACTTGGAGCAGACAAAAGCGTGTCTGGCTGGAGAAATCCTTTTGATCTGAGACACTTTCTGGTGAATGTTCCCTTATTGACGTTTGTCCCCTTTCCTCTGCTCCGTCTATTCATGGGGAAGCAAAGTGAGGCAGAGACGACAACAAAAGCCGCCTGGTCGTTTCCTCTGAGCTGGGCCACACTGACACTTGACTCTTTTACCTGATGTGAAACTCGACGCCCGAGCGCTGAACCTCGACAGTTTTTACCACAACAAAATGAGGAGACCCCCCCCCCCCCCCCTCCCCTCCCTCCCTTGTTTCTGTCTCTCTGTCTCTCTTTCGCCTGTAGACGCAAACAACCTCCATTGGTTTTGTTATTTTGCGTGTAAGTTTTACGCAATTTGAATCACTTGATGAGGTAGTAAAAGTAGATTAATCCAGGTTATGGCTTTTTATCCATATACAAATTAGAACGACTGTAGGTAGGGATGAGAAGCAGGCACATCCTATTTGAGTCACCAAAACTGTACGTTGGGCAGCTGCGGCACGTTAACACTATATATTTGAATATCCTGACTTGGTTGAGGCCTTCTGTGACCACTAACCACTCAAACAGTGAGCGGCCTGACGCGCATCTGATTTGAATGGCACTGCAATTTCTCTTTGGTTCAACGGAGTTTGCTGCCGCAACTGTTGCAACCCGTGAAAAACCTCAAGATAAACACCAAACCAACACATTCATACACAAACAAGTGTACGCATGTACGCACAAACACGTATAGAACGGTACGGAGACGGAAAAAGGGAAGCAACACAATTTTTCATACTGAATTTTTTTTTTTTTTTAAAGACAAAATGGAACCAAGAGGTTTGGATTCCTTTGAGCTGCAACACAGTGATAAAACACTTCAGAGGCATATTTATCACCTACGAGGTGGACGTCACATGAAAAATGCTACATTATTACAAGCGGAAAGCCGACAAAATATACAACTAAACAAGGTATGTTCTGGTCTGTTGCCAAAACATATACAGAGATTTGTACAGCCCCATGAGGCAAACAATGCAATGCACAAAGGGAATATGATTTGCAGTTTGTATATTTTTAGTTGTCAATGTGTTCATTATAGATGACCAATATTTTTAAGTGACAACGGTGGAGCGTAGATGACCTATTATGACTTATAGGCTAAGGCAGAATTTGGGGGCAATGGCGCAGGTTTCCACAAACTTTCTTTTTTGGGACGATGATCTAACGTCGTGAATATTAAATAAATCGTCCCACAGGAATTTACGACCGCATTACCTCATTGCTGAACCTCCACCGTTGACCTTTGCCCTGGAGCCTAATCACAGGCACGCTGACAAATTTTGAGCCCTGGGTGAGATTTCGACCCCTGGCTTGACTCGTTGCTATCCGAGCCCCCGGGGTGAGACTAAAGGCTAAGTGCGCTGCGAGGCCAGGACTAGTAGCTCATCTAATCAAAACCTCTTATGACTTTTAGCAAGAGGGAGAGAAAAAAAGACAGGTTGAGGACTGAGGTCAAATACTATCCAAGACCCCTTCAGAAGAAAATCAACCTCTTAAAACTAGAGCCAGTTTTCTGTTATCAAGAGTGCATTCAAAATAAGTTCACAGTATAGTCAACAGCTGAGGAAAACAGTATATAGGACATGTATAATATTTACAACTCTCAACAAAAAACGTTCCTAAAGACTGAGCTAGACTAACTAGGGAAATGGTAGCTTCCTTGTGCTGAAAACTTAAGGTATGTGGTGTCAGAGGAGCTTGCGCTGAATGAGCTTGTGGACAGTCACTTACAAATTGCTCCATATATATATATATATATATACATATATACATGAGATACGACACATGTCTGTGTGAGGGGACGTGTAGAGGGATGTCGAGTACTAAGTGATCCTCCGCTTGGGTCTAGTTGTGCTTTTCTACTGCCAAGAAGATGCTTTGTAATGCAGAAGCTTCCTCTTCTTCACCTTGAAATAATCTGGAGAGTTAAAAGAAGACGGATCAAAGTCAGGAAAAGCACTTACAGTCTCAGAATTATGATTAAGAGAAGAATTAAAAACTGTGTTGTAGAATAACTTTTACTCAAATGTTGCTTTACCTGTGATGGCAGACTGTTTGTGTTTAGCGTGCCGTTGGATCTGGTAGCAACCCCTCGTGGTCACCTCCAGGTACTCATCCCCGGATCCGTACGAGCTGCCGTACCCTGGGGAACCCTCGCCCGACGAAGACGACGTCCGACTCTTGGACGTGGGCCGCGGCTGCGCGGACCTAACCGTGCGGCTGCGGTAAAACGCCGGCACGTCCTGGTGCCCGAGCTCCTCCCACTCGATGCCGGAGTCCTCTCCTGGCGTTTCCCTCTGGAAATCGAAGTTCCAGCGCTTCTTGGCCTCCTCCACGTTCGCGCAGAGCAGCCGCTGGAAGTCCTGCTGCAGCTGCTGGTGGTCCACGGACCCGAAGAGGTTCCTCCGCACCGGCCCCACCTTCAAATTCAAGGCCTCAACGCCCCCCAGGCCGGAGAGCTCTGGGTGAGGCGCCGTAGCCGGTCCCGCTGTTGGTGTGGATGGAGAGGCCATCACCACGTCCCTGTCGGAGAATAAACACAGAGTGTTAGAGGGAGGTCAGAGGTCGAGCGTTAGGCCTGCTGAGTTCCAGTGAGGTGTGATCTGGGTTTTTACTGGCACAGATTACTTTCTTACAACACACAGGCAGTACACTGCCCTCTTGGGCGTCTTTTTTCGTGTTTTTATGTGATCAAATACACGTGTGCCCTAACCCGCTGAGTAATTACTGCAGCAAAGGGTAACTGAACCAACACCAAATAAATCTGCCACGAAATTCCCTGCCGTGTGAACCTGATTCTCCACCTGCTCTGGCGTCTGCCAGTCAAAGATCGCCAGCTAAGGTCAGCAGGTCACAGAGGAAAAAAAGCCCATGTGGGAATGTTTCCCATAAACCCACATTAGAGCTATACTGTTGAATTCTGGGATTAATTTACTACACTGGTAATTGATAATCTCCCATGCTTCTCCATCTTTACTGTATGCCATTCTGCAGTACCTCTATGTAGAGAGAGATACGGTTTTAATCCTAACCACATCCCTTGCTGACTGTACTCTCTGGGCCTCAGTGCTTTATGTGTGTGTGCAGTAAAACAAGAAGATGTGTGTTTTCTGGGATGGGCAGTAACCACTACAGAGCTGAGAGGTGTATAGTTCTGCTGCTGATACTATTCGAGGTCTCAAAAGTTGTGTTTTCTTGATCTTAAATGTTGCAAACAGTTGCCGATTTCTGAATTAAATTAACTGTTTTAAATCGATAAGAATCGCTTCTGCCGGTTTGACCATCAAATCGAAGTTATTTATTTGCATGGGTCCTGAGCGTTGCCCAGAGGCAATTTCGACAAGTTTGTGTTAACAGGATTAATTGCAAATTTGTGCGGTGGTGTGCTTCACTAACAGACACTTAACTTCGTTCATAAGGGCCCTTAAGTGGCTCTGTTTGTATAGGGGCCCTGTTTCAAAACCTTGAAATAGTACCATTAAGTTAATATTGTTTATTACATTGTGCATATTATACTTCAATAAATGTGCAATCTTATCAAATGAGTACAACTTAACTTGTGGACAAAGGGTGTGTGTGGGGGGATAATAACCAATAATTATGCACAAAATATTGTATTCAGGGCCATTCATAAAACACAGAAAGGATAAATGTGTAGAGGGACTTTTAGAAACGACGACACATTATATCAGATCCAAGATCAGCCTGAAGACAGAACAACAACACCCCGTGTGCTGAGGAGGGAGGTGGGGGGGGGCAAAGCGTTACGTAAGAGTTTGACATCTACAGTGTAACTAGGTAGAGCACTTTCTCCAGGCAAATAGTCTGTCATTTCACGATGTAGGTCTACTTTTCGAACTTTTTTCAATAAAACATGTGTTTTTTAACCACAGCGGGCGACACATTGAAACACTTTCTTCAGTACTAAATACTCTCACAAGCAATAATGGATTTCAACCGCACAACTTCCATTTCCTCGTTTCTGTTTCGTTCAGAGTTCGATAAATATTAAAAAAGACTTGATGTGGAAAACGCATAACCCAAAAACCATAATGTTTTTCTTTCCCCAACAGGTCTGCTCTCTCCGAGTGAGAGTTGTTTGCGTGGAAAATGAAGTGGGCGCGGCGTGCAGATCTGTTTGCTGTGCTCGGTGTCCTCACTGTGCAGTAAAAACACCGAGAAAACCTTCAATATCTTACCCGAAACCCCCTCAGGAAAAATGACTACAGTTCAAAATGAACACACCAGAAAGTGCATTTAAAGGCTGCGTTAAGTGTGCAAAAAACACTTCGTGGCGCAGTTAGATTCACTGCGGATGTGAGGCAATGAGATGCGACACAAACAGTCCGCATCTTGTCAAAGCACTTTGCACTCAAGTTACACACACACACACACACACAACAGCCACATGGTAAACATCAACAACAAAATAGGATTAATGAACAGTTACATTGGCTCATTTAAATGCATAATAACTTACAACGCGGGGAAACTCACTGAAACTCAATTAAACATTAGTTTGCATGAACTCAGACCAAATCTAAAATGAATCAACACAAGAATGCGCGAAATAAACTATAACAATGTCAAGCCACGATAAGAAAAATAGGACATTCCCCTCTTACCATCAGCGTCAATATGTCAAAAGTTTTCAAAAGTTTTGAGTTTCCCGTCTCGAGCGTTTCGTCCGCGAACTCCGCACAGAGGAATTCAAATGTGTCCCTGACAGCTCCGTGGAGACAAACAGTGTCACGTTGAAAGCGCTACTTCGCGTCCTCTTATCTGCGACTTGTTTGTAACGGACTGTGAAGACAGCGGGGACGTCCTACTCGAGGAGTGAGTCACGTGGCTCTCTTCATAACAGTCATTGTTGGAGCGCAGCCAGGAGGTAAACACCGCTGGCACACATTCGTACGACAATTAAACGCAAATCCAACTACGGTTGCATTCAAGTGCTGCAAATATGAATAATAAAAGAATAAAAGAATAAAGAATAAAATATGCAAAGTGTACGAAAAGACAAACAAATCGTATTATAACTGCAATTAATGCAACTTTATCCCGTTCCAAACCTGTTGCTCGTGCACTCTGTTGGCAACCCGACTTGTCCTTCAGAAGGGATTAGAAATAGCTCAAATATCTCAGCAATGGCGGCCATTTCCCCCTTCGCCCCCAAATGTGACGCGCATTCGCGTGTAAGCTCTTACATCACGTCTTGTTTTGGCACCCTGCCCTTGTCCTCGAGTCACGTTGAACCGCTACACGTGAACGGCAAGCTGGAAAGTCTGCTACATTTTGACTTCTCCTGCAGTTGTACCACATCCCCATTTGGATATAGGGCCTGATTCTGTATGTGAGCTGGGGGGAAAAAACACTCAAACGCCCCGAATGCCTCCACCATGTGCAAGTGGTTTCTCATAGAAGTAAAGAGAGGAAACAGTGCTATTTTCGGTTTATAATTGCAAAATGAGTTTCTGACTTCTTGACCTCTTAATTGACTTATGCCTTGAACTTATAACTCGGAATTAAATGAAGCAATTTAATAAAAATAAATTAGTTTTCACTGCTCAAAGAAAACGACTATTATCTGCAACAATTTGGATAATCGTTTAAGTTGTTTTGAAGCAAAAATGCTAAAAGAAAATTCCCTCAAACTCTTTCGTAATATCTTTATTTCCAATTATTGAATGACTCCTGAAAGGCCTTTGCTTATTATTTATTATAATACATCATGTTCTCTCCATGACCCTTCCTACACCTATTATAACCCATCTCTTTCTTTACATAATCATTCTGAAATACTATAGGTTCTTCTTTCCTTTCGTGTTTGGTAAATAGATTCTCCTCTTTCTTATTATTACCTAGGCTCTCTGTGTATTACATGGGCAGTGTTATTGCTACATAGCTCTCCAGTAACAGTAGAAGTCTCTGCAAGCCGGCCGAGGGCCCTCATTGGAAGGTTATTCCAGGTTTTACACACACTCACTTACTATTTGTACACATTAGTCAACGTCTGGACAAGCCTCATAATGTTTTCCCCGCTCAGACGCTGCAAATGTAGGCCAATGTTTCTGCTAACGGTTTATGAGATGCACTGCTTTAATCATGTCAAAGCAGGTAGCAGCGAGCGCGGAGCGGCCATTGTTTGTGTGCTCTGTGTGTGACGAAGCCCAACAGAGCCTTGAAGGAATTACGTCACCACCGTGGAATGTTTCTCATTTGATTTAAAAAAAAGCTATTTCCACATTCTTATCAAAAGTTCAACAACAACATCCCTAAAATACACAATGCAAATCTCAACCTTAGACTTATTTATTTAAATTACACAAGCTACGGCTTACCAAATACGTTGTTTGGACGAGACAGAGAAAGGATCTAACACCCCATCATTAGGATGATGTCATTTGTTTGTGCCTTCCAAAACAAAAAACTTACTTACTTCCCCACATATTTACTCCATATTTTCAAATAGCCCAAATTGCATGTTGGAATTAGCAATTGCCAAACACGTGAAAGCCAACCAAAAAGTAAAGGAGACTGTTGGCGGAGTAAAAAACGGTGCGTTCTTTACATCCCTAGATATTACGGTTTATTAGATATAGTTACTGTAATTGTCAAGTGGAAAATAAAGCCCTGATACAGAGACTTGATTGTTGTACCTCTGCATATGAATAAAGGTGCCTTTATGTGCACACAAAAATAATTAGATGTTCAACAAGGAGAACAAATACATAACCTTATCCTTCTCTGTTGCCCCTAATTATTTCCGTACAGTCCCTAAATTAAAAAAAAAAACATAATAGTTATTGGAGGAGCTCTGCTGACAAATCTTCAGCACAAACTTGTATTGTTATTTTAGGTCTTTCCCATCGTGACACATAATAGTCGATTAAAGTTGTGCCCCAGTTCCCTAACTCCCTACTAATCTGTGTGTCAAGAGGCCTTTATACACGGTCATATTTGAGGTTTCAGCAGCAGACAATGAGGCCTCGGCGGCATGATACCTCACTGTTTTGTCAGCTCTCTGACCTGTATTTACAGTCAGCTCATTGTTCGACATCAAATTTGTAATCCTCTTCTTGTCGCTTTCAGTGCTGTGTGTGTTTTGGTGTGTCCCCCCCCTCCCATCGTTAATCCGGTGCTGTATGTTACAGTTTGCTACAGTCATTAGGCCCATTGTCTCCCCTCCATGGTCAGTGCCCTTTGAATACTTCAGCTTGTTTGTAAAACAAGTCACACAGTTCAATATGACTCGGGTCAAAAGACGACGTGCTGGGGAACTGTCACCGTGGGTCTTGTGCTAGCAACAAAACAAATCAATTCACCTCTTTTCATTCAAATGCTACTGATTCACCGACATTTACCAGATAAGAGAGAATAACACAAATATAGTTGTATGGAAGGATGCTGCTCAGAAAAATAGGGAACGTTTATGAAAAATGAGCTAAAGACTAACTAACTGTCACTTTAATGATTTAGAGCCAGAGTTGAAGATCGATGCCTCTCTCGTGTCTGTATGGTTAACAAGAAGCTGAGCCAGCACCTTATCTTATCCTCAACTCAAGACTGGAAACAGCCAGCGTGTCTCTCTCCAGATTTAACAAACTCTGCCTACCAGCACGTCAAAAGTTTACAAATTAACACTTCAAATCTCATTTGTATAATCTGCACAAAAAACTAAACTTTGAAAAACATAAAATTGTGGTTTTAATTAATGTGTTGGCACAGTACGAGAGCTACAATACAACCGTAATAACCCAATATCTTTAGCAATACGTCCTGCTTCGCTGTGTTGTTTTGAGAAAAAAAAAATAGTTTTTGTTAAACTGCAGGTCAAAGGTCATTGGCTAAACGAGGACCTTGAAACCGAGAGTTTGGCGCTGAAGATGCTCTTTAGTGAAACGCCAAGAGGATGTTTGGCAGTGGCATTTCAGCAGGAAGTCTCTGTGGTGAATGGGGAATCTGTGATGGAGGGAGCAGAGACAGAGCAGAGGAAGTTGTTGGTTCACAGGTGCAGTGTGGGGGTTTCCACATCCTACTGCCCTTCACTTGAGGAAGCAAATACTGAGAAGAGGCTCACCGCAGACAGTAGATTATTACGTCAATTATAACAATTACGAGCGAGGAGAAGAAGAGAGACCTCGTGCAGAAATGCGCTGCGGCAAATGAGAGAATTACAACAAGATGGCAACAGAATTAAAGAAAGTAAAAGGGAAAGACAGGAAACGGTGTGTGCACATCATTTAGGCTAGCATCCGTAGCCGCTTGCTAACCGGTGATGGAAAAATGTCACTTATCACCTCTGAGCAGCTCATCCATACACGCTGACACACATATGCACACATATGTATTCCAACGTTCATACGATAGATTGTGATCTGACACAAAACAAGTTGTGCATGACAGTTGTAAAGGATGCCTGCAGGCTAAACGCGTGCAGAAGCCAAGTTATGTGCAGTAGCAGTATGAAAAATGCACAAAAGAGTAAACATGGATCAACCGCATTTTAAAAGACTATATTTAAATGTGTAGCACAACCTAACTACACACTGAAATATAGTTGTCTACTCTGGTTATTGTTTGATCTTCAGATTTACAGAGATTTAAATACTGAGCGGGGAGTCATTTATCATCCAGGCTGGGAGACACAATGCAACTTTTTCTTTTTCTTTTGTATATATATATCTCTAAGCACAAGCGACCTGAGGGTTGTAAAACTAAATTGTGAGGGGGATGGGGGAGATGCACACAGGAAACAAAAAAAGGCAGTGAACCCCAAAATGAAGTCACACACACACAAAAGGTACAAGTACTCCACACATAAGTGGGAGGAGTTCATTCGCCCAGCTGTCAAGGGCCACAGGTAGGGTTGTGGGGGAGGGCGGAGGAGTGAGTGAAAGAAGGAGTGTGTGAGCTTTCCAGGGCAGGGTCTGCAGAAATTTGGGGTGCAGGGAGAGCGAGGCCGCTCACTGGCAGCTGGATATTGTCAGGGGTTCTCCAGGGGAGCTTGCATGTCAGGGTGAACGGGTTTAAGATGAAATGTGCCCAATGAGACCCTGACTGACTGTGTTTGTTTTGGGGGGGGGGGGGTAAGTTCCTCAGGGGCAGGCCTGGGGGGTGCCGGTGTAACATAAAGATTGGGGGTCTCAGATTTATTTTCTTTGAGCAGCGGTGAGCCAGTGAGTGTGTAGCCCTCGTGCATCTATCTGTAAATGTGAAGCACTTCTTGTTCTTCTGAGAGCAGCCTGTGCTGTCTTGGCCGTGACACACGTTCTCTAAAATATTGTTTTTGCAGAGTGTGTTTGTGGGCGTGGAGGGGGTGGGGGGGGGGGGGGGGGGTTGAAGGGCGGAGCAAGTTGGGTGTAAACCGATCCTTTGTTTTCGGCCATGCATATGTTTCTGATAGGGACTTGTTTTGGTCCCACTGAAGTGACTTTGAGACGGGTTTAGAGAAAGCCGCAGTAAGACAAAGGAATGTCTGACAAATATGTAAAGATCAACCAAAATGTGTTTATTTTGACAAAAACAGAGTACATTTTTTCCCCAAAAAATTTATAAAATGCTGCTTTCAAATGAAACCCGCTCTCCCATGATATCGTATACGCCTAATTGTAATGCAAGCATCTACAGTAATCATACTAATAACCATTTATTTCTGAAAAACATACTGTATCTGCCATTCATAACTCCAGGATGCTCGGGTCCTGCATCTGTTTCTGCTCCATGCAGCTGAGGTGAAAAGGTGGTGTTCTTCAGCTGATGTGTTTTTTGCCCTTATCTACATCTGGGGAACATCTGGTTTGCATCTGGCTCTGGTCTTGTAGTATCGGGCTGTGCATGAGCGTGACAATATGTGTGTTTGTGAGAGAATGACGAGAAGAGGACTCGGAAGATATTTGTGAGTTTGTGTGTGTGTGTGTGTGTGTGTGTGTGTGTGTGTGTGTGTGTGTACGGGTCATTATGTTTCTTATTAATAGAAATATATGTCACCAATTTTACATATGAAGTTCAGTCTACATTCCACAATGATGTCACGGTGACGTCATCAGGGTCCTTTCAGATTTGTTTTTTGTTTTAAAATCAATTGGGATTTAGAAGGCAGTCTAATCAAAGATGCTATTTCGTTGCATTATGGGAAATGTAGGATTATGTGTTTTCATACCCTGACCAGTGGAAAATACTTAATAGTCTGGATATCTCGGCTTCTGCTGCTTCTAATTTATTTTGACCATTCTTTCTTGAATCTGTCTCTTGCGAGTCCCCAAACTTAATGTACGTGTAATATGAAATCAGTGGCGTACCCCTTTAAGGTTGAAAAAATCATGTTTGTTCACACTTCTGTACGGCTTGTTTCAACTCTCCACCGACGCTACTGCCTTTGGTGTTTACACTGAATGAAATATTCATGTTTATAATGGCTCCAATACTCCAAATATAAATATTCTTGATGTCTCAGATGATGAGTATCATATTTAGACATTTTCACAAATTTAGTCGAGCATATTTGTCATGTTTGGAAACTACGAGATGTTTAGATCTATTGTCCACATCTAAACTGGAATTTTTTTCGGCCTAATTCAGCAAATCTATTTAGTTTCAATTCAGTGTGTTGGTACTTTTCCAGTCTCAATTTGAGATTTCAGCCACTCCCAGCAAAAAATGCAATAATGTGATTGTTTTGTTCCTCAATCCATTTCTTAGATCTCTCAGAACGAGGAGGTGAGTGTTGGTCTGTAATGAGGCCCCTTTGAGAGACCAGAGAGACGCACTCCTTTCTTTCCTGATTGAAGTGAGTGTCTATGGGGGGGGGGGTTACATATCTGTATTAGATTCCTTGGAGCTATGACCTGGAACAGTGAGCCTTGAGCGGCCAGCGCTGGCGTAGACTGGAGGGGAGAAAGGGAGTGGCCCGGCTTTTGTGGCCCAGAATGATGTCTCTCTTGTACCTACTTTTTCAGTTCTGTTTCCCAGCACTGAATGGAGAGCTGCACTCGTTACCTCCATTATTATTTTGAAGAGATGTATGTGTGTACCACTCCAGCTCTTTGTGTACGTGCGTCCATGTCATTTTCATTGTATAAGTGGTTTCGAAGCTATGTGTGAAAGTAGTGACAGCGAGATAGCAATAATGTGTGTGTGAAAGTGTGTATGTGTGTGGGAGTGAGACAGGAAGCAACTGGGGGCCCACTCTCGGCCGCAAAGTAGTAGTAGGGACTAAAAGTGTCTGTAAAGGACGAAAATGGGTTACTGCAGTGTGTGTGTGTGTGTGTGTGTGTGTGTGTGTGTGTGTGTGTGTGTGTGTATTTGAAACTGTATGTATGATTATATTTTCACGTATTTGTCTGACAGGGCCCCACAGTGTAAATTCAACATGATCAACAACGAAAGGTTTTCCCTTTTTACTAAGTGACTTCTGTAAAGTCACATGACTTCTTTCACATATAAACTGTGCAGAAGTTCATTTTTTGTTCCTTTTTATTTTATCTCATCTTCTCTCTTGACTCCCGGTAAAGAGCCCTACAACCAGCTAAAAAGAAGGCGTCACAGTAGAAAATGCATCATTTGTTAGTGTTCCTATCATGAGATTTTTTTTGAGAGCTTTATTCTGGTGAGAATCATGTGTCTCATGATGTAACACAGGGTCATGAGCTCCCAGCAGGCTCCATCTCATAGATGAGCGCAGAGACATTCCTCTGTAGCAGTTGAATCCCGTGTTTTGATCCAACTGCTGTCCTCAAGCTGATTGGGGCTTGTCACACGACACGAAAATATTACAGAACAGCTTTTTTTTGTTAGATATACCTACCGTTTGTAATGTATAGGTGTGTTATGTAAAAGTGACCTCTCAGAGATCCTAATTAATTTTTTTTGCCATGAATTGCAGGCTTGAGAAATGTCTTAACATAGGTTGAAAATAGTTGGCATACTTTTGGGCAAGTCTCGTGGCTCCGTGTCATTGTTCTGCAGCGCCATCTGGTGTTGTGTAAGAGCTGCAGCTTCACGCGTCAATGAGTAAACCATAAAGAATCACAAAATGTCAGCTCTGAATAGGATTCTCAACTCTGGCAGGCGTTGCGCTCTTATGGCTCTCTCTGCTGGTGATCAAGCAGGACTGCAGCATTAAAGTGGGAAAGAAGGTCAGTGACACTTTCAGCGAGTATTCAATAGGTTTCAGGGGCCTATTCGTTAAGCTGATTACATGTAAAGATAGTCAAGTCAATTAACAAAAATAAAATCGAGATGGACTAGCAGGGCCGGTGATCGAACGCTGTTAATTAAGTGAATCAACTGGTCAGACTAAACTCCCGATCAGACAGAGTATCTATCATTAAGCCTTTTCTATTCAAACTGATGCACAAATTGAAGGACCTGGGGGCAATTGTGTTAAAAAAAAAAACAGATTGATTAATTAGTTAATTTTGCCAAAGAAAAAACGATGAACACGTTTTTTTGTGCTGAATCTTCATATTCCTCCTCGTAAATCTCAGGACGCTAAAAAAATATTTCCAACAGTGTTGCTAAAGGATTCATCCGATTGGTCTAACAGCCCGTTCGGCCTGAGGCAGTAATAAAACAACAAAACATGTGCCACCGATGCTGCCATTGACCAGCTGAACAGCCGAGCGCTGATAGTAATGATGTTAGTGGCAATGCCACGTGGCTGAAATCCATGAGCGCTCCACCCTCCACCTCTGCTCTCAGAACTGCACTTGACTGCTCCGCTTGTTTGTCTTAACCGCTTCACTCTGTTGCTATAATGTCCACGCTGGCACGCACTCCTCATTTCCAGGTTAGGTCACATTCCAGGGAACGTGTTGGGGCTCACCTGAAGCTGAGCAGAAAAACAATCACACGCGCTCTCTTTTCATTCGATAAGGGGAACGTCCTGTTTACACTCTCTAGTTACAGGATGACATGATTCCTTGTGAATCCTGCCCCTGAGCAGACACAGCTTGTGAAACGGAGGCCTGTTTTTTTCCCTCCTGTCCTTCTTCTACATAGCTGAGATTTTGGGGCGAACAAGGTTTTCAGCCAAAAAACACACAAGTTGGCAAACGCCTGATCTCACACCTGTATCCTCCTCTCAAATCTCCCACCCGCAGCTCCGCTTTCATATTTCCTCCCACTCACTGTTGTCGCTTCTGCTTTATTTGATCCTGCGCGGCCAGTTTCACCTTCTTTCCACCCCATCGCTCACTCCGTGTCACTGTACGTCGATTAACCAGTCATGGCAGTGACATGTGGAATTTTTCATTACCTCGCCCCAGGGTGAACCGCGCTGCCTGTGCCTGTGTATCCTGCTGCTTTTTTTTCCTCCCACCCCTGCTTACTCTCTCTCTCTCTCTTTCTCTCTCACACACACTCTCATTCTCTCTCTGTTGTAGGCGTATTATTGTGAGCCGGCCAGTGGCGAGCTGTGATTTGTTGTTTGTTATTCAGCCAGCTGTATGGGGCAGTAATAGTAGTAGTAGTAGCTGTCAGTGACTGATCTCCTCTCCATGGCCTGTCGTCCCCCCGGCTCTGGCTCCTACACTGTGGTTATCATCCCGCTCAGGACCGGCCTCTACAGCCTGGACGCACTTCGCTTCTACCTATGGGTGAGGAGGGAGCTTGTGTGTGTGTGTGTGTGTGTGTGTGTGTGTGTGTGTGTGTGTGTGTGTGTGTGTGTGTGTGTGTGTGTAGGGGGGTGGTAGAAGCTTGCATATGATTGATTTCTAATCAGCTGCATCTCATGGTGTCTTTGTCGTGGGTAATTATGAGTGTGATTCTTCTTAGTGATTCTTATCAACTGCCGTGCATTCTCACATTACTCACGTGTTTTGTTCCCCAGTTTTCAGCTCACTGTTTTTTGCACAATTGACAAAATGACTGTAGTAGTACCGTAGAGGCCATGTAGGTTAAAACACTAACCATACAGTTTCTGTTTAAAAAGACTTGTGATTCATTCCTCAAAGTTAAGCATTTACTGCTTCTCCAGTCTGTGTAAAGTGTCACCAGTTTGGCACATTTGGCCAAGGTACATTCACATGACCTTGTTTACTCCTCTGTCATGTGGAACAAATTATTTAGTTGAATTGAGGCTTATATGCTTATACACTGTACTGTATGTGAATATGTATGGTGTCTCAAATCTGGAATTTCAATTCCGTGCTCTTTATTGAAGTCATAGTTAAAGGTGCCGTTGTATTCAAAGGCATTATGTAAAGGTGTGTTTCGTGTTGTGTCTTTCTTATTTTGCAAACATGAGGGGTTCAACATATTAGAAACACCTCTGGATTTAATGCAGTCCAGCACGACACAACCAATGACCTGACCTCAATAATAGTTATACACCTCTATAATAGTGTCAGAAAAACAAAATACACTAAACATTATAGACATGATAGAAGTTTGGATAGGATTGCATTAGATTGTGTCAGCGTATACCTAATGAAGTGGTCACCATGGAGTATTTAGACATATACTTGGTTGTAACATTGCTGTAATCATGAACTGTATTATTCATATAAACATAATAGGAATTAGACGTTTAAGCTAAATGCTTGTAGAATCTCTGTTTTCAGTCTGTTTTTCTGTCTTTGCTCCATGTCCTGAACTGTTTTGAAGGTTGCATGGCTGCAGTCATCCCAGTGACACATTCCCCCATGTCAGGTCTGCCCCTCACAGCTTCCTGTTAAAGGCTCAATATAACCAGTTTTCCAATAACTGTGAATCTATTATTATAAGAGGAGTTGTCATGTAACTAACAGTCATAGATTTGAGATTATTATTGCAGACACACAGTTGTAAGATAAGAGCTTATATTAAATAAAAGGGAACTATTTAGCATATCTTAAAACGCAGCTAAAATTAATCTCTCACTAGTGATACAACAGTGTCATGAGTTTCTAATGTCCCTCTGACTGTGACGTCCTGTCCTCATCCAGAGGCGGATCACACCAACATATGTTATGATTCCCTGCTTGTTATGATTCCCTACAGTCAGCGCTGTGCCGATCACGCTGCTTCAGGTCAGCTGGCTGGGGGGGGGGGGGGGCTTGTTAGTCAGCCCCCCTGGTGCCATCATGCAAACACATACCTGACTGGCTCTATAGTCAAAAAAAATGTTAAAGGGAATGAAGAGAGGTGACATGCAGTGAAGGCCACTGGCTGAATGTGACGCTCCAACGTTTATTCATTTTGTCGGTATCCTCTCACAAACCTGTTCCTGGATGATGAAGGACAATTTCAGTTTAGGTTACAAGACTCTGTATATACTCACATGAACATGTTCGAGCTGTGTTCTTCTCACCTCAGGTTAAGCGTCTGAAGGACCTAGAGAAGGAGAAGGACGCTCTGTGCTCCGGCCTGGAGGTTCTGGAGATGGCCCGTCTCTGGTACCTCCAGCGGCTGGAGGAGAACAGAGCCAGGCAGGGCAGCATCAAGACCAAAACTGGGGTCGGATCCTGCCAGGGAGGCGCAGCAGAGGTGCGAGGCAGGGTTGGGTTCAGGGCCTCACAGACTTTACTGAACTGTCATTTACGGTGTCCCTCAACACCCGCCTGTCTGCATCTCTACAGGCCCGGTCTTGCCTCCTCAGGTCTCGGATCCAGCGGGCGAATGGCTCTCTGGGTTCTGTGATGAGTGAGCCCAATGTCACTAGCGGGAGCAACCCTTCTTTGCATGACGCGGTGGCAGTGAGTGACGTCCGGTGGCACAACACAGTACTAACTCGGGTAGGGAGAAGAAAAAATGTCTCATGTTCAAGAAGGGGGAAGTCATTTAATTTACTATTAGCCTTAAAAGGCTTCAAACTCTTTTTTAAAAAAATCCTGTTTGGTACTCATTTATTTATTTGGGGTGATTTTCCCCTTTAATTGATCTTTACAAACAGGAGATGCTTTTTTCATAAATCTTGACTTATTCATCTGTTTGCGTTTCTATGATATGGCCATATTTTCTTCCTTTGACAGGAGGTGAGCGACAAGAATCGTCAGATATCCATGTTAGAATTGGAAAAAGACGCACTCGTGGAAAAGCTGCAGGCCCATTGATTGCCAGCACACATGTGTGTATATATATATACACACACACACACATACTAGAAGACACACGAGGTGTACATTTCACTTCATGTCACACAGTTGCTTACGTTACACTACTTGTAAATATGTATTTAATTAATAAATTACAGTAAAGGATGCATCATTTGCTTCTATGTGTTCTTTTCAATACAAACCAGTTTTGCTGAAGCGTTGGATAACTGACTTTATTATAGAAAAGCATTTCCACATACTGGTATATCTCATATGGTGGTGTGCGTTTCATGATCCTGGAGGTAAAAAATAAATGTAAAATACTGTTTTCTTTTTCATTTTCAAATGGTTGGAAAATAATTATCTTTTTCATTTTGACTTAAATATTGCTAACATTATTTATATTGCATTTACATTTTCAAATTTGAATTAATATTTGAATGTTGTCCACTGTACAGCACGAACACTTTTCCTATTTTTTGCCCATTCGAGTATTTTGATATAATTGGATTATTGCATTTTAATTTTTTACTCAAATAACAAATACTTTTGGATTTTTACCACAAATTGAATGTAACCAACATTATGCAAAACTTCAATCAACATGCCATCTATTGGCAATGCGGAGTATTTTTTGGAAGAAAAAAACAACTTCTACAGTGAAATACAATTTCCAGATTTTAAGCTGAAGCATACAGGAGACAACCCTGCGCCATTGAGTGTCCTGCTGTTCCGTTTCCGTCTCTGAATGTGGGCTCTCTGTCTCGACATGTCGCAGCAACCTTTCCCGGTGGTCCTGCACTGATCTTACTTCAACTGATAAACTTTATCTATCTAAGTCATCGTGCATGTTTGCAGGTATTTCCTCTCCTGCCCTGCACAAATCTGCAGCCTTGAGCACAGAAGACACAATTTGCAGGCCTAATATAGAAATATAATCTGTCTGACTGGCAGTTATTGTCTACATGTTTACTCCGAGGTCCATGGTGACGCTGTGACTTTGCCTGTCTGTGTGGAGGACATGTTGTTGTTAGTCTGAGCTCTGGTGCCTGCATACTGTATGCAGTACAAGCTCATTTTGTAAAAATGTGTTGGTTTACGACAACAAGGTTTTGTCGTACATGTTGTGACAGATTCACAAAAATGATCATGTAGGAGGAAATACATTCAAAAGTCTACTGTTTTAAATCACATGTATGCATTAGCAACAACCTTTCCGGTAAGCAATGCCTACAATGAATCAGGGATGGAAACTGATTAGAATCAGCCTGTGTGCATCAGGGGAGAAAACATCCATTATGGCGGATGCTTTCATTTTAATAGCTTCATGTTCTCTATCTTCAGAGTGCCACTGAACCATCAAGCCCAGGGTACCAGCACTTGGTTAATTATTGGGTCTTATTCACGTATTGCACAGCCAAACACCTTTTGTTATGGGTATGTCACGCCTTTGTGGCTGTCAATGCCATTCTTCCATACCAGCACAGTTCACTTGAACTGCGCTCTGCTGGTCTCTCCAGACCCCTTTTACTTGTATAGAACAGTGTGTTTACTCCCCCCCTCCAATTTGTGGTTTTGGTATTTCTGAAAATCAGAAATTGTGAGCTGTTTCCGTGCAGGTCAGCGGAGGTGGGAAGTATAAACACACAAATAGGTCTCCCTGATAAGTGCATTCCTTAAGCTATTAGGGGAGATAACTTCCTGAGAACCCTGAGATTGTTTTGAGGTGTCATTTATGTGCTTTAGGGGCCAGTTAAGCCTGTGTTACTGTAATTCAATGTTCACTTGGCCCAAACTAAAACATGACACAAGAGTATCAGTTTCAGACAGAATAAGCCTTGCTCATCATTTATGACATTTATGTCATAGCAGGAAATCACAGCTGTGATTAATAGCTGCATTACAGTTAAGTGTACTAATTAATGTTATTATTACCAAATGTTCAGAAAAATTCAAAGTGGATGGACCTACACTGAATTAATCTTTTTATACGACCTAAAGATATGAAGTGCTCAACTTCCAAATGTTAACTTCAAATGTCCCACAATATAGTCATAATATTTTTTTACTATTCCCTCATCGCTTTATAACATATGGTGAAGATTTTGATTGCTGAATTTTTCATTTTTAGTAATTAAGTGTTTTCAAACTCACACTCGGTAATAAAACATGCAACATAACAGACACCATCACTATATCAACAGTATTAGATGCAACACAATTATATCATTCATTGTGATTTTGCGTCTAATAACCATCTTAACATAATTGCTTTCTCTGATGGGTGTTTGTCCTATGGCTCCTTACATGTAAATAAACGATGTTTATGTTCAATACAGACTTTGGAATAAAATCAGACAGTAGAAATTGTGTCAATTAGGCATGTTTTACTTTCTTAACAATTGAATTAATGTACAGCATATCACAGGGAGCGAGAGAGTTAGAGCTAGTAAACTATTCCCCCACTGTCGTTGAGGCCAGTTTTGGATTCTCCATCACTGTTGCAATCTGTCCTCTGCGGAAGCGGCGCACGGTTACGCGCGTCTCCAAGTGGCATCTCCATCCCGGACGCGTTTAAGTCCAGCAGGCTCTGCAGGTGTTTGATGTAATCGATAGCCGCCCGGAGGGTCTCCACTTTGCTGAGCCGTTTGTCCTCAAACTCCTGCGGGAGATGCTCTCTGAGACGCGCGTAACCTTCGTTTACGCAGCGCACTCGATGTCGCTCCCTTTCGTTCCTTTTCCGGATAAATGCAGGCTCAAAGGAATAATCACACACACCGAGCGGGACGTGAAAGGGGAAATATGATAATCGTCTGTAGGGTGACCTCTGGCCGTGCACAGGGTCGAAGTATGCAGCGTCTAGGTGGATGGGCAGTCCAAGTCGAAGCGCATCCTTGTAGTGTGCTCCGCTGCTGTCCATGGAGAAGCCGTGGAGAGCCAGTGGAGGGACATATGGGATATGCTCCGTTAACTCCTTACTGTGATAAGACATTTCCCTGAGAATAAAAAAGGAGACAATCTTGGATTAAACAGCTGCAAAATATATGCAATTAATTGTGTACCAACGATGCAACTTACCCATACAGTCTCCTCACAGTCATCTCGATTTTTCAGAAAGTAAATACCGCCACTAGCTTGTATGATTAAATCTTTTTTTGCGATCGTTTATAAGTGAACTTCTTGATCGAGATCAGTCTGTGTTTGACAACTTGTTTGTTGGGGTTTTGAGGGTGTAGGTATATGGTGGGTGTGATCCGGGGCGGAGATGCAGCCATGACTTTCTCATCAAGATAAAACTGTTGACACAACGTGTTCTTCCTTCTGTTGACACTGTGAAGCAACGCTAATCATGAAGGTGTAAGTCAAACTATACGGACTTGAAATAACTGACTTTTTGATTGTAAATATTTATAAAATAGCCTATATATCAATAAAACATATGGTAGGCAAAATGCAACAGATTGGCATGTTGCATTTTAATCCCAGTTCACTATCAGTTTATCTAGGATGCATACAATCATGTGATTTGAAAGAATGATGGAATTATGATTCAGAGGAGAATGAACAGAAATCACATGGAAACGATGAATTGCTGAGTGTTCTTTTAACCATTTGAATATGAGTATTTTGTGTGTGAGCTCAGAGGCAGTTGCATCACATTGTTTTACAGTTCACATTATGGGATTTGGGTATAATCTGATATTATCTGCGATAGCCTTTGATGGATATTTTATATTTACTGAAACGTTATTACGTTATTGCGGCAGAATGATATCGCAAATGTTTTATTTACTGAAGAAATTACTCAAATGTTTAATACATACGATGTGTAATCACTTTTATCGAAATGAATATATTTGTATGCCTTTCATTCAATAGCGTCACAGTCAGTCAGACAATAAACTCTGTAAAAAGTGTAGGCAGTCTTTTAAAACAGTCCAAAACAGCGCAAGACAACATGACTCAAAACAGAAAAAGAAGACTTTTATTTTTTATTTAGGCCATATATGACTTCCCGGCCCCCTGATGCTCCGCCTCTTTTTTTTGTGAATGTGGAGATTGGAGGACAGAAGAACTGACCTGTGATCAGCCAAATACTCTATTCTTACAGCGCATGCGCACAACGTGCAGTTAAACTGTCATGGCCCCGTTCAGGGAGGCATTGTGCTGGTATGTTGTTTTCAAGGCACCTTCCTTTCTACATAGTCAGTATTTTTGTAATGAAGCGTCACGCTCTGTCGTGACAGGTATTCCGTTACTTCTATCAAGCTGTAACACAGCAGTTAATTCTCTGTTTTGACGACGTATTTAGATGTAAGTTAGCCAGGCTAACGTTAACTGCTGTTTAAGCTATTTAAATAACATTTCTATAATATTCGTGATTGCCATGTCGTTTTAAATTGAGTTGTAATCACACCAGGTGTTTTTATTCTACAGGGAGAGACATATGAAAGCCCAATTCAACAGTACATGGTTACGGACGGGCATCGGTTGTTGAATTCAGGTAACGTGAAGCTAACGTAGCTCACACTGCACAGTGCATCGCCTGTGTGTCTTTGTATGAGTGTGTCATACAGGCGATACACGCTACAGATAAGGGCTCAATCGTAACGGAGCCTAAATCCATGTCTCAGTATTTCTAACTGTGTCTAAATAACAGCCGGAAACTTAAGCGATTAGCTCATTATTTGGATGTCTGGGTTTAACTCCAGGATGAACGACATGAACCTGAGTCCTGTGGGCATGGACCAGCTCAGTGTGCCCTCAGTGAGTGCCAGCCACCTGGGTCTGCCCACCTCCCCGACACACAACCCCATTCCCACTCCAGGTATGAAAGACACTACCGGCCAGGCCTGTTTGCTCCAGCTGGCCACAATACAGTAGATCTAACACACTAGACCAACTGTTGAGAAATCAAGCATCACTCAATTTAATCTCGGTTTATTATTTCCTCTTGACTCTTTGTTATGGTTCAGGCATGTCAGTGGCCATCCCCAGCCTGGGTCCCACCCTGGGCTCCCTTCCCTCTGCCCTCTCGCTGATGCTCCCCATGGGTCCGCTGAGTGACAGAGGAGTGATGTGCGGCCTGCCAGAGAGGAACTACTCTTTGCCACCGCCTCCATACCCCCACCTGGAGAGCAGCTACTTCCGACACATACTGCCAGGTGGGTTCTCATTTTGTGTGAGGTATACAACTCATCTGTCTGTGGTGAAATTCTCAAAGCAGTCAGCCAGATTCTTGGGGTGCGGATGATTGATTGAATGGGTTTTATCCCGGATGCTCTAATTTGAAGGGTAGCCATCCTCCGGTTGCTATTTTACTGAACATATTTAAGTTAATGAATAAATCATGCATGCTGCTCAGTACATTCAGTTTGGATTTTTTGTTTCAGCGCTGATCATGCTCCCTCTTTCTTCCCTGCTGTAGGTATCCTGTCCTATCTGGCAGACCGTCCACCCCCTCAATACATCCACCCTAGCAGCCTTAACATGGATGGGACCCTGTCGGTGGCCAGCAACAATCCCTCAGGTCTTGATCCCTACAGTGGCCCTGGAGGCCCACTGGAGCAGGGCCTGGTGCCCATGGACTCCAGACAGGTGAGCGGCCAGGGAGACCTCCACCAGACTGGTGCTCATGAGCTGGACTCTACAGGTTTGGCCATGGAGTCACGTGTCAGCAGCCCCATGTCCCCTGACCGGATGGGAGAGGAACTGGCCACCATGGACGGAGTCGGGGTGGTGGTGGTGTCTGACACCCAGCAGCAGCTCGGAGGGGGAAGGCAGCCTCAGCCGCATGAGGGATTGACTGGGGTGGACTCATCTGGTGGGGTGATGCCCCTCCATGGACCCCCTGTTCTGGAACTACCGGTGGTGATGGAGCAGGATCACATGGGGGGCCGAGTGGGGAACACGGTGGGAGGAGGAGCAGGAGGACTCGGGGAGCAGCTCCACTCAAATGGGGAGTTGAACTCGGGCGTTGTCAGTGTGGTGCTCACTGGCTCCATGGCCGGCCAGGGCCAACTGGAGCCGGTGTCGCTCCATGGGCACTCTGGGATGGGACTGGACGCAGTGAATGTGTCCCCCATCACTGCAGAGGTGTCGCTGGGGCCAGAAAACAACCTGGTGCTGGTTAACTCCACCCTGCAGCTAGAGGATTCTACCTCCAACAAGGAGAACATGGTCACTGCCTACACCATCTGTGAGTGTGTATTTGTAATAGTTTCTTCAGAGGTTAAACAATTGGATCAATGGATAAAAAAAAAAAAGAAAACGGTACTAGGAATCATATACAGCTAGGAGGAAATATGTAATTTAAATAACAAGTAATTGTAAAAATCATAGTCATTGAAGTGAAATGAGCACTGTGTACGTTAAGTAAGCACTTGACTTTGTAATAAGTATATTAGTGACTCTCACCTGAAGCAACCTTAGTGCTTTTATTGTCTTCCAGGGTGCACACTGTGTGAGCGCTCGTATACCTCAGACTGCCCAGAGCACGGCCCAGTCACCTTCATCCCTGACACGCCTATCCAAAGCCGGGCTCGCCTCTCTCTGCCGCGTCAACTGTGCCTGCGCATCTCAGTAGCTGACGAACCGCTTGGTAAGAGAATAAACCCGCTAACGATTCCTAGCTGGAATTTTAAAACGCATGAAATCTTGCATTTTATGTAGAACCTCCTTAACATTGTGCTCAGTTTTGTATCTGTTAGTTCAAGTGCAAAGTAAAAGCACTATTAGAATTTATTATTTATATACTTCGACAAAAAAACATTTAGCAGACCATCAGTTAGATTACTGACAAACTGTCTTTGCCCCGCCCCCACCTGCCTCAGGAGTTTTTGCACGGGATGTCATTCCTCCAAGGACCTGCTTTGGACCAATGGTGGGCCAGCACTGTAGCAACGTGGACCTCTCTGATTGGCCAGAAAAGGACGCACCACAAATATGGAAGGTCAGTGCAGTGATTTTAGTTGGACCGTGGGTTGTCACAGTCAGTCCAAAACCATTATAAGTAGATTAACCCAGTTATTTATTTCAGATGTACCACAACAATGTGCTGGAATTCTACATTGTGACAACGGATGAGAACGAGTGCAACTGGATGATGTTTGTCCACAAAGCCAGGTATGACAGAGCTGGAGTAGGATAAAGATGTGCACTTCAGTTTTCTCCTCCCAAATTGTCAGTGCTTGTGATCAGCATTGTCGCTTTTGCCATGTTTCAGTCTAGTTGACGGGTTAATAAAATGACCAGTTTGCTGTGTGTGTGTGTGTGTGTGTTTAGAACCCGTGAGGAACCAAACCTGGTGGCGTACCCTGCCAACGGTAAACTGTTCTTCTGTACAACCACAGAGATCCACCCGGACCAGCAGCTGCTCTTCTATTACAGCAGAGACTACTGTAGGCTGATGGGTGAGACGACAGATGACTAAACATGTATACTCTTGATTTTAAAGAAGCCACATCAATCCACTTGTTATCCATTGATTGATGTTGACCATTCCACCATCTTTCACGTCTTCACAGGTGTTCCGCAGGTCAATGAGGGCCAGATCTGCCATTGTGGCAAAGAGTGCTCCTCTTTCTCTGAGCTCAAGTCTCATCTTGATAGCCATAACAGCAACCACAGCCATAACCAACCTCCACACAGCCACAGCCCGTCGCAGCAGGACCACTCTCAGCAACAGCAACAACCACAGCAGCAGCAAGAGCAACAACCACAGCAACACACTCACCGGGAAGAGAAGCTGACCAATGGGACCTCGAGCTCCTCCTCTTCCCCATGGCCCTGCCACACCCACGCTGCAGGACAAACAAACAGTGAAAACAACAGCATCAGGGCCAGCAGTAATAGAAACTCTAATAATGTTACCTCCAGAGCGAAAGGTCAGGGTCATGTACGGGAGAGGAAATTCAAATGCAGCATGTGTTCCCGGGCTTTTCTCACATCCACAAAGCTCAACGTGCACTTCATGGGGCACGTGGGGATGAAACCTCACAAGTGTGAATACTGCAGTAAGGCCTTCAGCGATCCCAGCAACCTCAGGATGCACCTCAAGATTCACACAGGTGTGTACAGGGATAATTGAAGTGGAATCAGGTTTGATTTTTGGCAACATCTGTCTTCTCAGCTGTCATACTATATACTGTGTTGTCCCAGAAGACCAATTATGAAAAGTCACTTATATAAATTTATGATTGCACTCAACTCAACTATGTGTGTATTAGTTTTTTTCTAGGAAAGACGTGTCTGACGAGAGAGTGAATGCACTTCAAAAGAAAATCACAAATTAACAGCTAATTCCCAGCACCCTTTAACACTTTTGAGCAGATCGATACAGTAAAGTGGAAAAGTGCTTTAAAACATTTGAAACCTCTGAAACTCTTTTTTTTTTTCCTCCGACAGGTCAGAAGAACTACAGATGCACAGTTTGCGAGAAGTTGTTTACCCAGAAATCCCATGTGGCATCGCATATGCTCATCCACACCGGTGCCGAGAAGCTCAAGTGTGACCTCTGTGACCGAGCATTCATCAGGAAACATGACCTGACACAACACATGTTCTCCCACACACAGTATGTAACTTATTTATTGCATTCTAGATAAAGCTGTAGAATTAAGCAGTTATTATATGAGTTGGCAGGCCTAAAGATTGTGGTCTGTTTTTGCAGTGATTGTAGTCTGTTTGTTTTTCTTTCTGTACTCTGGTCTTTTTTTGCCAGAGAGATCTTGATATCATTGAGATTACCTAATAAAATAACAGTTATATAATGCGTGCATTGTCTTTATGCTGTTTCCCTTTTCCACCACAGTGAGCGCCGCATAGAGTGCCCAAAGTGCAACAAACAATTCCTCAAGACCAACCACCTGAAGAAGCACATGAACTCTCACGAGGGCCGAAGAGACTTTGTCTGTGAGAAATGCCACAAAGCTTTCCTCACCAAATACCACCTCACCCGTCACCTCAAGATATGCAAAGGGCCCAAGGCGGAAAGAGCGTCTCGCAAGGAGCAGGAATTAGATGAGGAAGAGGATGAAGATGAGGAAGAGGAGGAGGAGCAGGAGCAGGAGGAGGAGGAGGAGGAGGAGGAGGAGGAGGAGGAGGAGGATGGTCGGGGAAGAGGGGGAGAGAGACTTGTAGACTCAGCCAGCAATGAAGACTGTGGTTTAGATGTTGGAGGATATGACTCTGAAAAGTCCCTGTCACCCCCTCATTGACAACACTGTGCCTTTTGAGATGTCTTGTTTATTTATATGCTTTACTACACTAATCATGTTTATCTCTAGTTTTTTGCCAATTATCAGTTACTTTGTCAAATTTCATCTGCAACATCTTACGTTTCATCCATTCCATTATCATGTCGGTCATTCTTTCGGTCATTAGCTACCCAAAGCTCTTGATCATCGGTGAGTGTGGGAAGGTAGATGGACCGGTAAACGGAGAGCTTTCACTACAACGGTCCGGTGCAACGCCCGTATCACTGCTGATTCCGCACCGAACTGCCTGTCCATCTCACGCTCCGTTTTAACCTCACTTGTGATAAGAACTAAAGTCCAGCCCCGATGCGTGGAGGTCAGCCCAACTATATCTAGTTGATACCGTTCCACCTCCAGCTCCGGTTCCTTCCACGCAGAGTGGTCATGTTCCACGCCTGCGATGCCAGGGGTCGGCACGCCTAGGTCTCCGCCTTTGCCTGCTGTCCGGATCACAATGCAGTGGTGACTGACCGTAATGCCTATCCCTGCGTTTATTGGAGTACATAGGCAATACTTTTTAATAGACACATTTTACATACATTTTTAAATCAATACATGTTTAGTCTCACCCAAGCATATTGGTGCTGGTGAAATAATCTTTGTCATATAAGAAAACTCAAAAAGATCTGACTGTATTTTTTACAAAACTCTCTTTTTATTTAACTTGGGCCTGTGTAATAGTGGTTGATGGGATCCATTAAGCTAACTTTCATTCATTATAATTCATTCTATTTTTTTTTTGTCTCACTCAATAACATGGAATGAATGGTTGATATGTTTGTAGTTGCACACAATATCAATTACAATTGCTGATGCCATATTCTTGCCTAGTCTGGATATGTAATTGCTAAATGGCCTTGGCCATTCTTTATTTATTAAAACCAGGATTTTTTATATTGTGAATGGAAGTGAGCCTCTTTAAAACAGGAACCTGGGCATTGTTGTGATATTCCTCATTGTGTGAATGTTGACCTAATGTTATAATTATATTATTTATGTTGTAGCTCCATCCTATGTGTTGCAAAATGTTTTATTAAATGAACATTTACAGCTGTTTCATGTTGTTGACTTATGTACATGATAGAGTTGTAAGCATGCATTCCCACATAGATGACTACATCATTTTCTTGCGTCTATATTGGTATTTAACCTTGGTGATCATGGACTGCAGGTCATCGATCAACACATGCTCATTCAAAGCAAATCCATATGGACGAAATAGAGAGGTAGCGCCCCCACCTGGCCGTCTCACTTCGATGTACTTCGTGACAAAAAGCAGACCATGATCATTAAAGAAATGGAGAAAAAATGGTTTGCTCTCAAGTAACGTTACTGCACTATTGGAGGAAAAATTAGCTAAATTTCAAAGATGTTGTACTTTCTATGCACAACTGTCGGTATTATTATGAGACAACTCGAAAGGAAATAATGTCTCTGATTTGTATTCTCTGCCGTGGGTATATTTAATTTAGCTTTCTTCTTTATATTTTTTATTAATTAAGTAATTTTAAAAACGTTGCGGCTTTGCTGAGTTTGCACTACTAAGCGAGCTACTCATGCGACCGGAAGCGCGAGAGCCAACTTCCGGTTAAATTACAAAATATGCGGCGCCGCAGTTGTCATTCACTGTAGCGTGGTATGAATTATTTACATTACATTTTCTACACGTTGTATTTGTATTTTGGTTGTATAACTTTGGGTATAAAATTCTGTATTTTTGGTTGTTGAAATTTACACTGAAACCACACTTCCCCCGCAATTGTTGTATTGTTTATATGTGAGCTAGCTAACTTTAGCTTACCGTTTAGCTAGCAGGTCGGCTAACTGCTCTACTTGTAGCCAGAGTTGTCATGTCACATAGTGTTATTAGATGTCTGTCTAAATTATAGTGATTTGCTCAGTAACACACGCTACGTGTTAGTAGTAACTTTTTTGGGATTTGCTTTTTAATCTCTTAAACATAGCTCACTGCATGCTCTCTTTGTCTCACGGTGTTTTTCTCTGCTCCTTGTCTCCTTGTCTCAGCCTGAACAGAACAGATTAAATGATGTTAACCCCATCGAAGGACGGGATGCCCAGTATGATAGACAGGGCGCTGAGGATGAGGAGGGAGGAACAGGCTCGTCAGGTGGTCCTGGCCTGGGCTGTTCTCAACGTGTCTCTAGCTGGCATGCTTTACACTGAAATGTAAGTTGATCGAAGTTCAATAATGTGATGTCTCGCAACCATTGCACTGATGCAGCGTCCCACCATCTCCCATCTCTTCCACTGCAAGGTGAAATGATACGTGTGTCTTTTTCACCTTCTTTTTTTGGTAGGTCAGGGAAATTGCTGAGTCATTACTACAACATCACGTACTGGCCTATCTGGTACATCGGTGAGGTCCCACTACTCTCTCATCTACTAAAGGGCTTTCTGTTGGAGCTAAAAAGTTATAAAATGTTGTTATGTTACACTTTGCTTGGCATTTTTGTAAGCCACTGTACGCTGAGTTTGTCCTCCGCTCTCCTTGTTTACAGAACTGGTGCTAGCCTCTCTATTTAGCCTCAATGCCCTTTTTGACTTCTGGAAATATTTCAAATACACAATGGCCCCCTCCACCATCGCTGTATCCCCGGAGCAGCATCACCTACTGGGTCTGAGAAACACAAGTAAGGCTCTGGTTTTGTTGCCTGCAGAATTTGTATTTTTCACTCCTTTTGTTAAATCTCTTATTAGATTCATGTTAACACACCTTGGTTATTAGTTTTTGAGTGTGGGACAAGTATGATGGTTATTGTCTGTCCCGTTGCAGGTATTCATGTCTCTCCGCCACAAAAGCCAGAAAAAAAAGAGACCCCAGCCCCGGCCCAGTCGTCTCTGCTGCAGGGCCAAAGCGTGCTGAGTTTCAGTCCCTCACGGTCGGCCACCACCAGCCCTACGTTCTCCCCCAGCTGTGTACCCGGGTACAGCCCTCCTCTCGGAAGCCCATCCACCCCAAACAGTCCAGGGGGGCCCTTTTCCCCTTCAGTGGCCTTCGGAAAGGTATGTCCATTACATCACTTATCTGTCCTAGCCTGGAGATATGTAGTGCGTCAATGTAATTGATGAATTTCTCCCTCTTCACATTGAGAGCATTACTTTCTTCCTTTTTCCTCAGGTGTTGAACTACAGTTCTTCCCCTGGCTCCTCTCCCTACCCCAGCAGCATTGGACCAGCAGAAGGCTCCAGCTTGAGAGCTCGATATCGCACATCCCCCTCTGTGTTTAACTCCCCTGGAAGCAAGGAGGACTACATGCAGGATCTGAAAAGCCTGGAGAGGTTCCTCCGCACGGAGGAGGAGAGGACTCACCGCAGTCAGTTAGGTACAGTATGCAAGTGCCTTAGAAAGTCCATTCTTAATATAAACAGAGCAGGACACTCCAAAGTCACAGTTAATTCTTCAGATGATTAGTAATTATTATCTCATTCTTAGTAAATGTGGAAAAACATGGTGATGTATGTGATCATGGAATGATCTGATGCTCACTATATAGGGAGTCCAGAGTCTGTGTCTCCGAGCCACAGCCCAACATTTTGGAACTACAACCGCTCGGTGGGAGATTACGCCCAGAGCCTGAGGAAGTTCCTGTACCAGCCGGCCTGCCGCTCTCTGGCCCCGTCTGCCCACAAGGATGAGACGGACCTGGGCTCCAAACAGGCTGCAGAGGAGGTCTGTAAACTAGCATTGTTTTTGTACCCCAAATAAATAAAATAATTATGATTTTCAAATTGAGACACGCCAGTCTGTCAGTGTGTATGATTGCCATGAAATTATGTACTTTTCTCTTCCTGTTATGTAGGTGTGGGCCAGAATCACCACCAGTCGTCCTGTAGTGGACCGCATTGATAGCTGGACGGCCAAGCTTAGAAATGTGAGTGTTCAAACATATTGGCAGAATTACATAACGTAAAAAAAAAGTTTTAAATGAATTTCATGTGTGATTTTTGTTACAAACCTTCTATCTACACTTGATTTGAGTAAGAAAATAAATCTATTTTTGTCTTTTTTAGTGGATCAGTGACACCATCTTGGTCCCTCTGGTCAAGGAAACCGACTCTGTCAACAGCCAACTCAGGAGGATGGGCTGCCCTGAGCTCCAGATAGGAGGTAAACCGTCTGCAGTTTTGGGACTTGTATAACATACATTTTCATTTTAATGAAAAAAACCTGTTCTGTAATATGTAAATTGCTTAAGTCGTTATTGTGATTTCGATGTATTCTTCTATTGGTTTTTGAGTCTAGCTTATTTTCACTCTGTCGTCCACCAGAGGCCAGCATAAGCAGCCTGAAACAGGCAGCGGTGATGAAAGCCTCATTCATCCCCACTATAAACTCTATTGTTCAGTATCTGGACATCACTCCCAACCAGGAGTATCTAGCGGATCGCGTTAAGGGTAGGTTCAGCAATAATGCGATTAGGGAAGACATTTTGAATTTGTCATACGTGTATGTTTTTCATGTACTTCCTGTATTCTGTCCTGTCAGAGCTGGCCCACAGCGGCTGCATGAGCTCCTTTCGCTGGAATGGTGGTGGTGATCTGAAGAACAGGAAGTGGGACACGGACCTCCCCACTGACTGTGCAGTGAGTCGACACACATAAACACACCACGCTTGCGGTACAGCCAGATATTTTCTTGAGTAATCGATTAATAATTTGGTCCTTAACATGTCAGCAAATTGTGAAACATACACATCACAAGTTTGATGATGGTCGATGTTCGACCTCGTCATCAAAAGGGTTTTCATTGTTCTCGTCCACAAACTTTTAAGGATTAGACGGATCGTATTACAAATGTCAGTAAGAGAGCAGGCTGCACAGGCTGGAACTAGTTAGTGTGACAACTTGTTTGATTTTTTAAATACATGCAAATGTGTCAGTTTACAGACTGCTTAACAGTAAGAGCAGGAAATTTGTCGCAGCCTTCTTTGAATATTTTGCCTGTAGGATCTGTGCTGCAGACGTGATGCACTAGCACTCTGGGGGGCGCTTTCTTCATCGATGGGGGATCACCGGCCAAATACCTCTGCGTAATACTGTGTTTGTCCCTCTAGATCCTCATGCACATGTTTTGTACATACTTGGACTCCAGACTGCCTCCACACCCAAAGTACCCAGATGGGAAGACTTTCACTTCTCAGCACTTCAGCCACATTCCAGACAAACCTGGTGAGTGGACACACACACACACACACACACACACACACACACACACACACACACACACACACACACACACACACAAACTGGTAAACAGGAAGGACAAAAATGAAATGCTTGTGATTTTCACTGTATTCTTCTCAGTCTGGAAACACAGCATCTAGTTTCTATCGTTACTTCTTCGTGCTGGTTCAACTCTTGTGTCTCTTTTTGTGTTAACTCATAGATGCTACGAAGGAGAGCCTCTTCTGCATCCACCAAAGCAGCATAACTCCCCCTGACTACCAGCTCATCTACCAGGGACATATCTACAGTTTACCCAAGGTGACGGCAACATTTTTTAAATAATGACGTCTATTATCAGCATTCAGCAGTTTCCTAACATGAACCCATCTTGATTTCTGTTACAGGGCAGGAACAACCTGTTCCACACAATCCTAATGTTCCTCTATGTCATTAAGACTAAGGAGTCAGGGATGCTGGGGTGAGTACTTCTGCTATTAATGTCCTGTAAAAGACCGGCTAGCTTGTATTGTATATGTAATTTTAGAGTATAATGAAATATTGATCGGTTTGACTTTGCTTGTAGGATAATTATTTTTTTTTTTCATTTTTTCTACAGGAGAGTAAATCTTGGCCTCTCTGGTGTGAACATCTTGTGGATATTCGAGAACTGATGATGATGATGATGATGATGATCATCATCATTTACCAAGCAACAAAAAGCTGCGAGTGGATTTTTTTTCTACACTGGTTGGAATACCACCTCATTTTAAGGACTGCTCTTTCTGGGGCAGATCAGAAGTGGCACCTCCCTTTGAAAGACAACAAATGCATATTTTTGGAAATTTTCTCAATTTTAGTGTACACATGGGTAACATTCTGTACTGTCATTTTAAGGACATATTTACGTTGCACCACAGGTGATACACTGCAGAGCTGTATTTTTTAACATTTGTTTGGTTTTCTGATTTTTGTATCTGAGAATGTACCAGCTTGGCAGCCTTGTAAATAATATACCTCAGATTTATCTAGTGAATTGTAAATGGCTCTGAGCCATTTAACATGAATGCAAACACAGTGTGTGCGGACTTGACTTTTGTTTTTTCAGCTTCAGTAGCCTGGTATGCCATTTTTCTTCTTCCTTGTAGTTGAATGATGGTCTTCTGTTGTAGGGATGCTCCTGACATGCTTGAAGTCGCATACAAAAATTGGACTTGTGAAAGCAATACACAAAATATTCAAGTATTGAAGTATTCTGTTTTAGTAAAGCTTCCCTGGTACTAGGCTACAATGCAACACGTAACTATGTACAGTGTTAATTCTTTTGATACGTGATGGAGAACAAATGAAAAGCCTTTGAATCACCAAAGTCTCTTTCTGAGAATGTAACGTCTTTTACAAAAGCCATTTATCCTGACATCTTGTGTCAGCCATTTGTTAAATTTCAAACCTTCCATATGTTTGCTCATTTTCAATAATGCCATTTTACATTTGTCACAAGACTTTGAAATAAAATTGAGATTTTGAAAATAAACTGGTAAGAGCATGTTCTTTCCCTCTGCCTAATGGTATTTTTTGACTATTGTAGGCATCCACTTGGTGGCAATGTAGTTCATTTTTTTTAGATTTGACCATCTGATCCCTTTTTCCTCTTGACATACTGCATGATATCTACCTCTAGATCATTGTAATGTGATTCAGTATCTTGTGCAGCAAAGTCAAGTTGAAGACTTGAGGCTGCAAAACAATGCTGACTGGCAAATTTCAACATTATTAAATAGTTTTGTGTCAGCATCTGCTTAGGACAAACTGTTTTGCTGGAAAATGCCTTCATAATGTAATATGAGCGATTATGTGCACCCTGGTGTTATTAATTATCACATGTGAAACTGAGAGAGACTGCCTAGTAACAGAAAACAATTTAGAAACTTTATTCCTGATTGCCCTGCAGCATTATCAGGCATAAGTCGCGTTTGCTTTGTAGTTTAGTGTCGTACTTTTCTTTTATTACAAACGTCATTTCCCACAATGCACTTCGCAGGGTAGCTTTCCCTGCTGGGAATAGTAGTCACTTTATCGATTATGACTTCTTATCCGCTAAATAAAATGCATATGTCAATGGTTTTTCCCCACGTTGACTAAGGTTTTGTAAAATGTCAGATGTGTGCCTATCATTGATATTGGAGTTGGCTCAAGGTACTGAACTGAGACGAACTACAAGGACCACAATGCATTTGGACACAGTCGCTCCTCCGCTCACATCCGCTTGGCTCGCTATTTGTGTTGGGGGAAAAAGGGACTTTGTGAAACTGCAGCGATGTCAGTCCAGGTTGTGGCAGCAAAAATGGCAGAGGTCGAACTCAAAGACGTCCCCACCGGCAAAGACCTACCCGCGGGCTCCCCGGTGACACCGACCTCGGAGGGCAAGACCCTCGGCAGAAACGACCCGCACGAGGCCGTTGTCTCTGCTGCGGAGCCCTCCGCGAAAGCCGGAGAAGGCAGCCTGGGTTTGCTCACCCCGAACCCCGCGAAGATGCCGCAGGCATCGGCTATGAAGCGGACGGACCCGCAGCAGAACGGAGGAGAGGCTTTCGTCAACCGGGACGGTACCGTGGCCGAGGCTCCGCGGATGAAAAAGGCGAGTGAGAGAACACGTTCACCCTCACATTAGCTGCTATATCCTCGGTGTTATCGGACCACCACCGAGCACCTCGCCGCTACGAAAGCTCGCATTGTGTGCCGATGCTAACAAGCTAGCTGGTCCCAAAGCTCACTCAGCGGTGTCAGTAAATTATTTTAATGATGCTCCTCGGTGTTAATAACACGGTGGAGGGTGTAATAAGGGATAACTACTATTTAAACAATAGGTGTACCCATTTAAATTAGGCTGACATGGCTGAATCTTTAAGACGTGAACTCCGTAACGTCAGCTGGATGAAAAGTATTCAACTGCTCTCACAAGTTTTGTGGATATTAAGTGGTGTTATTCCCTTTTTAAAGAAGCTCACGCTCACTGTTGTTGCTTTGTGGATGTGACTATAACCTTAACTATATGCCTGATATAGATTACGCAATGTGATGCTAGCTGAAATACGCAGTGTCATTAACTTTAATGGAAGCTTGAGTCGCTGTCTTAGCTGATTTTCTTTTAATAATCATATATTGCCACCTCCACTCTTGGGGCACGTCAGCACATGATATATGTATGGTTGTTTTCAGTACGGTAGTTATCTTATTTGGCAGATATTTTGAAGTCACCAGATGATGTAGACGCAGTAAAGTAGAAGAGAAGACATTGGTGCTGGTGTGAGACTGCTTTAACGTTTTAACACCTGCTCAAGTGATGATCCTTGCTTGACCTCAGGTCAGTAAAATGAAGATCACCGTCCACTGCTTACAAACACGCCGTGGTAATCTTGGTTTTACTGATGCAGTGCCACCCAAGGTTTGTGATCTAACTCGAGACATAACAGTTGTAATCCCTGACTCCAGAGCACTCCTGTCACCTAGTTTCCTTCAAGCCTGATTGAGCCCGTGGGGCACCTGTACTTCAGTGAAGGGAGTTCCTGCCCTTGTGGCTTAATTCAGAGGCCGGACTGACTTCTTGTCCTTGACGAGTGTGGATACAAAAAAATTGCTTGGCTGCGATTGTGACCTTATCTTTTTGTGTGTAACAAAGTCGTGATTGGGTCAGAAGTGGACATAAAGGCCAAGGTACAAGGAATGAACAATTTTGATAAGGAATCCTTTGAGGCAGCTTCTAGCTCTTTCCTTTAGATCAGAGTTATTAATAACGGTTGACTGTGAGTTATAGCCTCTGGTCACTCCGGTGCACTCCATTCAGGATTTTTTTCTTTTTTTGCTTGCCAGTTTGTGTCATGCGACATGAATGCAAAATACTTGTTAAGCGTGTTTTCACTATGAACTCTTGGAGAAAGAGAACTAAAAGGTTGTTGATTGTCAGGGGGAAACCTGTAGGGACAGTACAAGCCGGACGGGATGCATTCACCACCCACACCCACACTCACGAATACACATTGACAATGATCCTATCCCATCGGGCCACCCCTAAGGAAGCCCCATAGGAGGAGAGCTGTATAGTACAGTGTGAGAATGGACCGCACATCGACAGCAGCTCAGAGCAGATTGCTTTTCAGACCTTACACTGTCACAGCAAGCCGTCATGTGGAAGTAAAGCAGCAGTCAGGAGCACTGGGCCCACGGGCTGATCCACATTCAGGGGACAACCGAAAACCGGCTGTACCGGACAGCAACGGCCACATCTGGATTATTGAGGAGACCTATTTTGCATACAGGAACATGGTACAAAAAGTTAGTTACCAAAATGTTACAGATTCATTTTATTTGTGAAAGATATCTTGATCAGAAGTTTATCATTAAGTATCTCCTTGAAATGTAGAAACTAGTCTCTGGGTGACAAAAGTTACTCACACTTATTTCTTAAATAGTCCTTAAAATCTCATAAAAGGTGTTTTTTTAAATGTGTACTTTTTATGGCTCTCTAAGGCTAAATGTCTTTTGACAAATAAACAGCATTTAATGTTGGAATAAAACTTGTGTTTTTAGTTGGTAGAAACTGTCGGCTATACAGTGATCATTTTTATTATTTTAAATCAGGATATTCTCTGTTTAATTCAAAGAGATCATGTTAATATAAAGAGAAACTGAAGGGATCATTTTAACCTAAGTTTTTAGGGTCAAAGGTGGTCGTTGTTGTTTTTTCATTCATGTAATGTAGACACCAGTAAGCCTGAGTAATGCACAATAGACACTCTAAATACATTGAGGCAGATATCCGTCCATTATCTTGATTCAAAGACTCGGTTGTCACTGCATTTGTCTGATCAACCACTTTTATTGTATATTATCCACTGGGACAGACGGTTGCCTTCAGCCTATTCATAGACCACAATGCATTGTGGATCCTAAGGCACACTCACCGCATTATAGATACACGACCACAGCCTGGCCTTGTGCATCTGCCGAGTTCTGCTCGTCCAATGCAGTAAAGGGTAAAGCAAGTATGCAAGTATGCAGGCACCAGTGTATCTTTTAATCCATGCTTTATCATGTCGTCACATGAGGGGATTAAAGGGCCAGCGATCTGTTATAGGTGGGCCCAGATGTTATTTTCATGAGTCCAGTGATGAGTTTTGTCGTAACCCGCATGGCTTCGCATGAATGTGTCCAGCTTCTGGGAAAGTACAGGGCGATACCTCGAGATGGGAAGATAAGTAAACAGGCGAGGAGTTGCTAGCATGGGTTTATATGGTTTGTGATGAAAACCAAGCCGTGTCATATTTAGTGGGGTCACCTGCCTCAGTGGCTGTATTGAGGCCTTATTTAAAGATGGTGTACCACTGACAAACCACAAAACCTTTCACCTTGGTACTGGACCCCCCCCATGACTTTTGGCAATGACCAAACTTCCTAACGGGTTTTAGGGAAAGCATGCACAGTGATATTTCTGAATGACTCCTGGGAACAGTGTGCTCGTCTGGTCATCCATCTCTGATGCAATGTTATGTCACCCGCTAAGCTGGGTAAACAGGCTTACAGTGACCGGTGGCTGCTCTATTTGGGAAGAGTACTGTGTGGAAGAAGAGGTTACGCATTCAAAAAAATAAATAACGCATGGTTTTAATGCAATGCTCCATTTTCACCAGTATGATTGTGCATTTGCTGCAATTCCACCTACTCCGCTTTAGTGGTGCATTGGAAGCCTTTTTGGGAACCTATTATGTATTTCATTTTGCTCAAATGTAATCCCTAAGTGTTGATGACTTCTTTAAACTTTCTTTGTCTGAGCCGGCCTTTTTAGTAATCAACTGTATGATTGGCTGTATTTGTTTCAGAAAAGAGACCAACAGAATGGAAATGTTGACATTTGTTGTACTTTTAAAAAATACTTTCCCCTGTCCACACTACAACACAAGTGTAGAACGTACACATTTAGTTTTAGAGGTTCAAAATGTGTCTTAATGTGGATAGAAGGCCAATAGATGTACACGGCATAAGAAAGACCACATCTCGAGTCACAGCGAGTAAAGCAGCAATTGCCAGCTGTGCGGTTTTCGGCAGCAAGATAAAAAGTGCCAAATGTGATTTCATTTGGAGTTCACTGCCAGCCTTAGACACTTTACAACATTAGACAGATAGAGAGGGTCCTTTGAGGCATACAAACACACACATGCACGCATCCTTTCGCTGTGTGTTGACACGGGGAATGTGGAGCCCCGGTGTGAAGTCTGAGAAATGCCCCGAGAAAGAGCGAAGGAGAGAAAAGAATTAGCATCGGATCCAAATCAGTCTTCCACCCCTTCTTCCATGGATGTTCTCTCTGTCCGGCCCTGTAAACGATCAAACTCTGCTGTGTTGGTTATTGTGCTGACGGGACCTTTCGCTGGCGTTCGGAGGACAGGGAGTAAGTTTGACCATTGTCAGAGGTCACCGGTAGGGAGGATGAAGGGCTGACCGTGACCCAGGGGGCGGGAATGACTCAGCAGAAGTCGGCGATCGAGGATGTAGTGCCGAGTCCCTGCCCTCAAAACCCCAATCATAAGACTTAGAGCAGAGCGCCAGCCGGGCCTGCACATGAAGCACCTGCTAATGATATTGCACGCTTGGTTAGCGCTGTACTGGCAGATGGGGGGTGGGGGAGTGGACGGAGTGTTAACACGTTTGTTTGGCTACTTGGATGTTAATGATTTATTGATGATCAGTTAGTCACTGGTAAGAGTTGGATCAATCAAGAACACAAGTTGGCTTCAGTAGTGATGTGTCCTGCAGACATCAGCTCTAGGGTTTGTTTGTGCCGTGTCATGGACAATCAGGGGTTATATCAAACAATGGGACGTGTCCGATGATGGAGCTAAGAACATGCTGAAAATTGTGTGGGGAGAAATCTTATGTATATAGTATTAAGTGCCTTTTTAGCTCTTGTTTTTCATTCCAATACTGTGAACTTAAAGGAATGCAGATCTGTATTGGACTACTGTGAAACTCTGCCAGGCATTTGAACAAGAAATGTCTTAAAATATATACTTAGAGGAAGCTATTGAGTAATTGTTTATCTCCTAGCTGCCTCTGCCACTCATGGAATAGGGTGTATATTTGGCCAGCCTTGCCCTGAGTGCACTTAGTCATGGTTTATCGCTGCTTTTAATGACCTTTTAAATCCTGATTTATCTGATCTTTCTCTGGTGCCATCACTCTTCTCTTCCTCAAATTACCGCATCACAACACTTCTATTTTTGCATCTTGTTTCTGCATGTCTTGCTTGCCTTGTGTCACACTACGCAACAATACCGTGGACCCTTAATAAGTGGAGTGACGGACTACTTAAAATGCATCAAAACTCATCACCGAGTGAGTCGTAAACTGCACGTGCCTCCGGTTTTTGAGCCCCCTGTCTGGCTCTCTCGACCGTCTCATTGTGTTCATGTGCGGTGCCTTCTGTAAATCTCAGTGCCGCGGAACAACGGCATGGGTGAGATCGCACCTCCCTAACCATCTTCATCCCGACTCAGGAAATGGTCTGTTGGAACTTTACACCTGGTAGAGTTTCTCTCACCCCCCCAGGGTGCCAGATAGTGATCTCTTCATCACTGTCCAGACGGGACATTCGAGCAGCTACGTTGCTGTCGGGCTGCATGCTGGGATTTGAGATCACAATTGTTTCTTGATCTCAATTCCTTGTAAAGAAATATTTTGAAATGCCCGATATTGATTTCAATCACATCTTTCAGCCTCAAAACACGTTTACAAGTAAACCTATAGAGTCAGAATCATGCAAATGAAAAATAAACATGTATGTGTATTCATCTTTGCCTTCGCTGAGATGCAAAATTATTATATCGGCTTTAATTAATTCTATTGAAATAACACATGTTTAAATGTCAATGCGGTTTCCTAAATGTCAGAGAAGTTTGTCTTTCGGCCAGTAGCTCTTGTCATGATTATGTCAGACCTTCTTCGTGACATTTCGAAACAATAGTTAATTAGTTACCTTGACATTAAGGGGGCGGAGCTAGCTGTCCTGTACTCCACCTGCTAGCTCTGTCAGTTTCTGCAATTACACGGCATGTTTGCTTTACCTGTAATCCATATTAATTTGACACTGATATACCTATAGTCACTTTATAATGACAGAGAGAAGTACTGAACACCCAGTGCCATACTCAAAATGCCAAAATCCATTTTCACACTGTATTCTCTTGTGTTTTCGTATTTAGTCTCTCTGATGCAGTCGCTCTGTTTTTTGTCTGGTTTTGGCAGTGCCGATTGTCTGTGCTTCCCTGTTCCTGACTGTACCACCCACACATGTCCATCTGTGACTCCCCGGTTGACATTCATTTCCTGCCTCGTCATCGCAGCTTGCTATCACTGAGCATGTACAGCTCATTGAGTTACACACCGTACCTTCAAAAGGTTCTTGGAACAGTTATGTGGACAGACTGAAGGGAAAAAGAGAGCACTCATTTTTACCTGGAACCTGTGTGTCCACAAGAAGCCGGCACAGTGTGACATTTTAAACCCCTTTTGGTTTAGTTCCTGTTCAATAAGTGAGTGAGTATGTATCTGTGCCCACTAGCCCACAGTGCTGAGTTTACATGAGGATCAGTAGACAGTAGTGGACATTGCCACTGAACCGGCTATGAAGCATGACGAGGAATGCGGCTCCATATTCAAGCACTGCACGGCGAACAAAGGCTCAACATTGTGTTCAAAAAGTGCTGCCTCACAAAAGGGCCCTCACAAAGCCTGAAGTGACCCCCCCCCCCCCCCCACACACACACACACCCACACACCCATCAGTCTGCCCCTGCTTCCTATTAGTCAGGCCAAACCACCCAGCCCTGGTAGACAGAGGAGAGAGCTGTTTATATCCGGAACATCTTTGGGCCTGGAAATGCAGACATGCATTCAGCCTTGTATGTACAGATTTACATCCAGCAAATGTTGTCTGGTGCTGGGCGGGTAGCATACAGCGGGTTTAGCACAGCATTTCTGCCAAAAACTTTCAGCAGCTTGAAACGATGCAGATAAGGGAAAGATAAAGACGCAGGAAAACAAAAACAAAACCAGCAATGACTTTAAAACGTCCCGGTAGAGCCCTTGGAGAGTCCGGTAATAATTATCTGCGGGTTCATCACTACGAGTGACAGCTTTCATATTACACATAGTCATTTGAGCTGCTTTAAACATTTAATTTCTTCACATTGCGAATTATTTAATTTCTTTTGCCAGCATCCAGTGGGTCAAGAGGATAAAGAAGAAATCCAAATCTGGCCTAATCACTGAAGAATTGCTTCACACTCCTAATTAAACATAGATCATTGACCCCATAACGGGTTTATTCAAAAATAGACCAGCATCACCCCCCGTCTGTGTGCCTTTGATGGAATTATACTTTCCCCAAAGGGAAAGAGAGAGATATGTATGGCAATTCAAGAGGAGGGGAGAAAAACAAACAAACATGCAATTCCAGAAACGGACCACTTCAATTTTAAGACTTTTGTTGCTGTTCAATCCTAAGGTGTTTTGATTTAGCTTTCAAGCTAATGGAAGGTTTCATTTAGCTTAATGACTGACGTTAACAATCAGTTTGTTCTTCAATTTAGTGAAAGGATTTGACTATTCAGAGCTGTAGTGGTATTCAGAAGTGACCAATAAAACAAAAAGCATGCACGGATGGATGAATGTTTGAGTGGATGGATGTATACTGTAGATACAGCTCGCTGTTTAATTCACGTAATAGCCTCGGCATTGTTTATCGGATTGGATCAAGTATCAACCGTTTTCCTTTATTTGTTTGCTCTCAGATTTGAGAGCCAAATAGATTTGGAAAGAAATGATAGATTTTTAAACAATCTGATCAATATTAAAGCTAATCATTTAGACTTGGGCCTCCAAACTGTGCCCTAGTCTGGTCCGCATGGGCAACAAGACCCTGTTACACAACTGAAGTGTGCTTGTGAGGGAGTGAGATGTACAGTTAGATTAGATAATTGGTAGGAATTTTTATGGGCCTTTTGTATGGGACGGACCATAAAACTGCAACTGACATAGTCGCAAATACAACGAAACTTAAATGTTCAAAGAGCCACAATTTATCAACGATGTCTCAGGGGGACACAGAAAATAGAACGATTTGAAACCGTCGACCTGACGAGGTCTTTAATTTGTCCTCGAATGTCATGTGACGCCTGCAGCAGTCTTGGCACTCTTCCTCCGCTCTGCGGCAGATATGAATGGAAAGGAATGTTCCGGGAAGCCCAGAGTGTGTTCGCTGCCCCCCCCCGTTAAGAAACAGGTAGGGTTTAATCTGTCACTAAGCCCCGTCGTTCATTGCTTGCTCTCCCCTACTATCAGTGTCGCTGGCTTTTACGGTGACTATCGGACCGTATCAGAAGGATTGTTCCAGCCGGCGGTGTTCAGTGCGGATGGCCCTGCATACTTTCCATAGTTCACAGCAGCACTGTGATTACTCAGGGCCGTAGCAGTTGCTTAGACCTAATCTCTATAAACCGATTCTGCATTCACATGTGGAAAAACAGCCGCATGTTCGCATTATCAGAGTTTATTAGTTTTATGATTCTAATTGATTTAAGAAATAAATCAAGAGTGCAATTATAACACAACAAATTGTGCAGCTCTATTCTTCCCATAACTGGACTTTGTTAAACATGGCCACCAGTGTGTCAAGCAGCAGGCACTTCATCTGTATAATGTATCCGTGTGTTCCTCCACATTGTATATGCTGACGCTGTGTGTAGGGTTCAGAGAAAGAGAGCAGAGGATGTCCTGCAGTGGCTGCACTGAGTGTAGTGAGGCCCTGTGTTGGCACTAAGCCTCTGGCTATATGTGTTGTTTATGGGGGCACGTGTTAGGCCACTGGTAATTGCGTGTGGACTCAATAACTGCCAAGTGAATGCACGGTAATGGGTGTGTGTGACTCGTGAGTGTGTGCGTCTATGTGCGCCATTATGAGCACTTGTCCTTGTATATAAATCATCCAGGCCCATTCTTACATCACAGCCAGCCTCGGGGGCAGCATGCTGCGGTCTGATGCGCACACACACCACCTCACACTAGCTGCTTCCTCCTTTTCCTTCTATTGGTCAGAGTGGCCAGAAAGTCTTTCCTATTGGATGGGTGGAGGGTAATTCAGCCACGATCGGAGCAGCCGCCTTCCCTTTCAGGATCTTTCTCGTCCTCGCGCTCCTTTTTTATTCCTCTTCTCTCACTGTGCACACAGACTTGCTAGAAGCCTGTTGTATCTCATATGTTGCATGAAAACACTTTGTCCGATCGTCTGCACAAGTAGTGCAGTAAGTGGGACCCACCGACCATATTGACCCCAGTATGGAAATGGTCTGTCGAGGTCATAACAGCTGGCTCACATCTCCCATCTGTACTTGTGAACGCTACAAAGAGGCATGCAGGGACGGGCATACATTAGTAATCTGCACATGTGAAGATGTCTGTGGGCTGCGCTCTGCTTTGACTTGCGTGTCCACTAAAAGCCAGGCCTCTCTCTGTTTTTGTGCCTGTCCAGCAACGTGTCTGGTCTTTCCTGTGGTTTTAACTCGAGGACCAGGTCTCTGCCGCCGGCTTTTTCCGGGAGCAATTGTTTCCAGCCGATGTGAAATCTTAACACGCACTTTCTCAGTGTTTTTTCCTCGCTGCTGTGGCTTCTAATTTCGATCTGACCGAGCAGCTTCTCATTGAGAAAGCAAAGTGCTTGCATGTGTTTTGTAATGTGTTAGACAGTAACTTGACTTGTGACTCAAAGTGCCAGTGACGCGCAAAGAGTGGACGTTACTCGGTCAAAAGGTGAACAGAGGGGGACAAAGCATGCACATTGCCCCCTTGCTGGGTGGTTTGATTTACTGGACTGTGAGGAAACCTGTGGAGAGCTGTTAAATGATAACCTACCGCACAGCAGCAGAGGTGTGTTGAAACTGCAGTGATGGTTTTCAATCCGTCCAGTAAACGCATTAAAATAACAGAAACGAAATTGAATTCATGCAACAAAGATCGTGGTCATACATGTGCAGCATGGCCTTGGGTGTGACAGACTGTCCTATACCTGACAGTAACGGCTCGTCAGCCGATGTGATCAACCGCAGTGTGATCCGTCAAGACCAGGAAAACTGTCAGCGAGATGACACTGTCACAACAAACTGTGAAGGTGTCATTTAAATGTTTGACCCTGCTGTTGAAGGGTACCAATCAAAAAGAGGATAAGAGGAAACAAAAAGCAGAAAGATTTTTTCCTTGTTGCCACACCAGTAGCAGCGTACAGTACAGGCCGTACTTTTTTTCATCGACGTAGTGAGAGTTGAATCAGAGGGCGTCATATCCCTGAATCCCTGGCTGGCTGGGCTTTTGTTTGATCTAGCTACAATTAGGGAGACAGGGCAGCTGTGAAAAAGGCGAGACTGTTTGTGTGTGTGTGTGTCTGTGGTGTGGTGGTAGAAAGACAGAAGAAGAAGAAGAAGAAGAAGTAAAACATAGGCACCTCTCTGTCTGCTACCGTCTATTTTAGTTTTTCCATCAAGGTGTCTTGACTGCTTTTTACTACCAATAGATTCTTTGCACTACTCGTCCGATAATTAAACGATAATAATAATTTACTATTTATTTGTGCCCGATGACTAAACACTTGTTTACTTGTGACTGCTAACACGCCTCTGAGTACATGTGAATAAGAGTTTCATTCCAACATGATATATTGATAATAACGCCTGCCATGTTTTTGTAAAAGTCGTTCGTGCCTAATGAAATAAACGAATGAGTCACATTATGGGAAATGTAGTATCTTTTTGGAGCTTGAGCCGTTAAGGGACTAAAAGTCAAGATTTGTTTGATTTTAATATCGGATTCATAGTTTTTTATGTTCATTTCCATTTGGATTTCACACTTCTTGGCATACAGGCCTCTTATTCTCTTTACCTCTCTTTCAGAAGCTTCTTAGACTTGTAGGTTTGTGTTTTTCCCTAAATTACTCCCAGATTTGGGACAGCCTGGCAGAATCACTTTTTGGATTTATCTTTGAGGATATTTCCAGACATTTGTTTAAAGCATTAAACCATTTATTGTGCACGTTCTTCGTTCCCTCTCCCTGCAGTCTTTTTTTAATCTATTTTAATGCCACCATCACTCTCACTTTTCTGGGTCTTTTGGCCGACCACATCCAAACAGAAAGCTTTTAAAAGCCCATTGGCACTTGGTTTGAGAGTACCCCTCCCTGCCCTTTAGCCTGGCTCATCTTGCCTGCCTCATTTTAACTTTGTTTAGCCATCAACAGCTTTTCTACTGCTATCATCACATGGACGATATGGAAAGACATTGAATACAACTGCTGGCCATATGCTAGTGAAAGTTGGCTGTGGCTGCAAAGTTTGTGTACCTGGGACTCTGACAGACACCTTAAAATGGTAATTGCCGAACGCGCTCTCACTATTAGGCCACTATCCAGCCCTGTTTATCTCGATGGAAAGCATACTACTTGTTGCCAACACAATCATCCTCCCATAACCGATATAGACTTTGTGTCTGTCTGGTAATATGAGAGTTCCCGGTCAGTGCTAGCTTCCCACAACGGAGCAGGTGTTGACACAACACTTGACGTAGTGCAGTAGCAATTCCAGTTTTCAGTTAACATTCAAACTGGGGACTTTGAAACGGGTCACTGGTACATTGTGTTTTGGTCCAATGCACTCGACTATTGTGTTCAGTCTTGATAAAGGGCTTGTGCATCTTGTTCAGCACTCTTTTTTTCTTGTGCATTGATATGACCAGAGAATACTTGAATATTAATGTAATTTCCCAGTAATCGCTGTGTTTTAATGGCGTCACATATACTGATCCGGTGTGTTTGTGCTCTTCGGTTGGAGCTCAGGTTGTGTTGCCAGCGATGGAGGCTGGGTTCCCCGGAGGGGAGCAGCAGGGAGGAGGTATAAACAGCCAGCTTCCCAACGGGCCTGATGGAGAACACTTCCTTCCCTTCTCTCCCTTTGGGCTTCCTCACAAAGAACCTGCGCCACAGCTCTCCGCTGGCCCGGCATAGTTTGCTTCAAGTGCACGTCTCTTTACTGATTCAGATAGACACGCCGGCTGACTGAAAGATGTTGACTGAAGTGTTAAGTCACCAAATGACACAATCTAAAATGTCTACAGGGAGCAGCTGTTCTGCAACTCATTTAAAACTCATTTTGGGACACGCAAAGCTGAGACACATCAATCCTTAATAGTGAGTCACAGCACCCTCACGGCCCTGTAATTCCTACTGAATGTTAAATGTTAATAGCTTTTAAAATGTGTCACGGTGTTTAAACTGACCCCTATAAACGTCTTTGTGCTGTTATTGGTAGTGCTGTGAATATCAGCATCCTAACAACCTTACTTTACATAGCATCCTCTCATTGTTCTTGTTCATTTATACCGAGTGAAATAGAAACGGGCGTCACTGCCACAATGGAAGGATCACAGCTGCTGGCAGATTTTTCATAATCAGGGAAACACGCACACAACCAGAAGACAGTCAGACGAGGCTCCATTAAACTGCACATGGGGTCTCAGCATCTCTGACACAAAGACAAACACCGGTTTCTCACATTGAGTTTTGTCTCGGCTCTTTGGTTGGGAATGGAAGGGGGGTTTGAATGACGTGGCCTTCAATGGTCTGTGGCAGCTCTTTGAGGTGGAGGAACAGAAAGACAGCCGTCTAAGTTGATGGGGACGTTGTGTCATTTAGGCCAGTAATTATGGATGTCCTGCAGCTTGAAAGGCTGTTCGTGGGAGTGTTTTTGAAATATGATTACTGTGAGAAGGAGCTCGTCTTCTTTCGTCCTCGTTCTATTGACACTCTGCCTCCTCACACACTCTTCTCCGGAGACATGCTGGGGAGCTATCGCTCCAAAATTCAAACTGCTGTAGAATATGACACTGCACACAAATGTTCGTATATCAGTGCAATTTGAGGGTCTGTTTACACAATGACACTTGGCACCAGATGGATTAGCTGACGAACGAGCCCGAAGAGTCTTGTCTCTTCGGGCCTCTGCTTTGTATTGTCATGCAAGCACCAAAACCTCAGCCCCCAAGCATGGACGAGATAAACAGAACGGAGCACAGAGCGGGATGTAAACAAAGGAATGAATCAGAAACATGGAAGCCGCAGGAAAACATAATTGAGCCCCGTGGCATTGTTGACCAGTTGAAGGTGGATTGTGGGGAGCAGAACGATTCAAGGGCCGTGTGCAGAGTCCGTGTGCATCGCAGCAAATGAGTTTCTCAACTCTGTAAACATAGCTGTAGTATATGTACGGGCAGTTTTAAGAGGTAGCCGTTGTTGTTTTGAGGACCATTCTAATAATAATTGTCATAACCGGCTGCGAAAACGGTGATTTTGCAATCATATCTCAGTAGTGACATGTTTCCGTGTGCGGGGCTTGAGAGAGAACCTCCGTCCCAGCTGACGGCTCAAGAGGCCCAGTGTTTGGTTTCTGCGGGGGTCTCCGTCCCATGACCCCATTGTGTTTGATTAGCATCGGGTTCCTTCCGACACAGGTGTGGCCGGTACATGATGAATGTCTTCTGGTACGGATCGACTTAAAGAAGGAAAAAAAGCTGTGTAAGCAAAGAAAAAGCTCATATACAGGGATGTGAAAATGTTTTTTTCAATGTTTGTGGGGTTATTTACTTTTATTTTGAGAAACTACAATGTCCAGGACCTCTGCAGAAACTTGAAGGAGAATATTTTCACGTGGGACGTCCTGCAGACGATACAGCTGTGAAGACACGGCTGTATGTCGTCAGCGTCGCATACCCGCTTGCATCCCTACAGATACAGCTGACCACACACACATGCAGCATGATGTCACAACAAGATTTCAACCTCACGATGAAGCCTTCTTTTTACATGAAACATTTGGCTGAAAGCATGCATCGCAGGGGAGGAAGAATCCTAACACAAGGGAAAAACAAAGGGAATCTAGAATGATGAATAGGGCACAATTAATTATTAACTCATTCCCTATTATCCTATATAGGGCTGCAGCTAACATCCCCATTGCCACGGAGGCCAGTGCAGTGTTTTCAAATAGCTTGTTTTGCCTGACCAACAGTCCAAAACCTAGAGATATTCAGTTTTCTATCATAGATGAAGAAAACCAGCAAATACTATAAATTTGCCCTCATGCTGAACCCTAAACTCACGGTCGTATCACATTTCACAGGTGTTTGTATGACTGCGTGGGTTTGTGGCAGATTTAGCTGGTCGTTCAGCCCTCCCTGGTTAAACACAAGCCAAAGAAAATGTGTATGACGTCAGGCCTGTGTGCCTTTAGTTACAAATGTGTTTTGATAGAGCCGGCTCATCAATCAGCGACATCACAGATGACGTCAAGCTCGAGCTCCGCCGAAGTTGTGGTCCCCGCTAACTTATAGTCGTGATTTCAGAGGCGCTGTCGGAATATTTCAAGGCGTCATTCACCGCTGATGTTTGGCCAAGCCTCAAACTAATCTTCCGAGGGTTTAGAGAGCCTCTGGATTTCATTTTGCTCGCAAAGACGTGGAAACATTTTAGCTAAACATAAATTTTTTCTCCCCATCGTTGGAGTCATGCCAAAGGCTTATTGAGTGCAGCTGAAATGCAGAGGGAGCTTGGCATTTTGCACTTTGATATGTGCAAGTGTTCTTGTGGAGAAAACCATTGTTTGATTGGGACAAATTGGGAGCGATTTTCGCAAACTGCTTTGTGGAGGAGAAAGGGGACTTTCATTGATTTCATGTTTAGAACAGAAAGCCTCAGCGACCAAATCCAAGCTTCTAACCTGGCCTGCAGCGGAATATTTGTGTCTTTTATTTAGAACCCCTCCCTGCTGTTTTTCAGGTAGATGTTCTTCTTATAAAAGGTGTTAAAATGTTGCTTGTTCTTCACACAGAAAAACCTTTTATAAATGTGCTCGGTCTGTGACATTCTGACGTGCTTCGGTAACACTCCAGATGCTGGTGAATCAGCAGATAATGAATGACTATAGTACAACACAGTGGTAATAACACTGTCCCTATATCTTACCTACAACTACATTCATTTCTGATTATTTTAGTTGAGGAATTCAGTGAGCTACAGCTGCACTAAATGGCCGCGGTGTCATATCTCATCACATTTGCCGCTCCGGTACATCTGTGCCTGTTTGTTTTTCCTCTGTTCTCGCCCAGAGGGGTCTCTGTTGTTTCACCTGGCCGGCCCAGACGATCTCCTGACCTGTGCCGCAGATCCAGTGGTGTTCAGCGAGAGATCCTCTAACCATGTCCTGACTCAAAATTGCATCATGAGTTAGATAAGCAGATGAAACAGCAGAGTCTGTGTATTCATTTTTTAATGAAAACGCACTAAAAGGAAATGCAAGTACTTGGGTACTTCCTTGTTTTTGTTTTAGCACTTTAGAGCGCTGGTGCGTGGCAAAGTAGCACCTTGTTTGAAACAGATTTAGCAGTAGTTGCTGAGCAACATTAGGAACTATTGTCCGCATTGTAGTTACTAGCGTCAAAAACAAGCGTGAACACGCTGTCCAAGTCGTCCTCGCCAACGATCACAGTCCACCTCAGCGGGACGGCCTACACCTGGCTTCACTCCCAGGATCCCACGTCCCCTCTGTGATCTTCACGAGTACAAATGTTTTCAGCAACTCTACGTCTTGGTTCCCCGCAGTCCGATCTCACACACACACACACACACACACACACACACACACACACACACACACACACACACACACACACACACACACACAGAGTTGAGTGGAAGGTGGCAGTCTCTCATGTGTCCCAGTATCGAGTTAACATTCATTATGCACATGTCATTCAGCTCCTAATCCGCCACCATCCGTAATGTAAAGCAGTGCACCGCAAGGTTAGAGGGTGGAAGATCACAGTGTCACAGAGGTGGAAGTTTAGCCCAAAATATTTATTGTTTTTCATAGTCATAATAATATTTCTGTCCTCAGCTGCTCTCTAAATGTTAGACCGATAGAATGAACTCCACATAGTGACTTTTCCAAACAGGCAGCCAGTGTTTCTGGGTCATGTATATCTACAGTGTACTAGTACAGGAGCAGAGTCTTGCACTCTCCATTAGTTTCTTCATTTCTTTCATTATGCATAATAATTCTCTCTGTGATGCTCTGTCATGTCACGTTACCAGGAAGTCATGCTTGTAATTATCTTTTCTTTTCTTTGGATCATATCGGCCTGTGACCGCTCATAATACGACACACTTCATGCAAAGGTCCAGAAAGGCTCGGATTGGGTCGTAAGCTGCAGGAACAGCTGACCAGCATTTGGCTGGCGGGTTATTGTAAGCTGTGGATAAGAGCATCAGCTCATTCACTACCTTGAAATTAATCGTAAAAGTCTGATTGCAGCACGTTAAACATATAGATTTTCAAGACTGTATGGCCCGTTAGAAGTGGATCGGCACCATGTTTTGTTCTTCTATCGCTCGTTCCTGCTATCGGCCAAATATGTGCAATATTAATCATTTTGGAGATTTAGTTTTTGCTTGCCATGGACCAGCTGCAGCATAGAAATCAAATCCCATGTTCTCACATGTATGTGGAGATGCGTGTAATATGTACAGAGCAGTACTTTGGGAAAGGCCCAAAGAGTGAGAGCAATAAGCAAACCAGCGTTTCATTTTTCCTCTGTTCTGTAGCCTGAGCTAACCTGTGTCATAAGCCCCTGTATCCCCTCCTCCTGAGCTCCCCAAAAATGACCCTCAATCCTCCACTGCAACTCTGAGCTCCTAAAGCCCCTCATCTAAAGCTCCATCCCATAAACCCGAAGAGACCAATTGCTGTATTATAGCCTGTTATAGGGGCCTTCGGCTGCACTCCTACGTTAGTTTTGTCGTGCAGTAGAAATGTGAATTGCCTTTCCAAGGAGCATCAGTTTAGAAGATGAAGATCTTCTCACTTGCATGTCGTAGAAGTACAACCCCACAGAGCTGCTAGCTAATTTGTGTGTTTCGTTTCATTGGCAAGGACTCTAGAAGCTTTTGGATAGAAAGTTGTTTAGAAAACAAGTTTATGTGCTCCAATTTGGGATACATTTCATCAATTCCACCGAGTCCCACCCTAGATTTTAAGCAATACATTTAGTATTCAGTTTTCCACACATTGTCAGCAGAGACTGAATTTTACCTTTTTAGTTTTCAGGGACCCCGATCTCTTGAACAATTAAATAAGAATACAGAGGTGGGAGAGAGGGAGAGGAAAAAGTGAAAGGAAGGGGAAAACAATTCATTGCATTGTGTCCGCCGGCACATGGTCGGACCAGTTTGGGCTGGATTGCAGGAAAGCGGAGGCTAAAAAGAGGCAGAGGGGGAAGACGCAGCCCGTGAAATGATCCGAAAGACGAGGTCCTATCAGTGCACAAGGCCTTTTAATCAGACGTGCATCGTACTTCTTGCGACTCCACTGCACACCCCGACACATGTGAGGCAATGCTGAAGAAGAAAAAGAATGGGGGAAGCAGTGAGCTCTGTGTGAAAAAGGTAAGAAGAAAGGACAGGCAGTGTGCTGTGGAATGGTGAGGGTTAGCATATCAGGGTCTGGATGAAGCTGAAATGGCTAAACACCTCAATAGCCATCAGTTGGCTGATAGTGGAAGTAAGCAAATAGTACATTTGATTGGATTGTATATTTACAATGTTAGTATCAGGAAATGGTTTCCTGGCTTGTCTTTATGAGATATGGTTGATTGTAACATTTCAAAATGGACCTCTCCATGCCTGTTCGGCAAAACACAAGATAGAGAAATGAAATCAACAGTAAAACATCTGGTTGTTCTTTGTGATTGGACAGCAGCTCTTAAAATTGTCATTACTTCTACTACAATAATAAAATCCTGCTTTTACGCTAGTGCATGAGTAATAGTAATCCAATGATGTGATAAGAGCATAACAGTCAAAGAGGACATTTTTCTGCATTGAGTACTTTCACTTTTAGTACTTCCAAGTATATTTTCTGGACTTGCATACTTTATAATTCACCTCACACACAGCTTCTTTGCATCAGACGTGCACACATACACACAATGTGGTTGAATATCAGACATTTTGTCATTTCTCTCTTATAAAAAGCTGAAAATATCTTCTTGTTTTGTACTCAAGGACGGTCTTTTTCAACCAGGAGAATGATAGACGGAAAATGAATGACGAATGATTCTCGTTCGTCACCTTTTTATCAAATCTTGAAAGCTTTTCTTTTTTTTCACCGCCTCCGTCAGAGGACTGGCATTGGCAAAAACCTCTCACTTCCCAATGCATTTCTCTTGACAGAATGAACGATTGCCATTCAACAAGTTGACTGATGAAAAAACGAAGTTGTTTTCATGCTTCACAGCATAAAACACACACACACACACCAGCATGTATTGTTCCCTCTCCCTGGGTTTATGGTAGGAATAAGTCAACTATTCGCACTCTAATATTGTCATTACATGAATTACAATTCACCAAGCTATTGACTCTGTAATAACTGAAAGATTAACGGAGCGATAGAATCCCGGTCAGTTTGTGGCCCGACTACAGTTAATAGCCGAACGCCTCCCACCTGTTCCACAGGCCCAGAATGAACTGGTGTACCTTCGTCAGCCGTGTGGCCTTGTCGCCGGTTGATAATAGGCCCATTGTCTCCTTTTATCTTTTGAAAGTCAGAGTGAACTCAGAGCTGGTCTCCTGCCATGCCGACGGCAGAGAGACTCTTCCGTCTCTTCTGTTCTCGTCTATCTCTTTAATAGATAGATGGAGATAGTTACTTTATTAATCCCACAAGAGGACATTTTTGTGCAGTGTGTGTGTGCTTATACCAGAACTGTGTATCTGTGCGTGAAGCCTGGTGGTCGTTTCCAAGAAGCAAGAGCTACTTTACATGCGCCTTTTTAATAAATCCATTATGACAAAAAACAAAGCTGTTGCTGTGATGTAAATAGATGCTCTTGCAGAATCTATACGAGTGCTGATCTCTGTCCCCCTCTTTGTGCTCTCCGTCCACCAGCAGATCCAGTTTGCGGACCAGAAGCAGGAGTTCAACAAACGTCCCTCCAAGATCGGCCGGCGCTCCCTGTCCCGCTCCATCTCCCAGTCGTCCACAGACAGCTACAGCTCAGGTAGAAGTGAATCCCCAGTCCCATTCATGACGATAGTGGTGCGAGAGAAATGTGTAAATTAGCCTTCAAACTTTAAGCAGCGTGTAAGCAACGTGTAAAGATTCCCGATAGCTCTGCTTTTAGACTTCCTGCTGTGTGTCGGGCTCGTTCGCAGACCACAGATCTTCCATTGACACCATTAACATGACAAATTAATCCGTACGGCTCAGATGGCGTCGCCTCTCGTGGCGAAATATGATGGACAAGCAGCTGGACAGGCAGCTGGACTAATGACTTTCAGTCAGTATTAGTGGACGGCCGTAATGAGCCCGTCGGGTCACGGGGCGCTAAAAAAAACTAGTGAGTATTCAGTGCTCCTATTGAGAGAGGATGAAACATTTTGTGTCTTCCCACCGGCACATTTGCAGGCATCACTAACCAGGGTCAGCTGACAAGATGAGCTGTTTTTGTGTTATTTAGCATGTATAGGGTTTTTTTCTATGGTGGATTCTTATCTTAACATCTCAACAGCAGCAAATATAAATTGAGTGAAATGCGTCAGTGCTGCCAATATTAAGGTTATTTCCAGAAACGTGTGCAGCCTTATTCTCTCCCTTTTTGAATCCTCTTCTTTTTTTTTTTCCTTCCTCCCCCGTCTCTGCTGATTCCCTGTCTTCTCCCATAATTCCCTCAACAGAGCGCCTCTTATTCCTCTGATGGTTCCCACAGTGCAGAGGACACGCCGAACACACTTGTAGTACTTTTCCCAAGGCCACTTTGCTGTAGATTATCTTCATTACGTGCTCCTCTTAAGGTAGCGGTCCAAGTCTGTCAAAGCATAGCAGATACAGATGAATCACCTTGTGATAAGTTCAACAACAATCTGTTTTTAGTTAGGAAATAAGAGGCAATTACAATATACATGTTGTTATGAAAAGACTTGTTTATGTAGTTCAATTCTAGCATTTTCTTAAATATGTAGATAAAGAGTTTTGTAAAGAGTTTTGTATGACCGAAGCCTGTCATCCCATTACACTTTAAGGGAAAGCAATGTCCGACAGCATGGTCTGTTACCAGGTTGTGGGAGGACTACTGCGTCAGTGAACACATTGTATGAAGCCCTCTGTGGCTCCAGAGGTTGCTGCACAGTCTGATAAATTGCCTCAAGTTCTGCCACTCGGTTGGGTCTGAAGACTAGACGTTTGAAAATGAAAAAGAAAATCTGTGGCTGTGGAGTGAGCACAAGTTTTGACAAATATGGCAATGCTGTATTGATTTTTTTTATAACTACATAGTGAGTCCGACGATGTTAAAGGAGTGCAAAGCTAAATTGATGGAGTACTTTAATGCACAACCCATTTCAGACTTGTATTTGACAGAAGTGAATGTGTAATAAGTCCTAGTATTGGTTGAGACTTTAAATGATTAAGTATTATGTTTGAGTTGTGGATTACGTTAAATAGATTCTCCTTTTTAGCTCTTGTTGATGTCTAAAAATACTTCTGTGTGAATGTAGAAGACTTTTTCTTCACAGTCTTTGGCTTTGTCCCAGTATCCCTTTTCAAGTATCGGTACATCCGCCCTCATGATCCCTAAGACCCCCCCCCCCCCCCTCTCCCACCCTTTCCTCCTGTCGGCACGGATGGGGGATTTCAAAAGAAAACGGTGGACTCGTGGATTATTACCTTTTTCTTTTTAAAGCCTTTCACCTCCTGGCACAGTACAGCATGTTCTTTGACTTCGGTATTGTCACAGTACTGGCGAGGGAGCCGGTGGTATCTGGAGCTGGTCCATGGTCATTTTGAAAGAACTGATATTGGCATCGTGTACCTGCTCTATGCAAGAGGAACCGTACCTGTGTCTTGAGTCAGCCTTAAGCACAGGAACCTCTCAGTGCTGGTGCCAGACATGGAGGCATCTTATTACTAAGTATGCTGCCGCACTGTTTCTATCTCCCAGAGGTGCACCGATACCTCTCTCTGACAGGTTTCTCTGTGTTGAAACACATTTGTATTTTGTTTGCTCTGCAGTCGTGTATTGGAAAGAGACTGGAGTTTTTGCAGAGGGTTTTGTTCGGCTGCTTTATAATCGGTGCAGAATCTGTGGCCTACCAAAGTCAAATTGCTGGGTTGGGAAAAAGACACTGTATTCACAGTGTAGAAACCGACGGCACATTGTGTTTGTTCTGCACTTTGAAACCTCTCAGCTCTTTCAGGTCTATATAAATACATTTGCTTTGCCATATTCAAAGTGCTTCAGATAAAACATAAAGGCATTCAGACAAGATGTAAAAGTAACCAGGCAATATACAAGAGATGCACGTAAATAGGATTTAAAATGATTAAAACAAAGCAAAAGAGAAGATTAACATGAGATTGAATAAGACAGAGAAGTTTTAAGCTCTGATTAAGAAAAATGTATTATTTTCTGGAAGATTGTTTCAGATACGTGATGGCACACAAACTAGAAAACTGCTTCTCCACATTTACCTTTGACTCTGTTATGAACCGTTTAGACCTCACAGGTTGCTTTCTTTCTGTCCAGATGCTCCATGTCCGATGGGAGAAAGAAGAGGCATATATGGGGGAGTGGAAGTGTCCTGGGCATCTTCTCTCCTCTCTGCACTGAGACAGATTTGCTTTGTGGTGATTTGAGATGCAACAGTGCAGCTTAGAGGCATCCATTAACATCACATCCAGTCCCTTAATCTCTCATCTTAGTTTGTTAGAGATGTCCCTACGACAGAGAGCGGTCTTCTCTCTTTTGGTCGTCTTTGCCATCAGCGAGGTTGATGTCACAGAGTGTGCTTTCGGTGACCGGTGGGGGCTGGATTTAACGCCAGCACGCTTCACCAGCGCTCCCATTTTATCACTGAATCCCCAAAAAGGGGGGTGAGGCAGGGGAGAGTGAAGGAAGGGAGGATATAGGAGACTGATCCATAAGCTGGTTGTCAACGCGCTGACGTTTTGGCTTCGTGGCGCTGAAGCTGCTGTTTGTCAGGCTGCATCGTCATAGGCCCGGTTGATGGGTGTCGCAGAATGTCTGCATCCCCAGAACGGATGGAAGTTATCAGTGTGAATGGTCGCTCTCAAACCTCTGGTTTTGCTGGTTTTTGAAGACTCTGTTGAACCGGTTGATCCCTTTTTGTTGGCAGTGGCAAAAATATTGTACTTTTATGTGTGTGTGTGTGTGTGTGTGAGACGTACTGACGATACGTTTGTCTATGTGTGCGTCTCGTTTTTCCAGCGGCGTCGTACACGGACAGCTCTGACGATGAGACGTCTCCTCGGGACAAACAGCAGAAGAACTCCAAGGGCAACGGAGACTTCTGCATCAAAAACATCAAACAGGCCGACTTTGGCCGCAGAGAGATCGAGATCGCAGAGCAAGGTAAACCAAACGACTGTAAAAGGAAAAAGGGCGAACTTAAGAGTTAGTGGATGCAGGTCGGTGGCCAAGTTTCCTTCCTAATGTAGCGCAGATTTGAACCGTAACAGCAGTAATGCAAACATGAGGGGCACAATACATTCAAAGTGTTTTTTGTGTGTGCGTGTCCGTGTGTGTGGGGGGGTGTGTGTGTGTGGTACTGCTGGGTGACCATATGTTCCCTGCCACTACAAGTGAGAACACCATTTAAGAACCAACACGTTAATGCACATTATTCACATCATCCCCTAATTACTCCACAGAACATACAGAGAGCCTCAGCTGACACCCTGCAAGCTACTCTCTCTCTCTCTCTCTCACTCTCACACACGCACACACACACATACACACCCTTAGCATCACTAAGTCCTTCAGCTGGATGAGTCGATGGATTAGGGATGAAGTACTGGAGGGATTAAATGATGGGAATTCCTTAACCACCCAGCTGATTATCCACTTATATGTTCATTTGCGTGTCTCTCTCAGAGATGCCAGCTCTGATGGCTCTGAGGAAGCGAGCCCAGGGGGAGAAACCCCTCGCCGGTGCCAAGGTGGTGGGCTGCACCCACATCACTGCCCAGACTGCCGTGAGTGGGGATGCAAAACACACACACACACACACACACACACACACACTCACAGCCCAAACATCAGACGGTTTTACTCCAGCTGCCACAACAAAAAAGTCAAACTTGACCCTCTTCTCCTCAGGTGCTGATGGAGACTCTGTCAGCGTTGGGGGCTCAGTGCAGATGGGCAGCCTGCAACATCTACTCCACCCAGAACGAAGTGGCAGCTGCCCTGGCAGAGGGAGGTGAGACTGGGAGTTCCTGTGTGTGACGACTGCACTTTTTTCTTCCCTCCTGTTTGTCCCTCATTGCTCTCTCTCTCTACGTCTAAAATGTCTTCTAGGTTTCAGTGTGTTTGCGTGGAAGGGTGAGTCAGAGGACGACTTCTGGTGGTGCATCGACCGCTGTGTCAACGTGGAAGGCTGGCAACCCAACATGGTAGCACACCTACGTTCTAAATAAAGCTCACTTATGCTTTTCTTTTTATTTCCATCCAACAGCGTTGGTGGTGCTGCTATTTTCACCAGACAACCTAGATCTTTTTAAATACAAGGACTCTATTTTTACACTGAGTAGAAGTACACGAAGGATAACATGTACAGCAAAATACAAAGTGCATTTCTCTTTTCAACCATAACATTTGTTAGACATGCAGGAAGGAACTACAGACATATGTCAATAAAAGGAAGTATTAAGCAGATATGTCTTTATCCACATTTCGCTGTCTTTGTTCTCCTTACTTTTGGATTTCCCCCCCTCTCAATCTTTCTCTGTCTCCCTTCTGTCAGATCTTGGATGACGGTGGCGACCTGACTCACTGGATCTACAAAAAATACCCCAACATGTTCAAGAAGATCAAGGGCATTGTAGAGGAGAGTGTGACCGGCGTGCACAGGTGGGAGTCGCAGCATGCACACGTTCCTGCCTTTGTCGTTGTCTTAAAGCAATGTTTTTGGTGAAACGTGACATTGCCTCACATAAAACCAGTCTCTGTATTTTAAATTAGAGAATACGCAAGTAAATTGTTGCACAACAACACAGACATGCACTGACACACTCCTAGTTTCCTGTGTGGTCACATCGCCATCTAGTGGTTAAAATGCTGCCATTAATAGTGCACTGTACAATTGCTGTGTACATATGACTTAAATGTTAAATAGGATATTTGTTTGACATTTAACGATGAATAATTCATAAATTGATATGATAAAACTAAGCCTGTCTACAAACATAGGTTGTACCAGCTGTCCAAAGCTGGGAAGCTTTGTGTCCCAGCCATGAACGTCAACGACTCCGTGACCAAGCAGAAGTTTGACAACCTCTACTGCTGCAGGGAGTCCATCCTAGACGGGTAGGAAACACCCTCCTGTTGAACCTGGTTGGGGATTATAAAACCGAACATGTTCGGTGTTGCAGGGCAATTACACCCACCTCTGCTCCAAACAGTCCGAATAAATATTATGGCTGCCGGTATAATTGCGTTTCTGTCCTCAGCCTGAAGAGGACCACTGATGTCATGTTCGGAGGCAAACAGGTGGTGGTGTGTGGATACGGAGAGGTAAGGCGGACGTTTCCATAGAGGCTCGAACACATTAAATGATTGTTGTACTGTATGATGATATCCCATGTCTATTATGGCCAGGTGGGAAAAGGCTGCTGTGCCGCCCTGAAAGCGATGGGCTCCATCGTCTACGTCACAGAGATCGACCCGATCTGTGCCTTGCAGGCCTGGTAAGACTCAGCTGGTTGAGCTCCTCACGGCTCACTGCCAGGTGTTGACATTGCATTAGTCTCATGCTCTGTATTGTCTTTCTCACCAACGCAGCATGGACGGCTTCAGGCTGGTGAAACTGAATGAAGTCATCAGACAGGTGGACATCGTCATCACCTGCACAGGTCGGTTCAGCCGCTGTCTCTCTCTGTGTTTGAGCCAAGATTAAAAAAAATGTAAAAGGAACATACTATTCTGTCTGTGTTCGTTCAGGATGACTGGACAGATATTCAGTCATTGTCGTCTGTGTCTAACCGCCACCAATCAAGTTCTCAGCTCAGCAGCCAGGGAGTTGTCCTGAACACTTAATTAGAGCAGAGAATTACTTGTCTCTGTGCTTCGTTACCTAATGTTGCTGGCAGGCCTGAAAGCGGGGGCTCTCTTAAGGGTGACCGCAATTGAACAGAAAAGATAATAAAAAAAGAGAAGGCGCTTTGCTTTTGTGTAAGATTTCCCTAATAAATATATAACACAGGACAATCATTAGATCCAATAAGGTACTAGTTAAATAGATTTTTAGAAAATATGAAAATCTTCCTCTGCTGACAAATCATACATAAAATAGTTCATATCCTTTTCCTGTTCAAGTCATCCTTGCATCCAGCGTGTTCCCAAATTGCAGACAGGTGGAGCACTCGCATTAAATTACTAGATGGTGAGATAAGAAGTCATGAAAACCTAGTTTTACTGTGGGCGCCTTTTCAAACGTCATTTGATAAAACTTCAAGTTCGCTCGACTCTTTCTTTGTGTCTATTTTACATTTTGTCACTGTTTTGACCTCTTGCTCTTTGTGCATTTGTCCTCACGGTTCTTTCATCTCTCTCTCGCTCCTTCAGGCAATAAGAACGTGGTGGTGAGAGAGTACCTTGACCGCATGAAGAACGGCTGCATTGTCTGCAACATGGGACACTCCAACACTGAGATCGATGTGGTCAGTCTACAGCTTCCAATAAAAAAAAATAGGGAATGACCCAAAGAGACAGGAAAGATGAAAACATAATCAGCGATACAGAAACAAATGTACGGCAGCAAACTGCCATAGTGAGATGAATTAAAGTATTTTATTTAAAGAAAACAGGAAAGTAGTTCAGACACAAGAGAGGAAGTCGTGACTCACTTCTTAAAGTTCTTCATTACTGTAAAAGACCAAGCGACCTGAGTCAACTTCTGGCCCGGGACGATAGACGTCAGACAGCTCAGCCCAGCAGAAATAAGAAGTGGAAACAAACATTGCTCACGATGTTGTGCTCACCCTGTAGGCAAGCCTGAGGACTCCTGAACTGACCTGGGAGAGAGTGCGCTCTCAGGTGGACCACGTCATCTGGCCTGATGGCAAGAGAATAGTGCTGCTGGCTGAGGTACACTGTGGGACACACGCAGCACACACACACACACACACTGACACAGTCTTACCCAGAGGACTTTGAAAGAACACCTTAGTAAGGGAACTTTAGATTCTTAACTACACAGATATGGCGACGCTCACATTTTGTCAACAAATTAAATTGGAGAAAATATGCGAGAGATTAAACAGACACACAGAATCCAGCATATGCACATTGCAGGTTAAGACTGTGTGTCACACGCTGTGACAGAATGAGAGCAGTCTGTCGGGGCCAGAAAGACAACCTGTCTGTCTCTCTGTTTGATCTCCAGCAGGTTTCACAATCCAAAATAGAGTTTTGTTGCCAAATTCGCATTTATTTAAAGAAGTAATACATCATCTTAATAATATTATTCTGAAATAAAGACAATTTCAGATGGCGGGTTTTGTTTAAAGTTTAAAAAGATGATACGTGTTCATTCCCCTTTGTTTCATAACTTTGCCGTTTATTCATTTTATTTATTTATACAAATTCATGATATGTGCTTGACTCATCGCTAAACTAGAGAGAGAGAGAGAGAGAGAGAGATGAGCCATGAAGACGAGTTTTGGCAGACGAGACGATGTGGATGCAGTACTGAGGGCAAAATACAGAAACTTAAGCCTCGTCCGCAATTAAAAACACTCATCGTTTGAGTATTGAACCGTCGTGTGATTTTTCTTTTTGTGTGTGAACTGAGCATCAAAACCTTATGTTTTAATTCTGCTTTTTATCTTACAACAACAACACAACCTTTCTCTGTTCCCCCTTCCTCAAAGCTACAGAGTGTTTCAGTTCTACTTATTTTTCTGCAACACTTGGGAAAATGCACTCGCTGCAATGCTCTCAGACAGCAGCAACACTTTAGTATTTGGGCCGAAACAAAACATCTTCGTTAGTATTAAGTTGCACAACAGTGACTTTCAGAATCAAGACGAAACAGCTGCTGATAAATATTTTCAAGCATCTTGCTTTTTGAAATCTTGTCGGAACCTGAAATAGATTTCTCTTTTCCAACACATTTGTCATCTCACTCCAGACTGCACACATCCTGGCACTTTGGTCTCTCGACTGCAAAGAGGAACCTTGCGTTCTCTAACCGTGTGTTGCTTTGTCTTCCTCTGCAGGGTCGCCTGCTGAACCTCAGCTGTTCCACCGTGCCCACCTTTGTGCTCTCCATCACCGCCACCACCCAGGTGAAACATTGCTCTCACGTTGCGCCTGGTTATCGCTAATAAAGTATTTTACCAGAGAAGTTGTTTGCGTGTGTATGTGAGTAATGCTTTGTGTGTGTCTCTGCCCAGGCGCTGGCTCTGATTGAGCTGTACAACGCCCCAGAGGGACGCTACAAACAGGATGTGTACCTGCTCCCCAAGAAGATGGGTAAGCACTGAGACTGCTGAATACAGAAATACACAAAATAGAAGTATAAGTGTGCACAAACAAAGAAAGATATCACGCCAGGGAGATACAAAATAGCCTTGTTTGGTACTTAAGTCACCACCAAGCAAGTTACTGGCAGTGAGTTTGTTGTTACCCCAGCAGAGAGCCTGCAGGCATATTTCATTTATCTCTTTAGCCGACACAGTCTCATCTGTTCAGTCCGGAGTCGTCTCCCTCATCACTCACAGTAGAATGAATCCTGTTTGTGTGTACGTGTGCGTGCATGCGTACAGCACACACACACACATTGTCTGCAGCGTTGTCTTGGTGGGTCAGAGCATGTTAAAGAAAAACAGGGAGTCAGATGTAGGTCACCCCGTCAGTGATGACTGCTGTTACCACGGCACACACTTGACAGAAAAGATGGTGGAGACAAAGGGGGAAGCAAGGAAATTAAGAACTGAGGAAAGAAAGGAAGCAAAGACGCATGGAAGGATGAGGAGGAAGACAGAAGACAGTGCAGAGGAAGGGATGGAGAGTACACCTTAGAGCCTCGCTCTTCCTTTTCTCATTTGCATGATTAAATAGCCACAGACGCCTGCTGAATGTTAACATGTTCCTCCTCTCTCTCTCGGGCCTCCAGATGAGTATGTGGCCAGCCTACATCTCCCTACGTTTGACGCACATCTCACAGAGCTGAGTGACGAGCAGGCCAAGTATCTGGGCTTGAACAAGAACGGGCCCTTTAAGCCAAACTACTATAGGTATGGAAACACTTCAACACGACACGTTTCAAGAGATAAATCATAGGAAGGAAGAAACGGTTTAGAAACGTATCATCCTAACTTGCTTACTTTCTGTTTTTGTCATTGAGGTATTAAAAACCAGTGTCGGGGTCAGACTGAAGAAATGCAAATACTCCGTGAATGGCACAGACTCATTGAAGGAGAGGAGGATGAGGAGAACAGAAGGAAGGACGGATGGACCAGTCAACACACCTGCATTATATTCAAGGGGGGGGAGCTCAGACTGAGCCACAGGGGGAGGCGGAAGGGCGTGGCGTTCCCTGCGCTTATGGCAGCCGTTTTTATTTATTTCACGCTCAAACAATAATGATAACTTTAACTCTGAAGAGCTCCTCCTGCCATTAGCTAGCTCCCAGACATCATCTTCTGGAAGATGTTTTACTTCTCTTCCACTCGTCATTTCACCACCATTATCTCTGTCTCTTTAGTCGCTCATCTGTGTGTCGAGTCGTAAGTATATCCTCCATCCTCCCTTGCCATTGCCAGATATTTTATTGTTTTAATTAAAGATGAACTTATTGATGCTGAAAAGATATATACTATATTAAAAACAAAAAAAAATCAGCATGAATAAATATGACCGTTAGTGACGGACACTTTTTTTCTGTCCTTTTTTTGTTGTCTCTTTTTTCTACCTGTGATTTTTGTTTTTCTCTTGCGTAATACTGCGAGGTTGGGGTTAAACCTAGTGGGCGGGGTTAGGCGGGATCTCAGGGTCCAATCATATCATGTCTTTTATTTGATCGTTTTGTTGAGATTCTCTGTTGTATCTGTTTTTAAACATTTTTTTAAGTCCCTTCGGATCTGCCTGTAGTTTGTCAGAACTTCTTTCGTAGTACGACTGGATGGTGGCCGGGTCTTCCCACCTGTCACTCAAAGCCACAGTGAAACCATCTCATTGGCTGCTTCTTCCTCTGCTTCCAGCTGCTCACATGGCGCCAGTGTTGAAGCGATGAGAAGTATTTCAAGCTTGTGAGAGCTAACCTTTTCATTTAGTCTCTTTCTTTACCAAGAATAACTATACTATATTTGAAGCATGACAGGTTGTCAGATCATTACAAGGGGTATACTGTATATTTAGATATTTATATTGAAACTAAGATTTTTCTATCTCTTTCTCTCCTGCGTCATCTAACATCATTACTTTTGGAAAAAAAAAATCAACATATGTCAATAAGATAAGCAATTAAATGTTCTAATGATAAGTGTAATAAATGTACTTAACCCTCACTTTGAATACTGTGACAGAAGATATTTACAGAGATACCAAATGAGCAGCAAGTTACTACCTGGCCGGTACGTTAAACAGATCAATTCAATCAGGTCCTCCTTGAAAAGTATGGTTCTGTTAAGATTTAGTGTACTTACATACACGCCACAACTCTTTGGTACAGTTTGAAAAATATAATCTGGGATCTGAATGCCACCATGATTTTTTTTCTTTACTTCCGAGAAGCACATTTACCGTCACTGCAGAGTCATGAGCGTTTGCCTCATTTTTTAAGATCTCCAAACTTGTCGTTCTATCCCTGATATATTTGAGTTTCTTCTCCCCCACCTGAAAGGCATAGACTCCACCGGTATAATGATCTGCACCGTCGTCATCCTCGGCAGCTCGTCCCCAGCTGACCTGACGGTGGAAATTAGAAAGTCCTGACAGTCATTTCACCTGACAGCCGAGTGCACCCCCGCCGCTGTACCGGCTCTGCACCTGAACCAATCAGATTCTCTCTAACCTTTAGCCTGCTGGGAGACGCTGCCAGCTCTCCTCTCACAGAGAAGGATCAAATGCTGAAACACACACACATGCAGTTCATCCAGTTCTAAAAAATGTACTGCACTTTGTATGGGAAATACATTTGATCATATTACAGATTTTGAAATAGCACAAAAAAGCTTTGTTTATCAGTTTAATAAATACTTTTGCCTACTCAAAATACAAATATGCACAATTCATGCATTTTTTGTTGTTGTGAAGACCAACCAAAGTCTTTAAAGGAATATTTTTGACATTTTGGTAAATGGGCATCATCACTTTCTTGCAGAGAGTTTAGAAAATGTACACCACTCTCATTTTTGAGAGAGATATAAATATGTTGCAGGAGCTAGCAGCCAGTTAGCTTATCTTAGCATAAAGGTAACAAAATCCAACATCCAGCACCTCTAAAGCTAGGGTTTCATGCAAATGAAACAAAACGGGCATGTCGATCAGTGACCTTTTTAAACGTGCTTATGAGTTTGTTACCTTTTGAACAGAGCCAGGCTAACTGTGTCCCCAAAATGTCAAACTATATCTTTTAAATTTGGTAAAAGCTAAATTAAAGTCTGTGCATAGGAACACAAACCTAGCATACGTCCGCCACCATGTAATGACGAGATCCTACACTGTGTCACGGCTCAGACGACCTCAATGTCACTCCGTTCCCTGCCGATGTTTCTGTCTCCTTGTGCTGTTGAGAATCCCCTCTTCCAGTAGTGTGACCTGTTGTCAGTGTAGCTCTTAAACCTGTTGTCCTGAGTCTTACTTTTCCCTTTCTTTTTTTTTTTTTTTGTTTAGTCAGCCGTAAGCTGACCAACAGACGGGTGGGCGGGGGAAGACACCAGCATCATATATGTATATGCATACAATATACAGATATGACAACCTTTTAAAAGTATAGGGAGGTAAAAGAAGAATCCACTCCTGTATTTATTGTTGTAAATCCTCATACAGTGCAAAACTGGTGAAATTCTCAAACATGTTTTAAGTTGTCTAATAAAGAAGAAAAAAAAAACCTGTGTTTAAATATTGCAAGTGATAATGGTAGATGATGAGCAATAATTTAAAAAAACATTCTGTAATCTTAATGAATAAAGATGTAAAAAATTGTTATCACTTTGTCACCTTGATTTGACTCCTTTTCCAGACTTACTCACCCGCTTCTGCAGGTGGTTGACGTGTGTGTGTTTCCCGGTCTTATGTGGTAGTGTTGTGTTTGTGTGTTGGGGGAGGGGGGAGGGGAGCCCATGTGTGCAGCTGCTGAGGTCTGTCAGTGATCTCATCTGAGCCAGTGAACAGACAGGGACATCTCTGACATCAACAGCTGGCTCTGATCCTTAATTTATTCTGGACACACAAATCAACTTCACAAGATTAAAGGAATAGTTTGACAAATATAGAGTAAGATGTAATCTACAATAGTCCAAACTATGATTCAAAGATTTACAAATGTTATTCTCTCAACATATTTCTGTTTCTCGCTCTTACAAAAATGAAACATAGCTCGACAAGAAATGTCTTGAAAGAAAGTTATTTTTATGATATTAAAGTTTGTGGAAAGATCACTTCCTCGCTCCAAATATGCTCCAATTCAAATGCTCTTATCTGTAGAATTGTAAACGTTTTTTGTTTTTTTTAATTAAAATATATTCATGCAAAAGCCTCACGTAGACATATTTTTTCAAGGGGCACTCCCTCAAAAATACCAAAGATCAATGTCCTTATGTCAAGTACTTGTGAGCCTGTGAAAATAATTGTATGTCTTCTGTAGATCAGGAGGAGCTATCTTAGGTCTGAGGAAATAACCCTGAAAATGGCACCAGGGTTATTTCAGCTGGGACTTGGAGACTAAATTTATAACGGAAAGCCTGTGTAGGAAACTGTGGGGCATGATGGGAATCCTAGCATTCGGTGTTTTTGGAGCTTGACCCATCTTGGGGACTAAACGTCCTGTTTTCTTGGCCCCTGCCAGTTTGATTTTGGCCCCATATGTTTCGGAAGTGCGATACTAATCGCTGCAATTCGCCTTTATGATTCTAAAAAGAAACTATTTTTAATGGCTACTTTTTTAGCATACCTCAAAGTAAACATTACCAAAGCCAGAGAGATAAAAAGAAAATTAACATTTCTTCTTTGAAATACAACTCGTTCTCCGTTGTTGGTTTACTCTTAATTCAATTTATTATACAAAGTATCGATGGATTTATGGCTTTGTCAGGCTTGAGTCTAAATTATTAATGAAATTGTCCCCCGTTGTCCTGCCATGTGGTCCCCTTCCACCAGAAATTCAAGCTGACATTCAACTATGCAATCCAATCATGTCATCTAAAGTGGTTTGTCACAGTGTGTGGGTTGTGTGTTGGTAGACATGTGGGTGGGTTTGGCAACCTACACACCAACCTCAACCTCGCATATCAATAATTCACTTCTTCTCTGCAGGGGGGGGGCACCTCCACCTCCATCTAACATTTAAACTGGAGGAGTCACAGAAATAAAGAGGCAGACACATGAACTGATCTGGACCCCTGACAGCAGATTGCATTACTAGGCTTTTTATTACCAAGGAGAGAAATCTTGTTTCATAGGAATTGAGTTTGACACAGCTGGTGGGAAAACATCATTCATCAGCCAAAGCTAGTAAATGTTGGTGGTTGGTATGTTTCTACCGAATCTGGAGCAGGTACCCAACTGAGCTGTCAAAACACAGTAACCACATATTTGGTCAAAGAGGAGTTAAGACCACAAAGTGACTTTTCTTTGAGAAACAGCATGAGCAGTGACTGAGAAAGCCTTAGCAAAAGCTAATTTACACACTTTTTCCGACCTATTTCCTGTTTTGATGCCTCAATATAAATAGTTAATTGAGTTTGTTGTACAATATAAATAAGTCAATAGATAAATGTAATCTTAATGGAGAAAAAAAAAAGACATCAGATTGTCCTGCTACAAGGTAACTAGCAGAGTATCAGTAACTGTCATCTCAGCCTGCTGGAATTCTCATGTGGTTAAGCTCCTTTAATTACATTCAAACGTACTAAATTATAGGTCAATTTATTAAACTAGCTCATACATTTAAACAGACAAGAAGGCTGATGAAGAAACAGGAACATATGTAGTCATTCAATGTATTCACATTCTGTAGGTTTTAACTCTTAGTGGCGGAGTCCGCCATTCAAGTTGCCTTCACAAACAGAAGGGATTTACAGGAAAACGGTACACATGTCATTTTAATATTAACATTTACACTTTGACTGCACCTCCAGTGACAATCAGGAATTTAAAAATGTTTGTCATGAAAAATCTTTATGTATCATTTACATAAATATTGATATATGTTATAGTCCTGTACATCTGAATATCTTTCTGTAATATGATTAACATTTTGATATTTGGAGGATCTTGTTTTAAATTCTCGTATCTCCAAGATGATATAATTGTTACGAGTATTAAACGAGCTGTATTAGTCCTACTTTTGCATGTAGAGCCATCAACTCTCCACATTAGCGCGCTGACATGCGTAACACCACCTCGTTTAACTTTCAGGTGGTCAGCTGATGCTCCTCTCTGCTGTTGACTCTCTAACCCCGCCCTCTTGGAGCGCACGGGGACAGTGAACCAAACAGAGAGGGGGGAGCACGAGCAGTAGCAGGAGGAGGAGGAGGAGATCCACAACTTGGGCTTCTGGAGCCGGTGCTTCCCCTGGCGCGGTGCAGTCACAGCTCACCACCGGACCGGTATGCACTATCTGCGGAGAGGGAAGTGAGCCGCACCGACTGAGAAAGATGCAGGCGGAGGACATGGAGGTACCTATCATTAATAACCTTAACGGTAACGGCGACAGGCAGAGGCCAAAAGGGAAAGATGTGTTCAAGGATCAGCAGAAGGAGTCGGAGGTAAATTGAAGAGGCGATTATGTGCAGTCGGTTACAACCCGCTTATGGTACAGGAGCGCGCTGGAGGTGTGTGTGTGTGTGTGTGTGTGTGTGTGTGTGTGTGTGTGTGTGTGTGTGTGTGTGTGTGTGTGTTCGTGTGTTGTTGCTGGGTAGCTTTCCGTCCAGCTGAATGTCCTTTCCATTGCAGTGAGTCGACGTCTTGGCTGGGAAGCATGCAGACAGGCAGGCAGGCAGACACCGAGGTGTTATTTTGGCAACCGGCTCCTATAAATAACCCCCAGCAGTAATCTCAACGTGGAGAATGCAGGAGGTGAAATGTGAAGTCCGAGTACCCTCACCACCAAGCATGTCTCAAAATTATAGTCATTTGATATTTATATTTATTTTTTATTCTCCTGCGGTAAATATTCCATGAATTATAATCTCCTTATCGATCATAGTTAACATTGTGTTTGTGTCTGTCAGTATATTGGTTTATTGACTCGAATTAAATACATTTTGATTGTCTATGTTAAAGTAATTCATCAAGTCGCACCTTAATAGTACACATTTGCAGGTTAATTAAAGCTTCACAAAGGCAAAATAGTATCACTTCATATCATTGTAAATGTGTTAATGTGTCTCTGGTAATATGTAATACTATGTATTGTATAAGAGCATGAGTGCACTTGTTACTGCACTTGAATTTAAGGCAGCAACTAACAATAATTTTCATTATGTATTAATCTGCAAACTATTTTCACACACACACACACAGAGAGAGAGAGAGAGAGAGAGAGAGAGAGAGAGAGAGAGAGAGAGAGAGAGAGAGAGAGATCGATCTCCCCTGTGTTGATGCTCAAGGGAATTAAAGAAACATCCCAGTTGAGTTTGGAAAGAATGACCACTCCGGTTTCAGGGGCAAGTCGAGTCCCCCGGCGCAGCGTGTCCCTGGGTGACAGTGGGCTCTTCCGCAGATGGAAGGTGGATGAGGCTGCTTGTTCGATTATTCATTACCTGTAATAGTAATTGACCACAACATTAACCGTGAAAGTCATTTATCGGGTAAAATTGTCCAAAAAATGTTGGTTCCAGCTGCTCAAATGTGAGGATTTGCAGCTTTTCTCTGTTTTTATGTTGTTTCAAATTTGATATATTTTGGTTGTGATCTGTTGGTTGGACAAAATAAGCATTTTGAAGACCAAATGTTCACAACTATCTGACACATAATAGATTAAATGGTGAATGAATTCATCACAAAACGGATGGATCTTGTTGAAAGAATTATGGTTTATTTCAGTTGAGCTATGAAAACTTTTAGTCTGTAATATGAGTCAAGCTCAAAGAATGCTGGATCCTACATTTCCCTTCATGTAACCATTAGCATCTTTTCATTAGACTCTCCCTGTCTTTCAAACTCCACACACCCAGTTTGTAATATTGACTTTTCTGTAATAGATTTGAAGTCTTAGCCGAGATAACCCTGATGAGATCGGCAGCGTTATTATGTCACGCTGGTGATGTCATCATTCTTTGTTGGGCTGTGTGAAATCCAAAGTTTGATGTTCTTGTCTGTTGGACAAAAGAAGATATTTGGAGGCAGGTATTGATTGCCTTTTTAGAGACCGAACATATAAATGAATCAAAATAATCAACACGTTAGTCGACAATGAAAATTATTTCTTAGCCCCGTAACAGACTGAAGCATCGGACGGAAGGATGAAATGGGAAGTGAATGTTGGGAAAAGTGGGCCTTTCAATAGAGCTTGTTGATTGGCATTGATTTTTACATTTTACAGTGAGTTAAGCAATAAAACCCCATGATATTAATGGACTAATGATTTCAACACATATGACGGCGGGTACTGAGAGCGGTGTCCGTAATCAACGTCTTGCAGCTGGATCAATAATAAGCAGATGCAATAAACGCCATAAACGACATACCATCATGTGTAGTGTGTAGGAAGCTGAAGGGACTGAAGAGGAGACTAAAGAGCATGACTTTATAAGACATTATGGTGCTTTTAACTGCAAGGCCACCCTGTACTGTCTTCTTCTTAATGCACTGGAATTTAAAGAGTGGAGAAGTACGTTTGGACGCCTCCAAAATAGAATGCCACTTCGGTTGATTTCATGATGATTTCCAGAACTTGTTGCAGATGGTAAAAGTGAGGCAGCACGTGGCCACAAACGCCCACAGGCTTCCTTCACTCGCGATCAGAGGTGTGGGTCATTTAGTCGAATCATCTGCGCTTCCAGGTGCTTCTCATTTCCTGGTTTACAAGTGCAGTAATGACATCTTATCTCGTAAAACAAACTTCCAGCTGCCCGTCCTGTATATTTCAGTTCGTGCTGACTTGGTTGCAGCAGGTATTTATAGGAGACCGTTCCATGACAGCATGCAGACTTGTTTAACCAGGATAGATGACTCAGAGCACATCCTTATTTACAGTCCTGGCCTTGAGGCAATTCTGACAGGGTTAAACACATCTAACACTCGTAGCTTTTAGCCTCCCAGTGCTGCCAGGAGGGATTTTCTTTTTCATTCTCATTAACATAAAATGTATCTTTAATCGTCCCTTTAGGGAAATTTCATCAGTTCACATCCTCTACTGAAAAAGAAAGATAAAAAAAACCCAAGAATGTTGCAGCCACCAGCCTATTCTCTTCCAACTATTAAGCCTCCATTTGCCCCAGGCGGTAATCATAACCAGGTTACACTCTCAAGGTTATTGATATCATGAAGTGCTCATCTATTTTAGAGAGAAGAAGTCCTTTCCCAGGGTTGGAAAATTTGGGCCTCTTATGTGAGCGTGTCTGCCCGCCTCCTTCTAAGGTTATGCACTAAATGTGAGGACGTGCACATGGATCACATGCTCCTCATTCAAAAACCTGCTGATACCACTTTGTCATCGGGCTCAAAACAAGGCTTGTCTTTTTTTTAAGAGTTAATATTTTGGGACGTGCAAGGTTGCAGCAAACATTTGTGCAATTTGCATGGAGCCGGCGAGCGTGTGCTAAAAAAAAACGTAACGTGTGCAGTCTGTCTCGTGCTAATCACAGGGTGAGGATAAAGTCAGAGCCAGGAGAGACCCTCGACTGCATACGGGAGCTAATCTGCTCTGAAACGAGGGGCCGGGTTGACTCTCTTTCCTCACTCATTACTCACTGCAGTTTATTGCTCCACCGAACATCTGGGTCTTTTGTTAGGGAGAGAATCAGTCTGATCAAAGCTGTAGCTGGTTGTGGAGAGCATCTGTAATTGTGAGTCGGATGTGAGAGAGAGAGAAAGAAAATGTAAATGACTAATCAACGCCGCCTAGATATTCAGCAGCCAATCAAAACTCAAAAGTGCACACGATGAAACAAAACTGTCAACGAGCCTGAAGAGTGTGCGTGGGTGATGTGTGGAGTTGAAGTGCGTGACCGTAAGTGGAGTACAGAGTAGTGGTACAGTAGGTGTTGGAAAATGTGAATTGCCTGCAGTATGTTTATGCACGTGGGTGTCAGGACATCTGTGATTTAGCCGAGATCAGTGTCGTACTATAATGTATACGCAAATGTGTGTTTTTCTCTTCGCAGAGCTCCATGGAGTCTCCAAACCTGGAGTTTGAGTACGGAGACACAGATGCACTGACTGCTGAGCTTTCAGGTAAGACTGGCCAGCCGCTAAACACCACACATTTCTTCCAAGTGGTTAGAAAATGAACATTTATGTCCCTGATAACTGCAACAAAAGCTTGCACCACATTCTCATACAGTAGCAGCTGCATTCAATGTACTTACTCTTAGTTAGAGTGATACGATTAGATTTGGTTCAATAAATGTATGTAATCTAAGAAGAAGTATTTGTGATTCTGCCACCATGTCTGCTACATATATTGTTTATTAAAATCTGGTTTTCTCACAATGGGGTATGCAAGTCTTTAGCCATGCTAGTAAAATGGACCTAGCAATGGTGACGTCGTTCCATCACTTTGGTCCAGACTGAAACATCTGAACCGCTATATGATAGATTTTCATGACATTTTGTCCAGACATTCATGGTCCCCAGGGGATGAATCCCACTGACTTTGATGATCCCCTGACTTTTCCTCTTTTGCCAAGTTGAGGTTGACAATTTTTGCTTTTCGAGAAATATCTCAACAACTACTGCATCGACTGCCGTGACATTTTGCACAGACATTCATGGTACTCAGAGGATGAATTTGAATGAATTTGATGATCTCCAGACTTTTCTTAGTGCCATCAGGTGGAAGTTTGTCCAGTATTTTAGTGAATGACCAAAACTAATCTGCAAAACTAATGACATTCCCATCAGCCTAGCATGCTAACACACTGAACTATAACACAACAATGATACCTTCTTAGCCTCAGCATGTTAGCATTGTTTTTGTGAGCGTGTCAGGATGCTAACATTAGCATGTAGCTCAAAGCCCAGCTGTGCTTTTTGTACATTCTCTCAGAGCCCTATGGCTGTCGACTCTTAGTCTTGTTGTGGCACAAACGGCCATTTGTAAATCTGGATTGTCATGTACCTTCATGCACACGTCCGGCCTGGTTACTTGCTTGAATCTGTCCTTCTTTGCACTTTCCTCAGCTTTTATCCAATTCTCTTTTCATGTCAAACTGATTCAGACTTAAAACTAGTGACTGGTCAACGTGAGAATTCCTGCAGTAATACCTCTGGTTCTACTTAGCATACAGACTACAATGTGCTATCGATTGTAAAATATAATGCTGTTTCTGCATTCCTCCGGTTTTTTCTTCAGCTGTTTTATGTTACAGCGTTGTTCATTAAAACAAGACAAAAAGCTGACACACTGCCGAAGGCACAGAACAAAATATTGTCGTCGTGACATGTTTTCCAGACATAGGACACATTGTACGACTCATTTTATGCGTAATCATCAGAACTATGATTATACATTCAGAACTACTGTATTGTTCCAGCATCTGTGTATCTGGTAACAGCTCATGCATGGCTTGGATCTTGAATTATAAATGCCCAAAGGTGCATAAAAGACAGAAGAATAGAAGTCAACGATGCTCATAGATGTTTCTGATTGTACTTTATAGTTTATTTTAGGTGTATAATTTCGATTGATTGTCCTCCTGGTGGATGGCATGTGGCAGCTGAGTGTTAGTCACATTGGCATACGCACACAAACAGACTTGACAGTCACAGCGGCTTTCTAGCGACAGCTTCGTGGGGTCGCGTAGTGACGCCTGTTCTGAGAACAGGAGGAGAAGCATGGCGACGGGACGAATCATTCGACTGCGCAGGAAACAGATGAGATCACCACTGAGGAGACAGGAACTTTTTTGTTTTTGTTGGGTAGCACAGTTTACCTGTCTCCTATTTCTATTATATTATGTTCTATTCTATTTAGGGCTGTAACTACCCATTTGTTTCATCATCGATTAATCTGTTATTTTTGATTCAATGATTAATTATTTGATCTATGAAACCTGATGATGTAAAAATAAAAATTTGCTTAAAAAAACTATTTTGATATGTTGGCTTATTGTTTCAGCTCTAATTCTGTTGTATTGTTGTCTGTCCACAGAGCTCTACAGTTACACAGAGGAGCCAGAGTTTGCCCTAAACAGAGACTACTTTGAGGAGGACTTCAGGAGCCATGGTACTGTGTGTGTGTGTGTGTGTGTGTGTGTGTGTGTGTGTGTGTGTGTGTGTGTGTGTGTGTGTGTGTGTGTGTGTGTGTGTGTGTGTGTGTGTGTGTGTGTGTGTGTGTGTGTGTGTGTGTGTGTGTGTGTGTGTGTGTGTGTGTGTGTGTGTGTGTGAAGCACATTATAAGATCTATTAAATGGCTGTGGATATGCTGTCTGCACATCCCTTAATGTCTTAAGATCACTTGTAGGTGTGTCGTTCCCCTTGCCCTCTGTGGCTCACACGAAGAGTAAAAAAAATGAGCTCCAATTGTGCTTGAGACACAAAATTGTCTCAGAAATACTCACACTGTGTATGTAGCACAGCAAAGTAGGGTCTTGGCAAACACACAGAAGTCTACAGCCAGTAATGCTGTTTATCACAGAGACCTTGACGGCTCCTGCAACAGTGACTGCTCGCTGTCACCGAGTCCTTTTGTGTAGCTCTGACCGGCCCCGTGGGCCCCAGTTCAGGGCTTGATAAGAGTGACCATGAGTGAGATGATGAAGGTTAACTAAACAAAATGTTCACGACACAGTACACGCGTGATAAAATATGTGTTGAAGGGAATTGCAAGTGAAAGGAACAAATGGATAAAGCAGAGACATAGTCACATTGCAGCACTCAGGAACTCCTGCTGGCGCTGCAACGTTAACTTTCATTTCTATTTTTTCTTCTTCATTCCATTGAAAAAAATTATATTTTTAGAATTGTTACTTTACAAATTAGACATTGCAACTGGGATCGTTAAAACATTTCACTGCTCCGGTGCGTTTCTCAGCCTTACACCAAAAGCTGTAAAGGGATGTGTTGGGCTCAGTTTTCTCACCTCTGAAGTGCAACAAAAGCCAGCGTTGCTCTTCAGTGTGCTGCTGTGTTTTTTTTTTTTTAAGCCGACCTGTGTGAGGCGGGTGACCAGGCACATCAAAGCTCTGCTCTTATAAGCCGTTCAAAGAATGAATATCCCCACAGATTCACATGGGAGGGCCCATCCTAACCACGTGATTAATATTTGGTTACCAAGAACTAGGCAGCTCTTCCAACATGAGTTACTGTCTGACAAGAGATTATGCTTGAATACAATGTCTCTTCACCAGATATTTTTTATCATACTCTCTTGTCTTGTGTAGAAATGATGAAGTTTCATTCTAAGTAACATATTCCATAAAAAGAGAGAATAAAGAACCATAATTTGTTGTAATCTTTCACCATATGTTGCATTTGGTTGCAATGGAAGAAGGTTTTTGGGGCGATGATATTATCTAACTACATACCCCAGATATCACTCTGGTGAAAAAAGAAGTAAGAAGCCATTATGGTCTCTAGTCACTGTGGCATCTTTCCATTGGCTCGTGACAAAGAGCGAGACGAGCCTCATCCTCTTCATCTGTCACCTCCTCTCCAAGCTGAGCAGTAATGAATAGCAGGATTAGATGAGAGCTTCTCCGGCTGCTGTTTTACAGAGATAGAGCACAGAACTGCCTCTTTGCATTATGGTCTTTTCATTAGTGTGTGTGTGTATATGTGTGTGTTCAGTGGGCAATGTATGTTAGTTATCAGAGGGTGGTTCTCCTCTATGAATTGTGCTCTTTGTGTGTGTGTATGACAGGGCCACTGACAGTGTGCTCAATGTTTTTTCACCACTAACCATGACTTCCCAATCATCTGAATTACTGTGATTATCACAGTGTGTCTCATTTAAGCTCTTTACCCAAGTAAAGGACGATTTTTGGGGACAGTGCTGAAATTAGACAGCATTTTCTGTATTTCCTGACTTGAGTAGACGGCACAAGTCAGAGGAAGAAGAAGCGCTGAGCTCAACCGATCATGATGATGTTACGATGCTTTTAATGCCTTTTACTGTCCGCGTAATGAAATGAAGCGTCTAAGAATAGAAGAATAACACTGTTAAAAAAACATGGTGTGCATTTCTTTAAAAGCTGTATTTTTTGTAGTAGTAGAAGTCGCATTGCGTGCTGGTCCCTCCTCATGACATCACGGACTCTGTTAATTACGGCTCTGTCTTATTCAACACTCACTAGCTTTCAGCTATTTCCAGAGCTGAAGCATTGGGCCAGAACATAATGTTAAAAGCTAATGACAGACGCATCAAAGCAGCGGCAGTCAGCCTCTATATTTCCACACACAGTTCAACAACATGAGTACTGTGAATATCCAGATCAAGGTAGCAGTTTTACCAAAATTAGATTCAGATTCATTCTTTGTAGTCCTCTAAAGAGGAATGTAGCTTTTCACAGGCTGTAAACAAACATCAGGCAAGTTGGGAGTGGGGAGGCCAATTCAAAATTTTCAGGAGCTTGTCTTTATACGTGAGGGTGAGCATGGTGAAGTAGCAGGTGGCGCAGTACAGGAGGATGGGTTCAATACTGCTGCGATACAGAGGGAGCAGGAGGTGGCGTTTGACTGCGAGAGCCCTTAGTCTGTGGTTGGCAGAGTCTTTGTTTTAGATGTCTCTGGTGTGGTAGTCAAAGCTCAGTTTATTCTTCAAGTTGATGCCGAGGTACTTAAAGCTATCCACCATCTCCAATCGGCAGTGGGGGAAATGAGGGGGGAGTGTCACGAAGAGGAGCTCCTTCGTCATTGGTGACGTCGAGGAGGAGGTGGCAGTCTGTACACCATTGTACTGGGCGTAGCGGGCAAACCGATTGTTGGCAGGCTGTGACTGAGTCCCTGTCCTGTGAGGAGGGCGAATACGGCCGTGCTGTCAGAATATTTAAAGCACCTGCCAGGCGAGAGCAGAGCAGAGCATCTGCCACACGCGGCAGGTCAGTTATTTGCAGTCCCCACGATTTCCCGAGCAATCTCAGTTTGATTAATATTTTATGAAACATGGGGAAGGAGGACAGGAGAGATGAGCGCTATGACATGCAGAAAGTAAAGAGTAAGGGAAACACTACAGGGAGTAAAAACTGCAGCAGTAAAAAATGAGTCCATCCCCAATTTGCAGGACATGCAGACTTGCAGTTAGCTTGTAAAGTTGTCTTTGTGCATTGAGGTGGTGCTCACAATAACATTACCGTACATGACACACTGTGGCTTACATAATGTATTAAAACCAGATGATAATGAGTACAGTGACTGATAGAAAAGAGAATGAGTATGATGTTATAGTAGCCTACACTGTCTGAGGCAGAGGAAGAAGATGAAATAACTTTGCCCACTCTGTTGCCGTGTCCTTCCTGCAGCTCGAGGCCGGAGGTGGATCGAGCTGACGGTGGAGGAGCAGAGGTCCCATGTGATGAGGCTGCTGGACGCGCTGGAGGTGACGGACAGAGACAAGAGGCTGAAGGTGGCCAGGGCCATCCTCTACTTGGCTCAGGGTGCGTGGGACCAATACAGTACAACCAGCATTAGGCCTTTTTTTCACAGTAGCAGGAACAGCACAGGTGTATTACTATCTACTGACGATGGACCTGTTCTCTCCCGGTGTCCTAGTAGGCCGTGACAGTGAGCCAGCATGCACAATACCAGAACTAAATGGAATTCAGCCATCATTCATTTTCTGCTGTGATATGTCAAAGTGTCTTTCTACGCACCACGCTGTCACAGTTAGAGCTGTAAACTACTACTCTGTTTGTTGTTAACTTTTTTACTTTAACAGAAATTAGCTTCTAAAGGTCCCCCCCACCTTTTTTAAATTTATTTCCCAGGAGTGTTTGATGAGTGCGACACAGAGGTGGATGTGCTCCACTGGTCCAGACACAATGTCTTTCTGCTCTACGACATGGGCATCTTCACGGCACTGCTGGAGCTGCTTAGCATGGAGATAGAGTGAGTAGGACACGCCGAATATGCTGGGGATATGTGATGTCATCAAAACCACCAGCTACAATGTCACTTTCACCTTGGATTTGCTTGATAATAAATAAGATTACAGACTTACTGCTGCTCATGTATTTACTGGACGCGGGGGTATGGGAAAGGGACATAAAGGGCAAGTAAGCCATAGAAATAGGCAGCGCAGACCTGCAGGTGCCTTTTATAAATGTATAGGCCCCTTGGGTGATGGCCTGCAGGCAGTAAAGGAAGGGAGGGGACTCTAATAAAAAGTAAAAAGTGCCATCATGTTTCTCAGATGAAGGGAACCTTTATCCTGAAATCTGGACGTCTTTCATTGGGTGGCCTGTTATTGAAAGCTCATAGGTTCAAACCCTGAAATAGTCGGTTTCTTTCTCGCTCAGTATCCTCCCGTGTTAGAAGCTCTGGTCCCTCAGCACATCCACTCATTCCCTCCCAAGGTTTATGTGGATAGAAAGACACAGACAGACATTGAGAGAGAAAGAGATGCAGGAATACAGTAAACACACCGCCTGTGATTCCACACTTCAATCCCTCCGTTGAGGACGCGGTGCGGCAGCGCCTCCTTCAAGTCGGCTTTGTTGCTGCTGGTGTCGGCCTCAGTTGGGATCCGGCGCTTCTTTGTTGTTACATAAGCTACTCTGAGGCATCATGGCACAGTCTGTCCTATCGACATGCTGCACAGCAGAGCAGTGTAAAGCAAGGCATGAAAAGGGTCTCGCACTAAAAAATGAGACTTGAGGTTGTGTGTTTAAAAACTCTGGATCATTATAACCTTATCTTCATGCTTTTTTGTGTATGCACAGACTGGCTCTTCTTTTTCAAATAAACCACAAAAAATGATGCCAATATTTACTTGTGTCTGCAGTAACAACCAGGCATGCAGCAGTGCGGTGAGGAAGCCTGCCATCTCTCTGGCAGACAGCACAGAGCTCAGGTAAGTAATACAACCACATGACTCACAGCCTACTCCACATTCCTCTCACTTCACACAAGAAGGAAAGCAAATAAGTACAAAAATGTCTCCCAATTCCTCAATCTTAAAAAAAAAAAAAAATACAATTTTTCATGCTTCCCTATCTGTCATCCGGCCACAAGCACACATGTTTACACACACACACACACACACACACACACACACACACACACACACTTAATCCGCAACATTTAATTATATTCTTTTTCCCTCAAATTAATTTTCATTTTCTGCTTAATGAAAATTATTTTTTTTAAACAAAGAAATGCTGATCACCCCTCTACACCCACATATAGACACTCGTGTGTTCACACATAGGCAGAGCCCCGTCTGTGCATTTCCCAGTTGAACACTTTCAAATAATTACTGGCTAGAGGAGTAGATCTGCACCTAATCGCTTCCACAAAATTGAAAACCATTATAGTTATTTTGAACTGTGAGGCTTTGTTGAGCGAACAAAGCGTTCAATGGATAAAACACCGCCTGACTTACATCAGGTAATTGTGAATGCATGGTGCATTATCCTGGCAGAGAATACAAATTATTTCCTCTCAAACTTATATGCACAAGAAGATTGCATTCAATCCTCCGCTGCTTCTTGCACTTCCCTTTTCATTGCTACTCATCATTTTCTCCATCATATTATTGTCACTTGTACTTGTTGACCTTTTTAAGCCCATTATTATCGTTCCAGGCACCAGTTAAATGACCACCTCTCTCACACACACACACACACACACACACACACACACACACACACACACACACACACACACACACACACTGGATCAAGCTGAGTATTGTGTCTTTCCTTTCTTTGCAGAGTCCTACTGAGCATCATGTACTTGATAGTGGAGACCATTAGAGTTCAAACGGAGGATGACAGACCTGAATGGAGAGCAGCAAGAGAAGCCTTCAAGAATGAGCTAGGTGTGTGTGTGTGTGTGTGTTTAACAAATATAGGGCACTTCTGCTAAAATATAACGGTTGCTGTGGTAGTATACTTTTATAAATATGTAATCCTTTGACCTAAAACATCCCTGATTCATGGCCATCATTTCTCGTAAAGCACAGGAGAGTCTGTCTTAGCAGGTGCTTTCATATATTCATATATCCAATCCAAAAGACTTTGACCTTTGACCCCCCCCCAGGTTCCCCTCTGTACAACGGAGAGCCCCTCGCCCTGCTCCTCTTCACCATGGTGACCAAGTTCTGCAGCATGAATGCCCCGCACTTCCCCATGAAGAAAGTGCTACTGCTGCTCTGGAAGACAATGCTGGTTGGTACATTATGACCGTTCAAACACTGACACATAATGCATGTGAATCAATTGCTGTGCATTTCTGCATCTTTGTTCGTGTGCCTTTGTTAGTGTGTTCCCATTTGCTTATTTACCTGTACAGCCTTAATGAGAGTTTGGAATGTTTTTGTCCACAAATTGCACATATTATAAACAGGGACCACCAGAGGTAGCCATTGTTTTCCATTAAGTTCATACATCCACCTGCATTCTGTGAATCGCTGTTTCCCTCTCCATCCTTATCTTCCAGTTCACCTTGGGGGGCTTCGAGGAGCTTCAGGAGATGAAGGTGCGCGGCCGGGAGAGTCTGAACCTGCCCCCGCTGCCAGAGGACAGCATCAAGGTGGTCAGGGCCATGAGAGCGGCCTCGCCCCCGGCCTCTGCCATGGAGCTCATTGAACAGCAGCAGCAGCAGAAGAGAGGTCGCCGCAGCCGCAGGGTACAGACCCCCCCCCCCCCCCCCCCCCCCCTCCACGAACCACACGCAATCAGTAGTGTTTGTTACTTTACAGCGCACACACACACACACACACATTCACTTCAAAAAACGCATACTCATTTAACTTTTTTAGACAGGGGGACATAAATGCAACATTTGAATATGCGTTCATTGAAAACTACGGGTGATCAAAAACAAAACGTGCAGATGTCATCATATGTGAGACAGTGTTTCAAAAGGTGTGTTTGCTACCTTTAACCCTACAGTATAACTGAACTTTATCACTAACATGACATTGTAAATGCTACCTACATGTAAGACTAATTTTTCCATTATTCGCCCTTTTATTGTTGAACCGCTTCATCTGTTTCTAAAGTGATCCCACAGACTTCCTCCCTTAACTCATTTTCTAACTATTTTCCGGGTCCGGCTTTCCAAAAGTTCTTAAGCGCCAACATCACTGGTTCTCTGTTGTAAGTCAGCGATGCCAGCGATGTTATTGGTGCTGGGGCGGCTCTGCTTTAGAGCTTTGACTGGACAGGCTCTCTCTCTAACTGCACTCTGGTCTCTCATTGCCCCTCTTCCTTGTGTTCCCACAGAGTGCCTTTGTTGATAGCTTGGAAGGAGACAGTCCCTTTCCCAAGAAGCAGGTCTTTACCCACAAATTCCATCTTTTCCTTCTGCATTTTCTCTCTGCACTGAGCTGGCCTTTTTGCACTCGTCTCCCACATCCCCGCCACCCACTTTTCTCTCTCTTCTTTCTGCACTCCCTTCTCTTTCTTTGTCTTTTCCTATTCTCCTCCCCCTCCTGTCATTTAAACTCATCCAATCATACCAGGATGCACCAAAAACTGAGGAAGCAATATTTAACATGTCAGAAATGTGACCCTTTTTCACACAATAATATTTTTTTCTGCCAAAGGAAGTTGAATTACACTCTATATAAACCATATTGTCTAAACACTCCAAACTATTGGACAAAATCAATCGTCTACTATGAAAGAAATGAATCAGAAACCAGAAGTTTGATGCTCCGAGTGGTTTCGGTGCAATCCTACTCGCTGCCTCATTTCCAATACTTAAAGGAACAGTTTGACATTTGGGAAATACACTTTAACATATTCCGCTGAGAGTTAGATGAGAATGTACAGTATATACCACTTTTGTGTCTGAATGCTAGTTATGAGGCTACACCAAACAAACGGTTATCTTAGCTTAGTGTAAAGATTGAAAACTTGGTATCGATCTTCTCATCTAACTCTCAATAAGAAAGCAAATACCCGTTTTTTTTAAAATGTCAAAATCTTCCTTTAATTCAGTCATCACCAATGCATATTTGGTCTTCACTTTACTTGTTTAAACTTACTTGTTCCTTTATTTTGTTCTTCCTCTTTTCATGCTTATCTTTTAATTTCCCACGCATACATGCCTATATCCTCCATTCCCCTTTACACTTTTAAAAAATCTTACTTCCATCCTCCTTATGCCCCTAATTGTTCCAACTGTTTTCGACTTATATTCAGTTTCCTTTTTTTTCTTCCTTATATTTCTCCTTGCTTTTATCATCCTGCTCCTCATCTTCCTCTCTGTCCTCCTACTCTCCTTTTCTCCTTTTCCTCCCATGCCTATTCCACCATTTACTTCTCCTTCCACACCATCCACTAACACCTCATACTATCCCTCCCTTCTTCTACTCACCCTTTTTTCGTCTTCCTCCTCCTCCTCCACTGTGGGCTGCTCAGTTTGGATGGGGGGGAGGGAGGGGTTTGAGAAACGGGGCTGACTTGCTGGCTGTTGTCATTGGCGCTGGAGCGGTCACTATCCACTGTCCCTTAAAGTCACTTCCGACATCTACCTCTAGTAGCATCTCCCCTGTAGTTTTCATCACATCGCTACCAGGTTTGTCCGCAAAAATCACCTTGCACTGCAGACTCTGGACTAGGGGTCAATGTCCTTAAAATGCATTCATTGAGGAGGTGAATTGAGATCGTAACGACCGTACTTTCTCTTCTGTGGGTGTTGCATTTGGGTCTCAGTTGACCTCTCTCTCTCTCTCTCTCTCACATGGATGTCATTGAAAGCGGTTGTCCCCTAACCCTGATAGAAAAAACTACACTACAGTAGCTTTACCTGCCACATACCAGAGAATGGCTTCTCCATAGAGAATGACTCACAACACGGTTTCACCTCCTCCTCCCTCCCTCCCTCCTCCCAACCATACACTCACTACACCCCTCACATAGTCCAGCATTGGTACTACCACTGGTGCACCATACATCGACTGCACTAGCTCAGCTAATGTCCAAAACGCTGACTCATGCCTGATGCTTGCACTATTGTCACAGTCATTCATCGGAAACAATTGTTTGAACTGCGACACTTGAGTGTTTGTGAATGTGTGTTTTGCACTTGAGCTGAAATGGGTTTCTTTTTGTAGATAAGAGCTCAATATAAGTCTTAGCCTTTTGCTTGCGTTGTTTTTCTGTATCTTTTGAAGTGCAGATGCATGGTAAGTTCAATCTGAAATGTTGCTTGACGTCTCTGTGGTTGCCTTTGGACAGAGCCAGGCTAGCTGTTTATGCTAAGCTAAGCTAACCGTGTCCTGGCTGTAGCTTCAAATCTAACGGACAAGTATGCAAGTGGTATCTATTTTCTCTCTCAGTCTCTGCAAGAAAGGGAATAAGAATGTTTCCCAAATTGTTGAACCCTTTAAAAAAAAAGGATGATATTGCTGTTTCCTTTTTAAAGTGTGTACCAGTCCTTTAGCATACATTTATACTGAAAACCTTAATGCTAAATTTGGATTAAATGTTATTTATTAGGCTGCTCACATCCGATATATCAGAAATACAGTCTGTCATTAAGACACATCAGTGTTGCATACCTATGGCGATAAAAAACGTATCTGCTCCACTATAGCTGCAGTATGAATGCAGCCTGCTGTGTACTTTACATTATTCCTGCGAATGTCTTCATACAGTTAGTGCAATTGGGAGATGTTGTTAAGGGGTTAAAGGTAATATATATATCAGGTAAAGTTTATGTGGTTGATTTAGGTCATTCCTCAGATTTGCAGTTTTACAACTGGACTTTGCCACACGTTAAATATAAGGTGGGCTAATTACTCATCTTATGTGTTTATAGGTCATTTCACTTGTTATAAGCAGTCCTGCCAGTGCAGTTGACCGCCTGTCCTCTCTCTCTCCCAGCCCCTGGTCAAGCAGGACAGCCTGGACACATACAACGAGCGGGACCCTTTCAAGAACGACGACGCCCGGGACGAGGAGGAGGACCCCGAGGACACAGACAGCGGCATCGAGGGCGAGGTGGACCCCTTGGATCGCGACGTCATCATCCAGCCCCCACCTCCGCCGCCTCCCCTCAGGCCTCCCACAGAACGGGTCAACTTCCCCAAGGGCCTTCCCTGGGCCCCTAAAGTCAGGTTAATTAACAGTTTTCATTTCTGCACTTTGGAGTCTGAAACAAACACCCATTAACTGTAAAATACTGGTAAAGAGTATTTGGACGTTGGACAGCTTTAACAATTACAAGCTGCAGTTACATGCCTCTTCTCAAAGAATTGAAAAAAGTTCTTTAAACTGCCCTATTATAGCCTTACTTCAGGATAGAAAACAGCTTTAGTAAGACCTTTCTATGATTAAATAATACTGATACTCATTGTAGCTGCTAAAATAATCCCTTTGTTAGTTTAAAAACACTTAGCTCCATTCCATTGAATAAAAGCTCTAAATTTGCCATTTTGACCACTGTAGAGTAGAGAAAACCTCCCACCCACAGACACGACTTCGCACCATTTGGCTGGCAGCTGGTGTCAGTTTCCCACCCTGATTCTGTGCCACCATTTGAGTTAGGTTAAAACCAAATTAGAAAATCGTCTCACAGTTTTCTCCCCTCGCTGTCATCCAGCAATATGCTTTCCATCTGTGTATTCCTGACAGTGTAGCGTGTGGTGTCTTCCCAGGGTGCATGAATAATGCTTCTGACAGAGGACATAAAGTAGTAAAGTGCTTCATAGCAGACCATTTATTATGCATTCATGATCAGAAAACCTATATTCTGTCTGTCTATTAGCGAACCTTATCATTAATTGTGCGTATTGCTATGTCTTTGGATCAAGAGTGCTGCGACATACAGGGCTGATTTAGTAGGAGGCTCACGGAGAGCAGCAGCACACAGTGTGACTGATGAGATTTGAGGAAGCTAATGCGTGCTGTGGCTCTTCTGCGTGTTTGTGTGGGTGATGCGCACACATGCGAGTGCTCCCCTGAAAACTGTCCGTTTGGTTGCTTGTTCATATGTGGGACAGCAGGTGCCCTCAAATGAATCCAAAAGCTTACTGCAGCCTGTCTTTGTGTGTGCAGGGAGAAAGACATCGAGCACTTCCTTGAGACCAGCAGGAACAAGTTCATCGGGTTTACTCTGGGAAAGTAGGCATTTCATTTGAGACGTTTAAGATATCCTTTTAAACTGTGTCTTCTTCCAGTCTGGTGTAACTGTGCGTTGTTTTGCAGTGACACAGATACCCTGGTGGGCTTGCCCAGACCCATCCATGAGAGCGTCAAGACTCTTAAACAGGTGATTGGGGGAAATCACTGCCTCATATAGCATCTCATTCACTCACTCACTAATACCCAGATTTCCCAGTGTTATTCTCCTTTTTCTACTGTGCCTTGGCTCATTATGGTCAGAGTGCGTCTTAATCAATACTCTCTTTCTGCTGAATCCCACATAAAAATCCATACCTTTTTGTTTTAACAAACTGTAGTTACACACAGGAATACCCCTGTGGGTGTCAGGTAGCAATGCTATAACGGTGTTTGAAGAAGTATTAATTGTATATGTATAATTTGTGTTATATTCTTATGGTTTTCTTGTCTTCTCCAGCACAAATATGTGTCCATCGCTGAAGTCCAGATCAAAAAGGAGGACGAGCTGCAACAGTGTCCCATGAGTCTGGTCAGTAATGTCCCCGTGAAATGATTGAACAATCACGACAGTAACTCTGTAAATCTATTTCTATTGTTTTAAAGCAACACGGACAGAAGAACTGAATATTTAATGTGGTGAATATTCAATCAAGATAGGAACATGGCTGTGTTATTGGGTCCTAAACGTGAGTGTTTTGTGGATGTGAATTCAATTTTGTTTAGGGAGATGAGGAGGTGGCGGAGACGCCAACAGAGATGCTTTACCTGGGCATGCTTCCTAACCTCTCCCAGTACGTGGTGAGTGGCTCATGATGAACAATTCCTCCTCAAACTGTTGACCCTGGATTCACACCATCTTGCTACCAAATGTATGTTCTCTTGGCTGTTTAAAAACACTGTAAACCAACAGAATCTCTGTTCTACAGTTGGTACAGTTTCTCCCAAAAAGGGAAAATGTATTATTAATATGCAGGATTTCTTTTTTGAAAAATTCTGTGTATCAATAGCCTGTCATCACTAATACACATATATTGTAGCTAAACAATTATTTGATAGATCTCTGCATTGTCACCTGTGTCAGATTGCCCTCCTGAAGCTGCTGCTGGCTGCAGCTCCAACCTCCAAAGCCAAAACTGACTCCATTAACATCTTGGCTGATGTGCTGCCTGAGGAGATGCCGTAAGTACTGTGGAAAGCACTGTGACTATTTTATCTGTTTCTAATGGTGCTGGGTTGTTTTTTGTGTGCATAAATTTGCACACATCTAGAGCCACATTCAGATCAGACAGCTAAACATAAAAGATGCATGTATTTTGTCAAATTTCACCACCATTTACAGCTGCACATAACCTTATCAGGCTCATTTTCTATGTTTCTTTTTTTGTTTCTGTCTGGAAGAAAATTTAACATTTGTGTGGACAGAATACAAGTGAAAATGCATTTATTCTGAAATTGTTTTATGGTCCGCAGTATGTCCTAGTTTTAGACAAGCTGACACTCAACCAGAGATCTGAAAGACAGTTTCCCTGTTGAGAAACCTTAGGTGCATCATTGACAGACTTATCAGAATATCTGCTTGTTTTCGAACAGTCAGTCTCTTAATAGTTAAGTTTTTCTTTTACTGAGACAAAGCTGTATTATCATTCGAGACCTGAAGGCCTTACTGTGTGTGTTTGTGTGTGTGTGTGTGTGGGTCCTCCAGTATCACAGTCCTTCAGAGCATGAAGCTGGGAATTGACGTGAACCGTCACAAGGAAATCCTCGTCAAGGCCATCTCTGCTCTGCTGCTGCTGCTCCTCAAACACTTCAAACTCAACCACATTTATCAGGTTACACGCACGCGCACGCGCACGCACACACGCACACACACACACAAACAGTCCTCCCTCCTACAGGCACCTCACATTATCATTCTGTCCTTTTACATTATTCTTCTCCTTCTCCATCTCGCCTTCCCCATGCACAAACGCACCCTATTATCCATGCACCTCCCCCCCATGCTACCTCCAATACCCTCCACCTGATTATCCAGTCAAGCGTGCCATTTCTTTCCTCCTTTCATCCTCCTCTCCACCCCCCCACTTTTGGACCTCCATCCCCTCCTCACATCTCGCAACCTCCTGCATCAGCCGGATAGACTCACAGTTGGTCCATTCGTCTCAATAAAGATGGAAAACAGATTGAAAGAGAGCATCTGGTTTGAAATCTGCTCTTTTTTTTAATAGAGCAGATTTGGCCCCATTTCAAGCACTTGTATCTTGTTTTATTTATCAGTAGTTTTTCGGTTCAGAGCGATGGGGACGGGGATATCTTCTGTTACTAAGAAGGGACATTCCTTCAAACTCTTAATGGCTGCTCTGTAGAGTTGTAGTGGTGGCGCCCTCTGCTGCCACACAACTATATTACATCAGCAGAATGCAGCTGCAGTGGGAAGTCAAATTGATTAGTCTACTCTAGTACATTATTTGGCACCTGCAACAAATACTCTATGATAAGAACTGCTTTTGAGGATACATCTATTATGTAAGAATAGGAAGCATTACATCCAGTAAACAAGGTAAAACAGCACATTTAATTCAACCACAGTCAATGAAATTCATCCGCAGACTCGCCTGCTTTTAATCTTAGTAAAGCTTCTTGGATGAGGTGAAGGATTTGTATGGCTGCTGTGTGAGAATAGAATTCCTGGTTCTTGACTTTCTCCCCACACAGAAAACTCATCATTCAGGATTATCAGCTACAGGATTCATATTTTATTCTCTTTTGTCCTTTTATGAGTTATAGATTTTCCCATCAACATCATAATCAGACCTTTATCTCATCTAAAAAGTACTTAATGACCACAAAAGCAGAATCATAACAAAAACAATTATTACTCCGTTAAAATGAAGAAGAGTTGAATTTGTAGTTGTTGCTTTTTTCCCCAGAGTGTAAACAAATTATTCCACTCTGCCGCCTCTTCTTTCCCCGCAGTTCGAGATTGTCTCCCAGCACCTGGTGTTTGCTAACTGTATCCCACTCATCCTCAAGTTCTTCAATCAGAACATCATGTCCTACATCAGTGCCAAAAACAGGTAGGATCCTTGTCTCCTACTCTGTACCTTTCACAGAAAGCGCTGCACTTCTCGTTTCGCTGTACGACAACAGACGAGCTTGGTTTGGTGCAACAGACGCAGGAAAATTGTATCATTGTGTCTCCATTTCCAGTGAGTCGTGCTGGAAATGGCTACCGAGATGATGTTGTAAAAGTCAGGGATTCTGGACAGATTCAAGTGATGTTACAGTGCGTAAAGTTGACGGGTAGATTTGGGAAGTGATCAGTGTGTTTCTTTCATTGCAGCATATGTGTGCTGGACTTTCCCCACTGTGTGGTCCATGAGATGCCTGAGCTCACAGCCGAGAGCCTGGTGAGTGAAAACACTGTCAGCGTGACACCTGATGGATCCTCACTGGACAAAGGTCGAGTCTTTCTAAAGTGTCATCCTGACGTGCGTGTCCTGCGTGTGTCTTTTAGGAAGCGGGAGACAGCAACCAGTTCTGTTGGAGAAACTTGTTTTCTTGTATCAATCTGCTGAGAATATTGAACAAGCTGACCAAGTGGAAACACTCCCGAACAATGGTGAGTCATTCTTCTGAGTGCACACCCTGTGGGCCCTTGGATGTGCGAAGAGAAAATGAAAAAACAAATTGTCCCATTATGAGCGTGTACAAATCCATCAGCACAGAGCAGCCAGTCCATTTCCATTGGTATATTACACAATGAAGTGTTTGCAGTGTGCCTTTGGTTCACCACAGCACGCTCAAACATGCTCCTCTAGTCAATTTTGATTCCTTTTTCAGATGCTGGTGGTGTTCAAGTCCGCCCCCATCCTAAAGAGAGCTCTCAAGGTGAAGCAGGCCATGATGCAGCTCTACGTCCTCAAGCTGCTTAAGATCCAGACCAAGTACCTGGGCCGCCAGTGGAGGAAGAGCAACATGAAGACCATGTCAGCCATCTACCAGAAGGTCCGCCACAGGCTCAATGACGACTGGGCCTATGGAAATGGTAAAAAGCAGTCTGTGGAGCCAGATTCATGAAGGCTGGCCACAGTTCATTACAAATGACATGCTTTGATTTAATTTTAGATTTTTAAGTTTTGATATGGGACATTAACTGATTAGATACCAACAGCAGCTCTACGTTTTTTTTAATTTTATGAATCCTTTTTTTTTGTTGCCTTCTACAGAATTTTTCACAATTTATACAGCCAATAACTCATAATACAAAGAGTTCACAATCCAAACAATAATTAATTAAGTAACCAAGAAAGGAAAATGATAAAATAAACAATATTAAAAGGATTGATAGAATGTTTTCTAGATCAAGTTATATTGAAAAGGAAATCTGTTGTAATTTTATTTCCATCAAGCAATTTGTACCTTTTTTGACACGGTATGTCGGTTAGTATGGAAGGGTTATATTTCTTTGTTACAGCTCTAACTCATGATTTATGGTGTTCAGAGTATTATATCAAAGAAATGATCAAATGCAGCTTAAATTAAAAAAAAAAATGATGTCATTCTCCTGGACCCAGCTCAATTGGCCTCTCGGATCTTCATAAAAGAAACGGTCATGGAGATAATTAGTCCCAGCAGTCGTCCTTAATCGTCACACTTTGCTGGTTAATACAACAGACGGCAGTGTAAAGATCACATTCACCCCACACTCTGTAAACATAACTTAATATAGGTTAATACATTGTAATTCTTCATTTAATGGTCGATGTGTACATCTGTGCATGTGTACCCGTCTGTCTGTATGTACTGTGCGTGTGTGAAATACAACGCTCCACCAGCCATTGGCCAACAGCCTGGATGGTGTTGCCATGGTAACAGAGAAAGGGGGACTTCTCAGGGTCAACGTCCCTCACGGGAGACCTGTCACCATGAGTGTTAGAGAGAAAGATGGATAGAAAGTAAAAGAGGGAGAGAATAAGGTAGAAAATAAAGAGAGGGGGGAATCCACTAAGACAAAGGATATTGGTAGATTCAAGGGGAAAAGTCTAAGTGTGAACATTCAAACATATATTAAAGGAAGGGTCCTGCAGACTGATGAAGTGTCGCCTCCTCTCACGCCAGATATCGACGCGCGCCCCTGGGACTTCCAGGCGGAGGAGTGTGCCCTGCGGGAGAGCATCGAGAAGTTCAACAGCCGGCGCTACGACAAGAACAAGAACGGAGACTTCGTGCCCGTGGACAACTGCCTGCAGAGCGTGCTGGGCCAGCGCGTGGAGCTGCCCGAGGACTTTCACTACAGCTACGAGATGTGGCTGGAGAGAGAGGTCTTCTCCCAGCCGATCCAGTGGGAGGGGCTGCTGCAGAATCCCTGATGGAGGGACAGGGATGGAGAGTGTGGGGTTAGGGTTGGGGGGTGGGTGTGTTGGTTGTGGAGAAGTCCCACACTAGCCTCTTTGGTTTCAGGGTGAGTTATGGAGTCCGCGGAGAGGAGGAGGAGGGAGGAATGGGGTTATGCTTCTCATCCGTGATGGACGGATGGGGGAGGGTGAAGAGAAAGAAGCTGGAGATGGAGAAGCCACCTTCCAGGCTTTGCCGTGATGGGAGAAGATGGAAGATGAAGTGTAATATGGAGCAAATTTGACGAACGATTGGAGCTGCCTACTCTGTGCTCAGCACAAATGGATGCCACACACACACACACACACGACGCTAACGTGCCTATGACTACTGTGAACACACATGGACGCGGCAAGAACAGAGGTAGCGGTTGATAAGAAACCGCTGTAGCAGGAGACTGTTTCGGCCAGTTATACTGCCCCCCCCCCCCAAAATATCTTCACCACTTTGTCAATTTATATGTCCCCCTTTTTTTAAATGTTGGTGCTTTTTTGAATCCTCAGTAATGTTTTCCTATTTATTTGTATCAATGTGTGTGGTTAAACAATTTTTTTTTTTTTATGAAGATGTAAATTTACATGATTTCTAATCGGTTCATCTCTTTTTTCACACAAAGCCTATTGTAGGTATTGGGTTGTGGTTTGTAGATGATGGATTTAAAAGTTTTTCTTAAGTGTTTTCTAAAAAAAAAAGGCCTTTTGGAAGCAAACCACAGGGTAATTTTGATAGTCTAAATGTAGACATGGGAGCAATTTCCACTAATGGCATATTGATCTCACATAATATGTCACCAGAAAAGAAATATACCAGCAGTAAGTGGGTTTGGGTTAGGGTCTGTTTGTGAACGTAAAATGTGTGTGCGGAAAGAAAAGAATTATACGCAAACTGGGCAGATGTTTGGAGTGAGAAATAGTCTTCTGGAAGAAACTGTATTGTGTTTGTTCTCTTTTAAAATAGAAAATGTACCTTTATATAGCGTCCTTGCTATTCCAGATATCTTATGAACTTTGAATTCAGAAATCACAGAAACAAATCTGTCATCACTGATGTCATCCAGGATTTGTTCATGCTCCCATGTCGAACCTACGGCCTGTTGTGTTCCCATAGAAAAGCTCAGTGAGGTGGCACGTCTCTGAGTTGTTTTATGGAACCATCCTGGGCTAATCAAACCTCAGCTATGAGAATAATTAACAATTGTGAATCCCTGCTTGAACCAGCTGACTCCGACTCTTATCTATCTGCCTGACAAACAGCACAATATGTGAGACACCGGGCCCCTTGGAGATGGCCTTGTTAGGGAACTTTGCCACCCTCGCTTGGAAGAACACAGCTGTCACAAAAATGGTGCTGTTTTTCTTATTTGTCTTCACTGTACCTTATCCGTTCCTTCATGTCCAACTACCTAAGCGGGGCTCCAGAGTCAAGAGCTCTGGTTTGTTTCCCGTAAATGTCTGAAACTGAAGCACACAAACAAGCATGTTTGCCTTTCTTTTACATCATTCTCGCTTGGTTCAGATTGTTGCATCGAGGGGTCAAAAGCAGTCATTTTTTACTTCGGCATAGAACAATACTTTTGACACGCAGTCTTGTGCTTCTCTGTGCATGGCCACTGTTTTGTTTTGGGTACCTGGTGACATTTAAATATGGTCTTTGGAATTTTTTCTAATGTTTCCAGCACAATTAGAAGTGTACTTTTTTTCCTCTCAAAGTCAGTGTTCTGCGTTACATGGGTGTTTTTTTGTCTTCTTCAGGAAGGTGAAATTGTTAAAAATAATATTGTATACTTTATAGATTCTCAGGTTTATGGAGATAATATATTGCAAAAGTTTTTAAGCTTCCTTGCCATCATCTAGCTCACTACCTGTAGTGATGAATACACCTTTATCATCACATTCTTGTATGAAAATAACACCTCTAGCACTAAACATTTACTGCATAGGCTGTACATTTTCACTGAACACAATAACTCATTGTGCGTTTGTATTTACGTCAGCGACATTTCTAGTTCAGATGTATTTTTTTGTATCTTGTGCCAAATTTGAGTGCCATTTTCTGTTTGTTTTTTCATCGCTGTTGCCTTCGTGAGCACATGTAAGGTTATTCATTCAAATCACAGCTGAAGGTTTGCAATACAAAGTTTTTATTTTCTACCGGAAAATTGTACAATCAATAATAATAGCTGTTTCTTGTATCTGGTACAGTATTTTACCAGAATTGTTTAACATTGTATAGGTGTTACTACGGTATATATGTATGTGTATGTGTATATATGTGTATATATATATATATATATGTATATGTGTATATATATGTATATGTGTGTTTTTGTTACATTTCCATATCTGAATAGTCCAAATGAATACTCAACACTGCAGTTGTTCAGGGGTATGTGCAATTACAGATCCATATAGGCATTATTCAATGCAATGACAAAGTACAATATCGGAGTTGCTTATTAAACAATGTTGAACAGTTGTGATTGTTTGTAAAGTTATCGTTCATTAGCTGCAGGGTTGCAGAGGCTTGACAGCTGGTTCACTCACACACACACACAGAAGGTCAAACTGACCACACACTCGCATCACATCACACATTTCCTCGGGCCAATGTTCCAACGGTTCGGGTACAGCTGTGGATGGGGACGTGAGCATATCCCGCTTTGTGATTGGCTGGTGCTATAATGATGTACAACTGCCCTGTATTCAGCCTTCAACCTGACGGAGACAAGACAGCCAGGGAGAAATGGGTATACAGGGTTTATTTTGCTATTTGCACGCTAAATAATGCTTAGATTTCAAAGATGGAATTACAGGTTTGTCAAAATTCAAGTCTTAACAAGTAAGAAAAAGTGTGCAATGAAATAAGTGCATAAACTTGCCACTGGTATTCTTTGATTTATCTGTGTTAGCTAAGAAGTGTAGCATGTAATGCACCTTTCCTGTCGCAGCAGCATAAAAGCAGTGTGACAAAGGGCCAGGAAAAAAATAACCCCATTGTGACATCTTCTGAGTGAAATTGAAGTTTACACAAAGAGACACTTGCTGTGTCGGAGCACCGCGGCCAGTACTTATACAGTTACATTTTATTGTAAAACATATACAGTGTTTTATAGAGTGTAGTGCAATTATGCTTGTTTTGCCAAAGTGTGCTGCATTTTCAGGCCCAGCGCTGCTTTGCCGAGGAACTCCCCCGTCCAAACCCGTCCCTGTGTGTCAGTGAACGCCCCGTCTCCCTCCAACCTAGAACACACCAGTTAGGACATCAAACATTTACATTTACATGGATGGCAAAACAAAAATAATAAACATCAGGTCTTGGATTTGAATATTTCCCCCCAAAGTAATGAGATCATATTGAATAAAATGTTTTATTCAACTTTGAAACAGCTCAAGGGGAAATTTAACGGAAATATTAGGAATGCTAGGGTTCAAGTGGCTAATCTTTAAGAGAGAAACGTCATATTGAGATACACTAAACCACTGATTGCTGTGGGAGAGTACAACTGGAGCCTAGCTGCTTCATTCTGGTTATACAAGAGGGCTGCCCATCAATTAGACCACAGCTCTACAGTATAATCATGGCTCTTTTCAGAAAACATTAAAGGAATCGCACAGTAAGTGCCAAAAATGTATTGCCTTTTACCTGTTGTTGTGAAAGTGACCTTTGTAAGTAGAGCCGTCTGGGAAGGTATATGTTCCCGTGCCGTGGTACATGTTTTCTTGGAATTCTCCTTCATAGAGCGCTCCAGAGGGATGCTGCAAGGTCCCTCTGCCATGGATCTATTCCACAGAGGACAGTGTGACTAACCACAGCAAATACAACCATGCAGTCTTCAGTAACAGACATCAGGAGTATTGAATACATACTTTGTCTTCAAGCCACTCTCCAGTGTATATGACGCCACCCGCTGACGTGTGTTTACCAGCACCGCTCCTCTTCATCACCCCTAATGCAGAGCTGTCACACTCTCCCTCTGTACAGGACATAGGAGACGTTGACACAGTTCTGTGATGTAAAAGTGTAAAGCTGTATATTCAGTGATTACGCACCATATCTGTCCCCATTTGGGAAAATGTAGGACACCTTTATAGGCCCTTCCCCTATAAACAAATACACATATTTACCACCTTATCTGTCAGATGAATATGCAATATTTGCAAACCATGAATATGCAATATTTATCCTACCTTGAGCTTTTAATAATAAATAATCCCTTTCCTTATGGTCTGAAAGTGAAAACGATACAACATTATACAGCAGATGGTAAAGACAGAAGGTGTTGTTTGGTGTTTTAAAAAGTCACAATCACACCCCACCAGACATCCGGGACAGATGGTTGTCAGAACCGCTGTGTGCTGGCCACTTTATGAATGTGAAAAGTCAAACAACTCGATTTAAAAAGTTGAAAATAACACAAGCAAACATCGTGTCAGCTCAGCTCGACGGAAACTGCAGTTAGCATGGTTACAATATTTGGCGCAGAGCTAACTAACTGCTTATAAAAAGGTTGTTTTTTTCTCCTATAGTATAGTTTAGCTCAGTATATGTGGACCATATAAAGTCCAACAACCTACAGATGCTTAAAAATAATACATTGAACGTTAACAAGTATGATATCCTAAAAACGTTACCGAACACCGGAAACGGAAGTATGAACCCTGAGTTTCGACCAATCAAAGACAAGCAGTCTACCGGTGAAACTGCTGTCTCAGGTTTGTCCATACTTATGAAAGTTAACGCCGTGTGTTTCAAGTACTTTTTGTACTTTATCGCTGATGATATCTTTCCATATACTAATGGTATTCTTGAGCATTTTAACCTCTCGACTTGGCTCGTGATAAAGCTTCTCTCTGTTAGATTATTAGATGAATATAGTGAAGAGTGAGTCTAGCTAGCTGTTAGCTCGCTAGCTAGCTGAAGCTTGATCAACTTTACAGACCCGGTGTGTCGCACTACGCGACACAACACCACGTTATTGCTAACTATATCTTGTTCTGTCAGTCAGCCGGGGGTTGGGTTTAATGGTCATCGTCCTGGTTGGGTTGTCGGTCTGCATGCCACCGTGTATGATTGCATAATTGTAGCCACCAGCGGTGTGTGTGTGTGTCAGCCACCATCTCATTGCTCACAGTTGAAATGAAGTGCCACGACGAGCCGCCCCACAGCGATGTGCGACACAGTGCTCTGCAGTGGATGTACAGTAGCTGCCTGCCTGGACTAACGGCTCTCTCTGGTGTGTCCAGGATTATTGTACATTCCTGACAAGATTCATTCAAACTGTACATTTTATGTCTCTTTACGTCACAGATTGATTGCTGCTATGAAGGGACACTAATTGAAGGTGAGTGTTCTGTGGGATTACAGCTGTGTTTTCAAGCAATCCATGATGTGTTGGTGGTGGTGATACTAGACTACTTAAAAATATGTTGTCTGAGAAACCATGTGTGTATGTTTTTAACAGAGAAATGAGTGCAAGGAGAAGAGGCGGGCAGCCAAACAGAGGAGGGGGGAAGTTTAACAAGCCAAGAGGAGGTGGACGTGGAAGCGGAGGTGGCGGAGGTGGAGGTGGAGGTGGAAGTAAGAAAGGAGGAGCTGGGTGCTGGGATGAAGGAGATGATTTCAACCTTGAATTTGGACCCCCTCGTCCTAGCAGGTATTCCTTTTTATAGTGAAGGAATTAAATATAAGACTTTAAGTTTGTCACAGTGTGCCCATTCCCTGCTAATTTCCTCTTATACCCTCCTCTCTCCCTCTCTCTTTGTTGACCTGGCTTTGCCTCAAGACCTGGGAGAGGACGAGGTAGCGGTGGCCGTGGTGGTAGCAGTGGCCGTGGTGGTAGCGGTGCCCGTGGCGGCGGCCGTGGTGGTAGCGGTGGCGGCGGCGGCAGGGATGCAGGTCGAGGAAGGGGAGGAGGTGGAGATCGAGGCAGTGGGAGAAGCAGAGACGATGGGAAAAGCAGCGGCAAGGCTCTCCCAAGGTCCCTGGCGAGGACACGACCAAGCCCACAGTCAAGTGACAGCATCAGGCCGGAGATGATGAGCACCATGCCCTTGCAGAAGCTCTTCATGACTAATGAGAACCAAGAGCAACTCAAGGAGCTTCTGCGGAATCTGCAGACACGGGATTTTGACGAGCCATATGAGTAAGTACATTCTACTAAATGTGGTATATCCCCTTACCTGTTTAAAGAAACTAATTGGAATTCTATTGAATCACTCGTATCATCCTCTCTGCCTTAGTGAATCCGATTCAGATTATTCAGAGGGAGAAGAGAATGAGGAAGAATTTGACGAGTTGGACCACCGCGACGAAGGCCAGTTTTGGGCCACTACTGATGAGCCTGTGGAGAGGGCGGAGAGCCCAGCGTATGAGACGGAGTCCGATGAGGACCGGCCCACCCCTGAGCCTGTCCTCTCCTTATTTGCAATAGGAAAACTTTGCAGGTGATGTTCGGATTCGTTTATTTTGCTGTTGAAAATGATCGTGCAATTTCATCTTAAGTCTGTTTCTTTGCTGCTGTGCTGTCAGGAACTAAAAAAATTTGAGTTGGTGAAGGTTTCCCTTGTCTTCTAACCATTCGTTTCCTCATCTTGACTTTGTGTAGGTATGGGTTTGACAGGGAGCGTGGAAAAAAAGCATTGGAGTCCGGTGGAGGAGAATTCGGTGCCACTTTGGAACAGCTCCTCTGCCAGATTTTCAGTGAGCGCTACGGTCAGAAAGCAGTTTCCCCCGATGGCCTCGAAGCGGTGCCTATGGATGAGTGGCTGAGCCAGAGGCAGGAAGAAGCTCTGGCTCTAGCTGCCATCTATGGTGAGCGCTTCAGTGAGCGCATTGCCAATACAGTCTGGACAATAACCCTGGACCTCTTATTCCTCTCAGACAATGCTGCTAAGAATGGTAGGCAAGTCGGGAGTCGAGGTGGAGGAGGATCCATTAGCATCCGAGATGTCTGCCGGTTCTTCTTGAAAGGGCAAGGCTGCCGGTTTGGGAACAAGTGCAAGTTTAAGCACGAGCTCCCCACTAAAGGGAGATCTGGGGCTGGTTCCCCAGACCTGGACGGCCCGAGCCAGCCTGGCTTCAGCAGCTACTCTCCTCCCGAGTATGAACTAGAGGTCCGATTCCCCAAAGGGAACCGTTACCCATTCCAGGCACCAGTAGTTGCCTTCAGCACCACCGACGAGTCCTTCGGGGCCGCAGGGAGGCTCAGCGTGACTGAGAGATTGTTCGGAGAAGCGTTGGCCGCGGCAAAGAGCAACGAGCCTGTTGTTTACACTCTGATCACTTTATGCGAGGATGAAACTACCATGAAGGACCTGCTGGCTGTCAGTCATCACAAATACAGCACACCACTGCCCGTCGTGGTGCTTCCTCCACCATCTCTTCCCATGGCTAAGAGTGTGAGGATCAACGCTGCTGAAGAAAGCAGAAGTAATGGTACCAATAATGGTAATCATACCAGCAACAGAAGGACTGCTCCACCTGCCAACCGGAGACCAATAGATCGTGAGTCAACAAGATCAATGGCTTTTTTTATTATTTATCGTCCCTATTTTCACCAAATAGAGCTCAACATTGTGTGTGTATATGAGTTAAAATCCCACCTCTGTCTTTAAAGTGAAAGAGACGGTAGAGGCAGAGGAGCTGGATGAGAGGGACGAGGACGATGAGGATGAGGACGTTCCGGTTGAGAACGAGAGTTACGCCAATCTGAGGAAGAAGATGGCGACTAGGCACAACCCGAAGATAGACAACCTACTGAAGGAAAATGGCAAGCTGTGCCGAGAGTTTAAGAGTAAACAGGTGAAAGAAGGCCCATCTTTACATTGTGTCACAGCTCGCATCTTCTCCAACACGGTGTATGTATTTTAATGCATTGCTGTTCTCTCATCCTCCCGTTCACCCAGTCATCCGGGCGTTTCAGGTCCATGTTGGAGCAGAGGAGGAAACTGCCGGCTTGGAAAGAAAAGGAAAACATCCTCGACCTGTTAGACCAGTGCCAGGTGCTGGTTGTCAGCGGGATGACGGGGTAGGTCACAGAGGGTAGCATATAAACAACATGTAAAAATACATTATTTAAAAAAAATAAAGATCCCAGAAGGTTATATGAAGCAAATATCTGGTAGATATAAAGACGCTCAGCTCATTCATAGCTCTCGGTAACAGATATGATTCTGTTTTAATGTTTATCTTCTGTTGCTTCTCTGCAGGTGTGGTAAGACCACTCAGATCCCTCAGTTCATTCTGGACGACTCATTGGGGGGACCAGCGGAGGAGGTGGTCAACATCATCTGTACTCAGCCACGCCGCATCTCTGCCATCTCTGTGGCCCAGCGAGTGGCACAGGAGCGTGCAGAGTCTCTCGGCAACTCAGTGGGCTACCAGATCCGCCTGGAGAGTGTTCGGGTACGGCCACATTTGACTTGTACATGTGTGTAGTGTGCAGGATTTTAAGCCATCAGCATTAGTCACTGGATCCAGAGGACTTAGAATGCATTGCATGTGATTCTAAGTCCTAACCTAAGTATATGTAGCCAAGCTTTGTGTTATAAAATAATGACTTCTACCTCTCTTTTCACTGACTGACAGACGTCTGCCACCAGACTGCTGTACTGCACCACAGGCGTGTTGCTGAGGAGACTGGAGAGCGAGGCGGACCTCAAAGGCGTCACGCACGTCATTGTGGATGAGGTGCACGAGCGAACGGAGGAGAGGTGAGATTACATAGACCACTCACAGATGGTACAGAAAGTGTGCATTCAATTTTCAATTCATTCTGCTTTATTGGCACGAGTGTGACGGAGACAATATTGCCAGAGCCTCAATCAATAATGATGTTAAAAAGAAAAGGGTACAATTCATAAAATCAAGAAAATAGCAGGGTATCAATCAAACCCGTGCTCTCATTGTGCTTTGAGCCGTCACCAAATAGCCTTTTGTTATTTAGTCAATCTCAGACGTTCCCTTCTCAAACAGGAAAGTATTTACTTCTTTGTAACTGGATTCACTCTCCGTCTCTGTTTCATCTTCTCTTGGTCAGTGACTTCCTGCTGTTGGTGTTAAAAGACCTGATATTGCAGAGGCCAGACATGAAGATCATTCTCATGAGTGCCACGCTCAATGCCAAACTCTTCTCTGAGTATTTTTACGACTGTCCCACTGTCCACATCCCAGGTAATTAGCTCTATGTGGCATCTGTTTTAGACATGACATACACATCACATGTTCAACTCAGACGCCTCATTCCGTAGATTGTTTTTTTTTTTCCTACTAAGTGGATTTCTCTCGTTTCAGGTCGCACGTTTCCCGTGGACCAGTTTTTTCTTGAAGATGCAATCGATAAATCCCGGTAAGTACTTCAATCCAACAAATATTTAGGCAAACTCGGCTGAGGAATATTAAAAGGTGAAAGGATGTAGTTGACTTTTTGTCTTAATACTCAGTTAAGTTTTATTTATTTTCCCAGCTATGTCATCGAGGATGGCAGCCCTTATATGCGCTCAGGGAAACAGAATTCGTCTTCCTCAGGTGGACGAGGAAGCAAAGTAGAGCCAAGAGACACGGTGGACGACTTGGGTGACGACATGTGGAACTTCATGTCTTTCTGTAAGAAGGACTATGTCAAAGACTCCATTCCAGACCAGCAGCTCAGCCTGCAGGATCTCACGGTCAGATTCAAAGGTGAGTTAAACGGAGCTGGTCTGTTTTATGGGTTCTTGTAGCTCTTGTCCAAATATTCTGTTGCTGCCTGTTAATGCATGAATGTTACATTTGTGTTGTTTTTTTCTGCAGACACTAAGAAGTCTGTGCTGAAGACTATTGCTACAATGGACCTGGACAAGATCAACATGGACCTGGTGGAGAGCCTGCTGGAGTGGATTGTAGATGGAAAACACGACTACCCTCCAGGTACGAATCCGCCATGTATAATCACAGAAGTATGAATTCAAGACTGGACGTTTCAGAGTGAACTTTTACTAAGTTTCAGTATGAACTTTTTGTTTCTTTATCCAGGTGCGGTGCTCGTGTTTTTGCCCGGCCTGGCTGAGATCAAGATGCTCTACGAGCAGCTCATGTCCAACAGAATGTTCAACAACAGGGGCAAAAGCAGGTCTGTGTGTCAAGTCGTGTGCTTTTGGCAACTTTAGTTCCTGTTATTGTTCATGAGGGTATAAAATGAATGCTCTGTGGTAGTTTCTTTTTTCTCCTTTTTGGGGCAAACCAGAATTTCTTGACTTGTTTAAAACCAAATCCTTGACTACATGATTTTACATTTGTGTTTTTATAGTTTTTTCTTTTTTTTTTTTAAGGGTTGGTACATGGCAGCAAGAATACCATCTCATTATAGGGTGATCTTCTATCACTTTAAACGCTCTACTAATCAGAAGCTAACTAATGTGGCTGTACTTTCCCATCGTTAGGTGTGCGGTGTACCCACTCCATTCAACCTTGTCCAATGAGGAGCAGCAGGCCGTTTTCAGCCGCCCCCCAGAAGGTGTCACGAAGATTATCATCTCCACCAACATCGCAGAGACCTCGGTAACCATTGACGATGTGGTGTATGTCATCGACTCCGGCAAGATGAAGGAGAAAAGGTAACCTCAAGTTGAGTCTTTGGATGAACTGTATTTGTATAAATTTGTGCATTTTTAGAGAATAATCGTTGTGAATTGTACCATCTTTTTGTTGCCACACACAATCAATATCAATCATACAGTACTTTTAAAATCTGTGCAACGTGGAGTGTTGAACAACTCATTTTAATACGTACATTTCTTCTTGACTATATTTTCAGGTACGATGCAACTAAAAGCATGGAGAGCCTGGAGGACTCATGGGTTTCCCGGGCCAACGCTCTGCAGAGGAGGGGTCGAGCAGGTCGCGTGGCCTCGGGGATCTGCTTCCACCTCTTCACCAGCCACTGCTTCCAACACCAGCTGGCTGAGCAACAGCTGCCTGAGATCCAGAGAGTTCCTCTGGAGCAGCTCTGCCTCCGGTAGATCCGTCTTATTTTTCTTTGCACAGTGCCAACCACTTTTTTTTTTTTGTCTCTGTAAATGCAAACAATAGAGCTTCATGTGTGACATGGCTACTGGGACTTATGCTTGGGAATGGAAACTGGTTTACTGGAGACAATGGAGAGAGGGTCCTCTCTCTAGACAGGCCTTACCTGTAGCACCATGTCAAATTCAACGATATGCAATACACTATCTCCCCGTGCATTTACCATTTCCCTCTCTCGCCAACAGAATCAAGATCCTGGACGTGTTTGCTGAGCGGACGCTGGAGTCGGTCTTCTCTCGGCTCATCGAGCCCCCGGCGTTGGAAAGCTTGGATGCAGCCAAGCAGCGCCTGCGGGACCTTGGAGCTCTAACGGCAGATGAGAAACTGACCCCGCTGGGCTACCACCTGGCCTGCCTGCCCGTTGACGTGCGCATCGGGAAACTCATGCTGTTCGGTGCCATCTTTCGCTGTCTCGACCCGGCACTCACCATCGCAGCCAGTCTGGCCTTCAAATCCCCATTTGTAAGAAATCGCTTGCTGCTGTCGAGAAGAACTCGCATAATGATTATTAATCAAGAAGTGTCTCCTTCTATAGAAATGCTTTATATATTTGGTCTTCTGTCTGTCTTCCAGGTGTCTCCATGGGATAAGCGGGAAGAAGCCAATGAGAAGAAACTAGCCTTTGCCTTGGCCAGTAGTGACCATCTAGCTTTGCTGCAGGCATACAAGGTAAAGACTGCACTCATCTTCGTCCACTTATCTTTGTAGAAATGTTGACGTTCCAAATGGTAGATGTGATGGATCATCCCTCTCTTGCAGGGATGGTGCTGTGCTGCAAAGAATGGCAACCAGGCTGGCTTCCTTTACTGCAGGGAGAACTTTCTGTCTGGGCGAGTCTTACAGGTGAGGCGGTGCTGTCTGAAGCGCCTACTTCACTCTCTTCAACAACTGTGCTGTCATACATGTCAGACATTTCTTTATAAAAAAAATGTCTGTTGTGATCTGTGCAGGAGATCGCCAGTCTGAAGAGGCAGTTTGCCGAACTGCTGTCTGACATTGGCTTCATCAAGGAGGGACTGAGGGCCCGGGTTATAGAGCGCATGAGCTCTAAAGGCACCGATGGTGTTCTAGAGGCCACCGGCCCCGAGGTAACACACACACACACACACACACACACACACACACACACAAAACTGCATTGTAGTGCTGGAAGTGTTTTTATTGGTTGTTCCAATGCACATTAATATATCAGTTGTACAATATAGATATCTCGTACCTCTATCTAGCTTATTTTATAGATCATTTATTTCAATTGTATGAGCTGCACATACTTGTACATACTTATTTCAGTCTGCTTTTAAGCACACAGATAAACTACAATGTAACCTTATAGTCTTAAGGAGAATCTGATTATAATGATAAATGTTATTCCTTTTCAGGCTAACTTGAACGCAGATAACATCCGGCTGATGTCCGCCATGCTTTGTGCTGCCCTCTATCCCAATGTGGTCCAGGTGTGTATTCATTATTTCCCTCCATCAGAATAAGAAACTCAAGCCAGTGTGTTGGTATACAACGGTCCCGTGCCTTGACTTGGCTTCACACTCCTGTGTTTGGTCCTTTTGTTCTAGGTGCGATCTCCTCAAGGGAACTACAAGATGACGAGCAAAGGAGCGATGAAGATGCAGCCCAAAGCCAGCGAGCTCCGTTACATGACCAAGGACGACGGCTGCGTCCATGTGCACCCGTCGTCTGTCAACTACACGGTGAGATAAAAGAGGAAAGATGTGGCCTCGTATCCAACAGCTGTTTAGAGGTACAAGCCCCTTGAGACTTTTCTCCGTGCTCCAGGTTCGCCACTACAACAGCCCCTACCTGGTTTACCACGAGAAGGTGAAGACGAGCCGCATCTTCATCAGGGACTGCAGCATGGTGTCCGTCTACCCGCTGGTGCTGTTTGGAGGCGGGCAGGTCCACATGGAGCTGCACAAGGGAGAGTTTGTCATCTCCCTCGACGATGGATGGATCCGCTTTGCTGCCGCTTCTCATCAGGTCAGAGATAACCGAGATTTGATAGTTTACATGCACAACGCTGTTTGAGATATCTTTGCACATCTCCCTGTACATGTCTGTACAGATTTTGGCTTAGTTGAAATATAGAAACACGTGATATTTTGATGATAAATGAGCATGGCCCAAACCTCAGTGAGAGGTGATGGTGTAAAAAGGTTACATGCTGTTTCTAAAGTTGTTTTTTATATGCTCTAAGGATTTAACAGGCTTTTATGAAGAAAAAAAACGGTCTAAAATGCGACACCTCCCTTCTTGGAACCCGTCCCTAATATAATATATAATTCGGCCCTAGGAAAAGTGTTGCTCGTCTCCCATTCAGCATCCTTTTGAGGGCACAACTTTGCTCACCGTCCGATGTCGCAGAAGCTTAAATTAAGTGTGCTAGCAAGTCTTGCTCCACCTGTGCTTCGCTTATGCTGCCGCTGGACTCCCACGACTCCTTCTAGTGGAGAAAACATGATAAAGTGCCCTTTTTCGATGCCCCTATGGTAAATAAAACATGACTAAGTGCCCCCTTCCAGTGGAGAAAACGAGATGCAGTACACTAATGGGGGCCCTTTAAACTAAGAAAACATGATGCGGTGCCATATAGTCTGCCCTACATGCTAAAAAGAAATTGTCTGCATGCTGCGATGCACGGTTTGGTTCAGATGTTCGTGCTGTTAGCCGAGGTTGTTTCAGATATTGGCGCTAAATATGTGTGCGTGTTATCCAGGTGGCTGAGCTGGTGAAGGAGCTGCGCTGGGAGTTGGACCAGCTGCTGGAAGATAAAATCCGGAACCCGAGCATGGACCTGTGCAGCTGCCCCCGAGGTTCCCGCATCATCGACATGATAGTCCACCTAGTCTCTACACAGTAGCTCTGCTACTTGACGCCCCCTTGCAACCCTTTTTGTCACCCTCAAGGGCTTAAATGCTTGGAGCTCTGCAGTCAACATGCGCGTCTGCTCCTGCATCACTGCCACAGTTTTGATAACATGTTGCTCCATTATTTAGGGTCGTCGGGGTAAACTACCGGCTAGAATTTGTATTGTTCTACCACAGACCGATCGGCAGGGCAGATACTGTACTTAGTGTAATGTCCTCTGGTTGAAGTACTGCTGACACCACTACTGACTGTTTAAGTATCAGTTTACATGAAGAAAAAAAACAACTATTACTCTGTTGCTGCACTGGAGGCTTTTTAAACCAAATTCTGCCTTCAAAGAAGAAAAAAAAAAAAAATGTCTCTATGCAGGTGATTGACAAACCTCCATCATTGTTCTTGCTGGAATAAAGCACTTCTCTGTATTTTTTACAAGTCTTATTTTGACATTTAAATGCAACAGAAAAAGGTGTTTATTAATGCCATACGACTAGTTTTATTGGCACACAGTTGATTGTTTAAGTTCATATCATTTGTTTATAGTGCATTTTTATTTTGGGTTGTGTCTCACTCACAACGGAAGTTTCTTGGGTCCATATTGGATTTCTTACACTGACAGTGGCTGCATACTTGTAATTATTGTTATTTATTTGTAATGCATGTTTGAGAGATCCAAGAGCTTCTGCATGGTACCGCCCTGTTTTACATTCACTGAATGTATTTAAATGTTACCGTGATGTCAAAACTGCACTTTCACATTGTGAATGCGAGGGCTTTTTAAATTGGGAGAATTTGGGGAGGATTGCCAATGAATTTGAAAGCTTATTGTCTTAACAAGTGAGGATTTCCACTGCACTAAAAATAAAAAAGCAAAGATAGCTGGCTGTTGGATTTTATTCAATTCATTTAGCTCATCTCTTGTTTAGCTTAGTGTTGCATGTGAAGCCTAGCTACGTCTCGGATGCAACAATAATTTACCTACTACAGTGCCAAGTCCTGAACTGGTAAGATATGCGTATATATTTTCTATTTGTGACAATTTTAAGCACAAACTGTTTTGAGAAAGCACTTTGTTACATAGCCATTAAAGCATCTTGTGTATCTGAAAAAACAGATCTGTTAATTCTAGCATTCTTCTGTGTACGCATCTTAAGTTTACAGATGGATAAATAATCTCATATTGGAAGTGACCTCGACATGTAACATTACAGACTATCGGGGCATGTTTGATAGACTATCAGGGCTATCAAAACATGTCAAAGTAGAGGAACCAAACCTGAATGTAGTTAACCTTATTTTTTTCAAAGCCCACCAAATCAGGGAAATCAAGGTCTCATCGTTCTAGACCCACCAAGAAGACTGAGTCCAAAAACACTCAAAAAAAGAGGTCCTCTAGTGCAGGGGTTCTTAACCTTTTTGACCTCGGGGCCCAACTTTTCAAGTACAAAGTGCCCCGGGGCCCATTCAAATATTAACACTATTAGTTTAACTAATTGATCTCACTCTTGGTTTGATTTGTATTCAATAACTATATTGTTACCTGTTCAACTCCACCCCTATGTTGGAGCAAAACCGCCTAAAATGACATACCCAAATTAAAATGGCTGTAGCTTCTGAACCACTCTGACTATATGCATCAAAAGTGTCAGAAAACCTGTAGGTCATATAGAAACAGAGCAGTGGGCCTTTGGAGTCAGTAAAAATTGAAGATTTTTGTCCGCATAAAATAAAAAAGTATCTTTCAGTATAAATAACTGCCTGTGGCTGTATCTGTACAGGTAAATGACAGTATAGGGCTGTAACTACACTATCAGTGAACAACTGCCTCAAATTTGAAGAAGATTGGACAAAGTATGACGATTCTACAGTGTTTCTTCCATGAAGAGATCCAGGCGGAGCTCTAAAAGGATATTTGGAGACCCAAATGGACACATGGTAACCAAATGATATTCTGACACACTAAAGGTGTTTCTCCCTTTATATTTTGATATTATATTATTTTCCTTTTATTTTTAGCCTTTGCAAATTGCAAAAACTATATATATATGGTCGAAGACGTGGTATGTAAGTAGCGGACTTACTGTGCGTAATGGCTGCGACTGAGCGCACGATCGAGTATTTGGGTAGCTCAGTACGCAAGGTTATACGTTGGTTGACGGCTAATAGAAGAGGAAGATAAGGTTTGTACTTTAAGTACTAGCGTTTTCTGAAGCTACTAGCTCCATGATAACATCCGCTAGCACATTGTTGGGTCTGTAATGTGTCTTTTTCCGTCGAAATGCTGCAAGATCCGACTTGCAGCGGTTATGGCGACTTTGGACAGTGTGTGTTTGGGCTCCTTTTGTGAAAAATCCATAAGAAATGAAAGAAAATCGATGATTTCTTTGCAAAGATAAGGGTTTTGGGCATGCTGGGATACCAAACACGGCCATGTTTTGTGACGTAGTTTGCGCAAGCAAGCCGTAGTAACTGAACGGAAGGGGAGGGGATCGAGGACGCCGGCGTCCTCGCGGAGTTGAACAGGCAAAACCCTTGTCAAATAAATGAGATGATACAATGTGATGATCACAAAGACATTTATTTATCATGTGTATGTAAACCTGCATACACAACAAGAAGCCCAACAGGCTTTCCCACGAGCGTTAGATGTTTTGTCGCTAAGTGTCGCTTTATTTTGAAGGCTTCAGTGCTTCGTTTGATAGCATTAGCCCACATTCCACACACTGAAAGTGTTAAGAAAGTCAGGATTGTACTTGCGCACATTTAGACTTTTTTTTGGGGGGGGGGGGGGGGGGGGGTATGGCACCACTGTAGTCTTCATTTTTTCTACCACTACAGTGTAGTGGTTAAATCGTGTAATGTTTATGATTCATTAAATGATTTAACACTGCTGCCCTCTAGTGGTTAAATCATGTAATGTTCATGATTCATTAAATGATTTAATACTGCTGCCCTCTAGTGGTTACATCGTGTAATGTTTATTACTCATTAAATGATTTAACACTGCAGCCCTCTAGTGGTTAAATCATGTAATGTTTATGATTCATTCAATGATTTAACACTGCTGCCCTCTAGTGGTTAAATCGTGTAATGTTCATGATTCATTAAATGATTTAACACTGCTGCCCTCTAGTGGTTAAATCGTGTAATGTTCATGATTCATTAAATTATGTAACACTGCTGCCCTCTAGTGGTTAAATCGTGTAATGTTTATTACTCATTAAATGATTTAACACTGCTGCCCTCTAGTGGTTAAATCATGTAATGTTCATGATTCATTAAATGATTTAACACTGCTGCCCTCTAGTGGTTAAATCTTGTAATGTTTATTACTCATTAAATGATTTAACACTGCTGCCCTCTAGTGGTTAAATCGTGTAATGTTTATGATTCATTAAATAATTTAACACTGCTGCCCTCTAGTGGTTAAATCATGTAATGTTTATGATTCATTCAATGATTTAACACTGCTGCCCTCTAGTGGTTAAATCGTGTAATGTTCATGATTCATTAAATGATTTAACACTGCTGCCCTCTAGTGGTTAAATCGTGTAATGTTGATGATTCATTAAATGATTTAACACTGCTGCCCTCTAGTGGTTAAATCATGTAATTATGATTCATTAAATGATTTAACACTGCTGCCCTCTAGTGGTTAAATCGTGTAATGTTCATGATTCATTAAATGATTTAACACTGCTGCCCTCTAGTGGTTAAATCGTGTAATGTTCATGATTCATTAAATGATTTAACACTGCTGCCCTCTAGTGGTTAAATCGTGTAATGTTTATTACTCATTAAATTATTTAACACTGCTGCCCTCTAGTGGTTAAATCGTGTAATGTTTATGATTCATTCATTGATTTAACACTGCTGCCCTCTAGTGGTTAAATCGTGTAATGTTCATTACTCATTAAATGATTTAACACTGCTGCCCTCTAGTGGTTAAATCGTGTAATGTTGATGATTCATTAAATGATTTAACACTGCTGCCCTCTAGTGGTTAAATCGTGTAATGTTTATGATTCATTAAATTATTTAACACTGCTGCCCTCTAGTGGTTAAATCGTGTAATGTTGATGATTCATTAAATGATTTAACACTGTTGCCCTCTAGTGGTTAAATCATGTAATTATGATTCATTAAATGATTTAACACTGCTGCCCTCTAGTGGTTAAATCGTGTAATGTTTATTACTCATTAAATGATTTAACACTGCTGCCCTCTAGTGGTTAAATCGTGTAATGTTTATGATTCATTCATTGATTTAACACTGCTGCCCTCTAGTGGTTAAATCGTGTAATGTTTATTACTCATTAAATTATTTAACACTGCTGCCCTCTAGTGGTTAAATCGTGTAATGTTTATGATTCATTCATTGATTTAACACTGCTGCCCTCTAGTGGTTAAATCGTGTAATGTTTATTACTCATTAAATGATTTAACACTGCTGCCCTCTAGTGGTTAAATCGTGTAATGTTGATGATTCATTAAGTGATTTAACACTGCTGCCCTCTAGTGGTTAAATCGTGTAATGTTTATTACTCATTAAATGATTTAACACTGCTGCCCTCTAGTGGTTAAATCGTGTAATGTTGATGATTCATTAAATGATTTAACACTGCTGCCCTCTAGTGGTTAAATCGTGTAATGTTTATTACTCATTAAATGATTTAACACTGCTGCCCTCTAGTGGTTAAATCGTGTAATGTTTATTACTCATTAAATGATTTAACGCTGCTGCCCTCTAGTGGTTAAATCATATAATGTTTATGATTCATTAAATGATGTAACACTGCTCCGGTTTGTCTTTGTTCATCCTGCATTGCTCTGTTCTGTTCTTTAATGTAACGTTACTGGAGCGACGGAGCCTCTCCCAGCTGTTAGCAGACTGTTGTGCTAGCAAGCAGGCTCGCTCGCGAGCTGTACCCAGCATCCAGTTCGGCGGTGAAATTTTATAAATGTACAATTATTAGTGTTACAAATTGTTTATGTGTCACAGACTGTTGTGTGCTGTTGTGTTATTCTCTGTTAAAGAGCATTAGTTGTGGGTTGTTAGTTGTTGTGTTATAAAGTTATGACCATGACTAGGGTTCCCTCTCAATACATATAAGACAACTAGCGCTGACCGCTGCGCGTTAGCAGCAAAGAATACATTTAGCTGCTTGTTGACAGCAGTTGTTTTGGCTATGCACAGGTATAATGGTGTGTGAAGAATTCATATCATACGGGAAATTAAAACCGGTATACTGCCGAGCTCTATTCTTTATTATAGTTTGGACAATTGTGTACCAATATTTGACGGGCCGGATTAAAAAACCCAACGGCCGTAGTTTGCCCATGCCTGGGCTAGCGGCTAGCTGAGTGTCTTCTTCTGCTTATTGTAGCTTGTTAAACAACTGACTGACATTACCGCCACCAGGTGGTGGGAAGCTATATTGTAACTGAGCGTCTCATGGAGAACAGTAATATCTCTGGTGTCTTCAATTGATAACCTATGCGGCCCACAGGTGCAAAACTGAAAGTTTTTTGCGGCCCTCTAGGTGGCGTTCGCGGCCCCATGGTTAAGAATCACTGCTCTAGTGCCAAATCCACCAGGACGGATGTGGACATTCTCAGCCCAGCAGCCGTGGAGAATGTCTACTACATTTCTCACAATGCAGTGGACTGTCTGGAGTTCAGAGGTTTTGGGTGGCCAAAATCAAATGAAAAGGGAAAAAAAAACGTAAGAAGAAAAAGTAAATTAGTTTTTGCCAAACCTAAGTAACTTTTCCCCCAATTTTGGTTAAAATGATGGGTATATCTAAATGGCACCACCTGGTGGACACATTTGTAGTGACAGCATGTATACACTGTTCTGACTGTTGGAACCAGTGCAACACAGCAATATAGATTTGTTTTTCTTCTGCAAATCCATACAGGAAAGCAAACTTGTGCTCGTGAAACTTCATGACGCATAGACTTTAAAATTCATATACAGCAACTTTATTGTAAGCTGAATGATCCAGAGTTGTGTTTACACTTGTGTCGAAAGTTGGCAGTTATTGATACACTTGAAGCTTGTGAAGGACATCTTTAAACTTTGTGGGCGACAACAGAGAAGCTCTTTTAATGTTCACTTAATGTTGAGAATATGAACGTAATGTGCAAGTTAAAACACCACAGTGCATCCTAGAAAACACCAGTCAACAGTGCCATGATATTGGACTTGAAGTGATCCCATTAGTCACTTGTTATATTCTTTAAATCCAGTCTTTGCACAATTTGTCTTATAAAAATAGGCCACATGAGAACATGCCTATAAAACTAAAGGGAAGAAACAAATATGGTTCCAGGCACTGTTAATATTCTCATATATATTTCACAATATCAATCCTTTTATCAAATGTACACTCATTGTACTATATCCCTGTAAAATAAATATGTTTCTCTACAGAGTGCATATCTTCTTGCGACATGGTCCGGCTTTGCTCACTCTGGGGGCTTCTTCTTGGCCTCCACATCTTTCTTAAAGGCCTCAATTTTCTTGGCTATGTTGGGAACCTAGAAAGTAAAATCAGTCAATACAATCCAACGCACAGATACCAGTTTGTGAGATACACCTTGCTAAAACTAATGTAGTCTAATACAACAGTCCTGAGATAGGTCCAATACCTCCATGAAGGTTATACAGGTCGGTTTTAGTTGCAGCTGTGAACTAATGTAGATATACTTGCCTCATAGTTCTGAGCCAGGTACATCCCCACAACGTTCCCCAGGGTAAAACCAGCCTGGAAGAGAAACAACAACTGTCATTTAAGGCCAAAATGTCTGCCTTTCTGATAGAGTAACAGCTCTTAAGTTACATGTTAACTTAAAGTACTTTCATTAGGTGGTATGTTTAACTGCTCGCTGTAGGATTGGTGAAACACGCTTTAAAGATGTATTCCTAAACGTCAAAGTAGATATTTTCCATAAACCCCGTCAAGAGTTTTGACAGCAAGTTATGCTAACAGGTTAGCTCGTCTAGTTTCACATCTCTTAGCGTCCTAGTCGATGTCATGCACGAGAACGTCAATTAAACTCACCAGGAATTGTAGCATGGTGGAATAACGAAGGATTGTCAACAGTAGACTAATGTACTGACTTAAAGTCAGACAGTTAAAGGTTGGAGGGAGGACATCAACCAATCTACTTGGCTAACGAAGCTAGCGAGTCATCAACAATACGCATGCGCGAGAAAACAATCGACTATCGCGTTATCTTCGGACAACAAGTACTGTAGTCTTTTCCTCAGCCTGGCCTGTAGCTTCTTCTTCTTATTCCAAATTAGAGAACTACAACTCCCAACACCAAACAAAGTCTATCGTCCAGCCAGTGGGTGTTGTCGCAATGGTGGCGTCGGTGGGACATTGAATGACTTTGGCTCCACCACGAATGTAGCTAACGTTTGGTTTATCATTTTCCTCATAAACCGCGAGCATGGAGGCTCTTATCCCCGTGATAAACAAGCTGCAAGATGTGTTCAACACAGTGGGAGCGGATGTCATTCAGCTCCCGCAGATAGCAGTAGTTGGGAATCAGGTAAGATGGCTTGACTGTGTGTACTTTGTGATTTAGTGGCTGCCATGCTAGCTGGATAACCATGCACAGTTAGAGTTAGCATTGTGGGAAGAAATTTTGCAACATGCTGAGAACTAATGAATAGTCAGACATGAATTGTGGCTTCACCGAGGCCTTAGTGATGCAGCTCTGCTAAAAACCCACTGCAAATGGTGCTCGACTGCTGCACATGTCATTTGCAAAGTTTGCAGTGGCAGTGGAATCTATGTTCATCATCTTCAAACAGTGCTATTTTAAGAGCCACATCCAGACACTAACTGCTGTTCGCCAAAACCAGGCCACTGCTTGAAGAAAGTACTGCAGAATTTGCTGTGTTGGCTGTAGCCCTGATCCAGCATGGTCCCATGTCAGGCATAGATGGACCTGGTGTGTTAAATCAGAAAGTGAATGTCGGTCATTGCTCATCTAACTCGTATCTTTATCTGTGTATTGTGTCTCCAGAGCAGTGGTAAGAGCTCAGTGCTGGAGAGCCTGGTGGGCCGGGACCTGCTGCCCCGTGGGACTGGTGTCGTAACCAGGCGACCTCTCATCCTCCAACTGGTCCATGTAGATCCTGGAGCTGCGAGGAAAAATGATGACGGTGGTAAGCATCAAAATCCCTCCAAGTCTATGGATTTTGCATCAATCGTTTGTATGTTGTACTGGATTCTTACATATAAATCACCATCATTTCCCTTTTAGGCTAATAAACACATGTAGGGAACAGGCCCATTGTTTTTGTTTCCAGTGTGAAAAAAGTCATCAGTTTTAAAGTTCTGTCTCTGTCACTGTGTTTCTAATCATTTGCAGATTCCAGGGAGTGAAAAAAGCACTGTGCTTTCACAAAAGGTGCATTGTACAAATGTCTTCACATTCAATAACATGGATTAGCCTCTTGGTTCTGCTCCCCCCTCCTCAAAGCCCCACCTGTGATCCCAGCTTTATTCTCCAGACCAGTAAATGTCGCCAGGCGTCGATCCTTAAGTTAGCCGTGCTTGCTTAGCTTTAGTAGTTGACTTTGAGGTTGTAATAGTTAACACCTGTGTTTTCCTCCTTTAGAGAATGCGATGCTACAACTGTAACCCGTTCTGTTTTATTATGCTTCTCAGGCAGAGAAGGTGAAGACTGGGGCAAGTTCCTGCATACAAAAAACCAGGTATGAATTTTATGAAACAAAATATTCAAATATTACTCTAGAGTAGACCTTTGCTTGTCTTTATGTTCTTCATTTTCTTCTTTTTGCAGATCTACACAGATTTTGAAGAAATCAGGCAAGAAATTGAAAATGAAACGGAGCGACTATCTGGGAATAATAAGGTGAGTCGTGGGTGGAGGGGTTTTCATCTATACTGTTAAATGAGGAACTGTTTGGGTCTCAACCACAGGCAGTGCTGCTGGTGGGAAACAAAACTAAGATGCATATTATCCTCACAAAGCGTGTCTAGTAGTAAATTCAGTTCGCCTATAAAACTCATTAAGAGATGTTGAGCAAGGACCTTAAAAAATAGTGATGGTGTTTAAGACAAAACATTGAAAAAAATACATATGATAGCCAAGGACCTAATGATGTTTCAGATGATATGAAACAGTCTCAGTAGTACCAACCTAATTGAACAAAGATGCGTGGGATAGACGGAAGGTTTTGGTTTGATGACTAAGTGATTAAGGGGGTGGAAGTGATTAGAAGGTCTCGAATGAGAAGAACATAATCAAAGCTACATATATACTGTAGATGCACAACTCTTTAAGTGCTGTAGCAGTAAAGGATGGGCGTTTGGTGCATGAGAAATGTATTCCTTCTTTCTTTTGCCAGTTAGAAAACTAGGTGCACGTTCTGGGCTAACCGCAGGCAAACCAAGGATTAGTGACTAGCACACAATATGTACAGAGAATTACAGTAATCCAGACGCAATGAGATGAAAGCGTACACAACTTCTTTCCCCCAAATCTGAGGACGTGAGTTAAGGACTGACTTTGGAGATAGCCCTGAGCTGAGGAAACTGGGTTTCCCAGCAGAGCTTATACAGTGTGTTTATCAAATTTGAGACCACAGTTGAAAATCACACCCACATCTTCTGGCACGTAGCTTCAGGCTCCTGGCGCCCAAAGGGTTTGGTGACGCTTCTAGAAAGCTGAAAGGAGGGCAAAGATAAGAAAGACTTGCTTTGGGTTATTTACATTACCACGGTTATCTGAGGAGCTGAGCAGAGTTAGGGTTTTACATTAAGAGCACTCTGTTTCATCAGAAGTGTCAGTGATAATAGAGACCCTCCCCGTTTAAATAAAGCTTACACTACACAATCAGAACTATTTAGATTGTTCTATCTTGTTTACATCTTAAGTTCTGGATCTTGATATGTCTATCCAGGTTTTCTTGTAAAGCACTTTGTAACTTTATTTAAAAAAAGTTTCCTATTGATAACGTTATTGTTACATTTGAGTCACTGAGCTAAGCGTCCATTTCTCTGAAAAATGAAATGCATGGAAATCTTTGAAAAATCCAGAAGCTTACAAACACTTATGGATTTACTGAAGGAATTTCCAAACTCCTAAAAGGCTCTTTTAATCATCTGGATCAAACACTATTCAGTCCTCTGCATGATAAACCACGATTAACCAGTTTCTCATGTTGTAACTTCTCATCCTAATCCAAACAGAGATGGAGCCGCTGGCTACCTGGAAAGGAAACAGAGCATGGGGCGCAGCAGGCAGATTGTTTTGTGGGTTTTTCAAACATTGCTGGGTATTTATTTTTTCAGAGAACCGGGTGCTCAGCTGTGTGGCTCGAATGTAACGCGAGAGGTGCAAGCAGGGCCGATAGCTGACACCCAGCGGTGTCAAAAACGGCACCATGAGAGTTCAGATAGCGCCTCTAATATTGTCATCTTCAGAACTGACAGACATTTCAACACGTCCTGTGAAACACAGCTGAGCTATTCTATTCCGTACATGTCTATTCTTTTCTCGTACCTCTGCAGGGGATCAGCGATGATCCCATTCATCTGAAGATATTTTCTCCGAACGTTGTCAACCTCACGCTGGTGGATCTGCCTGGAATCACTAAGGTAACGCATGCTGTACTTCCTGCTGCCTACTCCCCAAGGCTTTGATCATCTCATACCCCTGGGGAAATTTGTTATACAACACTCCCTTTTTGTTAAAAGGTACAAATGTTGAATAAAAAAAACACGCTGTACCAGATATGCGTGGTCACTGGTGTTAATTTCCCTGTCTGGTCTATGCTTTTGTGTATTTGAATGAAGTGAATTTGTAACTCGTTCTTGATGCTTCTAAACCCGGCGCTGTCAAAGCCAAAGTGTCTGCAGGCTTTGATTCCAGCCTCATTAGTTCATCCCCCCCGCTGTAGTCTCTAATGAATCAAATTGAGTCTCTTCTTTGAATTGGTATTGACACCTTCAGGTGCCCGTGGGTGATCAACCTGTTGACATCGAGGTTCAGATAAAGGATCTAATCCTGAAGCACATCGCTAACCCCAACTGCATCATCCTGGCCGTCACTGCGGCTAACACAGACATGGCCACCTCGGAGGCACTCAAGGTGGCCCGGGAGGTCGACCCTGACGGTAAGAAAACAAAACACTATCGTAAGTTTCTTTCTTTTAATGTAAATCAACCGTTATCGACTGGACTCATTGGTACCTGTCGTAGAGGTGATGACCTTTTTAAATGATTGTGACTCACCAGGCAGGAGGACACTGGCTGTGGTCACCAAGCTGGACCTGATGGACGCCGGCACCGATGCTATGGACGTGCTGATGGGCAGAGTCATTCCGGTCAAACTAGGCCTCATCGGAGTAGTCAACAGGTCTGGACAAGTACATTTACTGTTGCGGAATATATAATGAAATAATCCATCACTCATAACAGAGATGAGTGTGTTCTGATGGAGACGAGAGGCTCAATAGAGATGAGTGTACTATTATACATATTTAATGCTGGTATATCGATATCTATTGTTTGTGATTACAGTGATAACGGAATACATTGTGGGATGTTTGACATTATACAAACTGTCAGCCTTAAATCCTTCATCGTTCAATTCACTTTAACAAACATCAATAACTTACAAATCACAAATTCGTACAAAAACGGATGCAGTATCATGATATGCAGTTTATTAGGCTGCAAAAGATATGTAATATTGATGAATGTAAGCAGCATTTATTTTTGATCTCCTTTAGTGCCCAGGACTATTTGATGGCGTATTGTGTTTAAACGTTTAGGAGCCAGCTGGACATCAACAATAAAAAGTCTGTGACCGATGCCGTCCGAGACGAACATGCGTTCCTGCAGAAGAAATATCCGTCTCTTGCCAACAGAAACGGGACCAAATACCTGGCCAGAACCCTGAACAGGTAAACCTGAACGACACATGGAAGTCTCATGGTGCTACTAAATTGTAAACCATTTTACAATCATTGTGTCACCGCATCAGCAGTTTTGCGTACAAAACGGTTCTGCAGCCTATTAGTGTGCAGAGTGCTTCCATTGTAGCTACGTTCATTCTACTTTACTAGGTAGTATTCTTTCTGTGCACCAGATACCCACAGCCTGTCTTTGTGAAAAAGATATATATATATATATATACAGTATATATAATTCTTAATTTTTCCAAGACAGGGAGAGAACAAGGAATAAGATGCGACACAGATATATAAGTATGAATGTAACCAGGACCCATGAAGTTATGTCAGCATGTCAGAAGCAGCCCTGCTATTAATAACAGCCATCAGAGAAATTGTCTTTTATTTAAACAATGGATGCTCAGCTTTACAAATCCCAACTCATATCTGCATAAACACAGAACCCTCTGCCCTTCACCTCCATAATGTCAGGTTACTGATGCATCACATCAGGGACTGCCTCCCTAACCTGAAGACACGGATCAACGTGCTGGCATCCCAGTACCAGTCCCTGCTCAGCAGCTACGGTGAACCCGTGGAAGACCAAAGTGCCACCTTGCTCCAGCTCATCACCAAGTTCGCCACAGAATACTGCAACACCATAGAGGGCACGGCCAAATACATTGAGACGGCAGAACTGTGAGTACCGGAGCCTCTCCTCCGCTCGGCCACAGGGTGATGCTGTTGATCCAGCGCAGTGAAAATGAGCAAAACGACTGCATTGGTTTCATCATTTAATACCATACAACTTGTAATTTGAGGCACGCGCAGCCTCGGTGGAGGAGGAGCTGACAGGAGCGTGGGCCACGGGGTTCACATCACAGCTAATATCCCCCCGTTGCTATTTTTCAGGTGTGGTGGAGCCAGAATTTGTTACATATTCCACGAGACCTTTGGCAGAACATTGGAGTCTGTGGATTCTCTGGGAGGACTCAGCACCATGGACATCCTAACGGCCATAAGGAACGCAACAGTGAGTGCTTCTGCATCATTCCAGAAATATGACATCGTTACTTCACTGAGCTATTGTAAAGCAACAGAGCTTTTTTTTGTGAGATACAGTCTATTATTTTGCCTTTGTTGCTCACTTAAAACAGAGCTCTGGGTAATAGTTGCTAACCTGCAGCTCCCTGCTTCCCCCGCGTCAGGGCCCGCGTCCGTCCCTGTTTGTGCCCGAGGTTTCCTTCGAGCTGTTGGTGAAGAAGCAGGTGAAACGCCTGGAGGAGCCCAGCTTGCGTTGTGTGGAGCTTGTCCACGAGGAGATGCAGAGGATCATCCAGCACTGCAGCAACTACAGCACACAGGTAAACAGCGAGGCTCACATCTTCACACGTATTGATCTTTCGCTCACACACATACAGACATTCATATTCATAATGTTTTGTCCTGCAGGAGCTGCAGAGATTCCCTAAGCTGCATGAGGCCATTGTGGAAGTAGTCACCTCCCTCTTGAGGAAGAGACTGCCTGTAACCAATGAAATGGTACCATCACGTTCATCTCTCTTTTTTTGCACTTGTGCTTCCGTTGCCTCCAGTCATCATCTTTCAGGGTGCTGTGTTTAATGAGAACCTGAAGCACAACATTAGTTTTGGTAACTTAAGTTGTCCTTTTTTCTTTTCAGGTGCATAACTTGGTTGCAATAGAGCTGGCCTACATCAACACCAAACACCCAGACTTTGCAGATGCCTGTGGGGTCATGAATAACAATATAGAGGTCTGTACTCATAACTGCATACTATGAAATACATAACTTTTTCTGGCAGAATAAAGAGAGGAGAGGCGCAAACCTGGCATTGCTTACCTGTCAGCCTGAGATTATAAATTCATATTTTAGGTATTTAAAAATCGTTAAATGCTATTTAATCAGAATATATGGAAGCAAATAAAAGCTGAATACCTTATTAATGATAAACTAATATTTCAATTTGAACCCAGCTGATATTATAGCAGTGAAATATTCAACATTTAATACCAGTTTGAAATACTGTAGGTTAATATCCGTCCTTTGTACGAGGTTTCAAGTTTTGCAGTGTTGAGAATGAAGTTGTTTGTTTGAGCGGTTCTCCAGAAAGCTGCAAGCAGCAACACCACAGGCCCAACAGTCAGCTTCACAACTGGCACTGCAGGAGAACCTCAAAAGTCAACAAAAGGAACTTGGAAAAGCTCCGGCTTTCTCTTGTATTGACAGTAAAGCAGATTACATACTTGGATCACGTGACTGACAAATTGTCTTTTGTAGCCTGATTGTTCCAATTTTAATATTTAATCTCATATTTTGGTGTCTGACTTTTAAAATGTTTAGATCAGAAATGAACCAATTGAATTTGAGCAACTTTTTTCAAATATTTGACTCTTGAATTTACCTTCTGGAATTTTTTAAAAAGGGGAAACTAAACCACATCAATATAAACAGTTAATATTTCAATGCTATAAATTATTCAGTAGGTATTAAAGTTCACAGTTGGGTATTTAGTTTCCTAAAGGATTTAAATTATTATGCCCTTTTTGTTTCCACCGGAATGTCATCTTTATTTAAATTGCATTATTGTTATTTATGAGATCATTAATCTGTTGAAAACTTCCAGGTGGGATTTGTATATATTACACAGAAAATAATTTACACTGTGACATGATACCATTTATGTTTAATGAGCATAATAGTCGGTAGAACATTTATTGAACAAGTAGGATAACTTCCTTCATTTTGAGTCTTTCAGTGACATACTTCCCTAAGATGTGTTCAAGTTTTTTTATAATGAAAACTATTCTTTTAACCAGCGTGTGTTCTTGTGTGTTTGAAGGAGGAAAGGAGAAACCGAATGAGAGAGCTGCCCTCTGCAGTGCCCAGGGATAAGGTAAAACAACAAGCTTATTTTAAAATATAACACAGCAGCTCATGTGTTCTAACGTTTGGTTGCAGTCTGCAGAGTCCCCGGTCGTATAAAGGGGACTTGTGCAGTGTTAATCGTTCATGGCACTACAGGATGAGGGTCTGTGAACCGAATGCCTCGGATAGTTTCCATTGAGGAATTTTATCCCACATCTCCTCTCAGAAAGTCTCCTCTCCTCACCTCAAATGACTTTCAACTGCCAACCGTCTTTCCACATTTCTTCTCAGTGCTTTTTTCTCTCTCTCTCTCTCGCTCTCTCTCTCTCCACATTCCTGCTCTCATATTCCTGTTAGTCTGTTGGCAAAGGCCCGGCTCGCCCAACTGGGGTTTCTGGCGAGCCTTCTGCGTCTGGACCAGACATGGACGGTGCCAAGGTGGGCGCAAACGCAGCTCGCTGGTTCTGTGTGGGGCTGATGGTGGGGCATGGATGGATGGATGGATGGATGGATGAACATGGGCTGCTGGCATGCACTTTCATCCTTGTCTCTTGATGCCATGCTCTTGTTTTGCTCTCCCTCAGCCTGTGTGGATTTCCACTAACAACCGTTGTGTTTCCTGCGGACTCTGTAGTCCTCAAAGTTGGTCCACCTGTCTCACAGAAAATGTCTTTCTCTCCCCGTTTCCTTTTCCAACCTCTTAACACTTCGGTTGCCCGTTTTTTTGTACTTAGTTTGTAGGAAATATGTGATAGTGGAAGTTCTACTACTGTGCATCATCAACCCAAGCCTGTTTGTAAATTATCCTAAAATATGCACTCACAGACCTGCTAGCGGCATGGCTGTAGGGATGCCGAGCTGTCGGTCAGTTGGTCGCTCCATCACTTTTGTCCAGACATGACTGGATGACCATGACATGTTATAAACATTCATGGTCCCCAGAGGACAAAGGCTACCTGCTTTGGTGATCCCCTGACTTTCCCTCTAGCGCCACCATGAGGTTGACATTTGTGTTTTGCAACAATCGAATGGATCGGCGTAACATTTGGTACGGCCATTCATGTTCCCCTCAGTGTGACTTTGAATAACTTTCAAATCTCTTAACTTTTCATCTCCATCTTTCACATTTTCATTTGTCAGCTATACTAAACTGAGCTTGTTGGTAGGATCAACACTATACCCGCTTTACATGAGCTTTTTAGAATTGTCATTGTGATGATGTTAGGATTTAGCTAAAAGCACCATTGAATTTCAGTCAATAAAAAACAACTTTTTTTAACTTGTGCAGTAATAGTTCAGTTCATTTCCTCTCTATGAACTTTTTTTGTGTATATGCCTGTTTGCCTTGCGTTTGCACTATTGCATATGAACCGGTGAAGGTTATAATGCTACATTCCTTAACCATCTTTTCCCTGTGCACCCTAATGACAAGAGAAGGGTGTTGTTGGACTTATGACCATTTATTTTCATGTTTCTTGTGTTCCTGGCTCGTCAGGCCCCAGCAGCAGGGCCCCAGGGGGAGCAGGATGGCACAGGGAACTGGAGGGGGATGCTGAAGAAAGGAGAGGACGCCCCTGGCTCCGGACCTGGAAGCCCCCTTAGAGGAGCTGTTAACCTGCTCGATGTGGTAACTAATCATAAGCCTATCAGCATGGCCCCTTTATAAAGATCACAGTATTTAACGATTGATTAAAAACATGATCTCTCTTTCCCCCGAAGCCTGTGCCGGTTGCCAGGAAGTTGTCATCACGTGAGCAGCGGGACTGTGAGGTCATCGAGCGCCTCATCAAGTCTTACTTCCTCATCGTCCGCAAGAACATCCAGGACAGGTAAGCCGGCTAGCTCCTCTTAAACCGAGAAGCCTGGTGAATGTCAACATATCCTAACAATGAATTGACGAACAATTAATGTCGGCGTAGCCAAAGCCGGATGAAGTTTACTTCTCTGTGGCTTTTGAAAAGGAGTCTGTAAGACCACTTCAGACCAACAGATGGCAGTGTGGTCTCTAGTTCTGTATTGTCTTGAAACATTAACATCAGAGGAAGAAGAAGATCACCATGCTTGCTGTGACATGTGCCCGCTGAGTTTGTGAGTTAGCAACAACTATTGTTTCTATATTATGAATGAGACAACTTTAAAAGCCGCCATGTGATAGCAGTGCTCTGTTGTAAGGTTAGTAGGTTGTTCTGATTGCTTTGCAAATGCTGTACCATGCCGACACTGTTTTCATTTCTGGCTAGAGTTGGCTGGGTCAGATATTAACCAGAGCCGTCATTACACGACGTCAAACATTACCTACAGTTTATTTTGTAGGTAATGTTGAGCCAATATCGCATACACCCTCCTGCTGTCGTAGATACTCACCAATGCACCAAATGTATATTAATCCTCGGCTGAAAATTGTCCCCAACAAATGCAGTAGTTACTCCTGTTTGAGTAATATTTGCTAAAAACTAATGTGCCCAGCTGTTGTAGAAAAATTACCTAGTCTTTTTCAAAGATTGAACTATGTATTTTAGGAACTATTTAAGATAAATTAGTTGTAGGAACCAACAGGCTCGGGGCTAGAAGCCACAGACAGGAAAGGGAAGTCAGAAAGTATTGAGAAAACATTGGGATTTATTCACAATATCCAAAATATCAAACATTGCCACCCTTATCATTAAGAATTTCTCCCTGGATAACGTTTTCACAATGTGGTTGTAACTCTAAACATAGACCTACCATAACAAATACTTATGAAATTTACCGTCGACAACCATGGCTGACAAATCAATTAATAAGATTTGACCAATTTCCCATCCCACCAAAGTAGAATTTTTTCCATATTGTTGCTCCCTGGCTACTTCTACAAGCACGGCCACCTGGTGGGCCAAACTCGAGCCCCTCCATCTTGGGGGACAACACAATCACCAGGCCATCTTGCCTCCTTGTTCTCTGCCATCTGTTCGGTCTGTTTCCTCTCTCCCTCGCAGTGTGCCAAAGGCAGTGATGCACTTCCTGGTCAACCATGTGAAGGACAGCCTCCAGAGCGAGCTCGTCGGCCAGCTGTATAAATCTGGCCTCCTCAACGATCTGCTGACTGAATCGGAGGACATGGCCCAGCGGCGCAAGGAGGCTGCCGACATGCTGCAGGTAACGGATTCCCACCGTTTAGTGTCTAGTTCTCCATGATTAATTGAGGATCCTTTATCAGTCACTTCATTGTTGTATGCCTCTGCGAATTTCTACAAACGTCCACCTGGACTCAAGGATGAACTGATTAGATTCACTCTGACCTCGTGGACTGTGAGGCATTAATTGTAGTTTGACTTTGTTTTGTCCACAGGCTTTGCAAAAAGCTAGCCAGGTGATCGCCGAGATCAGGGAAACACATCTGTGGTGAAAAATCAACAAAGGGAGCTGAACCCGATCTCTTACTGCCTCATCATGCCTAAAGGACCGACGCTCCACGCGTTCATGTCTGAACATGAAGTTTGGATTTGCAAATAAGAAAATGCACTGTTCTGATTCCTGCTTGAAGTAGGTATCATATTGACTCGTAAGCTACCTGAAAGAAATGCAAGTTAATTGTTTATTTAAAATACTTGGTAATGTATACAGTATATGGAAATGCACTTTCTGTTAAAAGGTGAAAGTTTAGAAACTGCAGTTGCCACCAAAGCACACTACTTTAGAGTTAGTTTAATACGATTAACCAGTATGGAAATGGTAGTTTTGATGCTATTTTGGTAGCTCCACAAAGCTTTGGGCTCTAAATATTCTTCTCATCTGCAAAATTTAGGAGTAGCTGTCATGTCAAACCTCAGAAATCATAGTGTAATCATAGAGATTGGGTAACTAAATGTAAATACATGAGTTTCAGCAAATGTTAGTTCTCTGTACTTCATCACTTTATTTTTTGCACTGTTGTCACCGTACTGTATAGAAATTTCATTATTCTGACAGTCAGAATTTTTATTTATTAAATTATGTTTACATATCACTGCCTCTATGTGAAGTGCACTGTGGTTGTGTATGGTTGCCAGAAGAATAAATATGTTTTTGGATTCATTTACTCTTAAACTGACAAGTGTGGTGATTGGTAGAGAGTAGAAGAAAAATATCGACTAGTTTCAAACTTAACTTTTTATTGCTTAAGCATACATTAATGTTATCTGTCAATACTTCTGCTCATTTTCTGACATTTCCTTGGAGAGCTCCTGCTGATGTCTGCTTCTATCTCCTGCCCTTGCCCTTGCCCCTTCCTTTGGTGCTGTGGAATGAAACAAATTTGTAATTTTTGGTTCTCCATACAACTCAAATGATCAGACAGTGATGGCATAGCAAGTTAAAAAAAAACGCATTGACATCTAAGGATTTTGGCTTTTTTTGAAGAATATGGATGTTTGTTGAACAAAATCAGCTGAATTCTATAGCCAGACTATACTCTGGCTATTATTACTTTTAGTTTGTATTACATTATGGTATGGAAATCACTGCAGAGGATGTTAAACTGCGAGGTGCCAATTGACGATCCATTTCAGGACCAGCAGGCTACAGAAAACCTTCTTCCCCTCAACTGTTATCTTATATTGTCGGTATTACCTGCAATACACTTTGAATATGCTCAAATATAAACATTTTGAACATATATTGCACTCTGTATATAACTAAACTATATTTTGCTTTGATGCAATGAAGAATTCTGTTTAAGTACATGTACCCTTACAATGACAATAAAGAAAAACCTAATTTCATCTCATGATTTATAGTGTACCTTGACTGTTTTCGTCATACTATACTATGAGCGTTTTTTAGTTTTTTCAACGTACTGTACTATACTATGAACTATGGGACCTCTCTTGCTGGATCAAATAACCTAATGGGAGCTTCTTGCAGACGTCATCAACAAACATTCCTCGTTTCACCCGTTTGTGACTCAGTCACTAAGTGGTCGATACGTTTTTTTCATGCTCCACTGTCCAAGGCTCGGTTTGTGGCTCTTCAACACACAGAAAGCAAAACTACACAGCAACAAAGAGGCTCACACTCCTCATTAACGGTTACTCACAACTTCTGCTGCTCATTGATTCGGGACTGGAGTACATTGATCTGGAAGTCAAGCCACATTCATGTTAAGTAGGTCCTTAGGACAATCTTCCACTCAGAAAGCACAGTACATACTTGTAGATTAACATTCTGTGGCTTTTTCAGGGCTGTAGGCTGTGCACCATCAATTTGCAATGTTTGTCATAATCATTTTACCCCTGGTAGTCTGTGGCTTTAAAGCCACATTATAGGATATTTATCTAATTTGATTTAAAAAAAACACAACATACTAACATTTCCCAATTTCATAAACATAGTGAGATATTTTGTGAACTATATGCATTTTTTTCCCAAGAGAAAAGAAAAGAAGATCTATACCACTCTAATGTCAGTGTGGTTTAGTTTACTTGAGAAAAGGGACAGTGCAAATGAATAAATACACATGGTATGAACATGCCAAAATGCTATTTTACATCTGCAGTCCCTGGCTAAGTTGTTAAAAAAAGGTTTCCTAAAATATATCAGCAAAAACAAAAACATGACTTGGAATTTAAAGTTTGAAAAAGGATACACTGTTGTAAAAGGCAGTAGTGACAAATATAGATATAGAATGACATTGCACACAGTTGTAGGTTGCAAAATCTGCCAACCAGGACCTCTAAAAGCTCACAAGTTAACATGTTTTATTTCGTCGGACAGAGCTAAGCTAGCTGTTTCCCTGTTTCCAGTCTTTGCTGAGCTAAGCTTACTGGCTTGTTCCTAATTAGCATACAGACATGAGTTGTATCCATCTTCACATGTAATAAAAACAATCATTTTGAAAAACATTTCCTTACTTTCCAAACCAGATAGATAGATACACTTTTACACTGACACTGTTCTAAAAGCAGTTGGCCCATGAACATCAAGGCAAAGTTCTTACCTCATATTTTTGTTTCTTCAGTTTCTCGCCGAGGTCAAACTTCTCAGCCTCCAGCGTCATCAGACACTGCCACATCTCATTGGCCTTCTCCCTTTATAGCAAAAACCGGAAGTATTTCAGTAACAGAAAACTGAAAGGCCATATTGATACTGTAAAACTCGAAGATAAAAAGAATGGGAAGTAGATGAAAGTCTATTCACAAACAAATCCCCTGCATCAGACTGAAAATGTGGACATTAGCCTGTGTACAGAACTGTGAACCATGACTGCAAGTAAAAACATATTGCCCTTACTTGACTTTGTCCTCAGTGAGATGGTCGATGTTGAGAGGCTTCCTCCTCTCTGCCAAGATCTTCTTTTTCTTCTCTCTCTCTGTCTGCTTTTTCGCGCCCTTCTTTCCTTCTTGCTGGAGAGGGAGAATCAATCCGAGTGGATGTGTTGAAAGAATACAAGAAAGAATGAATAAAAGACAGAAAATACAGAAGAGGCCACAAAGTCTGAATCTCTGATCCTTTTTCCTATTAATTCAAGTGCAAACACACATGCTGTATTTACAATCATGGTAACAGTCTTTGTCTTTTGTCATTTATCTCAGTGATGGTTGTTTACATATTATCAATTATGAGAAACAGTTTTCCTGTGTGTGATGACTGACCCTCTGTTGGACACCACCATACTGATGAGTCATGTTTGTCAGAGCCTTCTTCTTCTTGAATTCGTCATCCTGCTTCTTACGTGCATCCTCCAGCTCCTTTCTCTCCTTTTCTTCCTGCCATGAGAGTTGTGAGTGTGAACCAAAACTGTTTTGTTAAAGTTACGAGGCCGAAGACCAAAATAATGACCAAACATATGCAATAAAAATAACTAAAGCTGATGGGAGCAGCAGAGTTGGTTGATAATTCACAATAGGTTCATCACTATGAGTGACTCCCCTCACATTAAACATAAGTCTTTTGATCCAGCTTTTGAGTTTTAAAGAAAAATATAATGCATAAATATTTGCCAGAGACAACACGAAAAGAAATAGTCCCCAAAAGCCTTCAAGTTAATCAAAATCTATGTTATCCGAGCTGAAATTAACTTGCACAAGGCAATCGTGTAATATGACATTAGTAAACTGCACCAAGCACACTCGTACTTGAAAGCATCAATGGCCAGCATTTATTTGGAAAAGATAGAGAAGAAATCAAGGGAAGGGTATTGGCTTTCGGTTGTTTAGGAGTTTATATGTATCATAGAAGATTCCCCAGCAGGATACACACATGCCCAACACCCAAATTGTGTTCAGGTAAGCAAGGTGAAACTTCAGAGTGTCAGTTATTTTTCATGGATCGCTGTTTAATTATTATATTTGTGGGTATGTTGTGAAAAAGATGTGATGACAACTAGAGGGGACTCACAGCAACACGAGCCATTCTCTCCTTCTCCAGCTCAGCACGGACCCTCTGCTGTTCAGCCCTCTCGGTACGACGCTTCTCCTGCTCATCCATGCCCACAAACATACACACACACACTGAAATTGCTTATTGGGTGGTGCGTAACTACAATGTTCTGGCACATTTTCCTGGAAGACTTACGATCCTGTTAACGAGAGTGACGAGCTCCGCCTCGTCGTTCTTCCTCTGAATGAAGTGGGCCTGGATCAGAGACTGCAGCTCCGTCAGATCCTTTTCCTGACGCTTCCTGTGGATGTCCTGCAGTTACACGTGCACATTGCTTGTATTGCATTTCCACTGAGCAAAAGTACTGAACAAAGTATTGACTATAAACGACTACATTCTTGACAAACTCAGGCGCACGCAGACACATACAATATAGACAAAAAAAAACACACCTCAGAAAAATCAATAAAAGTTGTGTCTATATTTCTATGTCTCTTAAAATGTAATCAATCACTTACATCAAAGTCGACTTTGTCTCCTCCCTCTGGTATCTTCGGCACAGCTATAGGTGGCGCAAATGCCCTAAAATAACATATCTGGGTTAGAATAGGACGAACTTTAAATGAGCAGTTAACCACTAGTTGGTTGATGTAAACAGATTAAAGTTCACATGGCATTAGACTTACTTTGGTTTGGGTTTGGCTTCATCTATGATATTAAAAAAAGAAAGGGATTCGAATATTATAAACACTCATTTACATTTTTTTCTTTAATTTATTCGTTTCAACATGAATTTGTAGTTAAAAATTCTCAACTGATGTGTCAAACAGTTTGATCTTTATTAGATAAAATGGCAGTGCTCATACACTCAACACACATTCTGACAAAAGTACTAGAACAAGAAATCTTGCTCATAACACTAGAAGTCAATATTCTGACATGCAATAGCCCTTTCTATTGCAAAAACACCATTATGAACTGTCTGTATCCATCTTGTGCATGACGTCTAATACAGTAAAATGAGCAGCATGTGTACCAGCAGCTTTCTGAAATGGAGTACACTAAATATGTAGGAGGTTTCTTCATAGTCTCCCAAAGTTGTATATAAAATACAGTCTATATTTTGACAGCCGATGTGTTGTACAGTGCAGTTGTCCAGTGAACAAGTGAAGACACTGGACATTCATTTTAACCAGTAACGGTAACAAAGGCCTCATCAGCAAGTTAAAGTACCTTCAGCTGGAGACTCTACGGCAAAGGACATGTTACACAAATAAATTGACTTCATGTTTCACACAGGTCAGATATCGACTTTATATATTTTCATATGAAAAATGTTCTCGCCTGTCAGAAGAAATAGAAAGTCTAAACAGTTCCTGCATGCCTTGTCATGCTGGGTTGGTGTAACTACTCTAGGGGTTCAAAGCCAGGGAAGCTTTGTATATTTTCAGAAAATGGAGGCATATCTTTTGTAGAAGTGTGTTATCAGAATAAATATTAAGGCATGAGGAAAAATATTACACCACCACATGAACATGAATTCATCTCCGATAGGAAATTCAAAAGACTGAACGTTACCATTACTATTTTCCATAAATATCTCAGCACTAAGGTCTACATGAATGTGAAAAATGGTGGGATGCACAAACCAGAGTCACACCATGCCTGCAAGTATGATCAGAGAGACTGTGCTTTACCTTCTTCTGCAGGATCTTTGTGGAAGTAATGGGAACAGGCGGTTTATCAGAGGCAGTGATCATAATAAATGCAAGAATAGCTCATCAGTAAATGTTCATGACTTTGCAACAATAAGTTAACGTTATCTAGGGGAACGATTCAACCAAAATATACTTAAGTTAAAGAATATACACATGTGACATAAGAGATGACAAAATAAAGCTTTTTCATCTTCTGCCATAGGAGGTTCTCAGGCGACATGAAATAATGAAAATATTAAATGTGTCTTTGTAAACATAAAATAAACAAGACATTCAGTATGATGTGATTCAAATGAAATAGACATTTATGCATTCTAGAAAATTGTCACATTAAAAAGAAATATTTAAAGCAATATTCTGTTAGTCAATGAAACAATCAGTGCTCAGTTTTACTTGCATGCAAACAGGAATGGTGTCCGAGTAGATGTCACAATTACTCAACGTAAAAAAGCCATTATCTTTATAGTTAATGAAGAGGTGAAAAAGCCTTCTACTGCAATGTGCAGGTGGAAAGCACGCACGCTTTTACTGAGTCGGTGTGTCATTAATATAGAATGGGTATGCATGCAATATTTATGACAGCACAAGAGCAGTACTACACATACAAAGTGTAGTACTGCATATAAAGTGAAAGATTCAATTGAGCCTTTTTCCATATAAATATTATGTTCAAGAAAAACACTGATGGAATTATGACACATAATAGCTAAATAGGAGAATTACCTTCTACTTCAGGTACAGCTTCTTCAACTTCTATATAACAAGAACAGAACAAGAACTATTGAGGCCAAATTCTGTTACTGTTGGCCAAAAAACAACAAAAGAATACATGGTCTCACACACACACACACACACACACACACACACACACACACACACACACACACACACACACACACACACACACACACACACACACACACACACACACACACACACACACACACACACACACACACACACGTCGTGAAGCTCAAATTAAATATTTACTGACAAAAACAAGTCATACAAACCGTCTTTCAGTGTCTCCATGACTGAGTGAACAGAATATGGATTAGTGGATCAATAAGCCTGTGGTAAATAGCTTGAGGCTGGGATTTGGTCAAACCTGGAACACTGATATTGCCTCTTGGGATGCACTGAAACCAATGCTGAGGTCTGACATTGTGACCAGAGCTAAAATGATCTGGGATTACAAACTGAGCCTGTGAGTGGTCACGTGTCAGAAAACAAAGCAGATTCACATAACACAACAGGAATAATGGTATTGACATCACCATTTAATTATTTTTATCCAATGCTAATCAGTGGTGGAAGAAGTAATCTGATACTTTGCTTACGTATAAGAACCAATAAGAATCAATAGAAAGAGGCAGTCAAAATCCTAAAGGGGCTAGAGTGGTATCAAGAGAGTAAAATGTTAAATATTTCCCTCTGAAATGTATCGAAGTAAAAGTAACATTAAAACAATCAATAAATATCAAAATTGTACACATAGTACAGCATGTTTGCGTTAATGTACTCGGTTACTTTCCACCACTGATGCTCATAACGGTTTTTATTCTTTTACATGGAAACATCACAATGCTTATTTGACCAAATACTGGCATGCATTACAATAAAAAGCTTTATTTGTATATAAAACCTTGACTGGGCAGTCACTTCAGGAAACCCATCATGCAACCTTTGTCAGTACAGAATTATTCAGAAGCAAACATTGCAGTGCTAACATAGGCTGGAAATAATTTAGATAAAAAGCTACGGTTACACGAGAAGCTGACAGTGTTCACAGTGATGTCAAATGAAGTGTTACAGTCCAAACAGAGAAAACACACACACACACACTATTCCATGGAAAACCTTTCAGCCTCCATCAAAAATAAAACCACAGAATAACTCTTTTTGGTCACCATTTATTAACTCCTTTTAGTCCTGACCCTGGTACACACTTACCTTAACCACTATATATCTATATATAGATATATAGATATAGATCTATATCTATATAGATATATAGATATATAGATATAGATCTATATATATATATATATATATATATATATATATATATATATATATAGATATATATATATATATATAGATATATAGATATATATCTATATCTATATCTTACATTTGATGAACTCGATAAACTTCGATAACAAAAATTGTCTCGCTGTCCTGTCTGTATGTTCTGATACGTCCACCATTGTTTAACTCTCTTCTTTTTGTTATTTTGCACCAATAAAAAAACAAAAAACCCACACTCGGTCAGCTTGCTATGGCCTTTATCACTGACAGACAACACTTAACAGCAGTAGACACAACGGAAACGAGACAATACACACATGAAGGCATGCAGAAGCTTTTACCTTGCTCTTGCTGGGTTTCTACCTCTGAGCAGACATAATAAGGTCAGCTACGTCTTGCAACAGAAGCTTGAAAGTGACATTTTGCTTTCAAAAACACAGTGAATGCTCTCAAAGCCTTCCTCACCTTCCTCACCTTCCTCCCTGAAATAGAGAAGTGAAGGGAATGAACTTTCGGAGCGATTGGTCAAATTCAGCTCAGATCTTTCTGTCGATTTAAAACACTAAAGATTCAATTAAAAAGCAATGAAGGTACTCACGGCATCTCCCCAACTACTTCTTCTCCAGACATCTTGGATTTGAATTACCTGAAACAAAGAGGAAAGCAGACAATCAAAACATCAAGAATCACCAATTCAATTCACCTCACAGAGGACGAGATACATTTTTAATGAACTTGTTTTCAGATAATGGGAGTTTTAATGCAGCTGTCAAACTGACGCAAACACACACACACAACAGACCGAGTTCTCTTGGGATCAATATAATTAGAAGTGGTTATATTTGTTTTGGTGTTTTCATGTTGTTCCCACTGTGATGTATTGTTTGTCCTCTTTGTCTTATCGACTGTTGTGTTTTTACAAGCCCTTGAGGTTTATTGTTCCTCGGACAGATGGGTTGTATTTCTCCTTTCAATGCTTTTATTATTTGTACAAACAACTAAACCAAAAAAAAAAAAACCTTGGCTACATGCTGAGAGATTGGAGCAATTGTAGAATTTGAAATGATTCCACCATGGGCACTGAAAGCAGAGGCGCAGGGCTTTAAAGAGCTCCAGGGCTAATCCTCAGCCATTTCCTCTTGGCAATGATCAAGGCTGCAGGCGGCCGACAGGAGTCTGAACAGCACTGAAACTACCAGGACTGCACGAGTCCGTCAGGGAGCAACTCGTGCATCTGAAGCCACGCGTGTCATATTGGCTCAGATATGTACGCCCGTAAACAATTTTCCAGGTGCTCGAAAGGCTTTGATGTAGAACGCTGCAATAAATGTCCATCGCAACGAGTGTGATTTAGCCTGATACTCATGCATAACGGCTTATTACTCTGTAAAAAAGGGGGAAAGAATCTGATTAGAGTATCAAAAAGCCTCTAGACACACTAGAGGTCTAGTTAAAGGGCATTCTAACAGTTTAACACAAAGATCAGTTTGTCACGAGAAGTTATGGAAGCCCGTTTCCACCTCTGATGAAAAAAATTAAAGATCCAGTAAGTCATAATGAGAAACTTTCTCAAAATAGTGACTTACTATCTCATAAATATGACTTACCATCTCATAAATATGACTTACTATCTCATAAATATGAGTTGCTATCTCATAATTAGGACTTGACATCTCATAATTATGACTTTAGAAAGGCAGCTTCTCCTCTGCTCTGCTCTGTCAGCCCGACTGAGACGGGATACCATGTGGTTCAGCGGTGCCGATCCCTGGAGTGGTCTGTCGCTCCTGTTCCACCGGAGGAGAAGCTGCCTTTTTAAGCCATCATTATGAGATACTAACTCACTATTATGCGATACTAAGTCAGAATTATGAGATGTTAAGTTCATTATTTTGAGAAGGTTTCTCATTATATTGACTTCCAGGATCTTTATTTTTTTTCATCAGAGGCTGGAAATGGGCTTCCATAAGGAGTCCTATACTCAACCCGTGAAAACAGTTGTATGATGGGCCCCGTGGCTCTGGAGGAGCTTTCTAAAGTCAGGAACCTTTATGCTGTCTAATAAAAGACTATTGACTCGCATTGTGAGAAATGCAGGAACCTGCGTTTTAGGAGCTTGAGCCACACTCTGGACTAAAAGTTATAGGCTCCGTTTTTGATCCGTCTCGATATTGTGGGAAATTCGCAGTAAATAGTCCAACACATAAACCCCTGTAAAAAATAACAAACAAGATATAACATGTTAATTAGTGCGCTTTAGAGGTGCTGCTAGGTGGATTTGTGTTTGTGTTTGCCTTTGGACAGAGCCAGGCTAGCTGCTGGTTCAGTCTTTATGCTTCGCTAAACACTCGCTCCTGGCTATACCTTCATATTAAAACAGACAGACATTAGTGCTATTAATCTTCCCAAACTCTCCACAAGAAAGCAAAGCAGCTTATTCATCAAAGTGTCAATATATTATTATGATCTGCTTCTCACAAGTCTGCCAACTTAATGAAAGTGCAATGCTAAGTCACTGGAGTATACAAAAAAGTGACACATAAATCTATAAAAAATAAAAATATGTTCATATGCATTACATATACAGTATATTTCTGAGGATAAATTCCGATCTTTATTTTTTTTAAAGGAACAACATTGGGGTGTTTGGGGCCAAGGTCAAAGGTCAATAAGGCTCTGTATGGTATCTTAAGTCCCCTATTAAATATATATCAGTTACGTGTCAGAACAACCCTTCGACCAGGTTTATTTCCACGGGCTTATAAATCCTCACATCGTAAAAAGCGGTGTCAGTGGGCTGAACGGTGGAGGGGAGCGAGGGTCTATTTTTAAAAATAATAAAGTGTGCTTTTGAACAGGTGTGGAGTTACTCCTCCAGACAATAGGTTTGGCTCACCTCACCGTACTCGCAGTAAATCAATGAGCAGGGTCCCGCATTCAGACGGGCTATTTTTGTCATTGCGGTTTGGTCAGCTGCTGGTTGGGGAGCTTTGTATTTAACAACGCATCTCAGAAGTCTTGCTTCTTAAACATTAACGCTAATCAAGTTGTATCTCAGATTTAATAATACAGACTTATTTGATATATTGAAGGAGTGATGTTGGATCCCCGGTCCGACCCCCCTCCTCACGCCTGGCTACGCTCCTGTTCCCTCTTTCGGAGTCATTCCAAAGGGCCAGCTGCACATTAAATCTCTGCATGCCGTATTTACACCTTCACTATATATATGGTTAATGTCTAAAGTCACGCTTCTGTTCAACTTCTGTTACATATCTGCTCGAATTCAAACAGTGTGGTGCCTGGGGTCCCTGTGTGGTTGTTACACGCGTGATCAGATGGAGCAGCTGATGTCAAACGGACGAGGAAAGAGAAATGTGAAGAGGAGAAAGACTGAGAAATAGAGGAATACCATCTGGTTGGAGAAAAAGCACTGACTGGAAACCCAGAAATAATTCACAGTGTATGACGGTTGTCATGGCTGGGGTATTAAACGTGTATTTGCTTTAATGCATGCGGCCAGTCCCCGTCTGGCTGGAACTGTGAAATAACACACAGTCTGACAGCGGCAGGAATGCTGCGGGTGCTGGTTTGGGCATTAGGCAGTATTAGTCAAAGCCTGAAGCATGCTACCAACACCGCTGTCTCAGGGGCGAGCTCAGCACCTTCCTCACCACCATATCAGCTCGGATCAGAACACATAAAAGAAAAAACATAAAACTTTAAGACTCTACTTAAGAACAAATGTCTGAGCCAATCTAATTCAGCGTTGGTGACTTGGTAGGAGTAACAGCTAGTTTGTTAGATCATGCTGGGGAGGTTTAGGAATCTCAGACGACAGAATTCACTTCAGCTTTTGTAAAATGAACATTTCAGTGTCATTAGAAATGGCAAAATATGAAGTGTACTTCAATGTCAATTCAAACAATGCATTTGACCTTTTTGCCATCATGCAGAGAGAGGTCATGCTCAGATCTTACCTCCTGTATATCCCCGAGGAAGAGATAGGATTAGCAGCCAATTCAGGTCGGATTCTTTCACATCCAGACGAACACAAGTTCAATCATCACCCCCCGCCCATCTAAAAAGCACACTTAATACAACTCTGTCCATCATGTGACCACATATCTCTTCTGTGACTGGTGGGGTTGTCAGTTCTATTGTTGGAGGCAGAAGATGAGTTACACCTGGAGAGGAATGCTGCCTTCAAGTGCTCCACGTAATCTGCCACATTCAAGGCCAGAAATTGGAAATACAACTTGATCCCAAAGTCTGGGGTGGAAAAAAAACAGATCTTGTCAAGCATTTCTGTTTTATTGTTTTCATTTATTTTGAGAATTGAGACAGCACACAGCTGCTTCCTGCTTAATTCTGAGTATAGTAGAAAAGGCATGCAACAGAGTTTATAGATGAATGCCAAACACACCTTGATTATGACGGAATCCTGAACACTAGCTAATTATTACAATAGTTCTGAGAGCACTTGAAGGCAGCAGAGGACTTGACTATATGACTCCCAAATGTGTCCTTTAAATGTGTCTATGCTTGATATTACATGCTATGTGCTACAAGGGCTTTACTCAGCTATTGTTCTTATTATGGATTCATCTATTGATTCTTTTTCTGATTAAGTGATACATATTTTAGTTTCTAAAATTATTTTCTTTCTTTACCAACAATCACAAACCAAACTTAACTTGACTTTGTTAGTGTTGGCTAACAGATGGCTACCTGAACTCAGAGCGTTATCTCACATATCCCACACAAACGAACACACGTGATATCCCGACAGTGTACATATCATTTCACGTTACCTCAAATAAATCCCCGTTTGCGCCGTCGTAGATAGTTCTTCTCTTTACACATCCATGGTGCCATCTCTCCGAGTAGCACACACCGGAAGCAACACGCCTCTTATCTGACAAAGCTAGCAGTTAGCCATTTTCACCCCCGAGAACCACTCCACGTTAAATGTGCATTATTTTATAAGTGGTTTGGTTTATAAAAAAATAACAGGTAGGTGGGCACCGAAGTGTTTCATGTTACGTTTTTCTTACAAAGATAAACTTCCACGCCTGTGCTGTACGAGATAATCCACATGTCTGTTCAAGAGGGCACCTTCTGACAACAGCTGGCAAACAGCCAATCAAATTGCAGCGGTGCAACAAGCAATCAGCCCGACGCGGCATCAGATGTGTTGCTTTCATTGCCAAAGACGTCGGGCATGCGCATTGTTGATTTCCCAACTTCGAGCCCCGAAGGCACTTAACATTGCGAGCTTGTAGGCCTTTCCAGGCAAGTGCAATAGATTGGAACCGACAAAACGCACGCGCACTCAACCACTGAGCTTAAATGTGAGAATAATGCTAAATAACAGCATCATTAATCCAGATTTATATTTATTCATAAATTACTCTACTGGGTTAAGTGCGTTTAGCCACCAGGGTTTTCTGTTTAAAGTAGCATGAGGAAAAGAAAATGTTGCTTGGGAAAAACATAGAAAATGAATGAACAATGTGGAATACCTCAATGTCTTTATTGCTGTTGTTGAGTGAAGCATACAATGTTTAAAACATTCATCCAGTTGGAAACTGCCCACTTGTATGACATTGGGAGTGTTTAGAGAGGCTACAGATAGTGTGTTTTGCATAGGCTTTGCGCTACACAAACAAGTGTCTGGTTAAACATGGAAGAACTTTAAAAAACATAAAATGGACAAAAGGTTGTAGAAACAAAACAAAAACATTGTGAAACCACTGTATTAAAAACAAACATAAATGTCACATTAAATCACATTTAGGTCAAGCTCCCCTGCTCTTTTCAGGAGCCATGGAATGTGATTGTCAGACTTTTGAGCAGTAACATTGATCAATGTAATGCCCTGGCAAACCAATAATATCATCAAAGCTTGTGTCGCGCAAAAAACTATCGAAGGGAACGTGCTACTTAAGACCACATCAGTGAAAAATAAACATGGAAATCATAAGTCTTAATATCATATTGAGTTGCTTTGAGGCTATCATTTACCTCAGCTGTCATACATGTTTTGATTGCAATCATAAGGCCAGAAGACTTACATAGTGGTAAATATCCTTGTATTGTACTAGTATCTTGCTATATATGCTTCGGCACCCTGATTTTACTTTAAATGCCATCAATTAGAAAATGATCGCTGAGCGAAAGAGTGTGCATAGAGGCAATAAAGAAGAGTTAGTAATTATTAGAAGTTAAGGTAGATTCTAAAAAAAAGAGGGTTGGTTTGCAGATTTCCTACATTGTAAAACCTACAGCGAAGGCACCTTGTCCACCTGCTTTTTAAGAGGAATGTCTGAAGATTTTAAAGTGATCAAACAGGCACAAAAGCTACAAAAACAGCGAGAAATAGAAAAGGACAAAACACATTAAAACATAAATAAAATAACACAAAGGATAATACATGTCATAATGGCCTTCTGAATATTCAACACTCTTATTACCACCAAAATCAACTGCCTGTTGTTGAAACGTTTCTGGATACAAAAAAAAGAAGCAAAAATACCTTTTGTAATGAGTATAAAAATGTTATATAAGATACAGTATGATAGGTCATATTCAAAACATCACATGTGCTAACATATATTACTCAGACCATTGCTGCACTATTGGTAAGACAATAATAAAAGTGAAATCAGCTAAATTCTAGAAGTGCTTATATTTCTATCCTGAACTGGTGAACGTTGAATAAAATAGCAATGTGTGAAGCTTTTGCTTTAAATATAAATACAAAAAAGAGATGGAAAATGTACTGTATGAGGGAGAGAACTGATTGCACCCATCTCTTTGGAATGTGGAAACTTTTAACTCCTCTATTCCGTCTCTATCCAAACTGTCGACATGGAGTACAACAGATAAATCTAAATTTAATTATTTTTTTCTTCCTGACAGGATTGTATAAAGTAATTAGTAATAGTAATTACAAATGTCCAAATTTCACAGCATTTAGTTTCTTTTAGAAAGCAAGAATCATTGTGCAAATGCACTATACGTGGCAACCGTACAAAGATATGATGCTGTTTCGGTACAGTGCTTGGACAGCGTCTCTCCTGTCCCTCCGTTTTCTTGGGTTTCCTCTTGGGAGTGTAATCATTATTTGGTTCTTAAGACAAAGTCAAAGGAAGAGTCTTGGATTGTCGTGGTCCCCAGCTTTAGTGGCTCCTTCAAGACATTAGTGTCCCATACCTGGTGAAAGACACAAAACGAGTCCATCAGCGGCGTTACTACAAGCCTGCAGACAGGTGTGAGTTAATAACTCTGATCTTGTGACAAAGAGGGTCAAACCAAGCAACAAACACCACGTGTGGTTAACTGCAGTCAGTGTGCAGTTTAAAGGCCGCTATGCCTGCTTTAATAAAACTTTGACTGTCAAACTTAATAAAAAAGACCCTCAGCTCTTCCAATCTTTTTCATTTTTTTTTTTACTACGAATCAAAATGATTTTTACTGCTTTTGTTTCTGGGTCAGAATTATTAAAATTACAATTCTATTAACAAGACAACAACTTTGAGAGAGAGATTTTTTTGGGGGTCTTTGCTTGATTGACAGATCTACTAGTGCTGCTTGCTTGCCTCACTTTAGCTCCGCCCAGCCTCAACTCAAAACGTGCTCTTATTTAGATTTGCAGGCTCCGAGAATTTGACAAAATGGCGATAAACATGAATCCAAAATCAGACTTGCAAACATTATAAATGTCTGTTGGTCATTTAAATTTTGAATTTAAATGACCAGAATTGGAAGTTCTCCAATAGAGCCAAGCATGTGGAGAGTGTGAGGCTGCTAACTCACATGTGGTCTCAAATGTCTGCAAGCTTCTGCAGCCAACTACTGAATTACAAAATCTATACAAAGCCTCGGTCATCCTCTGAGTCAGACTGTGATGGTGTGCTAATCTCCAACATACCAGCAATAATTGTGACAAATCAGCCTGGCAGGAACACTGCCTCTCACACTCGTAACACGAGAGGCAGCACCGCGGCCTGAGCAGCACAAGTTGAGGTGCACACGAGTGGCAAAGCTGAAAGCTTTGAGTGGCGTCAAGATGGCTGTTGAGTGGGTTTACAGAGGTGAAATTGGTGTGTATTTATGTGTGTGTAATGCTGTGCGCTGAACAACCCACATGTAGAGATTCGCTCAAGGCCAAAGCCCTTCTTTTGCCCGCTGGGAGAACAAAAGGAGGAGGAGGCGGCGCTCAGTTCGGATTTTAAAATAGCAAGCAATGCCCTAAGTGGCATCCTAAAACGGTGAGGCGGCCAAACAGCGAACTGAAAAAGACTGCAGGGAAGGCTGTGATGGTTTTGTAACACATGGTGGCATATAAATCAAAGAGCCAGGGACGAGATGGCACACTTATGGAGAAGGTCACACCCCCAGTCTCTGAAAGAATTACCGCCTTGTAAAAGTGCTGGGACATTTCTCCCAACAAACACAATTGGACATGTTTGCTGGTGAGAGGCCAGTGAGGGATCATGTCCGTGAGACACCTGGATATTGGTGGAATCAAAGGATATTTTTCAGACTGTAGAGCTTCCCTTTAAACTTAGCCTGTGTATTGTCAGCAAGTAGGCTGCCTACAAGTACAAGTAGGTTACTTTCTGGGTAAAACCTCTCAACTCATTTTGGTAATTTCTATGTTTTTACTTTAACTAAAAGAGTAAGCTGTTCTGTTTTAGTTTCTAAAACCAATTAGAAAAATAAAAAAGGACTGCAGCTAAGCTAAGAAAAAGGTGTAATTTCAGAGGTTCTGAAAAGTTGAAATGTTGGAGCCACAGGTTTGCCATCCAGTATGCATGCTCGCATTTCCGCCCACCCATTTGTGTGTTCTCTTGCACACAGATTAACGAGCTCTACAGTTACAAGCTGACACTTCGGGTGCCTTGTAAAAACTCACCGTTGGCGACTGATTTGGTCTCCCCTCTGCCTGCCACCTGCAAGACACGAAGAACAGGAAGGTGACGAGGCGGCAACGACGAAGACAGACGCAGAGAGGTAGCAAAACATACTTGCAAAGCCTACAGTCAAAGCAGAAAGGGCCTAGAACCACTTCTGAGCTCACACTTCCACCTATACAGACTGTTGAACCTATCCAGGTCTGCCTCAACAATCATTAGCCTGCTCATCTTGCCTTCCCTGACATCACAGCATAGCATGGTTAGCTAATGACAAGGCCGCTAACCGCTACCTTTCCTTTCCAGGGCCTGTTTTACGTCAGTGCAGACCGCCGCCTGGTGCCCTCCAACCCAACTACTCACTGTGGCGGACCACAGCCTCCGGTCCGCACGGCAGCTGTTGGCTGCAGGGACACACTGCTACCAGTGTAGGAAGGAAGGAAGGTTTATACTAAAGTTAAGTGGGTAGGTGGGACATCTTTGTCTTTTTAAAATGTGGGGCTTCAGTCCTACGTTGCAGCTCTACAAACACAGCTTTATCTATGTATAAAAAATAGAGATAAGACAATGTATTCATGTCAGGTTTAGCCAGACTTGTTTGAAAATGTGAGGTGATAACAGTGATTCAATAATGTCAAACAGCCATTGTGCAACTCAGCAAAGGCGTCTTCCTTGTAAAGAATGCTGTAAACAGCTTCTCCATTAGGGCAATATAAAGTCAAGTGAAGTTGGACTGAGAGCGGTGATTTGTGGTTGTCAGAAGAGGGAGCGGTGATGTGATACAGCCATTTATGAAAAGCGTTCAGACTGCAGTTGGACAACAGGCGAAAAGGTTTTTTTACGACGCAGAATTTACACGGAACTGTAATCTTCTGGATTTTGTTGAGTCAGCCTTAACAAGTTATGGGTGTTAATGGAGTCGACGGCGCGAGGCTTTACAATTGGCTTAACGATGACTTCATTGATATGTTCTCTTTGTTCCTTTTTATTTTACAGCACTTGGAACATTTGTCACACACGCTTTACAGGTTTCATTCCTAAATGTGCTTTTTGGAAAGCAATTGATGTTTATTGCTCAACGTTTACAAAATGCACATAATTACATCCTCTAAAAGGTTGTGAGTTTGTGTGTGAAGGGACTTGAATAATATTCAGAGAGAGAGAGAGAGAGAGAGTATGCCACAACACATTCTTCAAATCATAAATACTGTGGACCGAAACTCTTAAGATATAATCATTATGATTAAAATAAGCAGCAGCGTCCAACCACAGCAGAACAGAGCAGAGCTTTGCCAACAACACAGAGCAAAAAGTGGACAGTGTGACAGCAGAGCGTGAGGTCATTCTGTGATAAGCGCTTTGAAGAAACATAGAACAATTAAACCTTTACCTCTCCAGGCTTATTCCAGATTAAACGGTGAGGTCAACTAGCTATGAGAGTTCTTTAAAACAAAAACAAACATAAGTGAATGTTACTCCGATTCCTGCCACACCAGCGTCAAGATCTTGAGATTATTATTATTATAATTACAATATTCCTACACCATGTCTTTAACAGAACGTTCCCTTGATTGACATCTGGAAAACTATGAAAAACCACAGGAAATCCTTTTAAGACCACAAACCAAATTGGCATGGTTAAAACTACATCTGGATGCTCATTTGGATTTTCCCAGATGTTTGAGACCGAAACACTGATCATCACCATACAAAGTCCTCAGCATGATACTAGGGAATAGTTTAAATAAAAACTAGCTACCTTGGTTGGAGAGGAACCTTTGTTTTCCCATAGACTCCTCTTGTTGGTGACGTCAACCGGCTTCAGGTCCTGTCAGAGGGGAAGGCAGAGAACGAAAGGCAAAGACAAAGCATCACATCAGCGGTGCTCAGAGGGCCCAGCGTTTGTAGGTCAATTTGAAAATAGTTTGTCATTATGCGACAATGACAGAGTATCTGAGGTGTAGAGGAGAGGGAATGACAGAGGAGGACCGAGAGCTTGAGGAATGAGAGCAAAGGTTGACAGACACCGTCAAGCAGAGAGGTGTTTGTCTAAAGGAAGTGGAAAATAGCACTCTCACTACGGGTCTGAGGCAATTCTTCTTCAAGACACTCCATATGTTTGAATATTGGGAAAGCTTCGGCAAAAGAGTTCCAGTTTTGTCTGATGGAAATATTTACTTGTTGGACACTCTCTTTCATATCCTCAGTCTCTCCTGCTGTGTGTTACCTTTTTGAGCACAAGCAGAAATCTGCGACATGGAAAGCTCCAACATAAATATTTGTGTGAAATACGGTTAAGAGTGGAGAGAGGCATGATGACGCTGGCATGGAGCCACACACATGAGCCAGACTGAGAAAAAAAGCTTATGATAAGCTTAAGATAAAATGCTTCAGTGACACTGTATACAAAACTCATGCCAAGTCCTCAATATCTATATGTACTGTATATGTATGTTATGACACATGTAACAGTGGACTGTAGCAAGCTCAGACAATGGAGAAGCTTCTTTACTTTGTGGCCACCAGGGGGTGCCAGACAGACACCATCTCAACCTGCATCATTTATAAATGATTATTAGATATCTGCAGTACAAAACATAATGATAATAATAATGATGGGCTGATATAGGAGGGAGAGTACTGCATTTGATCATGATTGCTGGAATGATTGCAGTTCAGATGTTACAGGGTCACTGTTCCAATGCACAACTGACTACTGAATCCTTAAGACACATACAAATGATAATAGTAAGCTTTTTAAAACGTTTTGAACAAAGTAAATGTTGCATTAATGTATTCTGTCTCAATTTCAAGCACAGTTCATCACATTGTTCCAACTGAGTCCGTCCCACTTCAAACCAGTACGAATAGCACAGAATATTCTTTTAAATGTGTCCATATAGCGTTTTTCTCTGGCAAAAAAAAGCATTTTTTTGTGAAGCATGGGTTTTGTTTCTATGTCAACAATATCACCACTCTAACTGCCGGTGTACCATCCCCCCCTTTGCGTTTTACTATCTATTTAAGCTGTCAGTTTGTTTGACTTTGTTCTTTCACCATGAGCACCGACCGGAGGATGCGTGCCCTCATACACTTTGCATGAGGATGATCTGACAGCCGTAGAGCAAGGAGGATGCGGGTGTGTGACACAATCTGTCGGACAAAAACAAGCTTCTGCTCCATTTTCGTGGTTAATAAGAGTCCCGCCCAGAACAAAAAGGTCAGAGTGCTCAGAAAGACACTGGGTGCAGCGCTTTTTCTTTTGGCCGCTGCATAACTCTCTCCTCATTGGGAACAAATTGTTCCTTTATTTTTTTCCAGGGTCTTTAAAGTAGATATTAGATCCTCAGATTTAAAGAAAAATATCTTTGAAATCTACACATATCTAAAGAACCATAATGCAGGTCCATTAAAGTAGCTGTTGTATGTCGGACTCTGAGCTGTACAGTACACGTACTGTACTTCCTGGCAGCAGCGACCTACCGTTGGCCTTCCTCCTGACGTTTTGCCGCCCTCCGGGGTTTTATTCAGCCAGTCGTTAATGCGACCCGCCACGCCTGTCTTCATCACAGCTGCTTCCTGTTTGGATAGGGTCAGAGGTCAGCTGAGCCTGGTCGTCATCAGCAACAAGGCAGAGCAGGAAGTGCCAGTGAATTGGGCTCTTTCCTCTCTCTCTCTGCTCACACAGCGTTTCATCAACTTTATCACATCCTCCACCACCTCAACTCTTACCTTGAACGGGCTTCCGCCACTTCCAGGTGTGCCGAACACGTTGCCTTTCTCCCACATGCTCTTGATGCTTCGCATGCTGTCTGTGACCATGGGGAGATCTACTGCTCCAGAGCGAGGGGATCGAGATTCCTTGTTCTCCCTCTGCTGATACAAAGTGGTTAAATTGGGATTAAATTGGTGAATAGCAGAGATGGCTGTTCAGATCAAAGCTCAGATACCGGTCGACAACAACGACTGAGCTGCTATTAATGACGAGAATAATGTGAGAAATTACTACAGTGTATGTGATACAACATTTAGGCTCAGAAAAGGTACCAAGAATGGAATCAGATCAGGTCAGGACATTGTAATCTCGTCAGTCTTAAGTAAGTACAGGATTCTATAGATTTGTCTCAGCCATGTTGCTCTAATCTGATTATAATTGACTTACATTACGTTATTTGCTATCTGACACGTGATGTTGACGCCACATCCAGGATAGCCTTAGCCCCGTTGTCTGGCTTTGACAGACAAGTTTTATTTTGTTTTCTATTGTGTTTCTGACTGGGAACCACACAATACCGTTAGTAATATAACAAAAGAAAAAATTGATTTTATTTTAATGGAAGATGCACAAAGATCGAGTTGGCTATGAAATACTTAAGTCGGCCACTTATTTTATTTGTTATTATAATTATTGTTATTTTAAAGCATGGGAGACGAGGAAACCATGAGGATAAACTACGCTTCTTTTTTATCTTTTTTACAATCTATTTGAAATAAATACATGTCATTTAAAAAGATATAGGAGTACATGTAATACCTGATAGTTGTCTATTGGTTTTGTGTATGTGTTCCTGCAAGAAGTCTTGTTACATTTTTGATGTTTGCTATAAAGCTGGGCCTTGTAATCCCAAGCGGGATAGTGCAAATGTTTTGCATGACACAGAGATAAAAACTTAATAAGACGAATGTCATGTGTCACCCACGCTGATGTCACAATACCGCCAAAATGCTTCAACATTTTTGCAATTTTACAGTGGAGGAAAAGCTAACCTGAGCAGCTGAAGTGTACTGCTCCAGCCGGTTGTCTATCTTGGACACCACGGGAGAATGAGACGCCTTCACTGTGCTGCTGGGCAGAAGAAAATGGTTAGCGAACACAGCATGGGACCACTCTGGATATTATACACAGTGTGGTCAGCCATCTTTACTGCCTTGAGAAGAAGACATTTGCAACCCCAAGAGGGATTTAAACCCTGGGGTACATTTCTTTCTATTCAGCAGAACAGGACTACAAGGCTTACATGCTCCACTAAAAGCTTTGTTCGTGGGAAAAACAACAACATGATCTGTTGAATGATGCTTCAGTATGTTTTTACCTCTTCTGTGCCGACTTGTTCAGGAACTCTGCCCTCTCCCCAATCTGTTGAGAAAGGTTATGGGAGTTCTAGGTTAATAAATATTGCAGTGATGTTCCTCATATGCACACACCGCTACAACACATTTCCATTGACTCTTCAGTCACTTCAAAACAAATGTTAAAACTAACCTTCATTTTGATTTCCATGCTTCTATTATGTCTTTGTAGTATGAGTAGTTTCATCTAAGTCAATATGTAGACACACAAGATATTACTGGTCCTTATGGTTCATAATTTAAATAATTGCCAATAATAGTCTTTTAAAGGTGGATATATAATTTTGTCTATTTTTATTCATATGCTGGATCCTTCTGAACAGCAACACACAATGTAAGTAATTGTTCCCTCCCTGTGCAAAATGCTCTGAAAGGCATGCACAAACGCACAAAAACTCACACACACACACACACACAGCAAAAAACACAGCAAGTTTTTTTTCTGCTATGTGCTGTTGGATTGTGGGAGACTCAGAGGATTGTTTATGATATTCTTAAAAAAAAGAGGGGGCAACACACGGTTCCTTAGACCCTCACAAAAAAAAACCCACTAAACGGACAAAAGGCGAAACTCACTCCCCCTCCCCCTGTGAAAAGGGACATTGCGATCGGCTGCTACCGAATGTGGGAGTTCCCAAAATACTCCCCGACAGGAAATTCCCCATTCTGAGACGTGTTTTAAAGAGCCATAGCCATCCGAACGCAGTTACAGTAATCCTGTTAACCCTAATCGCTTTCCTGCATCCCAGCAGCCTGTCGTTCGTTCCGTCGCTCTGTCCTTCTCTCACGGAGAACACTGTGCTTTATCTCCAGCACAGAGCAGGGTTATGCTGGTTTACTGCTGATAACATGCGGGCGAGCTCCCGGGACTGTGTGTTTCCACTGGGGAGGTGATTGCTGCTATGTTTCACTGTTGTTGATGTTTTAGTCACAATATGACAGTTGGGCAAAAAAAATAAAAAAATAAAGAAAAAAAATGTATGTTCTCAATGGCATGCATGCAATTTTAAAAAACGACTGTTGACTGGTGTCTAAGAACTGCCCGCGCTGGGTTGGGGGACAATATACAATGCAACTACATTATACCGGGGTAATAGTGTCACATAAATAAAAACAAAAAGGGTTACACTGCGAAGCAACAATTCATACACACAGCACAGAGTGTAGTGTATGAAAAGTAAAACAGACAGATGCCCCCACACACACACACACACACACACACACTCACACACACACTCAGCTGCACCTACGGTGAACATCACCACAAAGTAAAGTTGTGTCTGTGAGGCGAGTGCAGCATGGTGGAAAATTACAGTTGAACATTATTTACAAAACTGACCACAAACAAAGTGATCGATTCCAGAGCTACCACAAATGTGTGCAGAAATGTTCATTCACCTATTTGCAGTTTACATTCATTGTTAAAATAGCTAAGTCGTACATGCTGGCATTTCACTGGTGTGCTGTGACGTAACGAATAGAGATTTTTATGATACCTGAACTTGAGTATTAGCTGACACAGAGTACCGTTCCAATGCCAGTGTGTTAAAAACACGTTTGTTTTACTGCTGGGATTCACAAGTATAACATTTTGCCAAATTTCCTGCACCTGCCTGATCCAAACCGCACATGAGCAAGTCTCAGCAGAGATGAGAAAGAAGCGAGATGGCTCACTCGTCAGCTTCCATCATCGATTTTTCGTACAGCATTGGGTTTTTTTCCGGAGCAGATGATTAAAGTGGCTGAAGAGTGAGCTGTTTTGCTTCGTTCTCATTTCTGCTGAGAGTTGCACATGCGCAGCACCGTTCAGGCAGCATGTACGGATCGAGAAGCGAGTGACACAAGTTGCTGTCGTTAGTGTGAGGCGTAAATTATCTGACCCGCTTACTCGCTGATACCCAATCCAGCATTTTAGGCTGTATCGGAGGCATTCCTGATCCTGCTATTGGTATCGGAACAACTCTACTGGTGAGTTTACCACAGTGGGACGATGTAAAAATGAAAAGAATCACCCAACCCTTGTATGGAAGGTTACTCGTTAATCTTCAAACGTATTTTGTTCAAACAGAAGCCTTTCTGCATTTGAGTTTTAACTCTGTTGACCAACAACACTTCAAACCAATTCGCTGTTGAGAAATATCCAGTTAACACAGTTTTAACCTCAATACTGTATTGAGGTTTCAGAAAGTAGGCCTAACTTCTGCAGCATAAGAATGTAGCCCTGGCCTGTTTTCAGCCATGAATCTGGAGTCTCACCAGGACGGGCCAGATGGATATTACTGCTAACTGTCACTAATTTGATTTTCTCCACTGGCTGAAAATCCCCCTCGATTTCCAGCGTGTGGGAGTTGGCTGTTGGCAACATCTATTCACATTTGAGTTGATTAAACGTTCCTTCGCCGTGACAAACATTTATCTTTGGGTGAGGTGGGGAGGGCCACGCGCTGGGTTTGATTCAGGCTGCTTTTCCTATTGCAGCGTTGCTTGTGACAAACAGGTTGACGTGTCAGCAGAATTTCAAAGTGAACAGCGAAATGAAATCCAGAAAAACTTGCCAGTTCTCCCCCTAGTTCATTCAGGGTCTTTCTATTTCTGAACACCTTCATCTCAGTCAGATAACACTTCATGCAGAGAGCTAAAAGAGGTGAGAAGGGCAGGAGCGGGTCATCTGGCACTTAATCTCTCCAAATATTTTGAATGTTTAGCTTGAGCTTTGCTGCACTGCCGGATGAGTGGGATTTGCAGGTTTTGGAGAACTATTATATCGAATCCATTTGGCTGACAACTGTACTGGACGGATTTATATACAGACAGGAAAAAAAGGCAAAGTTTTTTATAGTTACACTTGTTTAAAATATCGGAATGAAAAATCTGTGTTTATGAAAAATTGTCTGATTAATTGACTAAAGCCCTGACTCGGGCAGCTATTGTCTTATCATAGCTTAGCTATGCAGGAGGCTGTAGTAAGAGCTACTATAAAATAATGCTACTATAATAAGAGCGTAGGGTAACGTTAGCAGCTCTGGCATGATCTTTATTTGATTTTGGAAAGTTAAGCAGCCAAACAGGGTTTCACATTTTTCACTATCAAACTTAGAATACTAGGACTAACTAGCTCTGAAAAGCAACACAAGAACATTGTTGCTTCTACGATTACTTCTTCTACTTACATACTTCTAGCACAACAGCATGCATGTTACCATCAAGACTGAATCGTCTAAAATCAAAGACCAACTGTTTGAAGAATGTAATATATATATATATATATATATATATATATAGTATGAAGCAACAATAACTATGAGCCAAAACGGTCAATTGGCCAATAAAACAGCACTGACATTCTTCTGTTGAATGCGTAGAGGGAGAGGTTGGAGGTTAAAAATGGCGGACCGACCTTCAGAGAGGAGCCTCGAGGGCTGACACACTTGAAGGGTCTGCCCTCCCCGTCCATAGTGTCCTCCACCTTCTGTCTCTTCTCAGCTGCCTCTGCTCTCCTCCTTTCAATCTCCTCCTTCATCTTCCTCTTCTCCTCCTGAGACAAGACAGATGTGTTGAGAGTTGAGGCAGTTCAGCAGATGCAGTGTGAGAAAGAAATTAAGTTTGCGTTGTCATTTTTTTTGTTTCGCAGCATATTTGTAGTCGACAGGGAGCTTGTTGTTAATTTCATTAAGGCATACCTAGGTGGCGCTCTGTTTTTTGGCAGCCCAGCCATGCAGGATATTGCTGCTCAAGCAGACATTGCTCTTGTATTTACTCTAAACAAACCGCTGTTGCTGCTGGAAACCTAAAGCCTGCTTCCTGTGCACAAGTAGATTTTCCCTCGGAACGGACTCACAGACCCAGAGTGTCGTGAGCAGGAAATGCAAAATCTTTCAAGGACTGGGTATACGCTGAATGACTTTCCCGTGGTTTATGGGTTATTATATTGAATAGCATAACATGACGGACAACCAACAATCAGGAATGCAGCCAACCCAGACAATAGCTATGTGCCACTTTCTAATTGATTTACTTACTCTATCTAATGAAGCAGGCCAGGAACAAATTTAATTACTCTGAGCAAATTCTTATTTACAGTGATCGCCTGCCTCAGGAAAAAAAAAAAGGCATTTTGGGAAGCTTGAGACATGCAGACTATCAACAGTTTAAAAAAAACAACAATTAATGTATGAACCATTTGTACTGTATTCAGAAGAGGGCTGGTGCTTGGCAGTGTATCACCCACTCCAGCAGCCTTGTCTTGGTTAATTAGTCTCTCTCTATCTCTGGGCCATCTTTTAATTACAAACCAAAAGGCCTCATTAACATCACACAAGAGGAGAAGAACGGGGGCAAATAGCGAGAGACGGGCCGCCACACTCAGAACCGAGATCAACAAAGAAGACCAGTCAGGGTAACAGCGAGAACGCAGAGCCTCAGAGCGAGCGGATGAAGGGGAAAATGGACGACATTGCGTGGTTGAATACAGATTTGAACACATAGGAAGAAGGAGGTTATCACATTTGAGATACATAATGATGAGGTTTGTTGTAAAAGGTGGATGAAGGAATGACATGCATGAGTTATGAGATAGGGACCCAAATAGCTGGAGTCGTGATAACAGAGAAGTATGGCGAGATAACGTCACTGCAGCGCTAGCATGAGTGTGATGCATGGGTTTCAGCTCACACAGGTGTAAAGGCTAAATCAACATGAAAGTGGTGATGTGAAGAACAAGGGAAAAGGACGTGGGCTGTGAAATCTAAAGATATAACGTGAAGAGGAATAAATGAGACAAATAAGACTGAAATCAAACTGAACTTAAAATGCACACATATCTTAATTCACACATATCTTATTTCTAAGCTTGCTTGTCTTAAATCCGTAGAATAAGTTGTGTATTACCATACGTAGGCTATAAAGGGTTCTGTGCTCCAGCTAGCAGCACACCATGGAAATTGCTCTCAGATTTCAGTCTAAGACGGCTGAAGCTTCAATGTTGTTTCCTCAAATATGTCTAAAAACATTTGGATCCTCTTTTGAACTTTGTACGGTACCTGCATCATTACAGTGTATATTTCCTAAAAATAAAAATATTATATTTCAGTTTGAATTCAACAAATCATGAAGAAGAAATTGGATAAAAGGGAGAAGAGAAACACAGGCAGTCAGAGCTGAACTGATCAAACAACATCGATAAAGTGACTGACTCTCACTCCTTACCTCATCCCTGGCTTTTCTCTCCGCCTCCTCCTGCTTCTTCTGCCTCTCCTCCTCCTCCAGCACCTTCCTCCTCTCCTCCCTCTTCACCTTCAGCTCCTCCAGCTCGGCTTCGGCCTCTTGCTGCTTCTGCCTCATCCTCTCAAACTCCTCGCTCTCCGCGTCGTCGCGTCGGCGCTTCAGCTCCTCCAGCTTGCACTCCGCCTCCAGACGGGCAGCGTCGTCTTGGTCGTCACCGGCGGACACCTCGGGGGAACGCACACTGCCGCGACTGGGACAGACACACAGATGCGGGTTTGAGCACACATGCAGGTCACAACAGCAACAAAAACCGTGGAAGTAGCACGCAAAGCTGGTTGACGTTCAGGTTAACACTTGACATTTGATACAAACTGAATATTTAAACAGACACTGGAAAGACTGGAAGAAAACACACACAGATGTGCACACAATATACAAATATATATCTACAATTATGTAATGAGTATCAGCCAGGAGGGAAAATATTGAAAATGCATGTGGGGGAAAAAAGGGATAAAGCATCCATAATGATGCATCTCCGGTAAATAGGAGAACATATGTGGAATTAGATGGAATATACAATTTTTTTCCTATTTTAGCTATAGGATAAATCTCATTCAGTTCATTATTTTAGATTTGTTTGGGCACTCATTCTTAATTGGGACATGAACTTTGTTGAAAATGGAGTTTCTTGAATAATTCATCAGGCCTGGCTGGCCCCGGTGTTATTGCGTCTGTGTACCTGAGGGTCCTCTCAGGTTTCCTGTGCTGGTTGGGAGTCGCCGCCTCCTCGTGCAGCGCTCCGTTCTGCCTCCCCTGATCCTCCCTGGCCCAGCCTCTCTCATTCACCTGCACACAGAAACAACCACGGGGACAGTGAGCAACGGTGCGACTGGTGGGTAGGCTGAATGGGCGGAGTCTGGCATGTGACATCGCGGGATGTCGAACGAGGAAGAGAACGAGAGCACACCCCAAACAAAACAACACAGAACGTCACATAACACAGCGTCCACTCCAGCATAACTAGTGAGACCGGATTACCCAACACGTGATCACCATGGGAGTGTCCCCCGCTGTATATTTTGTATCTCTGACCATCATGAAAACATCATTCAACTTTTATAAATTATAATCATGTGTCCAAGCCCAATATGTACACTGCCAGTCAAGCTTTTCGAGCATCATATATTATTAACCTGTAGCACCGAGGGTGCATTTGTCTCATTCTTGATGCTATCTAGCACAGTCTATGCATTTTTAACATACTATAGGCTGAGCTGGTGGACCTACTTAACACCTGTCTTGATAAAGTCATTAAGATTCTTTTTAATGACTTACTATAATTAAGTCTTTGCATTATTCTGCGCTGTAGAGAGCAAATGTCAGCTCAAAAACAGGAAGAATAAGAAACGTCACAAGAAATGCATCTTAACAGGGAAAGAGCCAAGAAACATGTCGTGTCTCTGAGCATCTCCGCTTACATTATCAGAGGCTCTCGAAACTAAGAGGAGCGCTCGTCAACACAGGTCGGACAGACCACAAAATGAAATGCTTAGTTCTGTTTTGTTTGTCGATGTAAGAGAAGGCGACACAAGAGATCAAATTGGAAAGTGTACATTCAACTGTGTCGAGAAGAGTTCGAAAGATGCAAGTTTTGGGTTGTGTGATAAATTGGAAGCCTTTATTGATGCATTAAAAAACAGATCATGGGTTTGCTTGGTTAAAAACATACTTGTGGAAAAGTATGACATTTGTAATTTCGAATTTTTGGGGTTCTAAAATGAACCTGGTATAAAACGTTTGACTGGAAGTAGACACATGATACGATGGCTCAATGATCTTATGATGTGTCCTTGTAGTAAACACACACATTATTTTAAATTACATTATGTTCCTCTGCTGCAGAGAGTCTTTGGAGTGGAGTCTGTGTAATAAGTGTTGCTGCTCTCATAGCTGAGATGGAAGACATGCAGAAAAACACTGTGACCACTAAAACGTAGGCTCAAGTTACCGCCAGTTTGCAAATGGTGCAAGCCACACTGTGACGACACGGGGTGTCTGGGTAATTTCAGCGTCTGGCTCCGACATAAATCACAAGTCAACAAGATAGCCTTATTAAAAGAATTCTTTTGTGGCTTAATCTGGAAAGATTTCAGTTTACACATCTCCTGAAAGATGCATCAAGACACTGAAGTTACCCAGAGAGATGTTCTGTGCTGTGCATCACACCTCTACTGTAAAGCTTACCACATGAATGATACCTCATTATCCACTGTGTGTAGTATCTCAGATACCTCATTGTCCTCTTCAGAGTCATTTATGACAGTCACAGACTTATTCTCTGAAGAATAATCTACATTATCATCCTCAGGTACCTCCTCAGCCTCCTCTGATGCTACTGACGCCTCCTCAGCCTCTGAATTGGTTGACTTGGCTTGGTTTGCAATCTCACTGACTACTGAATGCGTTTCTTCTTCAGCGAGTGCCTATGAAAAAGGTTTATAGCAGTCCTTTGAAAGAAAGATCAGCGATTGCCTCACAGATGTGGACTAGGAAGTGACCAAATCAAAGACCATACCTTGCTGTGCATTTTAGGTTCTTCGGTAGATTCCTGAAGAAATAAGCATCACATTTGCAGGGACTGTTAGTTGCAAAAATAACCCAATAAATGGCTGAATAAATGAACAGGTGACTCACTTGTTCTCTCAAGTAAGATGTTCTCGGTTTGTCCTCCACCACCTCCACTTTCTGCTCCTCCTCTTCATCAACACCCTCATCTGCTTCCTCTCCACCCTCGTTAGCAGCCTTCTCTTCCTCCCTCGGCTCCTCTCGCTTCTTCTCCTCTCTCCTTGAGCTGTACGCCTCTGTCTTCTCCTCTTCATCCTCATTGTCACGGGAACGACCCCTACGCCAGGAGGATGGCCTCTCCTCCTCGACGTTGTTTTTCTCCATGGCGAAGCCGTCATTGCCGTCTGTGGCGGTGGGGTCCAGCTCCTTTTGTCTATCCAGAGCCTCCTGCATGCGCTTCTGCCGTCGCTCCTCACGTTTGGCCATGCGATCCAGCAGGGCCTGGTCCTCGTCTTCACCTCCGCCTCCTCCATAAGAGCTGCTCACAGACACCGTCTCTGTCACACTGGGAGGAGAGAGAGGAGACAAACATTTTGTTAAAGAGGAAGAAGCCTGGAGGTCAGAGCAGCAGACGTCGGCTGTAAAACTGAAAGCATGATATTATCTCCATGTTGGGGGTTCTTAATCAAGGTCTATAATCTCTAACAGTTCCATGGTTGTTTAGTGGCAAGATATTCGTTGTGTTGTTAATTTCATGCAGTTATCGGGTTTGGATGTTCATAACTAATGTGCAGGTGATTCTGAATGAGCATAAACTTGGTGCTTTGACGAGGACTAAACAAAACAGCAAAAGAACGGTGCTAAATCGACTCACTTGGGACTCGATCTCCGACATGGCAAACAGTGGAAATTACAGAAAAGATGTTAATTCCCAAAACTCAACAAAAGCATATGCCCTCAAAATGTTTGGCACTTGATCATGCATCACATGACTGTGACTTGCCACTAATACTCCAAAAAAAGGTGCTGAAAGAGCAACAATGTTCAATCAAACCTTCTCTGGATTGCAAAAGGAAATGAAAAAGTGGCTGCCACGTCGGTCAGTCATTTAGCCAGTATGTGGAGAATGCTGACAACTGGCAGCATTGAGAGGCCTTCACCACAGATATTCTTTAAAATAAACTATTGGTCACGCCTCAAAATAAACAGAAAATGAGTGTATTACTCTTAGATTCCAGGTCTCAAATTACATTTTCATCCTTCCTCAATAGTTCTTTTGTACATACAAGAGGAAAAGTCAAGGATTTACCAAAGTCAAAATGATTCCTCCTCTGGGAATCATGAAAATCTGTATAAAAGTTTAGGGCAATCCACCAAATGCTTGTTTTTATATTTAAGTCTGGACGAAAGTGGTGGACCTGTCCAGCTGACCATCTGCATGGCTAAAATCTACGTATTTATTATCTCTTTCAATCCACCAAATACCATCCACCTCACTCCAAACAGCATGAAACCTAAAAGTCTGGCAAACATTATCCTTGCGTCTCCTCAATTGACAATGGATATTCAACACTGGGTCCTGTCTCAGCATCCTCCTGCACAATCCCCTTGTTGTTTGACTGGGCCAGGATGTATCTCTGAGCTCATAGAGGGGAAACATTCATGTCCACAAAGCGGCGTCTGTATTGCTAGATGTCAGAGCAACCCACCACTTCCACTGCAGCCGAGACGATTGATCCAACAGCCTCGAAAAAAGGCACAGAAACGGAAACTTTGTTTTTCCGATGTCTTTCTGATGGATAGGTATGAGATCATGAGTTGGTTGTCACATTGACAGCTGAGGCCGGGCAGAAAGTGGAGGCAATTCTTGTCAAATCGGTTGATTTAAATGTAATAAAGGATGCAAAAAGAATGAATTGTTTGAAAAATCATTCAACACCTGACAATGTTACAATATGTCAGCTGCCAACATAACTAAGCACAGCAGACCTGTCACGCTGTGGATTTCTCCACATGTTGCGTGATATCACATGTAGCCTGTGTGCATATCTAAAACCTCTCATTTTAAAAAGAACTATTAGCTACAGCGAATCAAATCTGCCAGAAACAGTTGTCATATCAGCTTGAAAAACTGATACCTGCCTGCCAGAAATTGGAAAGGGTACTTTAAAAAAAAAAATTGTATCTGAATTCAAAAATCCGAATAAATTTGGTAAACGGTAAATCTGCCATTGTAAACTACATATTTCTTGTGCAAGAACGAAAAGAAAAAAACAGTTGCTGAGAGCTCAGCAAAGTCTCAATTGTTTTATGAAAGAATAAAACTTCCTCCACCTCCCAGAAGTCTTAAAAAGCTACAATATACTGTCCTCTTTTTAAAGCAGAGGTTGTGAAATATGTTTTTGGGACGTTCTTCTGAGTTGTCCTGACATTTTTTCCCACAGAAACAAGACTTAAACTGGGCGGGGTGATATTACAGTGACAGTTTTCCTCCTTTTCTTGTTTCCTCTTTTGCCTCCTCAGCTGGACCAAAATTGGGAGCTAAGCCGTCGGCCGTTGACTTTACATTTGTCACAGACAGAAGCTGTTTTAATATACGTGTGTCACCTGTGGCTGTTGGTCATGACCAGACTGTCTGGTTGTCCGCTGGGCTCCTCACTCTCCCTGCCCTTCATCCTCTCCTGGCGTGCCCTGCGCCTCCTCTCGCGGGCTGCCTCCTCCTCATCATCATCATTCCTCGCCAACCTGAGGGAGACGAGAGAGATAGAAACTGTGAACCCTTCGCCTAAGTCTCCTCTTCCTCAATTTAGCTTCCCGATTAGAAACTTCAAAGTGAACGATTCCTTAAACTGGACTGTAATCATCGCAGTGACCAAACCTGGTGGATTTGTCTGAGCTTTTTTCTCTCTTCTTCTCTCTTATCAAGCTGACCTGTCAGCTGTGCAACAACCAATACTTCTTATCGTGGCTGCAGTTTCCACGAGCTGATAAAAACTCAGTCCGGAGACTTGGCTTGGCTGAGGAGAACATGGAGCCAGAGAAACAGTGCTTCTGGTCTGGTCAGTGTTAGAACAGAGCAAAAAGTAGAGGTGTGTGCGTATGAGTGTGTTTATGCAATGCACAACCACCACTAGCCTTAAAAGTTTATATTTCTACAAGGGATTTAATACCATATTTAATCTAGAAATCAAACACACTAAAGTCAAAAAAAATATCTTGTGTCAAAACAACGTAGAGATCCGTGGAGCGAGCTTTGTTTTGTAGATACAGTCTCTTGTTTTAATGAAATTCTAGACACAACCCCAGTTTTGCCGAGACAACCATTTCAGCACCTTCTCTCTTAAAAACAAGAGTTTGACACTTTTGGAAATACACGTTTGCTTTCTTGCAGAGAATTAGAAGATTGATGCAACGCTCATATCTGTAAGCAAAATACGACACCACAGGGAGCCAGGGGGAACGGCTAGCCACGGTTCTGCCCAAATGTAAAACTAAATCTGCTGACCAGCATCTCTAAAACTACTCAATTAACACCTAATATCTTGTGAGCATAATTAATACCTTCACACCTTTGATCCATTTATTTTTTGTTGGCTGCTTCCGCCGTTGACGTATTTATGCTAGGCTAAGCTAACCAACTGCTTGCTGTGTATTTATTTATTTGAAAACTGCTTCTTTCTACTCTCTCCATACTCCTACTCTGCCATTAAAAGGGATAAATCAGCTGTAAAAACAAACCGCCCATATCCTTAATAGTGCAAAATCTAAAGCAGACATGTGGTGGTTTAAGCAAAGGGTGCGGCTGCATAAAATCATCAACACAACTCCATTGTTCACAATCTAGTTTGGCTCGTCGGCTACTGTATATTTATATGCTTAAATTTGATTGAAAGCAACAACGAGGCCTTTTCTTTCTGGAGCAAAGTCACTTTGTAAAGTTCAGAATGTCTGACAGAAATGGAAGTAGACAAGTTTAGGGAAATGATTACACCCAAAAAGTACAGAATGATTGATATGGTATTATAAATCAAAGAACCATAAACCGTGCATATCTAACAACAGTTCGACAGTTTTCATTTTATTCCAATAATCAAATTAGTTCCCAAACTGCTGTTTTTCTGACCACCTGACATCTATGAACTCGGCTCCATGCTTGATCTGTGTCGCCCCGACTGACCTTTACACTCCCACCGCTAACCACATGCCTAGCTACCTGACATCACAGCGCCGCCTTTGAGGTCAGCCAGCAAAGCGTGCTATTGCATGTTAATTGCAACATGTGTGGTGAGCCGAGCTAAAGCTGCTTTGGTTTATGTGAGGTTTTACAGCTTGTGAACAACAGTTTCCTTCTTCCTTTCCTTCCCCTCTGCTGTTCTTGCCGTCTCCCGTTTCTTTCTCTCAGATGAGGAATGTTGTCATAACAGAGCAGATTTATCTGTTAACGCCCAAGATGGACCTACGGGACAGTGACATCGGTGACGTCAGGCAATGATTTACACATGTGCATGTGTGTGCTTCGTTCTGACAATTCAGCATTTTTAAGGTCAGAAAACTGTTCTTATTCAGATTAGTTTGACTCTTTTCAACCATCCACTGTGGCCACAACTTACAATGACAATATATAATGGTGAATGCTAAAAGGTAGCATGACAAAGCACAAGTAGAGGACAGTCAGAAAGTCAGCACACTGACTTACATTAGCCAGAATGAGCTACGGGTCACATCAGACCAAGCAAAGCTGCAACAAACAGGTTTTCTTTGCTTCGTAATTCAATTGTTTTTACTTTTAAGAGGAAGAAAGTGTTATTTCTTCTTTCAACAGTTACAGTCTTGCTTTAAATATACCCTCCCACATCTTCTTTTTTTTTCAACTTCATTTATATTCTATCAACTTCAACTGAGTTCCCCTGCAGTAGAGAGTACATTAACTCTTATTTAAAATGCCAGAGTGAAATGTTGGTTCTGTGAAAAAAAAAAAAACTGCCTTCGCTCCCAGAGGACTGCGCCATCCCAGAAACGGCACCAAAATGTCATGAGAAAGAGAAAAAGACAACAGCTAAAAATGGAACAAAAGAGACCTTGGTGTGGGTGAAGACGACAATCTCAGGGTTAAAGATTCCTCAGTAGGAGAGAAGAACAAACTCCTAAAAGCTGAATTAGCATTCCTGTCAATCACCGCCTTGGCTAGAGACGCGTACACAACCAAAGCCCTGATTTAATATCCCCTTCCTTACCTAGGCCCCAAACTCTATCAGCATACTGACACAGAAATATGGAGATAGGTGGAAGCGGGGACAGGGGAAGAAAAAAAAGGATTGAAAAAGAAAGAGCAAGTGAAATGGAGAGTGAGGATGAAAAGGAGAAGTGGGAAACGGAAAGGGCGTACACGATAATGGAAAAAAGAGTAATCTACAGGTTTAATCATACACGACATCTTTGCTCAGAATGATGTGCAGCCACAGTTATAAGCTTCAGGTATGTGGGTCAGAATATAGGATGCAACAGATGCCCTTTTCTTGGGTGGCCAAGTACAGTATGTAAGGAAAGCAAAACTGCACAGTATTGTCTGACAGCTAATATGCACTTAGCTTTCCATGAGGCAGCTGAAGAGGAAATTAAAAGTCTTGTCACACATGTGCATAAATTTGCCAATTTTTGCTGCAAAGTACAGTAAAGCTGATTCAGGCAGGATTCTGCATCCACAAAGTAGCTCGCGTGAAAAGCACCAGCGCCCCAAAATATCGCCATCAGCGAGCCTATTAGGGAGAAATATGTCCAAATATTTTCTTTACAGCAAAATATCTCAGAAATGTCAGCGAAAACAATTTGGGAAAAGCCCATGAGAAAAGACTTCTTCACCCTTCCTCAAGAGGAGAAGGACAGAAGGAAGGGAGGGAGGGAGAAAAGTAGAGAGGAAGACTGAAAAGAAAAGCTGCTGTGAACAAAGGGGAGGGGAGAGAAGTAAGGGATGGTGAGGGAGAGGGAAAGAGGGTGGGGGCTCTTCTTACACTGTCAGAAATGCTGACCCATTCCCACGCTGGCCTCTCTGGACTATTTCCCTTCCTTCTGCCGGCCCAAAGACCCACAACGTACCCCGCCTGTCTCTCTTCCCCACCCTGTCCTCTGCTGGGCCGGCTCCAAGGACACACAACGTTAAAATTCCACTCGACTGCATTTAAAACATAAATATAACATTTCCACTTCTTTTGGGGAGTAAAAGAGTAGGATTTGGCTTAAAGAAATCAGCAACAATAGCTTAACTCCTTTCCAAGCTGATTTTGTGAGTTAGAAGTTGACATGTACGTGGCTCAACCTCTCCCTCCGTATCTCTATCCCTCTATCTGCCGCTCTCTTCCTGACAGAACCAACAGGTTTACGATGCAGGACAGGGTCATGTTTGGAACGGTCCATTCGACCAGGGCGTGGATTGTTTGGCATGGCTTATTCACGGAGGATGGGTGTTATTTCCTCGGCCCTTCCTGGTCCCTCGGGGGGGGGGGGGGGGGGAGGGGACAGCACAGATGTGAAGAATGAACAGGGGAAATAGGAGGAAGACGAGGATGGTGGAGCTGGAGAAGGAAGAGGAGACTGAGAAGGAGATGGAGAACAAGAGATCGGGTTAGGAGGGAAGAGGACAAGGATGTGGATTTGAAAATATCTCTGGAAGAACAAGATCAGAAGAGAGAAGCAAGGGGAAGATGAGAAGAAGGAAGGTATGTAAGTAAAAGGGAACGAGGAGAAGTTTTGGGAGAGAACGGGAAGGAAGAGGAGAAGAATAAGGAGGGCGAAGGATTGAAAATGAAAGTGGAAGAAGATGGGGAGAAGGGTGATGTGGTGGGAGGATGACAGGGAGGAGAAAGGAGATGGAGAAGAAAGACAGTGACACTCAGGGGAGAAGAAAAGGATAGAGGGGATGCATACAGAATGAGAGGAGGAGACGGAGTGTGACAAGAAAGACGGAGGAGGAGACAGAGGGAAATGGCAAATGTCAAAAATAGACACTTCCTAAAAAGGACATCAAAGAGGAAATTTCAAAGTCTTGCAAAATCAACATGGTATATCTAGCAAAGCCTTGAATGAATCACATGAATTAATTTAAGGAAACATGTCTATTGATACCACTCTCGTGTCTATGCAATGAAGAGGAAGCTACGGCCTAGTTAGAATGATTAGCTAAGCTTAACATAAAGTCTGAGTGGACGGGATTTAAACCGCACAAAAAGTATAAAAACGACACGTAGGGGTTTTACTCGGGGTTATGTGCGGAACTTTTCTTGGCTGAGTGCAGTGACTAGAGTGGCATTAATCTTATCTAACTCACAGCGAATTAAAGTATTTCCCAAATCCTTGAACTGCTCCTTTAACTGTCCCAACATACAACAGTGGTGAGTCATCATTGCGGATGTGCCGACTATCCATCTATGTGCAATGTCTAAATATTCAGTAAGGGCAATGAACTGCTCTCCAGCTGCAGACAGTAACAACAACGTGTACTATCGATGTTACAAGAGAAGACTATTTCTCGCTGAAGTTAGTCACTGATTGACTGGGAAAATTCCACATTTATGTGCTCTCTTTGGAAAAAAGATGAAAAAAAAGAAGCGGTCGAGACATTCCTGTGTGTTTCATTGAACAGAGACGTACTATAGGACTGATGAGCAGGGGAGCTGAAGAGCATGAGAGAGTGTGAGTCTATGCAGAGCAGAAAACCATGTGTGTGTGTGTGTGTGCGGCTTTACTGAATAGAACGAGAAGTGAATTGAAGCCCATTGCGCACCTCTATGTAAACAATAATTCTCAACTATAACCGAGGCTGATGTAAGACAGAACAGGGACGGCTTGGCTGTTCTCCCGCCACACACACACACACACACACACACACACACACACACACACACACACACACACACACACACACACACACACACACACACACACACACACACACACACACACACACACACACACACACACACACACTTAACTGAATGCATGCATTCACCTGCACACACTAACATGCATATGCATAGCACACTGACACAGACTATGGGATAAATACACACATACACACTCTCACACACGGACAACCTCGCTGTCCCAGCATGTAGGAAACAGCTCATGCAGACCTGGCCAGTAAACACTTATAATAGCCAGGAATTTTGGCATTCCTACAGCGGTTATTATATGGCCCCACACTCTCCCTGCGTCTCTCCGTCTTCTCCCAGCGTGCTCAGTGATGGTTGAATGGAGGCAGGCCAATGAGACAACATGTGGTTTTGACTAGTCCAACCAAGAGGGGCATGTAAATATTGATTGTTTCAATATATCGGCAGACATGGAAACAGTGCAGAGATGTAATCTTTTATCAATAACAGGAGCGGCATGTCGCCTGCCAGTTGAAATTACTGCTTTCCGGACCAAATAAACAGTCATGAACAAACTCCTGCCGAGCTGAAAATGTACATGTCAAAGGCGCTTACAACTCTTACTCTTTTTCACTCATGGTCCATTTCTCTTTCAGTCAGTCAGTCCTCATCTCTTACCTCTGTATGCTCTTCTCAGTCTACATTTTCTGCCAAATTCCATCTTCTCCATGTATCATAAATCCACCAAAACTGCATGAATACTTCTAGCAGCAGGGGTTTTATGCCATGAAACATAACAACAGCATTGACCTTCACTTCAATCAGCTATTTAGATTGCATCTGGGGAAATGACGTGTAAAGTCTTAAAAGAAGTAAAAACAAAAAGACGTCAAGAGGGAGAACATTCTGTAGCTGTTACACCAAATCAAAATGTAAAGCATCTTTACACCAAAATGCTATCAAAGCTGATTCTGAGGTGACACAGGCTGTGGATAAAGTTGCTGTGGAAGTAGTATGTGTGTATGATTTAGTTGGTCATACGTGTTCCTCACCCAGATATTCCCCTCAGGACTGGGTGGAGACCAAAACAAAGCTAAAAGGATCGTGAATACAGGACTTACAATTGTCAGGTTGCCAGAAACACGACTCCAAATGACTGACAATGTTGTTCTACATCTACTTAATGTGCAAATATGAAACTGTTTGCTAACATGTTGCCATGTCAACTTTATAAAGTGATAGTATTGTACAAGATATGTACAACTACGTATGTAATGGAAACACTGTTTTTAATCTAACAAAAAGACGGTATATTTGGCATTTATGCACTGCAACTGCTTGTTAGTTATGGGCTAATATATATGCTGATATCTGATAAGCTATTGAGCGATAATATTGGTCATGTAGATTTATCTGTTGGGCTTTGTTCATTACCGCAAAATAGATAAGTCGAATAATATCCCTGTGGAGATAACCTTGGCGCCATCCATACAGCACACACAAGCTGGCAGACACTTTATTTCCACTGTGTGGATGAATGACTTAACCCTCTATTTTATCACCTAATATATCTCCTTCACTATTGTGCATGGTGTGCACCATTTTACTGACTTCCTTTATACAACAAATGCTATTTTAACTTGAGCAAAGGGGCCTTGTTCATCACGAAGGCAAAGCGCTGCACACATCGTCTTTGTGTCATAGAAACATTATCAGAGAGAAACATCTATGCGTTCAGCAGTGGTCAGACCTATGTCAGCTTGTTTTTCCATCAGCGATGGAGTAACTGGCTCGCACAAAACTCTGCTCACAGATACATCAAACGGGCGAGTGACCTTGGCCGGTATCTGCATCCACATCAACCTCATCCTTAATTGGAAGGGCTGCAGTACACACGGAGAGACTTTTGTGAAAGGGCTCTATAAAATGCCTCCTCGGCACACTATGTATCAAGTTCTCACAATAAACCCCCCCCCCCCCCCTTTACTGAATGTGATTGCTGCACTTTGCCATGTTACCGCTCAATCAATTTGTTGAAATGAACTTTAGCTTAATCAATTTCTTCCATTGAATCTGAGAGAGTTCACAAGGCCGCGGTATATGGGAGAGAAAATTGGAAAGGGGGACGGAGGGAGGGCGTGATTGAACATTCCCACTTAAAGGTCATCTCGTTGCTTATCAGATTTCTTATCTGCCCCTTTTTTTCTTTTAGCCTGTGTCGGGGAAGCCAATATTTGCCGAGCGATGTTTTTTTCGGGCTTAGAGGAGGGTCTAAGCCATTAAAGCCGGCTCCCTCCTGTTCCAACTTGGCATGAACATCAGAGGTGTTGATGTGCGTTGACAACCAGAGCCTCATTATACAACACAGGCTGCTCCCTCAGCCTCACACAACTAAGTAGTAAGATCTTCAGTGACGTTCTGTGGCTGCAACTACTAATGAATCCGTTGTAGAGGACAGCCTTTTAAAAGACTCTCTGCTTTGCAAGATAATTAGTTGGATAATCCTGGAGCACTAATCTCCAAACGTGAATGACCTACAACCAAATGGGTCTTACCGTTCGGCTTCCAGGCGCATCTCCTCCCGCTTCTGCCTCCTCAGCTCCCGGCGCCGCTCAAAGTCCATTTCCTCCATGATTGTGCCCTGAGGGATGACATCATCAAACACAGACGCGTTCATTTAGTCAATTTCAGGAAGGCTGAGAGGAAAGAAAGACAAGAACACATTCATTTAAGTATCCCGAGAGGGCAAAAATACTTGTTCACCAGTCAAACAAAGCCTTAGTTTGCTGATATCTGGATGTCAAAGTGCTGAATATAAACGCACAGGGGTTTCAGAGGAAATGAGGCGTGCTTTTAATGCAGGGTTACCGTTACAGACAAATCCCAGCTGTATTATGTTACTGCTAATGCAAACGGAACATCCTACTGCTGCTTTTTCATATTAAAAGCATTTAAGAGGCAATACATGGGGTGGCTTTTATTGTGAAGCAGCCACAGGAAACAATGCATTCACATGAGTCACCAGGGTTAGCACAATTGTTCATCAAAACTGTCATTTTGGGGATGTTTTCATCAGCGTTTTACAAAAATAATAGTTGAATAGCTGCTCATTGAGTGTTTTGCTGTCGTATCTAACCGCTATTAAACTTTCTGTAAGCTCAAATCAACTATGATTGAAATCTTTCTAAACACGGTATTGACCAGAAGTGTGTTTTTATGTTTTAGGTGACAACTGGCTGCCTGAAACCTATGGCCACAAACTCTGTTGAAAAACGGAGGAATGAGGCAGAAAATGAATGAAAAAAAAGAGCGGAGATACAGGAGGGAGAAGCCAACACAGGATGTTAACTCAATCAGTTCTCTCACTAAAAATACCCCAGTAGGATATGTGACAGTGAGGCCCGAGACCACCCAGGAGCCGCTGAGCCTCCCATCATACAACCACCAGCAGCAACGTCTTCTATACACAGGAGCAGAGTAAACACACTCTAGCTGAGCACTTGAGGGAAGGAGACAAAGGTGCATGACGGTTCACGTAACAAACAGGCAGCACTGAATAAAGTTGTACTTAAACACTTCCCCCTTTGTGGTGATACAGCATGAGCAGGAAAGCGAGGCAGAAAATAAGCTGCGTCAAAGTGCAGTACGCAGAAACAAGGGAAGAACTTCGACTGTCGTACCTTGAATTAGCCTTCAAACAATGTGTTTTCCTTCACACCATACCAGCTTTTCACAATGCTCCCTCCAAGCAGATACAAAGCTGTGTAGTAATAGTCTCCCACAGTCCGGCCTCAGCTGACAGAAAAAGGCAAATGTCTGTTTCCTTCCCCTCTCTGCTAGTCCCTCCCTCCATCCCTTAGTGGCCTCCTTCCTTCTTTCCCTCAAGCTTGCCCCCCTCCCTCCTGTCTCTCCTTCTCTCCCTAACTCTACTGCAAACCTTCCCTGTGTTGTTTACCTATATACATGTCAGAGCTTGGCTAAACTCTGTTCTAGGACATGATTCCAGCTTCCTGTGTAAGCATGCTTTATCTTTCATCTGCATTTGCATACAGGGGGGGGGGAGTCAAAGACATCTGAAATGCACATCTGTATATGAGTATGCATGCACACAAGCATGTAGGTGCAACATTACAGCGTTTGTGTGCATGCATTCACACTAAGCATGCACAGATGCACACAGGAAACACACATGCAGGGGATGAATGCTAAAAGGAACCATGACTCTGAGGGATCCTCCTTACCCCCCCCTGCATCTTCTCACCCAGTCTCTCCTCCCCCCCTCTGTGAGCCTGTACAGTAAACACAGCCTTGCCCCCCCTATTACACTATAAAAGCCTTGGAGGAGAGATATTTTAAACACCGCAAAAATTCACTCTCTATGTTTAGATGCACTCTAAGTGTCATTTGTGAAACGATGGGAGGGTGGAGGCAATCGGCATGCGGGGCTACTCATACCACCAAAATTGAGACGAAATGAGGGCAATAACGAAAACTGACAAGGCCTCCAAACATCACCAGTCTAATCACATACTTCCGAGAACCAGTGACGCCAAGGAAGACTAAGTTATTAGTAACACAAGCACGGCAGCATATCAATTCAGAGTTATTATTGCAAACAATGCGTGAGAAGACTGCATTTTCATTTGGTGTTCAGTTTCGTAGTAGTGTTTTTAACATTTACAAGAAAATTTGAATAAAAGTACTTCTGTCAACAAAATGATCAAAGAGTGGACCAAACATACACGATCTCACATGAATAACAAACCTGAGACAATTATATTTTTCAAGCTGATAAATGATGTATGAATAGGTCTGTTCAATGAAAGCGAGACTGAACGCTGCACAGTCACATTGTCTCGTGTCCACATGGGAGATCGCACCAGGCGTAGGGGCAGAAGAGGAAGCCTGTGGCTTGCAGACAAGGCCCTCGGTAAGACGTAGAAATGTAACTGTTGTGTATATCACTGAAGGGACCACCCGCACTTTGCAAAAGCTAACAGAGGCAGAACGGGAGACAGACAGCATTCCAAAAAGTTGAGCAACCTGAAGTCACAAGTTTGTGACATTTTCAGACTTTTTACAAGTTCGGCCTGTCTTAGCCTGTCCACTGTAAAACCTCTTCCTCCTTCCTTCGCTGCATCCGTCCTTTTATTCCACTATTTATCTCGAAAACCTGCATCCGTCCACCCCGCTCCCCCCTTCTTATTCTGTCTCTCTCTTTTCTGTCCTCCGCCCCCTCTTTCTCTTACCCCATCTGCCGCAACCTTCTACAATGGCTATAATGACACATTTACCAGTCAAATTACTACCTGTCGAGACTGCCAGACCCTGGCACAGAACCCAGTGTCTAAGTGCCAGCCTCTTAAAAAGCCTTAAAAGCCAAGTTGATATTATCCCGACAGCCACTGGGATTACACCACCTTATAATGCCTCTATCTTCTCACGAAGTCTCGAGATAAAAGCACCAAAACAATGGGCCCCTATCGGCCAAATGAGGCACAAAGTAGATCAAGCAACAGTCTGGGAGTACGGCTGACGAATAAGTATGGGCCAGCAGCACGTCTATTTTTGGCTTTGGTGAAATGTTCCTGATGCTGGCGTTGCATTCTGTGAGAAGGGAAAACTGCAGCTCTTTGGTCAGATTTGTTACTGTGATACTCAGAGCAACTATCCCCTCACAACCTTTAGACAAACACATTAATCTCCACATTATGGCTATGGAGCTATGCGAGGAATGCTCCTATTTAGCCTCTGATTTTAGCAGAGGGAACTTGAAAGAGCCTCCAAATTACTCATTCACATGCCACTTACAGCCTCCTCCTTTGGATCTCTTTTTAGTGTGCAGCGAATGTTTTGCTTGTTGAATAAAGAGAATTAACTTGAAGATAAACAAGTAAAAAATAGCTATGTGCTTGCCAGCTGTGAGGTTGGCAAATAAAAGAACAATGGTGACTTGTTGCAGCTGGTGGTTACGAGGCTTAGTCACAAATCACGTACAGTTTTAGCTTTTTAAAACAGGGACATTTACGGCAGTTGAAAAAAAAGCTACTTTACTGGAATCCTAAAACATGTTGGAATGTCAAGCATATAAAATAAAGACATTTTACAGGAATCATCAATTCACAAGAAACAAGATCCCACACAAGTAAGCTAATGGTTGACAATTGCTAAGAGAACGAGTCTACAGCCATGCTAGCAGCTCTTTGAGGCTTTGCGTGTAAGCTAATTGCTAACGTCATCAAGGTAACATGCTCACAATATTAAGGCTAATAAGGCTGTCATTAGTTTGAGGTATTTGGTCATAAACAAAACTATTGGAAATTGAAATTCTGGTTTATATATCTTTTAATGTTCATCTAAATGAAAAAGTGAAAGAGCAGAAACCACAGTCTGCAGTTACTATATTTGTCCATATACTAAAACCTGAATGGTGCATGCTGGGTTTACAGAGTGAGGACATTACAGCAAACACCGCCACGCTACATGTACGGCTGCTCTCCTCTTGGCCTCCAGAGGACCACACTGTTCTTTGGAGAGCAGAGAGGAGAGGAGTTGCACGTCGAGCAGCGATGGAGTCACAGCTGTGCTGGTGTCCAGGTGAAGAGAGGTATTCCAGGCATCTGGAATGCGAGGGCAACACTGGCACAAAGCCTGGTCTTTCTAGTCTTTGCATCAATGGAAGAAAATATTTGGTCCACCTGCTGCAGGGGTTGGTATGTTGGAGAATTCACGAACCACTGATTCTTTTTACCAGCCACACGCCATTTGGTTTTTCAGAAATAATATCAACTACCTTGGAGACTAGATGACACAAGAGATTCAAATGCTGAAAGTCAATTTTATCAAAACAAATAACGTCCAATATTATTGAGATAATAATGAATAGGCTATAAATCATGGGATATTGCGGAGGATATGGCCCCTTAACTGTGAATAGAGAGCAGAAGGATTTAAGTATTTTGACACCAGCTGTCTTCATCAATCAACATTTAGTCATGCAGAATAAGAATTAAAGGCTTCTATTCAAAAGTTAAAGAAGACGAAAGTACAATTGTCTCATTGTGTCAAATTTGAGGCTTTTATTGTGACATCTTCTCTTCAAATACTATCATGGGTACATTCAGTGGTTCTTGCATTTACTGCCTCATAAAACATTGTTTGTTGCATTTTTTTGCATTTACATTGTCTAGCTAGCAGTTTTCTTCTTCTCTGGTTTTGCTCCACATTGTACCACAGCACCACTAGTAGTCAAAATATTGTTTAAAACAGTTTATTCCAACAAAGAACAACTAAGCTGCACATTTTCACCCCCACTGAAAGACATAGTATTGCATTAACTAACACATGTGAGTACGTAGGAGTTTACTGACCTTGTGGGAATTTAACGTTTAAAACGGACACACTCCTCCATTTGCATGTAGCTATTGGACAACCTGCTGTAAGCTGTCTATTTATGGATGCCTTTAATTGGCTAATTTTTGGATGCTTACTTGACAGGAGATGAACAGACTTACACTTAAACCAGAGACGCAGAGGTCTATTGGTTCGGTCTGAGCTCAGATATATTGGTACGTATTTTGGCAAAGTAAAAATGAACATTTGATGCTTGTTTTATCACACGAATAAAGCCTCTGCACTAAACCAGGGAGGAGGGGAGAAATAAAGAGAGAGAGATACTGCATGCCTGTAGGTAGTGCACACTAACAGCTGTTTTGGCTAAGGCTCTGGGGACAGTTTGAGTTGGGTAAATCTAACGTTTTCTGCAGGGGTAAGGACTCTCCTGAGATTAGACTGACAGGGCGGTTAAAATATCTTCAGCCTGTGTGTGAGGGTGTGTGCATCACGATAAACAGTTTTTAACAAACAGGATTTACATTCATAAACTAGTTTTGTGTGTATTTATGTAAATGTGTGGGTGGAAAGTTTGCAGATGTGTCGGGAGGAAGTGCGTATGAATAATTGCATGCTTTTTTTTGTGTGTCCAATTTAAATGCGTGTGAGAATGTTAGCGAATATTTTTACAAGTGTGATATTGAAAATACATATAGCCACTGCAGGCACAGTGTGTGTGCGTTGACGGAACAGTACATGTGTGTACACGTGTGATATCCATCACCACCTACAGTGCTGTGTTTGGAAAGCTGGCCTTGTGGTTGTGGTTCTCTGCGCTATGTGTCTCCTCTCACACGTCCAGGCCTCGGCAGCATTAACACGTTTACAGTCCCAGGATGCAGAGCGGCTGTGGATGAGCATTCATAAATTCACTGGAGGGTTTTGTTGCACCGAGGCCAAGAATTTCTCTCTTTCTTTCCATCTCCACTCGTCCTTCTCTCGGCCTCATCCGTCATCGAGAATCTCTTCCTCTGCCTGCCCTTTAGAGCCTGACCGACACATTGGTGGGCCGGCATTATCAACTGATACTGTGTATTGATATATAATAGGGCTGTCACTGTTCATCTGAAATTTGAAGAACTTCGGAAGTGATTGAATGTTCAATCTGTAATGATCTTTTCCTGTTTAGGCCCAACAGGCAGCGATCCAGCTCGAAGCTTAAACAACTGCAACTATTGTTGCTCTTTTTGCTAACGCCAAAGAGAGACCGAGCGGATAATAATGACACCAAACAATGTCGAAGTCGGCTAACACGAGGAAGCACTGTAGATTCGACACCACGGATGGAAAAATCTTGGACAAGGCAGTTTGCTGACTCGTAGTAACATTAGCTTATAATGCAGCGTGTTACGTTGGCTTGTTTCTTAATAAGGCAGCCGAGGCCCAGTGGAGTATTTTAATTCATTTGAATTTTTTATTTACTATGTGTTTGCTCTAATTTGTGACGTCAAAAAGTGACAGCTCTTGCATGTAACAAAAATGCAGTACAGAAAGAGAATTGTACGCGGTCATTTTAAGACAGCTTTTATCACAAATTCATTATATGTTGTTTATAGTTGTTGATACTATTGATACAAAATTAACTTGCTGTACATTAGCTGCTAGTGTTTAGGTGTACAAATCTCTATATAAGTTTGTTATATATGTTAATGTGAACCCCCCCCCCCCCCAAAAAAAACCCACTGATATGTTATTCATGCCGTTGTTTTTAAAACTCTCTAGTATTAATATCACCCTCAAAAACCCATTATCGGTCGCCTGTTTCTTTAACTCTCTCTATCTCCTCTTGGACCACAATGCAGCAGCTTAGCCAACAGCTGCGGACTCTGTGCTCAGCTACAATATGAGAAGACTCAGGGTTGGCTGTGAATTAAGTTAAGTAATTGGTTTACCCGTGTCCATGCAGCCAAGCTTCTTTCTGTATTCGTCTGTGTCTGCGTTTCATGCCACAGTGTGAATATCAACCACAATGGCTTATGTTGTCAAAGCCGAGGTCTTCGGCTGCGACTATATATTTTAGGCAACGTAAGAGGAGGCTAAATGCATCAGACCTCAGCTCAATCTCAATACCATCTGCTTTCCACTCACACTCTATCTCCTCCAAGACAAATGAGGCCCGAATGAGGAAATATCTCACTGAGCATCAGCAGACGGTGTTCATAGGCAAAACCGGAGAAGCTAGTGCCACTGTGGCAAGTGAGACGAGGCGGGATAACATACTGATGGTTTTGGAGGGTTGGGGCAAGAAATGGGCTAGACATTGCTGAATGCCTTGGATGCATTGTCATTAGTGACTTTAGATGTGGTGGTGAGACACAAGCCTCCCTCAAACCTCCTCTACCGTCTCCTCTGTGCTGACTTTAGAGTTCACAGAGAAAACCAACCAGCGAGGGCAGATTTCACACCAGCGTAGTTTAAAGATGTAAAGTTTCCATTGGGCGAAAAATAAGGAGACTCCCGCATTCCCAGACAATGGTTCACATTCCATAACACCTCTCTGTGCCCTGTGAATCATACACACTGAGACAGACTGAGGGAGGTTATCTTTTCACACACACACACACACACACACACACACACACACACACACACACACACACACACACACACACACACACACACAGCTGGAATTAATCAATTCTTGACTAAATACGCAACAATCAAAACCAAATTAAGAAAATAGTTTTTTCAGGGTCTTTGAATGATAACGTGGGACTTATTTTTGTAGTTCTGGACATCGTTGTTGGAATAAGATTGCACCACCAGGTGAAATGCAGAGCTCTGGGAAGTGTTTCTTCTTTCAAAAGGTACATGGTCTCACTTTAGAGACCATATTCTGGTTTAACTTTGACCCTCTGTACTTGCCATACACGTGCAGCTTCTCCGTGCAATGAAAGATCTTTAGCAACATGCTTTCAGTTTTGCCTCCAAATAAAGTGGTTTAGATCATCTGGCTTGACTCTTGGTATGTTTACAACCAGTCGGATCTATTGTTGTAGTGATGACTCCATGTTCCCAGATCTCAGTAATTACTTATCAGTCAATAAAAATGATGACGAAACTACAAAACGCAAGACCCTAAAATCTGTAATTATCCTTTTAAGTACCCTCGACAACCACAGAAAACCATATGCACACTGTGAAGTATAAGATGTTTAATATCCGATATTGTGAATTGCAATAATATTGCTGTTCTGTAATATTGTTTTTTGATCAAAATAGTAAATTTAAGTGTCAGAAAAAGTCAGTACCTTCTCAAAGAAGCATTTTGTGATATGCTCATGATAATAAATACCATTTGCTTTAGTTATCTTTCTAACTGACAAATCGTTTTTGGAAAGGACGCTGTGGTTTGATACTAACTCTTGTGTTGCCCGAGTTAAACAAATGACTCTCAAAGTAGCATTCTTAAATCGTGTGTTTGATTTTTCCACTGTCAGCAAGATAACCTCGCTAAACTTTGAGCACACTGTCATCCGTTGTATATATTTAGACTATGACTCACTGTTCTTTTCATATGTTCTCCTCTCACGGTCCCACACATGGATGGGAGTTTCGTGCAGCTCATCACAATTTAGGCCGCATTAGATCTGAAGGTTTTATGACCTTTCCCTTCTCTTGAGAGACAGCTGAAAACACCTGAGCCTCACCAGCCGGCATTCCCCTTCAGGTTGAGGGTATGTTTATGTGTCTTTAAACCTCACGCCTGAAGCTAAGTCACACTAGAATTGAAATAAAAACATTACCCCAACATGCCATATCCATCGTCTGAATCTCACAGCTTTTCGACAGCAGGTTTTAGCACACAGATGCGTCATTTAAACTGCAAACATATGATCTTTATTTTCATTGAGGAGGAGATCTAAATCCAGCTTCAAAAATCTTACTCGAAGCTCTTAAAAGTTAACCACTGAAATGAGATAAATTCTTATTTGTCAGCTGCTGATCCAATTTACCAAATTAAATAGCTGCCCAAGACGAGTTGATGTAGCAGTTGGCAGAAAGAGAAGGGTTATAAAACATTGTCTTACTTTCTAAGGTTGGTTTTAAGAAGGACATTTGCATTAGAAGTTGGAGTCCTGCTGCCCTAATCATGAATAACACTGTAAAAAGGCAACTTCTTTGTGAAACAGCAGGAAGAACCAGCACAATTCCTCTCTATTCTGTGACTTTTAAAAGGCGCGTGTCCCTTTTAGAAGTGCACTTTCAGACGCTACACCCACAAACAGACAGAATTGGAGAAAAGGCATTCCAAAGAGTACAAATCCCACACAAAATAGGGATGTTTGTACGGCATCAAAAGGCTACTGCTCCCTGGCCGTGCTCCATATGACCAAATATGGAAAGAAAAATGCTGCCTTTTCCCGTAACCAAACTGGGAAAAAGAAGAAAAAAAAAAAGGAGGGGGGGAGAGGTTCTCTTGCATGCTGTGTGCACAGCGAGATAGAGCTCTCACACTCACTACACAGTGGCCTCAGAGTTGGCTCCCTCTCAAAACAGCATGACTGACGGTGATGCTGGACCTGCCGCGACATCTCAGCGAACACTGTCGGGCAGACATACACACACAAACACGCAACACCTGCACGACTCAGGAGTCATGAAAGAGAGGCACGCCGAACCTTTTCACTACGCTGACATTTCATTTTTAAACACACAAAAGCTTTCTGCACTTTCACATATGAGCTCTATAGCGGCGTCTCAGCAGTGCACTTTGAGTGGAGCCCACTGGAAGGGAACATTCCTCTTGGTGGAAAAGCAGCCGTCTCAAACGCCACAGTCCTGTGCTTAAGTTAGAAAGAGTTTGTTTATCCCGCCCTGTTATATTGAGCAGCTCTGACATTGCAAAAAATGTCTACATGGGTATTTGACTTCACAAGAATCTTATCAAATTATCTGGGACACTTTTTGGAGGCTTGTTTGAACTAACAGCAATGGAGGAAAAGAGAGAGATGAAAAATAAAGAGCAACAGACACGACGCAATAAATAAAGGGACTTGTTTTTGTTTTTGTTTACAAAACCAGCTTAACAAATCACTTACATTTTGTATTCCATCTTAAAGGAATAGGTCGACATTTTGGGAAATATGTATATTGACATAACTTTTTAAAGAGAAGATTGATACCACTCTCAGAAGCAACAGCTAGCAGGTGGTTAGCTTAGCTAGCATAGAGATTGAAAACAGTGGGAAACTGTGATACATTCAGTTGCTAGCATAGCATAGAAGTGCTAATGGTAGTTAATGATCTGCTTATGTACTCTGCTTATGTTAGCGTCACAGGTTTTTACAAAGAAACGTAACATTTTAGAAACGGTTATGTCCTTTATAACCTCCCCGGGTAACTATTACACCTAGTTTAACCATTATTAGCTCGAAATCCAAAATATAGAAGTCTATGGAGCAGAGCCGGGTAGATGTCGGAGCCTCATCAGAGCTGGCCGATGCTACGCTATGATTGGCCAGTCTGTGTTCAAGGGCAGGACTTAGTGAAGGGACAATTTGTTTGCTTAGTTTGCAAAAACAACATTAAAACTTATGGCTTTACACAGGTTAGTGCTATTCTTTCTCCCTGCTACCAGTCTTTATGCTAAACTAAGCTAATCACCGTTAAATCTCCCTAAAGAGAAACAATCTTTTGATTGATGGGACAAAAGTTGATTGAGTTGAATTCAATAAATGACTGAAATATCTCCTTTTAGGGCAACATTACTCTTTAAAATGAACATCTTTTGTTTTGCTGCCCAGCAATGAACAAAGTGATAAACAAGCCTATCCGGCTCTTTCTTCTCCTGCATGCTCAGGTTTCAGGCGGTTTTAGCTTTCAGCGCTGCAGCACTCTTATGTAAGCATCTCCTTGAAAAAATACTTCAGCTATTCTGGTGCAAATATCCATAAAGTCAAATAACCTCAATAAATATGCACCCCTGCACTTGACACGCGATATTAGCAGTCTGTTGTGTAATTTCACAAGGACATTACAGTCAAAACCTTCATCTTTTTGTCACTCAGGACCAAATGCGATATCATACTATAAAGGGCCAATACTGCATAAAAACCACACTATACTATGATCAAACAAACCAAGACTAATGAATAAATACATGCAAGTTTTCAAAAATAATTTTCCTGTCATAACAAACCAGAGTTATGATGAATACACGAGGACAACATCATCAAGTCTCTCAGTGCCTTAGGGCGCACTGTGACTTGAGTCTATTAAAAATAGGACTGTAAATAAATAATGACAGACAGACGCTGTATGAAGCCAATGACAAAGGAGGTGATGGTAAACTCAATGAACTGAAAAAAAACATCTTAACAGGTCCAAATTGCACCAAATTCGACAAGCACTCCCTTGGGTCCCAAGCAATACACCCACCAAGTGTGAAATAAATCAGATGAACGGCTCTCGAGATAAACAAAGGAACCGCATATATACAGACAAAGATTCATAGTTAGACGCACACAAGAACATGTGACTTGTTATGAACCCATTCCTCATCCTTCTCTCGTGTCCATTCCTAAAGGAAAAGCAGCCTCCTCTTGTTCCTTTAGGACAGCCCGTCTTGACACCTGCCGTCTGTCAGAGCATATGAGGCCGGGGAAGGAGTCTCTGACTCCTCAACAGGACATTAATCTGCTACTAGTGAGCTGACCAGGGAGACTAGTGGAACCAGAGAACTGATATATGGAGGGCTTTAGCCCCAGCACTGCTACTGCCGACGCTGCAGCTAGAGAACAATTTATCCAGCTGATGGCAATAAAGCAGAGTCGAATGGAAAAGGGATAAAAACAGGACAGAACAGAGCAGAAATGACCTCTACTATGCCTAAAAGCTGTGCTTTCTTAGAGGTCTCTGAGCAAAAGTTCAGCTCTTGTAACCAGAAACTGAAAGATCACAGTTTCAATCACTGCAAAAAGCCAGCGTGTCTGGCTATAAGGCCCCCAGGCAAGAGCCAGAACTTGTCCTTTTTTAATAAGTGTAAGTCACTCGAGATAGGCACCAAAGCTCAATGACTAAAATATGAAAGTATATGTGATTAGCATGATCCACGGCAGCCCACAGCCTCTGGTATATACGGGCAATAACATGACATGCTGGAAACATTAAATGGAACATAAAAATGTATTTCTCATAAAGCTTGAGAGGTTCCTGATGTGTTTCTAGAAGGCAAAACATGGAAAGAAAATGGATCTGCTGAACATTTGTGACATGCTTCCTATAAGAGCCACGTTTCTGTCGTGGTGGACGTGTGGCTCTCCGTGGCCGGAGAGAAACTTCACTTTGGTGAAAGAGGGAGAGGATAAAAAAAAGGAATATAAACGGCAGAGTGATTTATGTGGCTGGCTATAACCACAGTAAGAAATACGTCTTCCCATCATACCTTACATGGAAACATACATGAGGTTAGAGTGAGGCTGTAAAGCATGATGCAATGCCCCCACATACTGAGTGCCTGCTGAAAACATGACAACTGAGTGCAAACCCTGGCACAAGTTTGCCTTTTTTTTGCGCATGCGTCCCAGGAAAACACAAAGAAAACCACTTTTGCGGAAGACGTATTTATTTAAATCTCTCCAGAATGTCATAAATCTTTATCTCTTTTGCCTTGTTTTAACACACAAGTTAGTAAATCACAGCAGCGGAATGCCAATTTTTTGAAGTGTGCAGCGAGGCTTTTCAAGGGTATTACATGACAAGGTATTTTTCAAAATAAGGGGCTGCATTCCTGGAGAGAGATAGGAGGAGATTAAGGAGCGGGTTAGGGTTGTGGGTGAGCAAGATGACCTGACCGGAGTTGGTCTATTACTCACAGTGGATGTGGAGAGGTGGAGTAATCCCCTGACAGTGCTTTCAGTTCAGTCCTACTGGTGGAAATCTGAGGGTTTCTTTAGGGAACACACAGACAAGAAACTTGTAAAATAGATAAAAGGCAGAAAAAGGGATGACAATAGAGAGTCTCTCTCTCTCTCTCTCTGCGGTCCTGACATGCTCTCCGAGAGGGGGGCAAAGCCATTTAATGGTGGATGAACTTGGACTCCTTAGCCAGGTGTGGAAACTACAAGATGTCTCTGATCAGTATACTCAGCGGTTGATAAATGTGCTTCAGTTGCCATGCCACTGACGAAGGGAAGAAATGTGGTGTTTCTAACAGTAAGACACATCCAACAGGGTTACACTGCACACCTAACATCTCTCACTGTTGGGCTACCTTAAAAGGTACTTAAACAGTTACATTGACATTCAGTGTTTCTCTCAAAAAAAGTTTCACGAGTCTCCTTAAACCTTTTGTAAGGCAAACAAACCTTTGCATCTTGTTTTTCTGCACTACTTCCTGCGTTCATCTACCACCCTCTGCAGTCAGCAGGAGTTGGTTTTGCATTGCATTAAAAGTTCAATAGTACTTTTAGGTCTGTCTAAGAGATTCAATTCAATATTTCATGAATCTTCCAGTAATACTTCTCTCTAAATGTAAGCTGGCACATATCGACTGTGCAACCGGCACAGGGGAGAAAAACACTGTAGTAATGGGAAGAAGTACTGTAATAGAAAAAGGTAAAGCACAGCTCTTGACAAAGGACTGCAGAAGTCAGCACAAAATTCAGTCGAGTAAACCAGTCCTAATCCCAGTCCACCGACACCGGCTGACAGATATGATGCGAGGAACTAGAAATGTGGAGCACATTCACTGAGATGAAAATGAAATCCCAATAGATATCATACCCCTGTGAGAAATGTGGCATTTTTTTTTTTTCAATCTTTCAGCGGTCTGCAGTATCAAGTATCGAGTATTAAAGCATTAGCATCGCTCTTGACTTAGCGGATGCACATTCTCTAAGTGACAGAGAGCTCACCTCTCCTTCCAAAAAATGCATTCCATACCTGAGATCCTTTCAGGGCTCTACAGGGCTAAAGCTCACTAGCTTTACCAGATCTCATTTTTTTGTGCATGGCTATGCTGGCTTTTATTATTAGTGTGGCAGCCAGCCAGCTTGGATGGGTACACGTCTACTGCCCCCCCCCCCCCTTCCTCAAGGTGAAAGGCCCGAGCCGGGCTCTTTAATCTGTAGGTATACAGTAGGTAATTCATGACACTTTATAGTCTGCACTCTCTGCAGGTGTGTTTGTACTGTGTCCATTGTTTCTGTTAGTCTAGAGGCCAAAGTGACCACCGGTGCAAACACGAGAAATCTTCACATTTGCAGTACGCAGTGGCAGAGCCGCTATTGTCAGTAGAGCGTCTTGAACTGTGTCCCCCCCGCCCCCGTCTGTCTCTATTTCTTCTCTTTCTGTGGTTATGTGACTTTGGGATCCATTGCCAGAAATTCCAGGAAACCCTAGAGCTTCATGAGACATAACAAAGCTCTCTCTCTCTCTCTTACTCTGTCTTTGTCTCTCGCATTGAAGATTACACTACGTTTCTCCATCTGCCTTTTGCCGGCCTGGGAGCTTTGCAGCTCATTCTCCCTGGGAGCTAAAAGTAATTTTATTCAGTGGCTTATTGACTCATATCATACCATTTTAAATGGTGGAGTTTCTTACTTTTAATGCCTGTGCTAATTCCAGACCACATACTCTTTAGACCATGGAAGACGCAATCAGTGAATGACATTAGCATGATGTGGCATTTACCACTAAATTGAGGATAAAATTCAGCTTTAGAGGTTAATTTATGTGGGGTACTTAAGCCTCCTAATTCCTAAATTTATTAGAATAACACATATCTCAGACAACCATGAAATTGTAAATAATTGAGTGGTGCTCTTACGAGGCTTCTCTGGTTGCTCCGTGGAAGTCGCTTCCAAGCTTTTTTTCTAGCTGATGGCAAAACTGCAAATGAGATTTGGTTGACAAAGCAGAGCTAAATGGGAATAAATCCAAAACGACTGCGTCGTCCCTGGCTATAATCTGTCCATGGGGGGGGGGGGGGGTTTCACCCATCTCCTCGCGCTAGAAAATCGTCTCCTGCATCTGGATCACCTCTGCTCTCAAACACATAGCTGCATGTCTGCTGAAGCCCTCCATGCACCTACAGACATACCTATTCACCCTCACCCACCACCCACCTTGTGTTTATGTTTGGAGCTTGAGTGACTGGTATTTCATTTCGGCCTGCCCGGAGCCCTTTCGCACAGTTTGGCTTGGCCGGTGTACCATTACTGGTCATTAAGTCTAACCTGAACTAATAGGAGCCCATTTTCCAAGGTGGTCTCCCAGGTGGCTGTCACAGAATTGAGTGGCACTGCGGGGCTCGACTCAGGCACACCGAGTCTCGTGAAAAAAAATCTGCCCGGGACGCAAGCCAGATTCCATCATACACGGGACGCAGACTCTTTGATAACAAGAACCCATTGTTGTAGGGGGGCGTCTGGGTGTTTTGTTTCTCATTAAGGCAGGTTTAATGAGGCCGGCCATTTAGTTAGCTACGGCACATCCACCTCCCAGACTTACAAATCATAACACATCACCAAATGATTCCTAATGTGTCACTTAATGTTCATCGCTTATACAAGGATGCTTACGTTCCCTTTATGCAATGGCATATTTCTAGTAAATGCCTTATGACTCTATTAATATATAACAGGGATGTTATGATACCAGAGATTTAGTAGTCGACACCAACACCATATAATGTATCTCATACTGAACAGAACTTGAATGCATCATATTGTAACTCAATGCAACCTCCGTTAACGTGAGCTGTTAGCTCAGCTATTTAGACGAGCAGGACTGTGCAGCCGGCTTCTAACAGCTAACATTACTCGCTCTCCTCTTGCCGATTTCAACACAGGTTTGTTGTTCACAATGTAGCATTATCAGCATCATAACAGGACGCCTTTAGTCTCGAGCCCTGAGCTCCGGTACTTACAGTGTGTCTGCGGTACTGTAGCAAAAAAAGAGTGCCGTCAAGTTTTCCCCCCCGAATTTTGGCATCAACTTGGTACCAAAGTATCAGTTCTCGTGACATCTCTCAGATTAGAAACGAGTGTTTTCATTCACCATAATCCTAAACGGCATAATATTCAAGTGGCAGATATCTCATTATAATATAAAACTGTTCATATGTTTTAGCTGTGCCCTTCTTTCTGTGACATGTGTCATCATTAATCAGAAGAGAAGGAGCCATTAGTCTAAATACGGGGGTAATTAATCCACGCTCACACTCCATTAGACGTCATGCTCAATTTGTGCAGAGAGCTGTGTACTGGGTAAATAAGCAGAGACGACGGGACCCACAGCTATTATCCCTGTCGAGGTGCTAACATGCATTTCCAAGAAAGCTTTCATGTAAACACACACTTAGTTTAAGTGGATGTTACAACTGCAATTGAATAAAGAATACATTTTTGTCCATATCAAATAATTGCATTCATGTGTTTTCCTTAACGGAGGGAATTTGTGCAAATTGCTGTCTGATCAGAGGATAATCGTACGCATATGTATCTCAGTCATAACAAATGTGACTAGACTTCGGCATTAAAGCCAAACCTTCAGCCTCCGACAAGGTTCAACTGCAGCAGGGCATATAGCATGAATCAGCCCTTAGTTTAATAAGTACCATTTGGCTGTCATCTCGGCGGCCGTGGAGCTGCTCTATTACAGTAAAACCCCTCCAGTACAGAGCTGGGGTTATTCAATAAAACCCTGACTGAGTGTTTCTCCCAATCACCACTGGCAGAGCTCTGATGAGGTAAAAAGCTCTCCTATGCCAGCCTCTGTCCCTGCGGAGGACTGTCTGATTAAAACAGTTTTCTGAGGCCATATTTTTGTTCTCCTTGTCCATTTGCCAGACACGAGCTGGAGTACAGAGGGAAAAATTGACAAATTACCTAATGCTTACTGAAATGAATCCACAAAAAACAATCTAATCTATAAAGGGTAGACGGATAGAGATTTCTAGCTGGTATTGTTGTCTCAAAGACGCAAATATACACACATACCCTACATTTATTACTGGTGTTAAGGGAGGAAAGGCTTTGCATCAGCCGTTCTGCGCTTTTGATCTTCAGCCTTAATCACTTTCAACCCCCCCCTCACACACACTTACCCCCTCCTCCTCCCAACAAGGCAGTGACATGTGAAGTGGAAAGAAACGGCAACAGCGGAGTGGCCCACTAGAGCCGGCCTTCTTACTCTCCCGTCCTCCTGCCTTGCGTGTAATGCATTCCTGAGCAATCCTCGGAGGCTCATATGTAAATGCCTGGGTATGCTTCTGATTAGGAGGCACAAAGAGTACACTCTATAAATGCACTCTTAAACAATTACCGCTGCTCCCGACTGCAGCCACGACACAGACCTCAGACTGTGCTGCTGCCTGACTGGCTTATTCAGGTGGGAAAGAAGGAATGCGGGCCATTTCAAACAGCGTGCCTTGGTATAAGACACGCGTGTGGAGTCAGATCGAAGAAGGTTTGAGAAACGAGACAAAGTCGATTTAACGAGCACCCGACCAAAAGGAAATTAGCCACCCACACTTTTGATTGTCAATGAATGGCTTAAAGCTGCTGTAATCGAAATGTTTATATTAACAATGGATCAAATAACTGTCTTTTGTGAAAGCGACGGGCCCACAGATCATTGTAATTCTGCAGCGCAGCATTTGAGCTTTTTCAGCACTATCTGGGCTGCAACTTAACTGTTTTAGTTCACTCTCATCGCTTTCATTGTTCAGATGTAATGAAAGACATTCTTGACCCACTGTGCACTACCTGGCCAGCACCAAACAGCAGACCGACTAAGCTAGTGCCTAGCTAATGCACATAGCGGAGATTTAGCTGCTTTAGAGCCGGCTGTTTACCTCAGGAGTTGGTGGAGCCCAAACACAGAGCTAGAGGGAGAGAGAACATTGGACATACATTAGTCACATGACCAGAAATAAAATTCCACACCAATGATAATGTTGCTCTTTTCGCGAGCATGTTTGCCTTACCAACTAACATGAAGTGTGTTTGCATGTTATTTCTGTTGCTCCAAGTGGCCAAAATAAAATAAAGGTTAATGCAGGTTTAAGTAAAAAAAATGCTAAATAAATGTCCTGGTTCCACCTTCTATTGGAACTTATGACATTGATTGGAAAACAAACATTGAAGTTATTAATCAATAAAGTAATTGGCAGACTCAATGGTGTAAATAATCAGTCACAGCCCAAAATATATTAATGTGTTTTGAGACCATCTGACAATATTGTACTCGCCAAAGATTTCACACCAAGACTTCAAACAAATGTTCAAATTTTCCAAACTTGGTTGGAATAAAAGAGATTCTGAACTTTGAAGCTCTTCCAGAGAAACACAGTAGAAGTCTGACTCATGCGAATACCCATGTAAGGACACAGTGATTGTTTTATGTGTATGAGGTAAGTCCTCATTTCCATCATTACCACATACAAGCCCGATCTCGCTCTTTCCAGTTCTCACTCCCATGATGGCAGCCGTCCAATGTGGACTCTCAAAGCTGTCCTTCACATTCGCCATACACACTTCAGTACACGCAGCGCCTCGATAGCCACACGCATAAATCCAGCAGGCCTATAACTGACCTGCACACTGCCCCGTCTGTCCCTGAGAGTCAGTCAGACTGCCCCGTGCCATTCATAGAGCGGTTAACCTCGCTAACTGTGTAAACACATGACCTCACCGGTCATGTGTTTACACTCAATGGTATTTTTCACACGCCGCTGGGATTTACATCACTTTATATAGTCCACGTTCCCCTAATTCCCCATTACCCTAAAATATGGGACTTTCAAAAGGTGATTTGACAGGCTCTTGATTTGCCATGTTTGTTTAGTTTTGGGACGCTATGGGAGGGAAGACGAGAGGCTGAGAGGAGAATGGAGGAGGGGGAGGTGAAGAGAGGACAGGGAGGAAAGAATGGAAAGTTGGCAGGGTGAGGAAGTAGGGTGAAGTGAAAATGAACGTTATAGTCATCATTTCTTTTCGGGAGACAGGGACTGAGGTAGAATAGATTGGTGCTAAAGGAGAGGAGGGAGGCGAAGGGAAAGTTAATGTAGCTGTTAGGAGAGAGACGAGTACGGTGGTTTCTCTGCCACAGGGACACACTGTGCACGTCTGAGGTCCCAGTGGGAGGACGCTGAAGGAAAACACAAGGCCAATCAGCTAACAGAGACATTTCCTGTGCTTGTTTTATCAGATGAGAAGAAGCCCAAAGGCTAAATGTCCCCCCTAACAACGTTCTACACTTCTCGGAATAACCCGCTTTAGGGAACGGAGAGGAGAACATGCATCTTTGCAGGATGACATCAGAAGCGCTGCTTAAGAGCACTGACCTCACTCTCACACAATCAATCATCCACAAAAACCATATGAAATGCAGACCACGTGAGCAAGAGAGGAGGTTTTACCTTTTAAGATATAAAGCACGGCTGCCTCATGAATTCAATCATCACCCAGTAAAAAAACACGAAAGACTTAGCTCGAGGAAAAAATACAATAGTCTCTTTTTATGGCTATGAAACTTCTGGCGGAGCCTGGCATCTGGCAACAAGCAGATGGTGGGCCAATATGCCAATTACCAACGCCGACATGCCATGCTGCCTATTAGGCAATCTGGCCTTGAGTGATAGCACTTTAAAGTCAGAAAACGACAGGAGTGAGAGGCTGATCTAACAAACCCTCTTCATTGGACTGTGACTAAAGCCCAGAGGAATTCAAACGCAGGTCTTTCATGCCCACATGACTGCTTCAGTCAGGAGAATCAAAGTTTGGGAAAATAGTTTGGGAAAAAGGGAAGTAGAGATAGAGATCCAGGGAGGACGGATCATTATGAAATTCTTCATACACGTGTGTGAATTTGAATCTGTGGCTTGAAAAAAGCTTTGTAAATGAGGTTTTGATGAAATAAGATTTAATTTGGTGGTGAATCTACGATAGGCCAGGGTGTGGGTATACTAGAAGAGAGGGGACTGGGAGAGTAAGAATTCTCCATCACCCAAGAGACTAATTGTGAACAAATGCCAGAACATCCAAGAGCACCGTGGATATTTCCCTACAGAACTGTTCCATGTCAGCCTGGCAGCATAATGAGGAACGTAGTTTTTCTTTTTTCGAAAAGGCAAATAACAGGAATTTTAAATTGATATCATTGACATCTGCAAAACTCTTACACCTTATTTTCCAGGACCTTAATAAACATCTTCTAGGGTTTCCTGCCCGAATCTGACTTCACAAGCACTTCAGAAGGGCTACCAGTTGTTGCCGCCCACTTGTTGAGCGTCGCTACGCGCTGAAAGAGTTAACAATTATTTTCCAGCTCGAGACCGTCCAAAGCTCACCATATTATACAACTTAGTGTGCGGTTCTGGATGCGGCGCATTCAAATTACATGCTATCGAATTCAAAGGCGTGGGGGGGGGGGGGGGGGGGGGGCAGAAAGAGTATGCTGTGGGGCTCCGGTCCAGGGGCCAAGGTCCCATGAGCAGCTAGCTGCTTGTCAATCACAATCACTTGAGATGAGGTGAACCCTTAACTGGTCGATGCTGATGAACGCCATTGATAAAACAGGAAGCATGGTAAGGGACGCATCTCTTTCTAAAACCATATTCTTGGAAAAAACAAATATGCATGAACTTAAGCCAAAGACTGGAACACACGAAACCTGCTTGACATAGTTTCAAGTCTTGTTTTGAGAAGAAACCAGAAAATAGCTCTGGCACCTGCTGTGCAGAAACAATGTACGTTTGGCCCGACGTGTCAGCGTGCCATCCCTGGAAACCCAACCACATGTGGAAGAACCTACACACTGAACACAGTATAGGTAGAAATCTATTTTAAAAAAAGAACAGTACGATCTGATCATTTGTGTTAGAAAATCGGCTCTGCCAGTTTTCCATTCTATTCAAATTCAGCTTGCCACTTGGTTGGCTGCCTTAGCTCGGTGGCGGTAAGGAACTATTGCCTTGCAAGGAAACTCTGGATTCCTGCTTTGGAACTTGATACTGTGGTGGATTATGAGTATCTAAGATCAAACTATAACAACGTACCCACATATACTGCATGCATGTTGACACATCACTGCACGGGGATAGATTCATGAGTACCCCATGCTTTAGCTCATGCTGCTTATGTTGAGAATGAGGCACACTAATTACCTGATCCGACATTTAACTTTAATCAAGTGTATAAGAGAAAGGAGGGAGAAGGAGAGGGAGCCAGCGTACAGTAACTAGAAGCCTTCACCGCACTGTGCAGTCCAGAGCCAGACTCCGGAAATGCATGGCAGTGTTCCCTACATCCTGCCCGCCCAGCCCTAACCCTGGCCCTGGCTCTCGCCCCACACTGCCAAACCCCTGTTATCGCTATGTGCAATTACCTCCAGATTCTTCTGCTCTCATATCATATTGTGCCAATTACAAAAGCCCATTTTAAGTACACTACAAAGCCCTACGTGCACTTTAGCGTAAAAGCCTGCAGTTCGCTGTGTGTGTTTCAGCCCAGGAATAGCTGTTTGAGAGCATATATGCATGCAAAAACCTAGTGTAGTGATTTCCATCTGGGGTACTTGTATGCCAGAAAATACATATCTAGTTGTGTAGTATGTGAAAAGACTCAACTGATTTGAATAAATAGAAAACAGGATTTGACAAACATCCAACAAATCCACAGACAGCTTTAACACAAGTTGAAATAGTGAGCTGAAAGTAGTGGATAAACAGATACAATAGTTGACTAAAAGTAATGGATACATTGTTGAAATGGTCAGCTTAATGTAATGGATAAACTGCTGGAATAGTTAACTATTAGTAATGGTTAAACTGTTGGTACAAAGTCATGGATAAATAGCTGAAGTATCAAGCTTCTTTGTAGTATGACTGTACATGTGACCAATGCAGCTCAAACATGAATAAAAATAGAAGTTCAATCGTGTGAAGAAGTTGTTTTTTACAATACTGAGTGTTAAATATGATCCAGTTTGAAATCAATCCAAATGCACGTGACAGGTGGCGTCCCTGAAGGCGTACTTCGGTTCATCCGACAGGGCTGTGGGTGGAGAAAAATGTTGGGAACCACTGTACGAGCAGACTGTTATGCGTTGCATTCCAGAGGCTATTCCAATCACCTGTCACCAGGTTGGGCCTGCGCCTTATAAGGAGATGGAGGGCATACTTCCATGTGTTTTCCAAACACTGCACAACTTATCAGATACAGTTTCATGGACAATTACTATGCTGTCTCTGGCCCGAAAGCAAAGGAACCTACAGCTCTACCCTCCCCTCCGCCCCTCTCCCATTTTCCATGCTTCCATTTCACAGATACTATGTAATAAAGCCGAGATCAAAAGACTTGCCGGCCAACTCAAGTACAATGAGAGTTGAGTAGAGCCTTTTCGCCTCAGGGGTGGTGGGATTGTAAAGAATGCGATACCTTGAAACGACGAGAAGTGGATTCATCTGTGAGTGCCTTTTTTTTTTGCGAGACTGCCCCCGGGGGGTATTTTGTCTGCAGGAGATGCTGGATGTGTTTAAAGCTCAATACGACAATCGCATTCTGTATCCAAGACTTGAACTTCGAGAGGATGCACGCTGTGTGCTGGTAACCATATGGGGCGCCACATCCTTTCCTTCTGCCAACGTTGTACACCTTCCATCCACATGTCACATTTCAACCGGTTTGTCCACATTCTGCGGGTGTGGGTCAAGAAGGCAGCTTTCTTTTAGGATTTGGAAGACTGTTATTAACAACCAGGAATACGTGATGTCAACGTCGATTTAATGCCGATGACAAACTTTGCTTGCCGGGGGTTTGGAGACCCCCCCCCCCCCCCCTCCCCTCGCCCGAAGGACTGAGCGCGCATTACAGGAGTGCACATACGCTTTTCTTTGTGTTGTCCCGCCGTTAACTAAACATTTACATGACAGCGTCGCTGCTCGGCCCATAGAAAAGTTTATTATAGCTCACAATCATGAGTTTGCTTTGCCTTTAAGTGAACTGTTGTTGCACAAAGAGGGAGCGGCTCACAGCCAAGATATCCTTAAAAAAAAGTATCAGCAAGCAGCCCATGCGCACAGCGGAGACCCATAATGTGATAATCTCCCGTCGTCAAATAATGCTTTTCTCATTCGCTTAAAGCGTCAGCGCGTCACACACTTTATTCCTAATCGCGTCTGTGAAACTGTAAACGTTGAGTTCGCAGGCAGTTCAAGCTTCTTCTTCTTTTTGCGCTTACCTGTGGATCTTAACGGGACAAAGTAGAGCTCTTGAGTCGAGTGTGAGGAGAGGAGAGGGAGCCAGTCTGCAGTCGGTCCTCCGCTACACTCAATGATAAAAACCAAGCTGAATACCCGTGCAAGCCCCTCCCTTTAAGACACAACCGCACATCTACTCTTGGCCGAGTTGTCCGCTCCGGTCTGCCCCTAAAAACGGGAAACTATCGCTCAGACTGCTTTACAAAGCGTTCACAAAGTCTGCCCCAGTGCGAAGGGACAAGTCTGCGAGGAGCTTGTGCAGAACTCCTAACAGTGAAAGTTACTTTCGGCAGAAAATGCCTTTTTTTTTTGGTTATCCTTAAGGGGGCCTCTGAGAGAAAATCATCTGTCAAGAGCGATCATATGAAATGTTCATCTTGGGACAAAAAGGAGGCCAGTGTGCTCACAGGCGGGCCGACAGGCCTAAACGCTCTCATGTTAATAGTAACGCTCACATGGAGGTGAATAACAGTTTTTGCCTCGCATGAATAAGCATATGCACAATCTCAGAGATGTGTACCGGTACAGAGATAATCAAAATTTAAGATGCAAATTAAAAGAAAATGTTAATATGTAATTTGGGTGAACTGACCCTTTAAACTAGAGTCGGGAGGAGAAACGCCTTGATGTATTTGAGGGGAGAAAGTTACACAAATAAATTGACTAAATATTTTTTAGTAATTGCAGTTATGATAGTTGAAATCCTGATTTTCTTCACACTTACAATCCTGTCTATGTGTATTGATGGTTTATCCAACTAGAGCAACTTATGGTTCAATGAAATGTGTTTTATTACCTTTCAACATATTTTCTTATTTGCTTTATAGAGAGGTGGTATCCTATACATGGACACAAACCCATGCCCACAATAATGCCACTACTGCATATACTGTGAGAATTTAAGCAGCACAACTTTAAAAAAATACCTGTAATAATACATTTAACATTACAGATATTTTTGACTTTCCAGAGTAGACGAATTAGACTTTAAGAATAAAAAATGTCAAGAGACAGAGTGTGAGAGTTGGTTACCCGTCTTTTTAACAAGACTTTAGCAAGCCTGCAGCCTAGTTGCTCTGAGGCGGTACTTAGCTGAATGCTAACTTTAGCATGCTCTCAATGGCAATGCTAACATGCTGATATTTAGCAGGTAACATCCACCATGTCTGCCATCTTAGTTGGGCATGTTAGCATGCTAACATTTAAGTGAGAAAAGTCAGGGGATCACAAAAGTGACAGCTGTTACAGTTCACCCTGAATGGGACATACAATTTCAAACCAACCAATAATTGTCGAGACATGCTAGCGTGGCTGAAAAGAGGATGCACATATGTCATTTCCAGCCATCTGGTTTGGAAATACAGCTGCAACATTAGAACAGGTACGAAAATATTTTTTGAATGGGGAACAGACCAAATAGTTTTCATCCATAAGATTCTGAAAATACTTTCAGAACAACAGTAAATATTGTTAAACAAGCAGATGAAGCGGAAAATCGGACGCTAGCTCTGTGACTCAAACGTCAAGGTAATATTTAGTCAAATTAAAATCTAAAAATACTGGAATCATCCTGCAAAACACACAACCATTATAGGCTTTTAATTATACAATTGTTGCTGAAACCCTCTAACAAAAAAATACACACAGGATATCATGTGACATCGTGTGTGACATCAAGCACCAGGAATATTAATAAAAGTCTGGTGTCATGTTTGGTTCTCCCCCCCAAATGCAGCCCTGCTATTTGTGACCTTTTCTCCGTCAGCAGTTTTAGTAAGGATGCAGGGAGTTAGGAGGTGACGAACACAATAGCCGCAGTGTTCTACTTTCTACTATGAAACAGCAGCATGGGGACACTGCCCCGCTTTGTCTTCCCCTTTAAAACAATGATGCTCACTACAAAGAATGAACTCACAGTAAGTGCATGAGGCCACTGGTGCAGAAATGAGCACCATATGCATTGCTGCTCTTCTGCATGTGTTTCTTTGAGATAAAGTGAAATAAAGGCAGGCCGTTGATTGTGTGCAAACGCAAGTGTGTGTAACTGTGTGTGTGACAGAATGAGAGACAATTTAGATGAAGAGAGACAAAGACAGAGTGTTGGGGGTTGGGGGTGGGGGGGGTTAGAGGGCCATCCTTATCTTAAATCCTTTGAAAAAGTATGTATTTTAAGATAAGCCTGTCATACTTTATCTTGCAGGTTTCTTTACTTGCCGTCCAGTTGGCACACAACATCGTGGCCCCAAAACTGCATTACACTCATGCAAAGTCACTTCATGAAATAATTTGATTGCCAAAATTGATGCTCTGACTGTGGCATGTTTATAGTTGGTGTAGTGCCCTTATATTCAGGGCCGATTCTAACTTGCTATATTTACATCATCATCTCAGGTGTTTACCTCAGCTACATGCTTCGTTTATGCTCGGCCTCCTCAGGGCTGTGACCTAGCACAAGTTTTTTCATTGGAATAAATGGAGCCTTATTACAACAGAATGGACAGATCACCACATAAGTCTAACCATAACCATAAGCACCACTAGAGGTAGCACTGAACATATGGATAATTGTGCATGTTTATGTGCCCACAAACCAAAGAGAAGACATTATAACCTTTGGGTGTTTTGCTTTCTGTGAGCTGTGTGCAGCTGCTGTCAAGGATGCACAGATCTCAGGAGCCCCCGGCCAGACAGATCCCTACTGCCAAATCTACCTGACATATACCGTCACAATGTTACATCAGATGAAACACCTCAGAACCAATTATAAAGGCTTTAAACAAAACATTTGACATTTTCCCGTTTCATCATATTGTTTTAAATCAGATGAAAGACTGTGTTGCCATCTTGTGCGCAAACTGACTTTAGAGGTGAGGATGGGATTTGGCTTCGAAGTTGTATTCAGTTGTAGAAAAGTGTTGGAGTTAATGATGAAAGTCCCAAATGGTATTCTGCAACCGCATTATCATGGCTTAATGAAACGAAAGTTTCCTTCACAACAATGAAAACCAGGGACATTTAGGAACGCTGCTGCTTTAAATAAAAACAGGATCTCTCTGTTCAAGAATAAAATAACCGACCAATGTCGGACATCAATTTAAAATGGATTAAAATATACTGCAGCCTTTCTCTGACTGCGTGTGTGTATGTATCACGGATGATTGGTATCTAGGATGTCTCAGCTGGTGCAGGTGCATAACAAATACCTGCAGCATCCTCGGTAAAGTCCAGGACTGTATCTCTCAACTGTATACATTCAAAGACAAAAAATGTCAACAAAGGATAGAGACCTGCACTAGTAAACATTTGGATTATTTCCCTAGTGCATGGTTCATGTTTGACTTAATACTGACTACTGGTCCGTCACATTCCATGGACAAACAAAAGGATTATCATGAGAATATCAGATTGATGTGTCCATCCGTGGCACCACCTTTCCAACAAAGATAAGAGACAGCGTTACGAGGTCACACTAAAGTGGGGATTAGGCCATTAAGATGCGTAGAGATTGTTCGCCATGAAGATGACATCGTCCGTGAGGAGGGCACTAGCATTTATACTGTCTTGATGACAATAATGACATGTAATGGGTAATGTAAATCATTTTCATGGTTGACGACGTTAGAACAAGGTGGATTACATTTGTGGATCACTGAAAGAGTTACTGTTCCAAATGAAATTCAAGCCTCCGATGTTAATGTGCATGATGAACACGGCCCTGCACTAAGCCCTCTGACCTCGTCCCACGCCTAATGTCCATTATATAAAATGATTTATAATGATCAATTTCACGTAGCGTGCAGCAGGGCTCAGGCAGGGATTAAAAGCCTTGCTGTGACACACCTGGCTCAAGTTCTAACTCTTTCACATGTACAGGGGCCCCAGGACGGGTCCCTGGGGGCCTCCGTCACACCAGCTATAAGTCTAACTAAAGCAAACACAGTGTTCCTCATTTGTTGACTTTAACAAAATGTTGAATCTAGTCAGGAAAACATGAAAGTTTGTCAGAAGAATGTCTTGATACATTCATGTAAAGAATGTGGTTTCAAGGTAAAAACTCGTTCATGTGGCCTTTTATGACATTAAAGTAGCTCTGAACTGAATTCCAAAAGCATGAAGCTGCCCACATTAAACATTATGTAGGGACATTTTAAAGTCATTACTCTTTTTTAAAAGATACATCAAGGGGAAAGAGATTTCTAGCTTCTGGCTTTCTGCATCTATAACCTAAACCCCCTGGACGCACCTCACAGACAACACTAAACAACAACATTTGACTACAGATGAGCTAATAAACAGTCCCTCTGGTAACTTATCTCACCAGGCTGCAACAGTTGCCAAGTGCTCTCATGACCAAAAATCCACCACTGGCATCCATCTAATTTCCAAAAATGGGTCTTTGCCATATTGTCAGTGGCTTTTTCCCAACTGTGTCATCACTGTAGTGTTAGTTTATCATTATATGAGGAACATTCTGGTCTCAAGGCATTTACTTTTTTAATAAAAAACAGGGATTGCAACTAGTATTCTGCAACTCGTTTTCATAGGAACTAAAACACAGGATGTAATATGGGTATCCCCTGTGAAGAAGCAAAGGTGCATATGTAGAAACCTGGCTTTAATACGCGATAAAGAAAGAGCAGTGAGTAAGAGAGAGAGAGGATGTCACTGGGGTTATTAAGTGAGCACCTCCCATCACAGATGTTTAACTGAATCACCCCCATGACACCTCTGCAAGGCTCCTCTGACTCCCTGCACTGCCACATCAACAAACATAAAAAGATATATATCTGGATCAGGACGGATCTCACCGCCACGACTTTGGTTGATACATGAGAGGTAATTCAAAGCCCATCAAAGACATTTCATGTCGAGCCATTCGACTGAACAGTAATACCAGCAATTAATGTTAATATGAGGCTTCTTATAGCTTATTTCTTGCTTGTTTCAGTCAAAGCTGCACTGACACACACAAGACAGCAGCAGACAATACAGCTTTGATATCATTTCTGCTCAGGAGTCAAAGCTGGGGCAAATATAACATTGTGTGGGATGTTTGAGATTGCCACGGAAACCCCATCTGTGTCCAATCCCAACAAGGCCATCTGTTCAGCATACAAAAAGAGAAATGACAGGAGGAAGAGTATGGGAGATCAGGAAACTGTATTTTTGGCACTTGTATATTTTGTATACACTGCACATGTGGACATGTAGTTCTGCCACCTGCAATCACAAGATGAATAATTCAACAATCCACTCAAACTCGACCTGCTCACTTAATGTAATTCCAAACACTCATCCCTCTAGTACCGGTTTAATTATTACACACATACACCGCATTGTTTCTGTGGGCCAGTTCTCTTTAATCACCCAGTGGGCTGAAGTGAAATCTTCTCGCCAAAGTACAGTCATTCCTTCAACCCTTTTTCATGCCTCAGTAAAGAATGAATGGATGAATGGAGGGTGATGCTTGGACAGCCCCTGGTGGAGATTATGATAAAGTGAACATTGTGAGGATGAGTCAAATCCCTTATTTGTTCTGGTGTCAGCAGTCTGACCTATACTGCCACCACCAGTTCAGAATGTAAAGTAGATACAATTCTGTAAAAAGACAGCTCTGTGCGATGATCATTTGCAGATTCATATGCCAGTGTGTCACACCGAAGATCTTTGAAGATTATATATTTTTTCTCTCTCTAGGTTTTGAAGATCCTTCCATCTACATATATTTCAAATAAATGTTTTATAATGTTCTAAAGCAGCAAAGAGTCCCAGAGCTACTGTGTGTCGTAGTCGTGTGGTTGCACTGCACTGTACGATTCCCTCTCAGTGTGATAGCTGTGTGTGTCCAGTCTACTAAGAACGTGGACCATCACTAAAACATGTAGACATGGTACAAAAGGAATGTTCTAGTTCTTCTTTACAGCCGACTGTGAAATTATTTGAGGGCAGTTCTGTAAAAGCTGCAGCCTCCATCCCATGGCTGTATCTAAAACAAAATCCCAGCTCATAGAAAAACTAGAATCACCGTCACGCTGTTATGTGCATCCTCCAACCAGCCATGTTGCAGTTACATTCATGTCCGTCCAAAATGTAATCACTTCATCACTTCATCCTATTAGACATTTGTGTGAAATTGCCATAATTAGTGTATGAATGTTCGAGTTACGGCCAAAATCACGATTAGGAAAACTAAAAACCAAGGTTACACAGTTTTCTTGTAGTAATATTTAAGTATTTTAGAAAACGTTAAAAGTTTTCAATCAAGATTGAATTTACAAGTATCACAGAGCCATGAAAATAAAGTTTCACCTTAGTTGTAATAAACTGAAATGGCATGTGCCTTTGACGATCATCAATTATAATCAATGTGCGTCAAAAATCATACTCCTTCTCCGAGTCATAAGTAAGTAAAATCTGAACACACAGACATGATATTTTGTGAAGGCACTTCCTGAGGATATCATACCTCCTTTGTTTTATTAAGTTTTTATTTCATATCAGTAGTATCAGTGATCCTAATTCTGCATACTTGCATAAAAAATCTAGACAAATATATATATATATATATTAAAATGCATCTCTAAAGTTACTGCACTGGCCTTACTTCATCCATCTGTCTTCCGGACGGCTTCACTTGCTTCAGGTTCTGTTCAAACACCTTCTGAAATCATGACATGGATCTGAGGGTCAGTAACAGAAGGAGAAAAAAAAAAGCCAGTCAGGTTTATTTCTTCCATTTCCGCTATTTCTCTTTGCAGTCTTCCAAAAGTCTGTTGTGGATACGTTGCAGGCAAATACAGCGTGCATGCAAAGAATATCTAATTTTCTGTATCCTTTGTGGATTAGAGCAGATCACAAAGTCTGCAGAATACAATCTGACATGAAGCATAACTTTTCATACCAATCTCTGCAATCCCCTGTGAGTGCAGGCAGTGCATACAAGATCATAATGTCACTTTGGTGTGGTTAGAGACGTAAATAGATATAATCTTGGAAGGAGGATTAAGATGAGAGTATAGCATTTGATCTTCAAAGGGCTGGAGGTTATCGCAGGTAAAGTACAAGTATGGTTAGCTTCCATAAAAAAATTCTGACACAGAGTTTGACTTCTGTTCATTTCCATTACAAAGACAAGTACCTCGTTCTCATTCTTGGGCACCTTCACCTCAATATCGTAGCGCTCATCATCTTCTGTGTCAATCTTTCACTGCAAATCCTCACAGAGCTCCTGTGAAGAGACTTCTTTAAAGCACAACGGTGTGCAGAAGGAGAAGGAGAGAAAAAAAATGGGAATAAAAAGAAAGAGAGGAATGATTTATCATCAAATGGCATGTAAAAGCTTTAAAATGTCCCTCAGCCATCAAACTAGACAGGTGGCAGGATGTCTTCTAAAGGCAATTTTTAGAAAGAAAAGTATACAGCAGAGTGAGAGACGTTGTTTATCTGAGGAACACTTGGGAACGGTTGCAGCAAAGAAATGTTTGTTTGATATTATAGACAAAATGTATCCACATATAAGCCTTTTCTATACCATTCTGGATATAAGAACAAGAGAGCTGAGGAATACAATATATCCAGAGACCTGCAATGAGTGTACTGGCCCGGCTATTCAGTATGTCAATGACTCTTGATAGTGTGAAATAATATTCGACGGCTGAGGGACAGCGATGACAAATCACAAAAACAAATGCAGTATTCTATGGAGAACCAAAACCACAATAGGCCAACGATGACATACGATGGATTACCTCGAGAATCCAATTGCCTGTGAGTCTACAGTATGAGCAGGACACAGACGTACTATACTGTATGTACCTTTGGTGTTTGCTAACCTTTACCTAGCATGCATAATGAATTATTTCAGAGTCTGTCCAAAAAAAAGAAAAAAAAACACAAAAGATAATCCTATTGTGATGAAATAATTAACCACCCTGGGACAAGTGGAGAGATGCCTTTCATTTGTTAAACCTGTAATAATAGTCTTTTTGTTGCCAATTAGACGGCAGTGGAAACAAAACACAACAGTAACATTATCATATTTTTAGTTAGTACGGCAAATTTGTTAACAACCAGCTGCACATACACATCCAGCAAATACCGAACAGCGTTACAGTTCATTTGAAGCTGTGTCTCTGGAAAACGGGTTTATCAGAAAACAGCTGATGAGAGCGGTGAGAGTCAATCAAAAAAGAAAAGCTGCGGGTCGTAAAAACCAAAGCACTGAGCTGAAAAGACATCGGAACGCACCGTAGACCCGAGGGAAACTGCAGAGTTGGGTTTTTAAAGCTGTTGGTTTGTCACTAGACAGACACCTTTCACCTACAAGTAGTCATTTAAGTTATGGTAATTATAAAAATACTGAAAATAGCAGCTTTAAGATACTGTATTGTTTACATTTGACTTTCAACCAATTAGCAAAGATACAGAATAAAGACTCATATAGAACCTATGCTAAGTAAAGACTGTGTTTTTTTTTGGAACCGTCCCGTCTTGAGTCGTGCTTTTGAGTCCTTGCCTCCGTAGTGGCTTCAGCCAAAACACAAATGAGAAGTCACATTTAGCATTTGAGACGGACGTACAGTGTACTGGTAGCTGAGCTTGATAGTTCATACTCGACCTGGGAAATACCAATTTGGCAAAAACAAACTCTCAACGCAAGGTTCACTTACTTGGCATTTCCGAAGATTCCACCACATCCCATAATTGGTATTCTAAGCTTTCATGAAAATGGTAACCATTTCCTTGACGGCCGAGCAACTCCATCCCCCGAGGAAGGCCATGCGAAGTGGCTAAAAGACCAAGTAAGTTGACTTTGTGTTGGGAAATCTTTTGCTTCACACATTTACTGGCTAATAAAGAGTGCCTTTAAAAGGCCGGCTAATAAAAAGGTAGCGTTTCAGTCCATGCACTCATCTGTGATATTCTATGTGTCACTTGTAAAGGCAGCCACTCTCATCAATTGCAGGGTATCTGATTTTCAACACAAGTCTTTATCCTTTCTCTGTACTTATGGTGCAGCTGTTCTGTACCTGCGGTCCCCGAGCAGAAAGGTTGAGAGCACTTACTCTCTTTTATCACTGCCTCTGCAATCTTGACTTTCTGCTCCACAACCAGTAATGCCTCTGCCCCTTTTTTTAGCAGCTTGCCATGTCGATTAGCCGTGTATTAAGTTTATAGTGCAGAGTGGAGACAGTTCACTCTGCACACAGTGTTTGGCGCTTGGATTCCAATGCACGAGCCTGCTTTAGACTCATGATACCAGAGGCTGCAGAGTGGATTACCCTTCCGTGATAGCCTGTAGGGACGTAACCCAGAATGGGTTATTTGGATATGAACAGATACACTCCTAACAGGCAACTGAATTGGAGCAGTACTATTTTACTTCTCACAGCATGGAACTGTCACAACATTGTGGATAATTGCAAGCTAGAATCCCCCTGGATGTACGTTGCTATTAGGACCCCCCCCCCCCCCCCCCCCCCACAGTAGGCAGTGTGTCAGAGCCTAATGCCAGACCTGCAGCCAGGGGATGCGCGCACACATGGACAGACACTTCCATCGTCAGCTCTTTAAAGAGGAATTGCGGTATGCGGTATGTGTGGTTGTGTTGGTTATCGTCATCACTTCTCTGTTCAAGCAATCATTACTTCTTTTTTATGAAAAAAGATCAAAAGAATCTCAAAACTGTAGCTGATTTATTTTCAATTTACCGATCATATTGTTTTGACACAACTATTAAGCTGGAAGGCCGGATACTGCTGCGTATGTCATATAAATGCACGTATAAGGCTCGCCGAATCGGTAATGTCTTTAAATCACTTCTTAAAACACATTTTTACAGATTGGCTTTTATGTGACATCGTCGCTTTACTGCTTTATTTTATTATTTTAATATTGTACTGTTTTATCAGGGTTTAACTCTTACCTTATTTTGTTGTGCTTTGTTGGGCCTCACTGTTGAGCTTTCCATTCTATTGCCTTGCTTTTGTTGCTTTGACTGTCAAAGCACTTTGTAAACTCTGCTTTTAAAGGTGCTATATAAAAAAGTTATTATTTAGCCTTTTTTTCATTATTATAATGAAAATTACTTAAAATTTTCCACAATAGCTTTAACTCAAGGTCCACTAATTAGCATCCTTTGGAGCTTTCAACAATATGCCAGCTCTGGAAAAAGCTGTAATTTAACATTGAGATAACAAATAGTTTGTAAAACTACTATTTTCACGGTCAAGAATGAACTTTCGTGGTCAATTTAAGAATAAATATGGAATACGAAAATGTTTCAGAACACTGGTTATTGTTATGTGTTATTGTCAAACATTTAATTGATAGGAAAAGACGTGTATCTTTCATCATATTTTTTTAAAACTGAGAAATAACTTCAGCTAATCATCAGCACTGGGCTGCAAGAATACCAATTAAAAAATGAAGAGAAAACCACAGATAGACTATCAAAAATGATTAAAACGGCTGTCTCAATTCAAGTGCTTGGGGATTAAATGGCCCGGACAACTCGGCTGACAAAAGAAGCATCACCGGGAGCAAAAAATAACAAATCAAGAGCAATAATTGTTCTTACATGCCCCGTGCGAAGGCGGAGGACGACAAACAAACACATCAGGAGCAAGAGAATCATTTCCCAACTGCGATCAATAACAAGGACATTAATAAGGAGATGATTGATTGAGATGCGAGACAGTGTGACAGACAATCGCCCCTCAGACAGGTTGCCCTTGTTTAGATTTCCTGATGGAGAGAACCAACACAGTGTGATAAGCAATTGACGGGCCGACATTCACAGCTGTGGCATTTCATACCGGGCACCAGATGGTATTATAAGATCAGGAGATTCGATTACGTGTTATTAGATTGTGCTGTGAAAGACATTTGCATTTTGATTAATAATAAAAAGTGCCACAAGCTACATATAAGCGTTATTGTATGTAATGTAAAATTGATGTTAACAGTCCAATTTGTTAACATAATGTTACCATGCAATGCAATGCTTTTTTCCATTACTATATTTAATTGATCTTCACACGTGCTCAGAGAAGGTTCAACCCATAAATGGGTATTTAACATACATCACAATGATTGAAGGAGCCATCTGGTGACGCTGATTATCAGGATGTAATGGTGTTAAGAGTCCCATGGCCATACTGGTCTCCTCTCCTTCACGCGGACCCCGGCCCCGGCTGTATCTTGTCCCTGCGATTTCTACAGAAAATGCTATTACAGCCACCTCTCCGGGGACCAGACAGACAAGGTCCTCACGGTCTGGGCTCGGGGAAAAAAACCAGCTGACCCCTCATCAAAGGCAGAGATGAAGGTGCATGAGAGGGGGACGAAAGTTCATCCTGCGGGTTAATAGGGTCCTTGGATGAAATCATGTGTATGATATGAACCAAAAAAAAAGTGAAGGGGAAGAAGTTTTTAAGAAAGATTTTTGATTTTCCAGCTCTTTGATTTCCTCTCCGTCTTTCCTACTTGTGTGGCCGATTGGCCTTCAGGTGTTTTGAAGGAGAACATTAACTTGTAGGAGATAAGATTTCATGCTGTAATTGAGGCTTAGGGGACGTAATAGTGTTTCAGCTACGGTGTCTGCTGTACCAAAGACCACAAGGCCCCTGAGTAAAGAGGCCGTCTGCCTTAATGTCACCAGTGTGACATTACACGCAGGGATTGAACTTGTGACCTTCACAGTGACACATCGTTCTGCTGGTTCTAGTGGCCTTATTAGCTCCTCTGAGCTAAAACACCAAGTCGCACACACGCGCACGCACACACCCACACACACCCACAAGCTGTGTACTGTATGTCACAATGTCACGGACCAGGATGTGGCCATCTCGTTAGAAGGTTGTAATACATTACACAGAGACTCTTGACAGAAGCTCATTTTTCTCTGATGACTCACACACACACACACACACACACACGCACACACACACACCCACACAGGGTATCTCAGGTTGCAAACGAATAAGAATTAGAAGGACAGGAGGGGAATGAAGTCAATGCAGCATTTTACAGGCAAATGATGTGACACCAATAAAATGCAGCTTTATCGGGAGAATTTCTCGCTTAAAATATGGAGGAGGATATGTGCTGTGACCTCCATGATGACTGAGTGTGCTGAGTGTGCCACATACACACAAAAAACACAAAAACACACGCACACACACACACACGTACAAACAAAAGCAATCAGGCAAACATGAAGAATACTTGACCCATTTGTATTCATCCCTCATACATCTCGTGGCAGACACACAAGACAATTAACTCTCTAATTCAGCTTTGATAATTATAAAACAACTTGAAACATGAAAACAAAACTCTCAAAGAATAATTGTATCTAGTTAAAGAACGCTACGTTACCCCGTTACCCCCTTCTGAGAGGCAGTTCTGCTCAGGAGGAAGTGTTAAACTGTCGACTACAGAGAAAAGGGAGATGACATGGTTAGGTGATTGATACTTGAGAAATTGCAAATGCAAAATTGCTGGTCTAGCTATTTGAATGTTTTATTACATGACATCATCTGGATTGGATTGTACCAGTTTTTCATAAAACTACTAAATTCATGTGTGATGTATCTCCGAAGTTCTTAACAACAACTCGCTGGTTTCAAACTAGCCTAAAACTAAAGGACTGTCTGTAAATACGCTACTGTAGCAATGTCTAAATCTGCTTTCATGTCATTTCCAAAAAACAACAGTTTTACCAATATTTTGTAAATGTAGGGAGTCTATTACTTACATAAATATCCAAATATCCAATTATGCTAATCTAACCAATGTGATGTCATCAGTTAAGATAATCTTACACACAGAACATTTAGCCACGTCAGGTATTTGTCTTATTTTACTTTTGTAAAATAGAATTTGAAAATGTTTCAGTTTATTATTTAACAGCATTTCGATCAAGTAACGTAATGTAATGTCAGATGTGTCGACCATATTCTATATTACCTCGTTAATCCAAATGTCATATGGTCGCAAACTGACATTAGTTGTGTCAATAATTCAGTTAGCATCGTAACAGCAGCTGCTGGTTGTAGATATTAAATACAAAGTAATAAAATAAGATAAACCTTATTGATCCCAAGCAGGGGAATTCAAGAAATACACGAATACCATTTTATTGGAGGTAGTGAACAACCAGGCTTTACCTCAATGTAATTATTTTTAGTGTTATAATAAAGTGATGCATAAATCTCAACTTAGTAAAGACTTATTTTATAAAAAGACACCTTTTTTACTTATAAGTGCCAGTGCGAATGGTTGTGCCGATTACCATGGACTTTTGCAGAACCTTACGGGCTATGTGCTAACGTTGCTAACATAACTGAGCTTTCAATGCTGTAGCTCCACGCAGCAAACTGCATGCATCAGCGTGGGATCATTGCCAGAGCGGAAAAAATGTTTCAAAGATGATTTTCCCACAATAATGTGAATGCCACTCATGCTTTTGGAGCAACTCTCATATTTGTCACCTGTAAGGCTTAATGTAGGTTGGACTGTTATAGTTCAACCCTGCACAGCATTTTAAAAAGCAGGTTTCTTTGTGTGTGGCTCATTTTGACACGTGCTACTGAATATGCAAGCTGTTCCTATTTGGACAACATCCAGCTCCTTCAGTGTCTCACCGTTTCCACATAAAAACAGGTCTGGCAACCGGGGAGATTACGGGTCAATCATTTTGGCGAGGTAAATAGCTACATCCCCAGCGCAAGCCCTTTTTTGCCCACCTCCAAAGACAACACTAGCTGCGGATGTGCTTATAGTCAGGTGGTGCGGTTAAAAAGCCTCATAATTGTTTAATGGTGCGTTTTATGAGGCTTCACTGTGAGTCAGAGCAGCCTGAAGGCTCTGAATTCCAGATGATAACGCGTTGGGTTTATTAATGCGAGGTTAATCACAGGTGGATATTAGTTCACTCAGGGCTATGGGCAGCTGCTAGAGTGTATGGAGCCTTGTGTGTTCTCCAAAAGTAGTATATTTCCACACCAACGTGCAGAAAGACACTAGGTTGTGGCTCGGGATGCAAATTTCTGTCTGAACTGTCTGTTTCCTGTTTTATTTTGAAAAGTTAACTTGCACCCTGCTGTCTCCATTGTAAGCCAATCCTTGTGTTTCTCTTCTTATGCCAGTGCATACTTCCAGCTGTGTCTTGTTTTTGTGATTATTTCTCAGTGTATATATAAACCTGTGTTGTTCCCAACACACCGGGTCAATGTATCCCAGTGTTTGCAGTTGTTGTTTTTCTCCTCGTCTTTCGTGCCAGCAGTTTTGTTTTGCCTTCGTATACCCTCAGCCAATGTCTGGTAAATAAATTATTTTCTTCAGTTGCCTTGCTGTTGCTTCTGCATTTGTGTCTATCTGCCTGCATAACCGTGACACAGAGTAGTAACCAAGCCTGACCCGAACCCAACAGGTACTCTCTTTTTTTATGATCAAACCGGCCCGAGCCCGACACAGTTAATGTCAGCCAAAGCACGAAAAGTTAAAATAGCTACAGTAATTATTCAGAGTCACACAAATAAACCAGAACTGAATAAGAAGTAGGATAACACAGACAGTAGGTCCGTTATTTCTATTTATTTGTACACTATATTTTCAATAAAAAGAACTAGATGCACCATGTCCAGTAGGCCGAACCCGACCCGAACATAATTTGTATATGTTCGTACAAACACAATAACAGACATTTGAATTAATTTATGTTGTGCAAATGAAAACTGCAGGTAAAGCATTGCCTAAACCGTCAGAGGTTTTAGATACAAAACAAAAAAGGCTTTCCCGCTTGACTGGCAGTAAACCTGGCAGCAACAGAGGCTTCTTTGTATTTTGTTGTTTGAGTGACGGGTTTGCTCGATGAGTGTCACCTGTTTTTCTTTACTTCCCTTTGAAAGGTCTGAACACCTTGTACTTTACTTGTCATTTTGTTTTCAGAATAAATCATCAGCACAAAAATGCTCATGTGGATATCATTCCTTTGTTTGTATTCCTGCCTTTAAAATTAGTTCTTAAACCCTCGTCAGACGTTCTCCCCCCTCTCTGTCTCTTGGTCCAAAACAGGTAAAATGAGCCAATAAATGAGAAATTATTATAGATAGAAATACATTAATAGTTACAGTATGGTAATCCCATGTGAGCTGGAGATGCATGAATGCATGACAGTGAAACAGATAACATTAAAGAGTCCCCCCCACTCTCTCATCTACATATACTGTACGTAACACCCACACAGGCTCAGCTTAGCCATGTATCAGAGCGACGGAGTTAAGCCTCCTAATCAGATGACAGAGACTCAACAATCACGGTGTTAAAACTAAAGGCCCGCATCCCGGCTCTCATGCATACGAGCTATTAGGCTAATCCGGACTGCGAGGTAAATTTGAGGGGAGATTTGACGCGTGATCAGGTGTGATGCTGAGGCCTCGTTCACATCTCTGCTCCTGCCTGCAATGATTTACAGTCAATGTGATGCAGCTTCGATAATCTCCCTGTGGCTTTTAAGCAATGAGACAATGCTACACATTATCAGGTTATACTCTGCACCATAAGTGAAGCTTTAAAAATAAAAAAAAATTTACTTGCAAACTCTAAACTCCAAGGTGAGACGGGACTCCAGCTAATAACTCCCCCCTATATCCGAGCCCAATAACACAGCTGGGTTATCTCTTCGGATTTATTCAGAGATGCAACCAGATATGAGTGCGAAGAGAAATGCTGCATGACGGTGAATTCGGTTATGCAAATGAGGCACAGTAATAATATGATTTAACATCCCCGTCTCCCCATCCATACCTTAGACTTGACTAGTGCGGTTCTAATTTTAATTAGATTAGATTTACATAACGATTTCCCATTAACTGGGTCCCCAATGACCCCTCACTGATGGCGCCAACTGGTTCCCCAATCCCCACAAACACACACACACACACACACACACACACTCTGTCTTTCTCTCATCGTTACTTTGAAGCCTGTGGGCGGTGTGACTACTTAGCAACGCCAGCAGTGTACCATTAACACACAGAGCTAGTTTGATAATGTCGCCGTAAAAAAATCACATCATGTCGTCGAGTTCAGGCGACTGTTTCGAGGAAAACGCATGAATTACAATGGTCATCTTAAAATCATTTCTAAGAATGGAGCTGTTCCTTCAGAGTAAAAGAGTTGATTCAAGGTGCAATCAGCAATTCATTTGGCTAAATGTGAATATTTTTAGCAGGTGTCCTGATGCAGACATGGAAATTAATTTCAATATTTGATCGAGAATTTCAACCTTATGATAATACAGTATAGTAATTCACAAGTGAATTAACCTCAAAATGCAGGTAAACATAGGTTATCAATACATGTACAAACTGACATGACATAACAGTGGTGCCATACTGCAACTATGGGCAGCATTTCCATATATTTTTACCCAAAAAATCCAAATCAACAGACACTATTTCTCGAGTCGTCTCGCGCTTATCTCCACTTTCCTGCTCCCTCACAGAAGGTAGCGCATTGTTTATCCCGGATGAAAGCCCTGAATGTGTTGTGTACACTGCAGGAGGAAAGTGAGAGGCAGGGAGCCTCCTCCGTTATCTCCTGACACACTTACACACACATGCCTGATGCCTTTTTCTCTGAACTGGGGCAAATTTCAAAAAAATCTCCTCCGCCTAGCATATCCGGTCCTTTGCAGTTTACACCAGGAGCGAGCAAGGAGGAGGGAGAAGACGAACTAGAAGAAGAAGAAGAAGAAGAAGAAGAAGAGCGGTCTTGGAGCTGACCTAAAAACAACTCCTCACGGACGTTCTCCGTGTCTCGAAGACACAAGGCCCCACTATCAAATATTTACCAAAAAGCTGTACCCGATCACTGTGCAGAGGGGGGAGTGTTTGGTAAGAAAAGGTCTTTGAACACGATTCTAAAGCATCTGTGAGCAGCAGTGCATAGGAGCTCTCACCCTCTCTGGTCTTTGAATGGTGATGCTGAGAGAGAGAGAGAGAGAGAGAGAGAGAGAGAAAACACTTCCTTTCTTTCCCCACTTTGCCCTGAATTCAACTGAGTGATTATATGGGCCAGTATAGAGCCTTTCAGTGTGACGGATGCTCGCTGTAATTCTTTCAATGCTCTGGGTTTCATGGGAGAGCATTTGCATATGTATGATCAGGCTGCACAATAAGTAATCTTCCCAACACATGCAGGGATTCACTCCACACCAGTGACTTAAGCCCTCAAACCCAATTTCACATACTCGTTGCAATTAAGGTGCTTTTCGGGATGTTTTGCTATTTGAGATTACCATTACTCAGCATGTGTTTGATAAAGCTGAAAAGGGAACTCCGGAAACCATATTGTTCCTCTGAAAATGAGTCAACGTACTCAGTGATGCGAAACCTAGCTGTTTTTTTCCTGCTGCCATGGAGGCAGCACTGTTACAGTAATATCTAAGCTGCATGTCTCCTCCTCACCACCAGGGGGTAGAGGTCCTCTGCTGTGAGTGGCTCCGCAATCGCTGCAGGGAGAGGAGGTAAACGGATGCCATGATTTCAAATGAGCGGCCTTGTAAACATGCCACAGACAGTTGTTAAAGATGATAATGAAACCGGGGGGATGCCAAAGTGCACGACACAATGGATTCATTTTTCACTATGCATAAAGGGGAGTGGACAGGAAGCTCAGGGAGGTCTTGTAACTACCGTAGAGGTGAACATTTAGATTTCACATCATCAAGTAGAAGCCTTTACCGCGCCGTCCTAAATCCTTCAACCCACTGACAGCATCATAGCCTCACTCACTGCTTGCAGACAATTATTGTAGCTTTTAATTGCATTGTTGTGGAAAGCGACATCGCTGTCACTCAACCTCGTCTGCTGTGTGCGCTCGGTGTACGCTGCTGTCACTCAGACCTGCCAGGAGTTGGTTTGGGACGATGTGTGTATGTTTTCTTATCTCTGTATATCTTTGTGTGTGTGTGTGAGACTGAGTGACAGTGACACATTTGATCAACTTGCGTGCAGGAGCGACGGTGTCTTGGAGATGACAATGGGGTGGTGATAGTGGCTGATGTGCCCTTCTTCAGATGACACAATGTCGTCAAGGTTTGCATCATCTGTAGAAAGAGAAGAGAATGAGTCTTCTCTTCTCTTCCTCCCTGATAAGATCTTGTGTTCTGTCGAAGGGGATTGACGCTGGCTGCCTCCGAGCACTGTGGGTCACTGTCAGTGTCGGCCAGCGTGCCCATCACATGTCTGACCTCAGGAAAGGGGGCATGGAGCGGAGGCTATCAGGAAGTGAACACAGAGCTTCAGGAGGACATGGAAGAAGTTGATGGATAGAAAACAGACAGACGGAGAGAAGGATGTAGTCGATCAAGGAAGATAATTCGATATGACACGATAAGGAGGAGACGATGGACTGGACTAGAGCTGCAAAGATGAATCGATTAGTTGTCAACTATTAAATAAATCAACAACTATTTTGATAATTGATTGAAAAATATTTTTGAATGTTTTCTGGCTTCTTTACTCTATGACAGTAAACTGAATAGCTTTGAGTAGCGGACAAAACAAATAATTGAAGGATGTCATCTTGGGCTGCGGAAAAAATGTAAATTTTGTGATGAATAAATAAATAATGATAAATATTTATTAATGTTTTCTGACATTCGATTGATAAAAGTTGCAGCCTTAGACAGGACTGGAGGCAAGAGGACACATAAATGCGGTGAAATAGTTTGCAGAAAAAGATAGTGTATCTATGGAAGATAATGCATACTAGCAAACAAGCAGTAATTGCAAATGAAACAGTAAACCAAAAATAACATTTAAATCTGCAATAATGGATTCTTTAGTGTTTTGGTCACTTGGGTGCAGCAGCTGCTAGTTTAGCGTAACGACTGGAAAACAGGAGGATAGCTCACTTGTTCTTTTTTCTTCTTTTCTTTTGTTAACAAAATCCACCTTGCAGCAACTCTAAATCTCCAAATAAACCCGCTATATCTTGTCTGTTTAACCTGACGTGTAAAAATGCTGATTTTGAGCAGTTGCTGAGCAACCAACAGAGACTCTGGGAACTACGCCTCATAATCTCCCGCAAATGTAAAGCAAATATTAGAAATATCACAAAAGTTCAATTTTGGAACAAAGCAGGATAATTAATTTATGACCCAGAACAAATTTCTGACTGCTAGCTCCAAATCTACCAAATTAAAAATAAAGCTTTTGTTGTAATACAGTGGTGATCCACGTGTAAGAGCATCAACACCAACGATGAGCCTTATCAACCCAAGCACACATAGTTCATTAGCAGGCGCAAAGACTTTGAGCTAAATAATTGATTTTTAATTGGCTGAGGCGACATGGTGGCCACAGGCACAGCATGAAGGCTTTATGGGGCGAAAGAAAATCAGTTTGACAACTCTCAGCCATTGTTATCTTCTCTACACACACGCACTAAAGCAATGCACTTGTAAACCCCCTCCAGTGTGGTTTTGATGATGTTAATTGAGAGGTAGCAACTCCATGCTCCTCATGCCATGAAGCTCGCCGGGAACAGGATCATCATCGGGACTATGCACAGGCCCCACAATCCTTTGCTGCCGGGAGTTCTCACGGTGAAGCTGGTGTCAGGAACCCGTTTCATTCCTCAGCTCCGCTCTGACAAAGCAGCCTATTAAACTTGCCTTTATTATACAGGGTCCCAATACACCCAAAAGTAAAGTCTGGGAAGACTATCACGGATGCTGTTGCTTTTACTTCCACATATATTATGTGCATCTCAAGAGCTGCATCTTATAAACGGCTACCATTCTAACGTCTTTATCGGACATCACACAACTGCAAAAGCAAGCATACATAATCACACAATGCACACAATCCACACAAACGCTATGACTAAACTTTTTTCCCACAATATGCCTCCCTAAATGCGAGGTGCTGTGTTTCGATGATGAAGGCGCTAAATGAAATGCGACTGGCTCACTCTCTGATAACCCCGACATCCTCTTCACGGAGAGGAGCGGCGTTATAACGTTGAGGAGGGGCTCTCGTGTTCTGATGCAATCACTGAGGTAAACATGAAGCCAAGACACACCGCTGAAAGAGATGACTCACCGTGGAGACGTGGGACTTACTGTAAAGGCAATTATCAGCAAACAAAACAGACAACGCTGATACACTAGCTGAGGTGAACTTTGCAGAGGGGAGCTTATTAGCGTTAGTCATTACACCTGAAACGACAGCACAAATAGGCCTGCTCATATACAGGAAATTGTCGAGCAATGGAGGAAAAAAACAGTCTTTTGTCGAGGGAGCCATTCAAGAAGCAGCATCATTACTAGAAGTCACTGCATTCATAACTGAGCACATTATGTTGCTAGAATAAACATATCAGACTCTCACACATTTTGCTAACATTAAAGCTCACCGTGCCCTATTTACACTGTGCATCTACTGTAAAGAACTGGCAGTCTTACATATTATCCATGGACAGTTTGATCTGTTTTGGTATTTTTCTGCGATCGGGAACATCGCCTGAACAATGATTACACTTGCACTCAGCTGCTGAGCTGGACGGCCGCTGTGAAGCAGCAGCAGAGAGAGGGAGGCCGGATGCCTCTCAGCATTAAATGTCTCTCTGTGAAATTCTGCAAATGAGGTGGATTTCAGCGTTGCCAGAAACTGAACGGGCTAAAGTAAATCACCGTGGTTAATTATCCTGACCTAATGCGGGGACTAACCTGCTCACACCCAGTGATGTTACTCCGATTGCGGCTCCTGCAGATCCAGTGTAAGATCCTGTGTGCGCTTTGAAAATGAGGCTTCTTCAGGGTGAATATCCCTATCTATGTTTGTAGAAAATGTGTTTTTGCCGACAACAGGAAGCATTTTCTTTTTTTCCAAGACTGTAGCAGAAACAGCTTTCTAATCCCCAAGGAGATATGAATTTAGGGCACATTCTCATTTTCTGCGTTTGTTATCACCACAATTAGAAGTTAATGCGAGAGTTACATTGAAGCATAATGCAGCCGATCAGGAATACCAATAACGTGTTATCCCGAACTCCCCGTGTTTCTTTGTAATTGTTAGCATTCAACTCATAACACAACTGAAGAATCACACCAGTCGATTGGCGTTTGATCCTCCACCATACCACTGCAATCAGTATCTTTAGAACTGCCCTGATTTTCATCTTTTCTCCCTGAGTGGTTTCAACGTTAATTTTGTTTTTGATGGTGAATATGTATTGGCATTAATCACAGATGATGGAAATTTGCAAGTTTAATTCTGCCCTCTGAAATCTCAGCTGCACACTGGCTGCTTATGAATACTGCGTTTTACCCCCAAAAACATTGGCAAACAAAATGAATTACAGCCAGATAAAGAGCCTTGATGATAGCTCTGTGATTTCAAGTGCACTTAATTGTCTATTGTCTAAATTTCTCAAGCACTAAGAGTTGTTTTGTTGTCTTTTAGAGCGGTAATTAGCCAAGTGCAGTCTGTCCTCAAACGGCATATACATGACTCGGCTGTTTCAGCCAGTTTATCTCCAGACTGTCACAACAATGGAAGCTGATTTCAAACTTATTCTTTTGAAAAACTCACAATGGTGCAGTACAAACTGCTCTTCATGAAAGCTTTCTTCAACTTCACTATTACTCCACTCATGTATTATTTTTGTCTGATGTGAACTTATACAGCTGTTTATTCATCACTTTTCTGCTAACTTATACAGCTGTTTATCCATCACTTTTCTACTAACTTATGCAGCTGTTTATCCATCACTTTTCTGCTAACTTATACAGCTGTTTATCCATCACTTTTCTGCTAACTTATACAGCTGTTTATCCATCACTTTTCTACTAACTTATGCAGCTGTTTATCCATCACTTTTCTACTAACTTATACAGCTGTTTATCCATCACTTTTCTACTAACTTATACAGCTGTTTATCCATCACTTTTCTACTAACTTATACAGCTGTTTATCCATCACTTTTCTACTAACTTATGCAGCTGTTTATCCATCACTTTTCTACTAACTTATACAGCTGTTTATCCATCACTTTTCTACTAACTTATACAGCTGTTTATCCATCACTTTTCTGCTAACTTATACAGCTGTTTATCCATCACTTTTCTGCTGACTTATACAGCTGTTTATCCATCACTTTTCTGCTGACTTATACAGCTGTTTATCCATCACTTTTCTGCTAACTTATGCAGCTGTTTATCCATCACTTTTCTACTAACTTATACAGCTGTTTATCCATCACTTTTCTACTAACTTATACAGCTGTTTATCCATCACTTTTCTGCTAACTTATACAGCTGTTTATCCATCACTTTTCTGCTGACTTATACAGCTGTTTATCCATCACTTTTCTGCTGACTTATACAGCTGTTTATCCATCACTTTTCTACTAACTTATGCAGCTGTTTATCCATCACTTTTCTGCTAACTTATACAGCTGTTTATCCATCACTTTTCTGCTGACTTATACAGCTGTTTATCCATCACTTTTCTACTAACTTATGCAGCTGTTTATCCATCACTTTTCTACTAACTTATGCAGCTGTTTATCCATCACTTTTCTACTAACTTATACAGCTGTTTATCCATCACTTTTCTGCTAACTTATACAGCTGTTTATCCATCACTTTTCTGCTGACTTATACAGCTGTTTATCCATCACTTTTCTGCTAACTTATACAGCTGTTTATCCATCACTTTTCTACTAACTTATGCAGCTGTTTATCCATCACTTTTCTACTAACTTATGCAGCTGTTTATCCATCACTTTTCTACTAACTTATACAGCTGTTTATCCATCACTTTTCTGCTAACTTATACAGCTGTTTATCCATCACTTTTCTGCTGACTTATACAGCTGTTTATCCATCACTTTTCTGCTAACTTATACAGCTGTTTATCCATCACTTTTCTACTAACTTATACAGCTGTTTATCCATCACTTTTCTGCTAATTTATACAGCTGTTTATCCATCACTTTTCTGCTGACTTATACAGCTGTTTATCCATCACTTTTCTGCTAACTTATACAGCTGTTTATCCATCACTTTTCTACTAACTTATGCAGCTGTTTATCCATCACTTTTCTACTAACTTATGCAGCTGTTTATCCATCACTTTTCTACTAACTTATACAGCTGTTTATCCATCACTTTTCTGCTAACTTATACAGCTGTTTATCCATCACTTTTCTGCTGACTTATACAGCTGTTTATCCATCACTTTTCTGCTAACTTATACAGCTGTTTATCCATCACTTTTCTACTAACTTATACAGCTGTTTATCCATCACTTTTCTACTAACTTATACAGCTGTTTATCCATCACTTTTCTGCTAACTTATACAGCTGTTTATCCATCACTTTTCTACTAACTTATGCAGCTGTTTATCCATCACTTTTAGCTGACTATTTCAGCTGACCATTACTAGCAATGTATAAACAGCTGTATAAGTTAGCTGAAAACTATACAGCTGTTTATCCATTACTTTCAGCTAATTATAAGTGTTTATTACCTTAGCTAACTGTTTGGATTTCTCTGCTTGCTTGTTGACTGCTCACACAATCACAACACATAGTTTTCATCTAAAAAAGACAAAAAAAAAATCATACATTTTATTCACATTAGTTGTACCCAATGACCATTACTGGAGTGCTCCCTGGCGAACAAGTAGGCCACCACTAATCACTGCTCTGAGTAATCTGTGGTTTATCCAGGGATGGAAAGAGTACTAGAATATTTGACTCAAGTAAAGTAATACTATCAATAGTATCTTCCCGTTTCTTTTACGCAGATCAAAAAGTACTGTAGGTTCACCGTCTTTCCTCATGTCCACTGGTGTATGCGCCACAGAATGATAATAGAGGCCCATTATTGAAAGGAGATTGTGTCCTCAAATGGGAAGCAACGGCAGCTGAGTCCTTTGGATCATCTCTCCACAGATTAAAAGCTTATTCAAATTATATTTCTCCCTCTCTTATAAACAAGGCGAGCTTTGCATTCCCTGCAGACAAGAAGTGCTGGTAAGTAGCTTTGCAAACATTTGGGTGTAGAAGCACACAAATCGAAGCTTGAATGAGCTACGTCTTGTTTGTGAAATGAATGCCCAAAGACGTAAATGGATTATAAGTCATTTAACAATATTGTGGTAATTGTTTTTGTAATCCCATTTTGACTTAAGTCGATTGTTTCATCATTGTTAAAGAAAGGGAAAAAAAACTCCTCCACCTGTACTGCAGCATCAAAAGAATTCTGTCAACATTTGTTCCCCCAGCATTTTTAAACATGGTTAAAAACTAAAATGTGTTTTCTATGATCTTTCAAAATTACATTTGTGAGGTGCAATCATGCCCCTATGGAGCCTTATTATCAAATGAGTTTATCAATAAGTAAAAAAAGATGCTATGGACAGAGCCAAATCACAGCAAGGATGCAGTAAATACTGTATTTGTAAGCTACAGAGCACTCGCCTTGGTGTAAAAAATATATCACATGTACTTCCAGCAGTAGAGGCTTAGATCTCTACAATAGCGATGGGCTGTGCTGTACCAGTTCTGCTCCACTCCAGCTTTTGGCAGCTTGGCAGTCCCAGCGCTTTGCATATTCATGTGAAACTACGCCTGACGATGAAACTGCAAAGCCCTGACACCTTGTTGCAAACACAGTTGATGGTAGTGAGAGGCTGGCCCTCAGTACTAGTGCCGATATTTTCCCTGTCAACCAGCTATCTGCGTCTCACTGCAGTATTTCCTCAAGTCGCAGACATTTAGAGGAGGGGAACAGTTCGGAGCCGCGTCGCGCTTCCACGACGTGTAGTGATGAAAATGAAACAGCACATCACCTGAGCACACTTTAAGATACAGAAATTGTTTTAATGAGGAGGAGTTATCGTCTCTCTTTGGCATTGAAACAAACCCATGAAATATTGACACTGCAGAGAAATCACAACAATCTTTGGAGTCGCTATTGGTTTTACTGCCAAACTAAAGAAGACGTTTTATGCATGAACTATCGCTCCAGGGATAAGAATGTCTACGCTGACTCTCTTTGCATCCATGACTGCTTATTACATGTTACATCCTGACAAATGTGATTATTACTCTATTCTTAATAAATCCATTCAGCCAGATGATTGCTTACTCAAGCCTGAACTACACGGCTGTCGCGTGTTGGCCTTCAGAAAGTCACATTTACTGCAATAAGATGGTGCTAACTTTCCCGTAAGCATTCACATCATACAGTCAGGCCGTCTTCAGATCCGTCTAAATGAATGATGTGTAATTACTGTCCCTGCTCCCCTCCTAACCCCCGCACTGTGCGCATGCACAAGCACTGCCTCCACCATTCAAGCTGCGATGTCATATCGCATTATGAAGAATGACCTTTGTCTTTGCTGCATCACAAGCCCGGAGTCTGTACTTAATCAAAGATGATTAGTTCAATTTACCAAGTCTGCTCGGTAATGGGCGCACAGAGGACCGGTGGCACTAGGGAGAGGTCAGACTCAGTGGAATTCAACCCCTCTGTCATTCGGATGACGTGTGTGGGTAAACATTCACGGTGGCTCAGCTGTTGAGGATGATCTCAATCTGCAGCATTCTTGGGTTATTCTTTCTTTATTTTGCTCTTAGCATAATTATTGCTAATATCCAACAATCTAACCAACACCAACATGGCATCATCTGGCCAGAGCGATCAGCCCCGTCAAAATCTGGTGTATAAAGGTTCCCAAATCCTTACGGTACCATTAAATACATGGGTTAAATGCTTACACTATTCTCTCATAGCATAAGATTTTTGGTATTTCTTGCATAGACATGTAGTAAAATACATTAAAAATGTCTTTTAAATAGCAAAAAGCAGTTGTCAGCCAGTCGGTGATCAATCTCGGCTGCACTCAACCAAATGCGGGGACTGAGTGAAAATATCAAACACGGAGTTGTTCATAAACAGCCATCAAATAAGATAAATTTTATTTCGTCTCGCATAGTGTTGGCACTTACGCACTCTCACGTTGTTGATAAACTGTTCCATGCGCCAGATGTGACAGCCGCTGATAAAAAACGCTCACAAATGACTTCTTCATGAAAGCGTCTACTCCCCCGGTTTCCTCTCCAGTGCTGGTCATGCGTTTGACACATCAGCATTTCTCCTGTGTTTTATAACAGCATGTGCACTCGTCTTTTTACTGTTATTTGATTTATTTTACCATTGGCGGCCTGTTTCAATCAGCTCCTACGATGTGCGGACTGTAAAAAGGCCGTTGTCACAGCTCTGCTTCAGACTAATATGTTAACTGATAGAAAGTTCCTCAACCTAAAGGTTGTGAGAGCCTTGCCCCTGGGCTTCTACTCCCTTTGCCAATTAAATGAAAGCTAATTGAAGCCATTTGAGCAAGATGAAACCAATCAACAGAGGTGGCTTGCCACAGGTGATGAGAGGCAGTGTTAAGACAATGATTATCCGGTAGGAAGGGTGCTATGACATAGCTAAGAAAAAAACATCACACTGTGGAACACACTTTTAATTGAAGATGATTGACCTAAATATAAACAGCTATGTGTTGCATTCCAGCCTCAAAGTGTCCACATATTAAACTTTTAAATATTTTCATAAAATCTATGTTTATTTGATCTACAATAGCAATTTGAAGTATGTACACTCAGAAATGATTACTTACGTCGTAGTAATTTGCTAACCGATGGAAAGTTGCCCAACCCTGGGATGCGAGAGCCTTGCCCTGGGCATTGACTCCCTTTACTAATTAAATGAAAGCTAATTAAAGCCATTTAAGCAAAATAAAACAATACAAAACAATACAACACAGGTCCAATAGGGAAAGTATTATGTTTCCACCAGGACAGCAAATCTGTAGCCCACCCAGTGCGACATACACCCTGACATTTTGCAGCTAAGTTCATATTAAAGACATTTACTGGTGTGGTGCATACCATTTGAGACAGATTGACATTGCATAGCACACCAAAGTAGCAGCTAGCCTTCTAAGTGCAGCATCTATAGAAAGACTATGAAATATGGGTGGTTAAGGTTGTATTTCTATCTTTGTCTCATATTTGAGTTGATAACGTTGTGATATTTGATATAAATGATACTGTACTGTACCATAAAAGATGCTGGGCAGGGACTACGTTAAAGGGGTTCATGAAGAAGGTAAGAGCAAACCATACATGGCAGAAGGAGAAGACAGATAGAGAAAGAGACAGTCTGCTAGTTCCAGCACAGCAGATGCTCCAGCTATCCAATCTGAGCGGTATGAAACTGCAAAACGCAATAATGCCTATTGAAAATATCCTCGCTGCCTGATGGAATCCCAGAGGAGATATGTAGAGTCGTACCTCAATATCAGCTTCTGATCTAATTTGACAAATGGATACCTATTATACAATTCCCTATGATAGGTTATAGGCAGTGGAGTGCGGGGTGCTGCCACTTTGAATTTAGAAATGAAACATCCCCTTCTAAATTCCTCCTCTCCTCCACCTGATCCTCTAGATCTGCCTGGATTTGTACGTTATCTTCAGGATGTATTCTGATTGAATTCACAGGAATGCTGGCAACGCAAAAAAAAAACACATTAATTACATCTTCAATATACTTCATCAAGCCGTGCTGCAGCGGCAGAGGGGAAATGAGTGTCCAACATGTGGTTTCCTTCCTCCTATGAACATGGTGTTGGCCTTTTTTTCTGTGCTCAATGCAATTAGAATTGTGCAAACACATAACTCAGAGAGTGTGGACAGACAGAACTCACATTAATCATTTGTACTGCCATACCCCCCTCCACCAAAACACACACACACACACACACCCACACACTTTTTTTGCTCATGTCCTCGCACATATCTCTCTCCCAAACGTAATTATCAATTCAGAGTCTCGAGTAGTGTCGTGCGTGTGACAAGGCCTCACTGTAGAGAGAGTGCTTTTCTTTTTTTCTCCCTTTAGATGTGAATTTACCTGAAGATAATGAACCGGCTGCTCTCAGATCCATAATTAGACTGACCCGCTCAGTGAATCTGTGGCATCACAGGAGACTGAGACTGAACCACTTGCTGGTTCACATGAAGAGCTGGCAAGGATTTCATTATTTAGTCCATGCTAATGATCGTCTTTTTACTAAAACTGCTGAAAACACAAACTTTCTGTCTAAAAATGAACACGTTGAAATGGGGTGTACTTTATTTCGAGCTACTGTTTAATAGACTGAATCAAACCGAGTGTCTAATGTGCTGCATGTGGCTTGTTTGTTTTTAATAACATAACATTAAAGCATCAATATGTCACTTTTCTGAGCAGCAGACACCGTGGCCACAAGTGGACTCTCCTGAGTCAGTTGCTTTTAAGTGGCTATAATGAATATCTTTATATTAAAAGGGAATACTTGCATGTCAGGGTACCTCCAGGATTCATCAAGTTAAATTGAAGACTTTTTGAGAGCTTATTAATACCACTTAGAATTGAATTTAATGCCAATGTGCCAACTTTCTAATACCTTTAAGACCCTGTGAGTACCCTGATAAGTGAAAGGTGTTGGTCTAGTGATGAAAGCACACAGCATTAGGACTTTATTTAGGGAATTAGGCAGTTCCCATTAGTTCCCATTGTTTTGAGCTCTTTTTTGGCCCTACAGGCGACTATTTTCTAAACGCTCACTTTGCTCTACATGCCCTAAAAGGCAAAAAGACAACATTAGCAACCATCTGGTTGATGATATCGGATTCAGCATCAACTTAACATCCATAGCCTACATAACAAGGTTTCCTTGTTATAACGACAAACACATTTATAAGTGAAAGGTTTTCTTGTTACTTCAAGAAATGCTAAAAGCCACCGCTGCTGCCACCACTGGTATTACCAAAAAAGGATGAGCAGGAACAATTGAACAAACTCGTTCTACATTTTTTGGGATTTTTAAAAGCACACAGTGGAAATGGCTCAGAGGCTTGTCTCTCCTATTGATTCAGTAACTACAGAGAAATTTTAGCATTTCATATTAATGCTAAAATGTCACCAGATTGTGGGTTTTCTTCTAACTATACAACCAAATATCATGATTTAAGATTTGAAAAATCTTGTTTTAACACGAGACATTTCTTTGTCATAAAATTCTTGTTTGACAATGTTTTCCTTTCTGTTACAACGGAAACATATTTCCTTTCATCACAAGAACCACAGTGCACTATTTAATCTCAGTGTAGAAACTCTGCATTGCTGCACAGTGGTGTTGACATGAACTTGTATCGATCCATAAAAACACTTCTCTTATGTAGCTTTACCAATCCAATAAGCGCAAATAGTATAAAAACGAGTAATGAGGTTAATGTAATAGTACACCAAATCTAAAAGCATGTACATACATTGTTGTAAAAAAGGGCTAAAATAATGATGAGCCTGCTGGCCTGAGCGCCAATAACGCAGGTCGTTTCAAAGCCTTGGGTCCCTGATGATAAAAGACTTGAACCACATCTTGAAAAATGCAGAAGGGTTCCGGCTCATAGGAGGTTAAAAAGATTGCAACACAGCTTTAGGCCAGATCTCAGCTAAGACTTATATTTGAGGTATTTTTTCTGTCTGTATCTCTTGAGATCACAGCTGCTGCATAAGACAGAAATAAAGCAGAATAGCTTAAACATTAAGGGACAGAAGCATGAATGACTTCCTCCAGATGACTAAATGGTAAAAATGGCCGTGCGGCTCTCAGATAATGTCGAATTCTGCTTCTTTCAAAAGGAACTAATCAGAATAGTCCACACTTAAACTGATAAATGTCTGGCATGTCCCAAAACTGATTCGCGGCCCTCTCATTCATCAGCAGCGTGATAAGGGATTACATGAGAGACTGGCATGGGTCTGGTTGATGGATTTACACAGTTCATAACCATTCTGCAGATAGCTTCTCTCTTACGGCTTACACCACATTTTGCAAAGTGTTCTCTTGCCAGAAGCTCTGACTAACGCAGGAATTGTCAGAAAGATTACCATTGCTTTAATGTAAGGAGGTGAACCAACACTAAATCTTGATAACAGTGGCAGGGAAATGAAACTTCACTTGCTGCACAGGGCACAGTGTTTTCTTTTTTTACATTCGAGAACGCTTCAATCCTCTGCTCGCTCGTAACGTCACGCCGTACCAGTGAAGGTAAAGTGGGCTGTTTATTTGCTTAGTACTTAAGGTCTTTTAATTTTTTTATCTGAATCTCAATCAGCTTTCTTTTCTCATCTGCACGGAGGAAATTGCCAACGCAAATGAGTGACAGAGGAGAATTACTCAGTTACTCAGAGTCTATGTCAAAATAAATGGAGTTTAATTTCCTCAGATAAATTAAGAGTGCTGTTTCGCCTCCTCTGGGTAAATGACATGTAACCTGTGGAAGGTGAACTGTCAGGTGAACATAGACTCTTGTTTAATACGACAGGCCCTTGACTAGACGAGAGCTTTAAGACAAGTTCAGCTCATTGTTTAGCTGTCTGGCTGTCATCTTCTGTTCACTCTCACTCCTCTCAAGAGTCTTTTTTCATCAAGCAGCTGTTTTCAGCAAAAAAGCTCTAAAAACCCACCACATGTGCGCCACATGCTCAGCACTGAACAAACACAGCGATAGACTAGCTGGAGAACATTGTGGAACATTTAGCAGCAGTTGAGAGAGAGTCAAAAGAATGAATGGATGGAGTTGGCAGGTGTCTAAAGTGAGACAGAAGTGGTTCGTTCAGTATCTAAATGGAATGTATGGTCCCAGTTTCCCTCCATTGCTTGCTCAGTGACGAGATGACAGTTGGCAGCCGGTGGAGCGTGACGCGCCGAGACTCATTTCTCACTTGAAAACTAGGTTAATCAGCAAATTAGCCTTCAATATAGATGTTAGCTCTTCCACGGGATGTTATGATCATCGGCTTTATGGCGTTTTCGGCGGATCCTCCCAGAAAGAGCTGCTGTGTGGCTCAGACTTGCATGAAGGGTAGTGGAGTCCCTCTGTGCTCAACATCTGCACATCCAACCAAAAGATAATATATAACACTGTATGTGATGATGTGTGTTCAAACCTTGAATCTACTATTTAAGTATCCTCTAATATCTCACTGAGGAGTTCGGTAGTTTAAAAGTATAACCCCCCCATGAAAATTCATCTTAATCTACTCTTGGGCGCCTCCTTCTGTGGCGATGCCATTGCCAGAGTTTTAAATATTTATCAGAGGTATCGGTTAATTAAAACAGAGAGGGGCTGCAGATATCCTGCACTCTAATCCATTTTAACGAACATCTGCCAGCATTGCACAGGAGAACATGTAATTAAATTTAGCTGCAAAAGTACGGTGCTTTATAATCTCCTCCCAACCAGAACAGTTAAGCCCTCTGAAAGTTTTGAATTCATTATGGTAAACATATGCTTTAATGAAAATCCGCTTTAAAACAAACATGAACGCAATAATCTTTGTCTAATCATTTTGTACCAATCAAGTTGTCTATTATCGCCAAGTATTTCCTATAAAACACATCATAGTACAGCATGTTGTTTGGAAAAATTCTGTTGTTCTTAAAGTGCAATTGCAACTGCTGAATGAAAGCAGAAGAACAATAAAGGAACACAGCATCCTATACAAATATCCCAACATGTCCACAACCCCACAGCAAATCCAGTGTTGTATTTATTTTTCGGTTCAGCTAATAATCTAGTTTAGAGCCAAGCAACTGTAAGATTTACCAGCCTAACCTTTCCCCACATAATTCATGAAAAGAAGCAATTATAGATTGGAACAAAGCATGAAAGAGAGCCATCACCACATTGCGAGACTCCCTTCTTTCTCAATAATGGAGGAGATAATCCTATCAAAAGTGAAATGCACTAACATTTATTTTCTGAGGTCAAGCCTTCAGACTGGCAACAAGCAAACGGCCTTTTCTGTGCTGCATTCACGAGAGACAGCAGACATGTTGAGACAAGTACCAGCTGTGCATTTTCATTAATTCCCTAAATGTTGTGCAGGTGCAGTTGCATGGGCTGTCTAGTTTTGGAAGTTTCTTGAGATGTGAAAACACTTCAGGTTTATTCTTTTGGACCAACCAAACACACCAAGTGAGTCTCAGCACAACGCACAGCCCAAACCTTTTAATTCACCGTCTATTTTCAGCATTGCATCAACACTGTAATACTGAAACAATAAAATATCAACTATGTGTGCAATACGCGAGCGCTGTGTGTTTTTCACATAATTTATGAGGCTGCAGAATGTGCTGCCCCAGCTGACGATAAGAGAAGCAAGATTTAACAAACGAGAGGAAGAAAGGAAGATATGAGGACAGGGAAAAATAAAAAATCCTCTGACTTTGATTTACAACTGGAATGGAGAGCAAAATGAATGTGAGGCTGTGAAGCTGAGACCTCCCATCTGCTGTGCTGTAGGACAGAGGCAGAGCAGCCATCTGTGCCTGAATCTGTTTTAACATTTACATTTAGCAGTGAAAAATAGGCAATCTAGATAACAGGCCCAAGATTATACAATCTGCTATCAGAGGTATGCTATATCTTAATATACAATCCACAGTACCATATCTATGGGTGGGAATTACTGCCAGTGGGAAGAGGTAATTTCATATTTCATTTTCAGTGCTGATCGTGTTCTAATAACTCCGTAAGACATTATTTCTCAATAAATGTAGTGCAGGCTATTTCATGATCTCGGTCATGACCATGATCCCAGCCCATTTATTTCAAATATAAGCATTATTGGCAAATTCGTTCCTTTCAATTGCAAGAACCAATGTTGCTTCAGATTTGAAATAATCATTTTCTGAGAATCAAATGTCGGGGCTCTACTTTAAAAATCAAGTCACATCTTTCCTGCCTCCTCCACTGGACCTTGGGCCTATGACAAATGTCTCATATCGAAACACCTGCCAGACATCACTCGCAGATTCTGTCTTGGGTTCTACAAATTACAAGGACAAAGGAGGAATTGTGGCAAAAACATGGCTGGATGAGAAAGGATAGATAGACTGAACTTCAAACAACTTTGAATTTTGTTTCTTCAATTGATCTTCCAGATTTTTTTCTTTGCTTTTGATCCACTATAGACTTACTACATTCCATCATAAGCAAAGACACGATTCAAATGTTTTTTACAGAACAAAACTATAAAAAAATACTACAGCTAGCTATGGTTGGCTGGATACTACAGCTGGCTATAGTTTGCTGGATACTACAGCTGGCTATAGTTTGCTGGATACTACAGCTGGCTATAGTTTGCTGGATACTACAGCTGGCTATAGTTTGCTGGATACTACAGCTGGCTATAGTTTGCTGGATACTACAGCTGGCTATAGTTTGCTGGATACTACAGCTGGCTATAGTTTGCTGGATACTACAGCTGGCTATAGGTAGCTGGATACTACAGCTGGCTATAGTTTGCTGGATACTACAGCTGGCTATAGTTTGCTGGATACTACAGCTGGCTATAGGTAGCTGGATAGATAGATAGGATACATATCTAGCTGGCAGAATGCAAGAGAAAGCTGAGCAATAGCTGAATATGATTCAACAAAATATTTAAACCAAAAGGAAGTTTGAACATAACTTACTGCACATTATTAAACACTGCAGGGACCATTTAGTAATAAGAAGTTAAACAACCAATAACCTCAAAGCGGACAGACTAAAATCAGAATTGGGTATCTCCAGAGAGTAGTGAGAAGGACAGGGAATGACAGAGAGGCGGCGAGACTTCAATGCCACATATCAGCCCGTCCCTGGATTCAGTGCGAGCCACCCCGCGCAGATGACTCACATTGTGAGACGCAATTACCAGCGTGACATTTCCTTTTAATTGGGTTACCAATGACTCCCTTCAGAGGCAAAGGTCATTTTACTGGCCCAAGTCAAAGTCTTCTCCTGCCTATATTTCCATGAAAGACTGATGAAGGATGGGTCTAGTGAATGGGCAAAATCACATCGGTGCCGGTAGTGATATTTACATAAAATTAACAAGCTCTTTGGTGAGTGGAATTACAAAGATCATGAGGTATATCATATATCAATCCCTATGGAAACAACTTATTGTCATGTGCACATGTGTTGTTGTAAACAGATCATTTATTTATTTATTATACTCTGGCATCCATCTCATGAACATGTGTTTTACAACTGGGTGGTTGTGAGAATACATTAAAACAAACTTCACAATGGGTGTCATGTTCATGACTGCAGGATAACTGCCTTCCAGCCTTTCCAAATCTTTCCTTTACCATCTGGTGAAGGAAAGATTGTGCTATTCAAGTTCAAGTGTCTTTTATTACCACACGGCTAGGCTGGTGGAACTGATCTAGGTACAGATGGAATGACTGTGCCAATACTCCACACACATCACCAGTGCAAACATGAGGGACGTGCTAAAAGAAAAAGCATACAGTGCACAACACCACATAACATCGCAACTAGGCCGACTTTTGGGTAATTATCAACTGCACGGCTTTGGGGAAGAAGCTCCAATTAAAGCCTTCTGTCCTGCCTCCTAGTGTAATGAACCTTCTGCGGGAAACGCTGATGCCACATAAGATGGATGCCGGATGGAGAGGCTCATCCCTGATCTTAATTGCTATTAAGATGGTGCGTTGTGTGTATATGGAGTCGAGGGAATTTGCAGCCTATGATCTTTAATGCTCTGGTGATAATTCTGTCCATTTTCTTTATTGTGTGCTGCAGTGTGTTTCCATACCAGACACTAATCGATAATGATAGGATGCTCTGGATTATGGCTGTGTAAAATTGGACCAGCAGAAATAAATTATCTTTTGGGCTTTTGGCATTTGATGGTTGCAGTGAGGTCCCATTTCAGGGTATTGTTGATGTGTATACCATGGATCTTGAAAGAGTCGGTTATGATTGGTTGGCTTTCGATGAGGATAGGTGTGCTTATTGTGTCTGTCGTACAGCTACCTAAATAGAAAAGTTGTTGATTCAACATTGAGCCACAGGGGTTACAGTTTAAATGTTGTAATGTAAGGTTTGATACAGCCCCTTTTATGCTGCGCAATCTGGTGGAAACAGATATGCTGTACTATGAAATGTCATAGAAAAGTTGTTAATTCAACATTGAGCCAAGGTAAGAATGGTTGGTATCGAGTTGTTGTTAAAAATCTACTTTAAATCAACATTCCTGCAGGAGTTACAGTTTAAATGTTGTAATGTAAAGTTGATACAGCCTCTTTTATGCTGAGCAATCTGGTGAAAACAGATATGCTGTACTATGAAATGTCCCGTCTTCTGGTTGTGCTCAAACTAAAAAAGAATATATGCCTCCATTTTTATACTTATACGCTAACCTAAGGGATAATATAAAAAAACAACTCAAAACATCAAGATAGTTTAACTTCATATCATCCAAAGAAGCAGAATTCTTCAAATCATTTCAAAGTTATCCTTTCAATAAAAGGTAAACTTTCAGGATTCATATTAACAGTGTCTATAATTCAAGCGGTGTGCTCAAACCTCATTTGAGATTAGTTAATAATGGTAAGTCAAATCAATTTTAGGTCAAATTGCATACATGTTTCACAATACTGTATTCTGTGAAGAGCTGTGTAAAACATCCTTGTTTGCCAGCAATACAAAGTATTTTGTTTTGTATAATTGTCAGGCTTGACTTCCTATGATCTACAGGAAGCTGTCCACCACTTCAAACGGTCAACTGTCAGCTTCAGGTGGGACTACAAGGCAGACAAGAAGCCCTTCAAGGAGACAGCAACAAAAGACAGTAATGTTATACGAGTTTGCAGCAAAATAAATTAGGGATAATATGGATTGATTGATCCTTTTGGGATACATTATAAGATCACCATGTGTTTCATCCTATTACCATCTACTTTGTTACGAGTTAGCTCATTTACTTTTCTGTTGTATGAATAGAGAAAATGTCATGAAAAGGTCTGTAGTTAATTAGTGTAATATTATTTCAATACATCAAAATCAACTCAAATTCAATCCCAAACTCCAGGCTTCAGATAATGGGTAAATGAGTGTTGATTCACTGTCATTCATGATTGAAAATCTGACATTTATTTAACATAATGAATGCTTTAATCTGGTTTCAGTGTCAGGCATCAATGCAGATTCAGTACTTCTTGCTGACAGTACTAAACTGTTGATTCAATTATATTTGCTATCTCGGCAATGAGGATCTTCACTCTTAAAAGAGTACTTCTACATGTTGGGAACTACACTTATTCACTTTCTGTCTTGCATCCAGTGAGCATGAAGACTGGAAACAGACTAGACAGCTAGCCTGGCTCTGTCTGAGGGTAAGCCCCTGCTAAAACATCAAATTGTCGTTTTTCGGATTACACGAAAGATCTATAATTTGTGAGGTTTAGTGTCTTCCAGTCGTTATGCAAAGCTACTGTAAGCTAACCAACTGCTGGCTTCTATTGAAGAGACAGATGAGAGAGCGTTGGAGTCTACTTTACTGCAGTTTATTCTTTCTTATCATGCGTCCTAATGTGTTAAAACACGCTGACTAAGGAGGTGGTCCCCTCCTAACAGTCACCTGCTAAATACTGGAGAGTTGCAACGCGAGTGAGTCGATGACTGTTAGAGCAATTTTGCCACTTGCTCACTTTTTGCAATTAACTAATCAGGTCAGATACTGAGGGAGCTCGCCCCAAGGTGTTTCCTAGCAACCACGCCGCCGCGGTGGACCCGCAGTGTTGGTGTGTGTTTCTGTGAGGAGGGAGAGTTACTGCCGCAGTAAAACTGTCTCTCGGCCCATAAGTGATTTGTGACTTTCCTCTCTTTGCTATGCCAATGTAGTGGAAGGCACGTACAGTCTTTTGTTTGAGCAAGCACACTTTTATTACAAGGAAGAGACTGGCAGGTGGTGCAGGATCTTACTTACACAGTGTGGCCAAGCTTCACCCAAAGGACAGTGCAGCTCCTTCTCGCCGTGAAATAAAGAAGTTTGACGCCTTTCCAGCAAGCCTGCACAATATATTGTCTTTTTTATTGTCTTTGGCAAATAGATAATATGTGTGGTTAACACAGCCGTGCAATATCACAACAGGTCAGATCAGAAGGCTGGTAAAGAAAAACTCTAAATGGCAAACAAAATAACAGATATACCTTTAAGATCCAGATCATGGTGTTATTGGTTTATATGAATACAGTACGTTTCTAACTCAGCTGTGGCAAGCTGATATCGAATGTGGAATCATCTGGAGAACCCTCATGACCTACATAAATGATGGTCTAAACGGAAATATTTCCAGGTTTTGAAACTGTTGGATAGCAATGGAATTTGGTACAGGCATTCATGGGACTCCCTAAAAACATGGTATGTCACCCAGGAGCGGTGCCTTGCGTCCTGCCTCACACAGTGTTGTGTGCTTAATGCACATTCTGATTGGCTCTCATTGGGTTGTCTCTTTGCCTGACGCCCACGATTAAACCTACAGGAGACCTCACTCCTAACTTCAAACAGAGATGAGTTTTATTTTTTTGTGATCATCGTTTTACAAAGATACACTTAAGAGTTTTTAGTGTATCTGTAGTGTATATGTTTTAGTGTATATGTGTATATGTTTTAGCTGGTAAATTCTCAAATTGAGCATCATAATAGTACACTGGAAAATAAAGATGTCTTAATATGACACTAAATTGCACACGCTTATCAGAGGGTGTTTATTTTCTGGGTCCACATTTACAGCACATGTAATTAAAGCAACACAATAAAACACTTGAATTAGATTGCATATCATATTGCAATATGTAGCAACTTCATCACACTCATTTTCTGTACAGGCTGAAAGATCATTCACCCTCTCTGAACAAGAATTATACCAACATTATAAATGCAGCCGTCTTGTAAACTAAGCCATCAAGCCACTGTGTAAAATGTTGCAATGCCAGGCATGCAGTGTATCAATGGGCTCTCTGCATGCGCCATAATGAATGCTGATAACCTCAGATTAATGGACAATTACAGTTGTATTTTACAGCACATCAACAATATGGCCAAGTAGACTGCTGGAGGTTAGCAGGGTTCCAGCTTCGAGGCATTACAGTACCGAGCATGCGGGAGAGAGATTTTCTATATACTTCTACTCAGAACTGACGGAGAACTGAAGGAATTAAACCATCCAAAAATAAGGGAACATTGATTGTCCTTGACGTGCTAGTTCTCGCGCAGAGAGACTGTGAAATCATTTTCCTCTCTTTCACTTCTCGCTGCTGTTCGCCGTTGTACGGCAATGCTGTAACAATGTTATTGTTAGAATGAGCAGAGAACAACACAAAACCACTGTCAACTTCATTAGCTGCTGCAGACTTCATTAGCCGGTATAATCTGTTCATTAACTTAAGAAGTTGAAAAGTGATCCTGACTTGGGACAAAGCTTTGCTTTGATCAAATCCAGTCATCCCGAGTGGAGGCTGGCTCTTTGTCTTCATGATATCTTGACAACAACCCCCACAAGTCTGTCCTCTGTAGTTTGCGGGTGTTTGTGTGTATGAATGGGAAGGCACACATTTGAGTCTGAAAGGGAATGTGTCTTTGGGTGTGTGTGTGTGTGTGTCGCAGCCTGTTAGTGTGTTTCTTAAGAGAGCTGGGAGAGTAGGAGTGTGTGCCTGTGCATGTGAACTGACAAATCTGAAGTTGCCTCCCTTCGGCACTGGCTCCCGCTAGAAACTCTCTGTCTCTGTTGTGTTTGTAGATTATAGAGGCTGTTGATTTTGGAATGTTTCTTTTTCCAACTTCAAACTTTGACTGATCTGTCTTGCAGTAAGGGACTGGGCCACTTACAACTTTCATTATTACTTTCCTTCCTTCACCATTTCTTTCTTTACATCTGCCCGCACACACAATGTACATACTGCTTCTTCCACGATAGCACCGGAGTAAACACGACCGCATACCATACTCTCACTCATTTGCCCTTTGCCAGCATGAACAGGGCCTGGAAAGATGGACCGCTCAATCAGACTCACTACAGCTTTAGAGCAAGCGTTAATGCAAAGCGGCGAGCGCTAAGGCAAGTTGCAACTGCAAAGCAGACACATTAAACATCCTGCTGAAATACAACAACTTAAAAGCCTTTTAAAGCTCAAGAGAGTTGAGAGTTTGAGTGCATTACAGCGCGTACATTAGTAAGGAAGGGTAGTAAGCGGTATATGACATTAATCATGCACCCACTCAGCGTGTTGTGGAATCATTTCAAGCGTTGCTGCGTAAATGGGGAAGACATGAGCGACACTTCATGTCACTCACAAACTCAGTCCATGCTTATACATATTATTCAATACTAGGTATTTTGCATACATTTTTTATCCTGTGCACATTAATGTTGCCTTTGGGAGTTAACAGCTCCGGTGTTAGTGAAGTAACAACAAGGTAAAGCTACTCATTTAGCCTACTTGCTACATTTCAGTGGTAAGAGAATTGCTGCGCTTGAATCAAAGCCATTACTGGGGGTAAATGTGTCAAGTTTTACATGAAGCGATTGAATTAACAGTCCGGGTTCAGCCTTCTGTTGTTGTGCAATCACGCTCATTATTTACGTAATCCTATTGGACCTCTAGATTAGAATCATGTTTCTCTGATCGGCCTGAAAATCAAAGGGGGATTACTCCGGCCGCATCATGGATTTATAAGAAGATTAAGTGCTGAAACACTCATTACGATCTAAGAATATTGTTTATTTCCTGATTGATTGCTGATAAAGATGAAATAATTGAATATTTCATACCAGTAGTGTCCATAGCAACAAAACCCTGCATGTAATGTTCTTGAAATCTAACAGCTGATTGGTGTGAACATTTTGATTTCACAGACTGTCTGTTATCCGTCTCTGGAGAACAATGAGCCTTGAGATGATCAGATTTAAAGAGGAAACAAACAGCACACTGAGATCTATGAATGAAGCAGATCTGTGTTTGCATTCGTCTATTATGACACATGTGCTTCGCCCTCACAACCTGAAGACTCTGGATGTGGTTTAATCATCTTAAGTTAAGAAATCAGTCTAGAACATCCAACAGAACTTGTAAAACATGCTTCCAAACCACCTTCGGGTGTGTAATTAATCATGTGGAAACTAAAGTAAGGGGAGAAGGTTTGACCTTGCCCTCAGAGAGTTAACCCGTGTCCTCAGCGCACAACTATTTTTACATTATTTTCAATTATCGTCTGAAACGGACAGGGACCCTTGAGGAAGGTAGCCTCATTTTTTGCCAAGTCCCTGTCATTGAGTCACATTACCACATTCTTTATATAGAAGCTGTGGTAACACGGTCAGCCAGCTCAAACAACATCCGTCACTTCCATCCCGCTGTAGATTCAAGGCTTGATTTGACAGAAGTGTTGGATTTTACTCCTTTCCTTCACGCTCTCTTTGAAAAAAAGCACAACTATCTTTTGACACCACGGAGGACGATGTTAAAGTGATGAATTAAGTGTAAAAAAACCTAAGCCCATTACATATACAGCGGTAGAAAGACAAGTGTTGACAGGTACATTCACAGCGCATTATTTCATAAAATTACCCTGCATAAAAATGTCACCAAAAAAAAAAGTCACTTGAGTAATAAGATAAAAGCATTCTGCTACCCGCGTAATGTCCAGGATAATGACTCTAGAGCTACTGTCTTGTTATGCACCAAATTCTTCGTTTAGCGTGACAGCATCTTAATTAATACACACTCTCGGGGTGCTGGAGTGGACTGGGTGCCTGTGGTGATTGGCAGATAGATTAATATTGTCAGACCCTGGAGACACATGTGTCACATTCCACTTGAAGCCATTGTTACTTGTTTCAAGGACAATTCCCCCCCACCTCGACTTCTTCTCTTTCCCACTGTTGCTGCACTGAGAAAGGAACTGTGAGGGTCAGTGTCATTTAAAACCAAAGTCTTGTGAGACAAACGGCGGGGTGCAACCCATGGGAGAAGAAGCACTTTGAACAAAACATCCTGACACCTCCCCCCGTCTGTGAGTACTGCTTCTTCAAGAACCAAAAAACAGTCAGCAGTATGAAATGCAGGAAGAACCCTCACCAGCTGTTTCGCTTATTACCCTCTACAGACGCTGTATGTGTATTACTGTTAATTATGAATTAACCGTTCACTAAACCCCTCTCCCAAACATATTTTAGCAACCCTTACTATTGTCGGCAGGCCTGTCAAGCTGCGGATTTCTCCACATGGAAGGAACCAAAACCACATGAGCGAGTACGTAATATAAGCATGAAAATAGGATTATTTTAGAATTAAAAAATGTCTTATCTCAATAATTTTCTCTCTTTTCTGCATGAAACCTTAGCTTCAGTCTTTATGATCCATAGACCCTTTTACAGCCAACATCATTGGAAATATGCACATGCATGATGGCAATACACTGGTGTTTTGGTATAATTAGTGACTCTGTTAACTGGGGACTTTCAGTACAAAGTGTACGTATAGTTGCTCATAGAAACTTAAGAACAATGGGTGGACACCAAAATGTTTTGGTTGTGTTTGAAATGTAGCAACCACGGCGCATTGAGACACCAGTTAACACGGTCACTCGTTGAACCGAAACACCTCTACGACTGCAAGTATCTAAACTGATCAATAATGCTTGGGTTTGTAGCACCAATTTTACAATAAACTCAACATTTTGAGGCTATGTCATGGTATATGACGTTCTATACATGACCACAGAGAAAATATATTTATTATATATTATATATTTTATATATCTATGTTAAATCAGGGATTGATTAAAAAATGACCATTACTAGAATGAAAAGCAAGAGTCACATGAAAAGACGCTGACATGTATTAGGATGTAAGGACAGAGCATTGCTTTAGTATTATAGACACACTGTAAATTCTGTGTGTTTCGGAATTTTAAAGCTTGCTTTCGATCTTTACTCATGAATGTTTCTTATGTTGCAGCTTTTAGGGAAAAGTGATGAATTGATTCACGATGTCTCTTCACTCTTGAGGCATCCCTCATGTTGTCATTTGTTCCTACTGTGTTTTTAGGGTCATCGAATCAAAGACGTGTCTGAAAGCCAGAGGTATTTCACACACAGCTTTATCTCCACCAGGGGCTGTGTTTCCCTTCCCGGACTCCACATTCTTTATTTCATTTTTTCCCCCCTTCACCTCGCTCCTTTCCCATATGGGTTCTCCTTTATGTTTGTACTCTGCTTCAACTCCGCCTTGGGCTCAACTTTGGAATGAGTCTGTGTCTGCAAGATGATTGGCGGTTGGGTTGCAGCCAGGGACAGCTGGGCTCTAAGAAACTGTCTTAGTGTTTGGAGTACATTAATGGCCACCGCACTCAAGGTGCCTTGATGTAGTTGAAGAAGTCAGGCTGCCTTTGACACTCCATCTTCCTTCAATACCTTGTTTGACATTTGGGATGTAGATTTATTTCTTTCAGTATTTCCCGAAATGAATTTATTCCATCTAGTTATTTCCCCCCCCCCATGCCTCTGCAGTGCATTAGAATCATATTAACACATGGCTCTGTCACTCACAGGCAGTGGCATTGCTCGTGTTAAAATTGCCTGCTTATGCTTTCGCTGAAAGTAGTTACTAAGCATCCCGCACAGTCAGTAAACATTTTATTTATCAGGGGCTGACAGAATATGCCCCGGAGTTTTAATGCCACATTTGCTATCATCGCATAATTGCAGACTAGATGTTTAACAGTCCACTGGGTCATGGATGATTCAAAATTGCTTCATTTAAAATGACTGCAGTGCCGGCCAATAAGGGAGGCCACATTTTATCTTAAAGCTGCGTTATCAGAACTCAAAATGACACAAGAGAGAGTGAAGGCAGATCTCATTAGCCGAGACTTTCTTCCCGAATATCACTGCATCTCCCTGAGTGTCATAGGTAGTTAACATGCATGGATGTAGTTACAGTTTAGCTGATACCTACAGTGTTGATGTGTTACAATAATGGGATTGCTTCTTTTCAGTAATAAATAGTGTAAAGGATTACAATGCAGTAATTACTACTACTTGTTACTTGTTTGCTGTCTTACTGGTAGATTATCAGTTTGGTCTGCCTGGGGCTGGAAGTGTTGGGACGAGGTCAGCCTCTACCAGAGGGAGGAATCAGTGTTGGGAACATTTGTATCGGAAAATAAATAGCTTACACAACAGCACGCACAAATTTGCAAATATTATACATTTTGGATAAATTTGAAGGGAAAATTTGCCAATTTCCCACCTTATATCGACCTATTTGAGTTAGATATATAGTCTAAAAACGCCTGCTGTTGTTACTGATAGCTTTGGTAGTCTTGGGGCGAAATTCAGGAGTGTCACAGACTTTTTTTTGTAAGGTTATGCCAATGTAAACAGCATTTCCCAACTATAGTCAGAGTCATATGTACATGTATGTTGTGAAGATGACGTTGTTCAATGCATTGCAGCCAAGGACAGCCCTCCTCGTCCCTTTGTAGCCATGTGCCACCCAGCTATTAAAGTTGCCTTTGCTGCTTGGCAGGTGAGAGTGTATGTGTGGCCAAGTCCCACAGTGAATGACCTCCATGTCCTCGACCTGGCCAGACCTGCCATCTCTGTAATGGCTATCATATCTCAGCCCCACTGTGCATGCTCTCCAATGGTGCCTTACTTTCTCTCCTCGTCCCTCCTCTTTTTCACTCTCTCTACCTCAAGTTACTGTGTAATTGGACTTATTAAACGTCAGCCTGTTTGAGGAAGATATATGAATTCATACAACAAACACACCCAATTTACACAGTAATCTCAGTGAAATGCACGTGTTTTAAGAAGTGGACTCACTTAAAGAAATCTAATGGTAACAAATAGTCAATTTTACAGCTGATCTTTAGTCTCTGGAAAATAACCACTTATTATTTGCTGAAGATTGCTGCAGTGATAATGGAGTTAGTGTGCCGAAAGATAGCTCGGTCAAACATTGGAGGTACACAACCACCCGAGGCCGCCTCGTCAAGCCAAATAATGTATTTACAAAACATTTTGTTCTTTACAGTACATTAGGCAATTCAGTTTTTCTACTCGCTTTGTGAATATCCCTAACACAATATCAGTCACAGCAACCAACTGAAGCAAGAGCAAACGCATGCACATTAATGCAAATCAGGTTAAGTGACCGCTGTGTTTACAAAAGAAACTGGAGCATAACATTGGGTTGCAGTCGGATATTTTGTCAAGAGACAAATTTCTATTCCCATTAGCTAATACAGTTATTTTCTACGTGCCATTAGCTTAAAGTCTAAGTGATACATGCTGGTACTGAGCAGAACTCATGTCACCTAAACTATTCCATTTGTCCTTTTCAAGGCTTGTGCCTGACCTGAACATTCGTTTCTATGAATAAGACACCCTAATTTTTCTGTAATCCATATTACATTTCATATTAAAATGACATATACTGGATGCAAATAAAAGGGCCAAACGTCTGCTGCATTCTCAGTAACAGATGTTTGCAACAGTCCTACCTTGGTTGAGAAGAAAGGAGAGGCGCTTGAGCTCAGGATGTGGTCGACCTCTTTACAAAGCATGTTCAGTTTGTCTAGATTTTGAGTGATTCAACTACACTGGTGTTGACATGGCCAGATGGCATTATTAGTTTGCTGGCTCTGAACATGACTGAAACAACTCTTGCATCGTAAGAAGCTTGGCGAATTGTGCTGCAGTGGACTGAACATTCATTTGAAATGACTTATTATTCTTCAATGTGTTTGCAAAATGATTCAAAGTGAAATGTACTTGAAAGTGGCAGCTGTAACTGTCACAAGATCTGAATATAATTCAAAAAATCTAAATAAAAACCTCTCATGTAATGCTGGGAAATAAGAAGAAGAAGTGGCTGCAGCACACTACAGTGGCTAGGGACAGCAGTGGGGCCACAGGATTATGATTACCATGCTGAGATTTTGTGATATAATGATACAACGATATAAGAGAACATATTCTAGAGGCAATATTTTTAGTTACTTACAGACGAGAAAATGCTGCCAAGGGCTCTTCTCTCTACAGTTTGCCATTGTTTGCTCTGTCAAGGTATGAAATATGTAATTGTTTGTGTAATGACAGAGCATACTGTACGGTACATTGTAAGATCAAGTAGTGCTTATCTATTTACTTCTTCACTTAAAGCCACTTGTATCCCATACACAACAGTAAGACGTAAATCCAACCTGTGTCTAGCTTGTCCAAGTATGTAAGCTAAGCAGCAAACAGGGTCATGTTTTAAGCTTTAAAAAGTCAGATGGTGTTGGCGCTGTAAACAAACTCACAGAGCTGATCTTAGGTAGCTAGCTGATACAATCTGCAGTGTTCCCCAGATTTATATGGCAGATAATTAGAACATGACAAAACGTCCAATGTTCTTCCAACCCATTCTCATTCTTGTTACACACAGAGGCTTGGTCCTTGGTTAGAGTTTGGAAATCAGTATGTATGTTGCCCAGCTCTATACAGCACATACTCTTGGGTACCTGAAAAAGATGTTGCCCGGCTCTTTTAGCTTATTATGACATGGCCTACTGTGGGAAATAGTCAAAGGTAACATAGCATGGAGTTAAACCTTTTGAAAAAAGTTGACTTCATTTGTTCTGGGAACATAGATACACTCCCAAATCCACTAGCAGCAGTTGTCATTTAGCCGGCAAAATCAAAGGTAGCCGGATAGAAATGAGGATCCTGCTTTTGACAACAGTAACTTAGTCTGAAATTCAGGACGCGTTGTTTCAAAAACTTACGAAGAATTTGGAGTTCTACTGTTTTCATTCTTAACTTCGAGAATATTCGTCAGCGAGCGGTAACTTCAGCCTGGAGATAATTGTGTCACACTGACATACAGAAGTAGTTATTCATTCACCGCACAGCAATTTTGGCCATTACTTCCATGTTTGTTGTTGTGTATCAGCTACCGTAAATATCTTCATGACGTGGACGTATTCATGAAAATATAAAGCCTGCTGAAGTTTGGCACTACCACCACACTGCCTATTCAGCATCCACAACCTCTGACCAGTCAACAGTTTTAAGTGCATCGGGATCCAAACACAATCCAAAATGCACAAATTACTACCCGCTCCTAAAAGGCTCCGAATGATATGCTTTTAAGAATAATTATTCTCAAAGGCACATAGATGAAGCAGTGCATAAAAGAGAGGCAGAGTGCCTGTATGTCCCCAACCTTAGCTGTGATTAGCATAATTGAATTTCAAACGATCAGGGGAGTATTGAGGAAGAGGGAAGCCATTGGAAGTGTGTAAATGGTCCACAATCTGCACACCTCTGTAATATCATCATAGAGCGAGTGGATGTGGTTGACTGGAGGGTTGATGTGTCAGCCCAAAGTACATTAAGTGAAGACATGAGAGAGGGTCAAAAAGGTCATGTAGGTATTCAAATCAGTCCTGTAATCTGAACATTTTGTTAGTTCCACTGAAACTCTTCAAGTTCATGTGAAGTAGTGGGAGGACATCCACACCACGATGTTTTTCACAACCCACACTGATTTAAAAAATGTCATTAATGTAAATTTAGTAATGTGTATGTTCGGTTTTCAGTAAGTGGACTGACACGTTTAGGTGACAAGCTCTTCATTGGCTGTAGTAATGATAGTGGAAGACAAAACCAACAAAGTAAGGTAAAGTACAAACCGTAAGAAGGAAGTAGGAGTGAATGGGTGAATAAAATGTGTATTTATTACCGTTTCGAAAATGAAGCCACTCATCTATGAGTTGTTATCTGAGCTTCTCCTTGCTATGTTTACATAGCCGGGCCGACCGCGTGTGCTTTTAGTGCATGTTAGTGAATGTGAGCGTGCCTCACGGCTAGCTCATGGTCGCTGTAAAGCAGAGCACCTACCATCCAGTTCCCCCTCAGGTGAACACTGTCGGCCTATTTAGCGTAATTTGTACCGTTAGCGCTGTTAACACCGTTAGCTACGAGCTGCCGGCTCAGTTGTTTCCATGTTGAGAGGCAATGGAAATGCTCCCAATCTCCTATTATGCACCTTAGATTATTCCCACCTGTTCCCACCTGCCCCCTCCATGTAAGCAGACAGGATGTGATGATATGGAGATATTCTCCCCTCTCTGTGTCATTATGATGAATGACCAGAGAGGTGTTGAAGTGGGTAGGGCAGGTTTCTCCTTGTGGAGCGGTGAGCTATCGCTCAAACACGGTCTCTGGAGCCGAGAAGTTCATAAACATGCACATAAAATCAGATCCCTCAGCAGGTGGTATTCTGTCCTTCGCAGAGGAAGCAAAAGTCAAATTGGCATACATTAGAATGATGGCTGCTATCCTCGAGGACGGACTGTTTTTAGCTATCTGTCACAAGTCGGAAGTCAGAGCCTGCCTTAAGAGCGCTCTGACAGGATTTGATTTCTGCCTCAGAGGAGACTACAAGCAATCTTAGCACTCAAAACAGCTGCTGCCCACCTCACAGCGCAGAGCAAAGGAGTCGCATGCCACTCGTTAACCTCTTAAACACGACGGAAGATTCAAACTATGGGTAAGATAACTGAAATCATCATTTTACCCAAAGCATTTTCTATACCTTGTTAAAGAGCAGAGTGCATCATGCAGACAAACAGCGCTTCAATCGATTCAATTTGAATAATGAACCATTTGTTAACACATTGTCACTTTCAGTCCTGGAGAATGTTTATATGGAGGTCTTCTTTTTAAAGCTCCAGCACAGCTCATAAACAACATATGCTCACAACAATTATGGTTACCCTCTAGGCAAATTTAACCTTGAGTCTCCACAGCAGATGTTGGCAAAAATAACAGAGATTGTAACAGCTTCGGATGCATGATTCATTGGCATTTATGAGCTCTTATATTGGTCACCGGTGTCTGCTGCTGTGCAACTTAAAAAAATAAAAAATCTGCACCAGCCCATTATGCTCTTGCTTTTGTCCACCCACACATTCGATTTAAAAGATGCAAATGTGCTGGTTTGGCAGTCGAAAAGATGATGCTCTGGGCCTGTTGGAAAATGCCGAAGCAGAGGTGGCACCTCTCACATTTATGGCATCAAATTGTTGGGAAAGTCGGATACTTTACTTTTGTCTGTCTCACAGTGTGAAACATGAATAATAGGAATACTTTTCGCTGCTATTACCATCAGACTTTGTAGCTTTGTTAGAGAGTAATTTGTGCTCTGCAGTGCAACAAAAGGCAGGTGATCACAAGCTGCATGTTGAAAGGTATAAAACAAGACAATCGAGACTCTTTGAGCATCGTTTAAAACATTTGGAATGATGTGTATTTTGCATATCATGCTCATTTTCCGGTTCATACTTGTATTTTGGGTTTGTTCTAGAACATGTTTACATGCTTTAATGTTCAAAAAACACATTCTTTTTCTCATACGGTTTGCAAACGTTGTCTTATTTTACAGCTTGTGGTTTGGTATGTGGATGTGCACAAGCACCGAGTCCTATTGTCTCTAAATGATCATGCAAACAACCTGATGTTTAGCAGGTATATAATGTTTTGCCATCTCAGTTTACCACGTCAGCATGCTAACGTTCACTAATTAGCACTAAACGCTAAGTACGGCTGAGGCTGATGGCAATTATTCTGCTTTACAAAATGCATTCTTTGTTTGATGCACATTAAGAGAATGCCATCAACTCTAAAGAGGGTCTTTTATTTTGATCTAATTTGAGTAAGTTTACCAGTCACTCGTTTTCTGAGTGTTTTCAGATCATGATGATAAACTTGAGCAAAATACCTGTATGCCAATTTTCCTCCAACAGTGTTCAGTGAGCACTACTCCTTATTGTTACAGCAATCACATCAGAACACTTCATTATAAATGAATGTGAGCTTTCCCTGTCCTGTCCTCTACAGTGTCAGATCATTGCCAAAAGAGGTTATAAAATGGTAATCACATCTCATAGTATTTTAATGAGTGAGTTCATTCAAGAACACATGGTGCACCAGGTTGACTGAGTCTTTAAATTTCAAATGGTCACATCAGTTACTGTCATAATGTAAGTTCTATTATCCTGAAATCAATTATACTTCATTTAGAAGTGTACACTGAAGGTGCTGACTAGAACTACGGTTCTTTGGCTTGTCCAAAGGTGGAACCTTTTTTTAAGGTTCCACCTGCCACCTTCATCTTTCCTTTAGCATCATCATCGGGTCAACAGTCAACAATTAATTGATGACCAAACACCTGCAATACCCGTTAGCCGCAGCTGTGCTATGTTTTTGGTTGTAATTTGAAAATGTTAGCATGCCAACATGCTGAACTAGCAATATATTAAACATTATACCAAATCAGCATGTTAACATTGTTCACATCGTTGCCTAAATGCAGCCTCACACTGCCGCTACCATGGCTGTGGGCTTTTATTCTTGTTTAACATATTTCAAAGAGAATGTTGAGAAACGGACAGGATATTAATTAATGTGTTCAATATGTGAAAGCCACGCTGAGCCGTGGTGGTTCTTTTGACAATCTCCATAAGAGCTTCTTTCTGTGTTGTAGAGTTTCCGCAATGGACTGAAAATCCCACGGCTTTACACTGTGCAGTCTTGGTAAACAACCAAGCCAAATTCATAAGTCCCAGTGCAACGCAGGTTATTTGAATTGTCTCCCTGACAAATGATGAAAGCTTAAGACTCAAGATATTAAACCACTCGAGATATTAAACCAACCAGTCCAAAGCAACACACAATGAATATATTCACTTATAAAAGGCAGTTGACAGGCAGGCGCACGCATACAATGACCTGTCCACTTGTCTGTCAACACTCAAGACACACTCGGAGATGCACACGAAAACCTCTTTTGGTGCACCAATTACACAGTGGCTCAGATAATGCTTTAACAAAATGATTTTTGCAGTACACCTTCAGAGAATGAAGATGCTATGAGAGCAGAGCTTTCAGAGTTCTCCTGACGAAGCAGTTCCACACCGAGACACCATTTCTTTTCACAAATCTCTCACAGTGTGACACGTTTCAGCCTCAGGACTTCTACATTATTGAGTCTAACTACTTTATGCTTCACTTGTCACCATTCCTGCTCTCGACAGCTGCAACCAGACTCTCAAACATGCTAGCTGAATGTTGTGTTGATGTCATATCTGAACAAATCAGCGTCTGCAGTATTATGCATGTATGATGTTGGTGTTTCTATTTGTGCTTTGTTCTTTGTTACCATGTAATTGGCAGTAAATTATATGTTTTATTACAACATGGAATGTATTTTCGTAGTTTTAGCCATCATTCTCACATGGTTAATGCTGACTGTGACAAACTTTCAGACGGAGGGTGGAATGCAAAAACTCAGACGGTCAAACATGTTTCAAACAAACATCAAGGTAAGCCAAAATGATTTGGAAAAGAAAAATAAGATAACTGCTAAAAAAAAAACACGTCAGGGTATCAACAAAGTCAGTCTCATCTATTTCAGTCTGGACCAAATTAGTGGGCCTACCGTCCCAACTGACCAACATCCCCATCCAGAGAACCGCGCTTCTAGCACAGCTAAAATTGTAGCAAAAAAAAGATCACGCATTGACCATAATGTTGCCACTTATATGCATTGAAGAACGTCAAAATAGGAGAAGAAGGTGTATTGGCAGTTTAAACCCTATTTACTTGTGATTCTGCTTCTGAAAGTGTTCAAGTGCTACTTCCCAGCTGATTAAAAGAAGCAACGTTGTGGGATTCAGCCTTCAACTCTTGACTCCCAGCAGAGAGAGGCAGCCAGACACTCTCCAGACATTGTGTATGGACAGACTAAACACTGTGTGTTTATTAAAGACACCTGCTGAGGGTGAGATAAGGGGTGTGCGTGGCATTCACCTGTGTGTACAAGTATCTTCATCTGAAGTTCTTTCTCCATCTCTCAGCTCAGAGGTCCACTTGCAAATGTTTGACTGGATATTGCAATAAAATTCTGAATCAACAACTTGCTCTCTGTAAATTCATCTTTAAAGTGCCATCACAGAGGAGAATGTGACGGTCTTAGCAGCAGTCACTTCAAAAGATTTGGGTCCAAATTTTTTACACTCAGAATTTTGAAGCAGCCTGTCTTTTGGCAGCTAAGCTGCCGCTGAACGTGTCTAATGTTAAGCGTACAACATAAAACGACTGCTTTTGATTGACAACTTAAGATTTCACCACCTAAGGCTACTTTTTCTGTAAAGGGGCTTTACCTGGTTGAGCTTTGACCTACTGTACTTACCGTAGTTATAGTTTTGCATTTGTTGCTGTTACATGAATTACTTACTATTAATTAGAGGCAAAATAAACCAGGATTATAATTTATATCTGTGCACCGATGAAACCAAGATAGACTTTTGTACGGCATTATATACTCAGACCCAAGTCATTGGCCTTCACTGGTGATGCTGTTACACGATATGCATCTGAATTAGGATTAGTTATTTATAAAGCCAAACTCTAATGCAAAGAGAAACATATTAGTGCACTGATCCCCTTATATAGGAATCAAAGGCATCATGCTGCGGCTGACACATCTACCATAATGTTTCCTATCTCTCGATCACTAGAATCAAAGAGAGCTCTCAGAGGGGTACTGCTCTGTGTAAGTTAAGGGTTTCCAGCTTCTCTACGTTCCAAGTACAGTTTGATGGATGGAGGCTGGTTTGAACCCCGCCGCACCACAATTCCAAATTGCAGCTCTCTGCTGATGTGTTTAAGAAATAACGTTCTCCATCTCGGCCTGTCGAGATGCCAGGCTGCTTGGCCTGGCGGCGATGTATTAAATGGTATATTGATAATTGAAATCTTCGCGGCCCTCGCGATGCCTTTCTGCTGACTGTGATCTTTTAGGCAGATGGTCTCTATTACTCATGTGCAATTGGAGAACAGAGAGGAGGGGAGGGAGGGACAGAGCTTATGTCAAATTCAGATTTTATTATACGGCTATTTGTTAAGATTCCACAATACAGAATGCATCAACACCTGATTGGACGAGCACATTTGACAACACATTACCTCTGTGAATACAGTATGTCTTATCCTTGTATTTCATATTTTCCATTTGCTAAAGCACTCAATACTCCAAACATATTTAACAATTGATGAATGTGGACCTCACTGGTTCCCTCTGACTATGTGCATCAGAGCTATAACCAGATCACTGCTGCACAAATGAGAGACCTCGTTTCATTTCCATCGCCTCCGAAATATCACATTGAAGGGTAATAGCCCATTGCGTTGCGATTCCAATGGACCTCGTGAGTGTATTTTCACCCATGGCGCTCAGCTAAAATAGAAATAGAACAGACTGTTGACAGTAACCAATGTCACATAATCTCCCCCTGAAGGACAAGCATCAAAGATCAATTTATTTTCCTAAATGCTTTTCATATATCCATCTCTGCTGGGCGCCCAGGGACATTGCATATCAGAATTTAAATCTAATGTTGCATGGATTCTACGGAGGAGCAGAAGACAATACAGTAATATAGAAGGCAGACATGAGAGAGAGAGAGAGAGAGAGAGAGAGAGAGAGGTGACAAACAAGCTGATGGAAAGCAATGGAATGAATTGAATAGCTGCATGGAAAGTGACGTGGGAAATAGGGAAAATGTTTGATTTCTCTGGAAAGCTATTTGTGCTGCGCCTCGAGAGGACGGGGCCCCTGCAAAGCTGATCCACCTGTGCAACCACAGGTAAATAGCATATATTGAAAAAGATCACAAACAAAGGGGAAAGTGCTAATTAGATGTGCATGATTAAAGCTAATTGTAAGTGTTTCTTTGCCTACTCCCTTTTTGGCCCCAACTGTGTTTAGTCTTTTCATAGCTCACGCAAAAACCTGCTACTTCTTGCACTTCATAATTGCTCAGCACACATGGGACAGGGAGGCTTTGTTTACTGTACCGCGAGCCGGCAGATCAATTTCACTCCCACTCTGCCCCCTTTGATAATTGCTGAGCAGAAGATGTGTGTTTCGCAGTTACAATTCTGCCAGCTCTGAAACACTTTGGACAGGAATAAAAGCGAGAGGCGAGGTGGATGGGAGCGGGAGAATGAAAAGCTGGCAGCTTCATCTTTTTGAAAATGCAGGGCCTGATATGATCGGTGAAAAATCAATACTATTAAAAGTGAGGGATGGGCCAACAGAAAGCCCTTCAAAGTGTCGGATTGAATAAGAAGATGGCACTGGGATAATTAGCGTGAAGGAGCCACAGATCTCCTACGTGACCTTGTGAAGTATTCAAGTACTCAGTGCTGGACTGGTAATCGAGCAGACTGGGCATTTTCCCAGTGGGCTGAAGAACATTGGACACTCCTTGAATGCACCTTGGGGCAAATTTCATTTAATGTCAGATTTTTTTTATTAACAAAGAATATCAATAAATTGGCCCATAAAGCAGATCTCTAACTATGCCCCACCCCTCCCCCTCTGCGTGGTGTGTGGTGTCTGATCCATTGTGGGTCGGTCTGGGCCAAAAATGCCAAAGAGAATTATTTTTGTGCCAGTCCATCCCTGAATACACCCACTAAGTGAAAGGAATTAGCAGATTTGCAGCTGATCTTGTTAGGACGCCGACGCTTTCTAGTTCAAATAATGCAGATGAGGTGTGTGTGGTGGACAATTTCACCAGTACTCAGTTACTGATGGAGTTTTCACCTGTCGTTCAATAAATCCGCATTTGTATGTTGAATTATTATGTAGAAAATCAGTTTGGCACATGGATTTTTTCCTTCATTTCCCAAGATACTTGAGTATGTTTCTTGAGAGACATCATCATTAGGCAGCCTGTTGTTCTTCTTTTGGGATAAAAGGGTTGATGTAAACAGTAACACAAGTAAAGAGTCATATCATTAGTAAACTGATAGCAATATCTAAAGTTTGCTAATATCAGATTTTGGTTTTCGGTACTCAAAAAAATAATTTGTCAAACAAACCAACCTTTTAGTTGAACTGGTCACATGCAGTGGACAACTGGTGACAAGGGGTCACATGTAGACATTGCGTTGTTCTAAGAGGTCACAAGCCAAACAGGATGGGAACCATGGTGTCAGCTGAATAACTGCTGTTCCTTCCTCGGTTCTAAATATGTTCGATTGAAGTCTAAATTTAGATCTAGTTTTACAGTTGAAAGGTGAGGTGTTGCAAAGCTTTTTGTCAGGCATTTGGATGTGGCTCTTAGTTGTTCTGCTGTTTTTATATTTCTATTTCTTACTACAATATCAAACTGTGCTAATTGTCCTGGTAATAATAAATTAAACCCTGCACTCAATTTAAGATTAACCAGATTAGCTTTGGCTGAAAATGTACTTTTGCACACCAACATACTGCATGATAAACAAAAACGAGTCAAAGTTTTTGCCTAACTGCAAATATGTCCGCAGAGAGCAAAAATGTCTCTCACATATGGATTCAATGTTTCAAAAATGGAAATTTTGAGTTGCACCCGGCTTTCATGTTGTCTCTGAGAGCTCAACATCCTCAGCCAAGAGGGGCGGAAAAAGGTCTAGGTAGAGAAAATATTATTACCCTTTATATCTTTGAGGAGGCAGCCGTCCAATCCAGGCTCCTACACTGTAAGAAAAGTCAGTGAATTTTACAGTGAAAAACTGTTAAATCACAACAGTAAGAGACCGTAAATTGTAAATCGGTTATATTCAGTTTATCTGACAGTGAAACACCGTAAATATATATATCAGCCAAAACAATAATTTGTGCATGTATTTCTTGTATAAAATACATTTTGTCACTGTTAAATGTACTAAACATTGTACTGATAACGGAAATACACCGTAATATGAAAGAAAAATCCATACCGTACTTTTTGCATTTATTTCTTTTAAAAAATACATTTGGTTACTGTTAAATGTACGGACCACTGTGCTGCCAATGGAGATATGACGCATTATACATTTAACAGTCAGCCTCGTATGTTTTGCATTTATTATTCGTAAAAAAATCAGTTTGTCACTGTTAAATGTACTAAACGTTGTACTGGTAACGGAAATACACCGTAATATGAACAAAAATCCATACCGTGATTTTTGCATTCATTACTTTTAAAAAATACATTTGGTTACTGTTAAATGTACGGACCATTGCACTGCCAATGGAGGTAAAACGCATCATATATTCAACAGCCAGCCCCGTATTTTTTGCATTTATTATTCGTAAAAGAATCAGTTTGTCACTGTTAAATGTACTAAACATTGTACTGGTAACGGAAATACACCGTAATATGAACAAAAATACATACCGTGATTTTTGCATTTATTACTTTTAAAAAATACATTTGGTTACTGTTAAATGTACGGACCATTGCACTGCCAATGGAGGTAAAACGCATCATATATTCAACAGCCAGCCCCGTATTTTTTGCATTTATTATTCGTAAAAGAATCAGTTTGTCACTGTTAAATGTACTAAACATTGTACTGGTAACGGAAATACACCGTAATATGAACAAAAATACATACCGTGATTTTTGCATTTATTACTTTTAAAAAATACATTTGGTTACTGTTAAATGTACGGACCATTGCGCTGCCAATGGAGGTAAAACGCATCGTACATTCAACAGCCAGCCCTGTATTTTTTGCATTTATTATTCGTAAAAACATCAGTTTGTCACTGTTAAATGTACTAAACATTGTACTGGTAACGGAAATACACCGTAATATGAACAAAAACCATACCGTGATTTTTGCATTTATTACTTTTAAAAAATACATTTGGTTACTGTTAAATATACGGACCATTGCGCTGCCAATGGAGGTAAAACGCATCGTACATTCAACAGCCAGCCCTGTATTTTTTGCATTTATTATTCGTAAAAGAATCAGTTTGTCACTGTTAAATGTACTAAACATTGTACTGGTAACGGAAATACACCGTAATATGAACAAAAAACCATACCGTGATTTTTGCATTCATTACTTTTAAAAAATACATTTGGTTACTGTTAAATATATGGACCATTGCGCTGCCAATGGAGGTAAAACGCATCGTACATTCAACAGCCAGCCCTGTATTTTTTGCATTTATTATTCGTAAAAGAATCAGTTTGTCACTGTTAAATGTACTAAACATTGTACTGGTAACAGAAATACACCGTAATATGAACAAAAATCCATACCGTGATTTTTGCATTTATTACTTTTTAAAAATATATTTGTTTACTGTTAAATGTACGGACCATTGTACTGATTACAGAGATACACCATAATATAGCTAACAGCCAACTCTGCAACTTCTGCAAATATTATTTATTACCCATATCCCTGGCGGAGGCCGCTAAGGTATTCAAAAAGCTCCTTGCTGGCAAGGTGACGGGGGTGGATGAATTCGAACTTTGCCCATTCATTAAATGGTTTGAAAGTCAATGGAAAATTCCAAACACTTTTTGCGTAGTGAACTATAGATTTTTGACCATATTCGGCCTAATTACCCATAGGAAACAATGAAATGTTCACAATCAATCGACCTCTGCCCATTCATTAAGTGGTATGAAAATCAATGGGAAATTCCAAACACTTTTCCCATAGTGAACTATGGATTTTTAACCCAATTTGGCCTACATACCCATAGAAAACAATGGGCTAGGACCCTGAAATTATCACAGCCAATCGACCTCTACCCATTCATTAAGTGGTATGAAAATCAATGGGAAATTCCAAACACTTTTCCCATAGTGAACTATGGATTTTTAACCCAATTTGGCCTACATACCCATAGAAAACAATGGGCTAGGACCCTGAAATTCTCACAGTCAATCGACCTCTGCCCATTCATTAAGTGGTATGAAAATCAATGGGAAATTCCAAACACTTTTCCCATAGTGAACTATGGATTTTTGAACCAATTCGGCCTAAATACCCATAGAAAACAATGGGCTAGGACCCTGAAACTTTCACAGTCATTCCACCTTTGCCCACAGATTAAATGGTGCGAAAATCAGTTGAAAATTGACTGTTTATTTCACCCAACAGAAAGGATTCTAACCCAATGGTACTTATGATCCGAAATGGCCTTCACCAGTCTTTTCTCTCAATTTTTACACTTTAAATCAAAGTAGAAATTTGAATCATTTTCCCGTTTAAAGAGGGGCTACTGAATATGAATTCCCCCAAATTTTACGGTCGTAGCTGCAAATTAAGGTACCCAAACACAGCCCCAAAGGTCAAAATTGAGGCATATAGCCTTATTTTTCGGCTTTTTTTGGCAAGTGAGAAACGGGCCATTAAATCTTAGTGAAAGGTTGAAACTGCCTGAATTTTGCATAAATCATTCCCCTGTGATAACGTAATGCAGGATCTAAAGCAAGATCTCTGCAGACCCTTGGGAAAGCTAACTTCTGTTAGCAGCATGCTAATGACTTGAATCCAAATGAGCCTTTAAGAGGGTCCTCTTTTGTCCATCATATGTGAATATTAGGACAATAAGCCATTTACAAGTGTTTTCAAATGCACCCAACAGAGATGATTCAAACCAGATGGCACCAGTTTTCACCAGTCTTTTCTCTAACTTTTTATACTCTAAATCAGGGTAGAGATTTGACTCCTTTTCTCCTTCAAAGAGGGGCTCGTCACCATTACCTACCTATAATCTGGACTTCGTAGCTGCAAGTCAAGGTCCCCAAAAACAGCCCCAAAGGGCTTAATTGATGCCTTATTCCCTGAGTGGATTTTTTGACATATGCAAGAATGGCCATAATCTCTCAAATATGGGTCCCAGAACCCACAGATTCTGGACACACATTGTGGACTAGGCCTACAATGAGGTCACCTGAACAGAATCCCTCTAGATTATCTAGAAAAGATTATTGCCTGTATGACACTCAGACCTCAGCATGGTGTACACGTCCTTAAGGCGTACACCCTGTTGTACTCTTGGTGAGATCAGACCAACTTTTACTTCTAAAAATGTCAGAGCCCTGCTTTTTTAATATGTTGTAGACTTGTTTGAAAACTCCAGAGTTACCTCTTCTTGTGGACAGTCGTAAATGCATACGTTTAGAAACGATGACATAAACACCCACGTTGTCTTTACTAGCAGCTGTTGTTCAGTTAAAGTCTGCATTTCTGCAGAGGAAGCAGCTGTTATTGGAGCGATTAGCGAGCAGCGTGTCCAGCGACGTTAGCAGACCTACGGAGCGGCCCCGTCTGAAGTCACGTTAACCTAATTCATGATATAGATTAGACCACATGGGATCACCTTTCGGTTTGTTTTTTTCCACATGGAACTATACATTCTGCCATTTCTTCTCGACTCTTTCCGCTTTGAGTCACTCAGCAGTGATTGTCAGAGCTAGCTGCACCACAAACAAACAGTCGGTTTGGACACCTGCATTTACTTTGACAGTCTTTTATGTTACAAACACTGAAGCGCATTCAAAAAACATTTGTTTTTTTGTCGATCATTACAGGCTTACATTTATGATTGTATTCAGAGCTGAACTCAAAACATTCGAGGCTTAAGACCTGGCAAAATGATCTTGCTACGCCACTGGTACACGCAGGAAATATTGTCTAACTCGTGCACACAGTGTCTCATGGTCACAGAAAGCACGGCCGCGGCAACTAGAGTCCTGCTAGTACCCTCGACGTGTGTGAAGGTGCGAGGGCCCGATCAATGTTGCTTGCATTCATTATTTGTAAAAAAGACATTTTGTCAAGGTTAAATGCACTAACCATTGTGCTGTTTTTGTAAATACACTATAATATATAAAATATAACACTGCAGTTTTTGTAGGTACTATTAGTAAAAAGAAATACATTTTGTCACGGTTAAATGTACGAACCATTGTGCTAATAATGGAAATATACCATAAGATAAATTTGAAGGCCAACACTGTAATTTTTGAAAGACATTTTGTCACTGTTTCAACAGTCAGAACTAATATTTAACCAACAAACAAAACAATAAGTGCTAGATGCAAACTAGTCTGCTTATTCAAAGCAGTAGAGAGTAACCTTCCATAGGTTTTCCTTGTTTTGTAATCCTTTTTTGCAGAGCATAAATTGCATCTCACCCCTCACCCCATCCCCCACCCCTCTTTTGATCTATGTTGGTTAGTATTTTGTAACATTGCAGGTGCTTGCAGGTGCAGATCTCACGACAGTTTCAAGGCACCCTGTGACATCTATTCCTAATGTGTGTGCAGTGCACCCTATATGATCATACTGTTTCACTGTTTAGCGATTCCCCCATGACACTTTAAGACCAACAGGTGCCTGTCTCAGTGAATAACCTGACCAAATGTGGTGGGAACACAGAGAGAGAGAGAGAGAGAGAGAGAGAGAGAGAGAGAGAGAGAGAGAGAGAGAGAGAGAGAGAGAGAGAGAGAGAGAGAGAGAGAGAGAGAGAGAGAGAGAGAGAGAGAGGCCGCAGTGATCAGACCTACACAGCAATTTAAAAAAAGCAACGGTTGGAGGCTGAACTTTTGAACTCATTTCAGCGCCTTTTCTGCGCGCTCAGGCAGCACGTTACTGATGATCAACGGCCTGACTCCTGGAAACACAACACTTCTTCTGAAGGTAAGCATGTCAGCTAGCTAACATTACATTTGAATTTGAGGCTTTGTTTTCTGCAGTTTTGTGTCGCCCTTGCAAAAACGAGTCATTCAACGTTAAGAGTAAGTTAACTTAGCTATCTAATGAGTTGAGTTTACTTTTCGTGGATGTAACGTGGGTTATGGGTTTCTGTGTTGAACATTAGCTAGCTTACTTTACCAAAGGTTTGCTAGGAAAATGTTTAGTTGTAATTTCTGTGGCAAGTCAGTTAAAGCTAAAACATCGAGGGGTTATGTGCTTCATTGCAAACTTCATCGTAATGAACCACGTTGTTTATTTAAGTGCGTTGAAGCCGGTTGCAAGCAGACCTTTGTTAGATATGGAGCTATAAGGCTCATTTCTACCAGAGGCTTAACGGTAACGTATCAGCTAACGTTACAGCTAAGCTAACGTTACAGCTAACGTTACTGTTGGGACGGCTGTTAACTTTACCGCTTATAAACTGTCTGTTAACGTTACCGCTTATAAACTGTCTGTTAACGTTACCGCTCATAAATGTGCTATGTCTGTTAACGTTACCGCTCATAAATGTGCTATGTCTGTTAACGTTACCGCTCATAAATGTGCTATGGCGTTATGTGAAAGCACATGTCCAGACACAAAGTAGCTAATTATTAAAGTGAGTGGATGGTCAAATGTTTTCACGGTCAGATCTTCATTTACCGCCCACATGTCACAGAGACACAAATAGCAGACAGCAGTATTAGTGACATGTACAGAGAATCTGCTTCTCCTCAGTCATCAGCTGTTCCAACTGAATCACATGACTGTGGCCCTCACCTGCATGACTCAGAAAATGTTATAGAGACCAGCACAGATAAAGGTGATATGGATATTTCTGAAAACTTCAGTGATCTTTTTCTCTGTTTATTCTACTTGAAATTGCAGGGACAGTTTCTACTACCTGCTTGGACCAAACTAACTTCACTGTTAAAAATGACACACCATTATCAGATGAGGACATCAGCAAAGTTTGTGAGTCTTTGAGAATTTGATCTTTTCTCTGCATGTCATAGAGGGCCAATGAGGACAGCATACTCAAGAGCTCAGTCTTTCAAAAAAGGGTTCAACTATGTGGAGCCTAAGAAAATGTTTTTAGGACGAGATGAGAACAGGACTGATATGTTTTCATATTATGTGCCTGTGAAAGAGACTTTAAAGTGTTTGTTGGAATCTGATCTGTGGAAGAACTGTGTGTCAGGAGAGCACTCAACTGAGTCTCCCTCAGAGTCAGATGTTCTAAGCGACATTAGTGATGGTCAGAAATCCAATGATTTTTTTGGTCAAAATCCATCATGCTTCAAGCTAGTACTATACCAGGATGCTTTTGAAGTTGTTAACCCTTTAGGCTCTGCAAAGACAATACATAAAATATTAGCTGTCTATGTATCTGATGATAATTTGCCAGTTCATGTAAGGTCTGACACAAACCACATGTCACTTGTTTTATTGTGTAGAGAGAAAGATTTCAAAACATTTGGGCATGCTAAGGTGTTCTCTGAATTACTAACAGACTTGAAGGATTTGGAGGAGAACGGGATCGTAGTATCAGATGAAACGGTAGTCAAAATAACCTTATATTGCATTGCAGGACATAATTTGGGCTCTCATGGCATTGGTGCCTTCACTGAAAATTTCAGTCACTCGCAATATTTCTGTAGGTACTGCCTAATAACCCGATCTGAATTTCAGGGTGACGATCCAAATCTGTGCGGAGCAGAGCGCACCATTGACAGCTACAACTCTGCTGTTGATTGCCTCCAGACCCAAGATAAACCAGATGTGGAAGGAGTAAAGTTCAAGTCAGTATTCAATTCTTTGAAATACTTGAATGTCTGTCAAAAGAAAGACAATTTGTTCCAGTGCTTTTGTGAAACTTCTAGGTCGAAGGCAGGTGGCATTGCTAAGAAGAATCTCCTTTAAAGTAAGTAAATTGTAAGTAAATTGTACACATATCTAACAAATATCTGAACATTTTAATTGGTACAAGAGCAGTTTGTGCAGATAATTAAGACAATTTACTCTAATCTTGCAACATTGAATTAATTTGCTCCTGCCACCTTTCAGACATTGCATTCAAACTCTAGTGGTTGTGGACTTGGATGGGAACAACTTGCTGGCTTTTATGACAACCAGGAAAACGGTGGGATTTTAATCCATTTAAATGCCCAAAGCAAGCAGTTGTTTTTTTTACTTTTAAAGATGATTTTTTTGTCATTCGTGTTTTATTGGACAGCAGAAGTAGAGAGACAGGAACCACAGTGGAGTGAGAAGGGATGATCTGCAACACATGGCCCAACGGGAATCAAACCTTTGTTGCTGCGATAACAATATGTGGTACGGGCTAAACCAGGTGAGGCACTGTTTTTATTTTTGAGTGTGAATTTAGCCATTTCATTTTAATTTGCAACCTTTGCATTGAAAAGAGTAAAAGTTGATGCTTGACATGATTTCATCTTTCACTTAAGAGGATGTATGTCCACCCCTTGTCTTTTTTCTCTTTATTCTTTCTTTCAGGTGTGATTACGACTACCAGCGGTTGTACTTCAGATGGATCTCATCACCCTCTTTGCTGTCCTACTAGTGTAACCTTATGATCGGATACATACAAGTGTTGTCAAGGATAAACAGAGGTAAGTTGTTGTAAAGTTCAATGTATGTTCATTTAACAAGAGAAGGCTTTAGGGTCTTCAATTTTTGTAAGCACTGTTTAGCCATTTCATGTTCAAACAGTGTATGCATGTATTGTTGATGTTAAGTACTGCATAAACCTAGGCATTTCATAATCCAATGTGATTTTAACTTCTTGCCAGAATAACCTTTTTTGACATACTGTGAAATTATTTTGACTTTATTGACATACCATACGTATTATGGCTATTTCTTATTCATGAATCATATTTGTAGCTTGACCTTTTTATCAAATCTTTAACCCTACTCTTTGTTTACCCTTTGGTAAGTTTGTTCTGTTTTACCCTCTTTAATGTTTTGTGTTTTTATAGTTTGATTGTTTTTTGTGTGAAGTATGGGAACCATTTTGCAACTGTGTAAGTGCTATATAAAGTTATATTATTGGTGATGTTACTGTTATTATTATTGTTAGTATTGTTAATGTTTTCTATGTTGTCTTTTTTTCTGGCTGGAAGATCATGCTAGCCCACAGCGAACACCAGATTGACTTGTGAGTCTTCAAGCAGAAATTATGACAACACCTACCTAAAGTTCCAGTTTCCTGAACAGCATACCCTGTCTGTATGAGACTCTGTCCCACCTGTCTTCAGTCAAGTCTGGACCCAATGACTCAGACACCAGTCTTGTCAAGGCTAATTAGAGGTAAGCAGTGCGATAGGTGCAACTCAAACTTCACTCAATCAATCATCCTCAGGTGCACGGTCTGAGCCAACCGCTTCATGCAAACATAGATGAAACCACTGGAATATAGTTTTGTATTAGTACTATTTGTTTTTTAGTGCTCTGAACTGATATCCCCCTTACATTACGTTTCACGTAGCAGTAAAATGTCATTAATTCTGTGTACTATCTTTCCAAAATCCACCCAAAAGGGGTTTGCACCTGTGTCTTTGCACCCAAGTGGGCCCTACAGTGCACTCTTATGTTTATTTGATGGTAAATGCTGGGGGTCATTGTTTCCTATTGAACTGGGTCTCCGCCATACAGTTTGATTTTTGTTAACGAGAAGGCAGTTATATTAGCTATTGTACACTGAATAGCTCAGTTATTCAAATGCAATACAACTCAACAACAGGATACAGCTTACTGTATTCTAGTTTCTCTATTTATTTTGCAACAGTAATTTAATTGATTTTAGAGATATTTAAAAAGTCTTAAAAGTCATTGAATTAAAAAAAATGAAAACAAAAAATGTAGAATTCATGGAATTAATAAGATGTGCAGATACCCTGGTTGTATCAAACATGATGATTGTCTTTACACTGTGTGCACAATTAATAGGCAAGTTGTATTTTTGGGTATTAATTTTATTGAACTACAGAGCTCTCGGTCAATCCAAAATGTTATAAACCTCAAACCTGAATATTTAATAAAGTAAAAGTGAGGTTTTGGCTTTCTTAGGAGAATATCTATGTGTGCACAATTATTGGGCAACTATTAGTGTGCACAATTATTAGACAGCTTCTTTTCCTCAGGCAAAATGGGCCACAAAAGAGATTTAACTGACTGAAAAGTCAAAAATTGTAAAAATAAATAAAAGTCTTTCAGAGGGATACAGCACTCTTGAAATTGCTAAGATATTGAGGCTTGATCACAGAACCATCAAACGTTTTGTTGCAAATAGTCAACAGGGAAAGTAAACGTGTTGAGAAAAAAAGATGCAAATTAACTGCCAAAGATTTGAGAAGAATCAAACGTGAAGCTACCAGGAACCCATTATCCTCCAGTAGTCATATTCCAGAACTGCAACCTACCTGGAGTGCCCAGAAGTACACGGTGTTCAGTGCTCAGAGACATGGCCACTATAAGGAAGGCTGAAACCCGACCACCACTGAACAAGACACATCAAGACTGGCCCAAGAAATATCGGAAGACAGATTTTTCAAAGGTTTTATGGACTGATGAGATGAGAGTGACTCTTGATGGTCCAGGTGGATGGGCCCGTAGCTGGATCAGTAACGGGCACAGAGCTCCACTTCGACTCAGACGCCAGCAAGTTGGAGGTGGGGTCCTGGTATGGGCTGGTATTATTAAAGATGAGCTAGTTGGACCTTTTCAGGTTGAAGATGGACTCAAAATCAACTCCCAAACCTACTGCCAGTTTTTAGAAGACACTTTCTTCAAGTAGTGGTACAAGAAAAAGGTCTGCAACTTTCAAGAAGACCATGATTTGTATGCAGGACAATGCTCCATTGCCCTACATACAAGTACTCCACTCCGTGGCTAGCCAGTAAAGGCCTTAAAGATGAAAGAATGATGACATGGCCCCCTTCCTCACCTGACCTAAACCCTATTGAGATCTTGTGGGCCCTTCTTAAACGGGAGATTTACGGTGAAGGAAAACAGTCCACCTGGGAGGCTGTGGTTGATCGTCAACAGATCAAGAAAGTGACAGAATCCATGAATGGAAGGCTTATTACTGAAAAGAAGGGGGGCTATAGTGTCACAGATTATTTTATTTTTTAAAATATCAATAACGTTTATTTGTAAATTTTGAGTTGTTTGTTTATTATTCTCACTTTAACAGATAAAAATAAACAAGTGACATGGGAACATTTTTCATTTAGTTGCATAATAATTGTGCACACATAGATATTCTCCTAAGAAAGCCAAAACCTCACTTTTACTTTATTAAATATTCAGGTTTGAGGTTTATTAACATTTTGGATTGACCGAGAGCACTGTCGTTCAATACCGTATTTTCCGCACTATAAGGCGCACTTAAAAGCCTTTCATTTTCTCAAAAAACGACAGTGCGCCTTGTAATCCGGAGCGCCTTATATATGGATCAATTGGTTGATCCATACTGGTTGTACACGGCGCTCTGTCAAAATGTTTCAGTACGACTGGTAAACTACAAAGCCGCACCGCGGTAAACACCGGTACTGCGCTTACTCCTAGTCCAACACCACTTGTGTGTATAAAGACCCCAAAATGGCACCTTTCAAGAGACACGCTTACGACGCTATTCTATTCTATGCGCTTTATAATCCGGTGCGCCCTATATATAAAAACAGTTCTAAAATAGGCCATTCATTGAAGGTGCGCCTTATAATCCGGTGCGCTTTATAGTGCGGAAAATACGGTAATAAAATGAATCCTCAAAAATAGAACTTGCCTAATAATTGTGCACACAGTGTATTGTTTGGAGGCATCTGTGTATTTAGGCTGCCTGTCGACAGAAATTAAACACATGCTGATGATGCCTTAGTGCTGAAATGTGTAGTTTTTTTACCATTCGACCTGATAGTTATTATTTTTTATTAAGTATAAAGTGCTGGTTTCTTCTAGGTCATTGGAGCTCAGTTTAACAGCAGAAGGCAGTAAATGTTTCTGTGTAGGCATCATGTTGAAGCACTGCATCAATCTAACTTTGCCTTTGTTTCTGTTTTTGGGTGCAGAGAGGATCATTCCAGTCCACAGTGAATACCTGATGGTCAACATACGAGTCCTCAAGTAGAACTGGTGAAAATACACGCTTCAAGTTCCAGCTTCCTGAACTTCATGTCCATGTGAGATGCTATACCATGTTGAGTGCCCTCTTCAGTCAAGTCTGGACTCAGTGACTCATTACTCTTGATCAACTCAGGGCAAGTGGCTAATCCTTTCATGTTTATTCATGGTTATCCTTCATATATATGGACACATGCTGTTTCTTCAAGATCTCAACACTGCTTTGTGAGTATATTGTACAAGATATTGTATCAGTTCAACCTGTTTTTCACAGAGAATGTTAGTTTCTTAAGGTATATCAATGATGGTCTGTACCTTGATTTACAATCTGCTTTATTTGATATTTCCTTTGTAATTTACAATAATCAGAAGTTGACTGAAATCTATGCCAACCAATTGTATTACGTTCTACATTGTACCGTATTTTTGTACCGTGATGTCTTATACATTGTCACTATATTTTTTACGGTAAAGTTCTGGCAACCACAGCTGCCGGTAATTTACCGTTAAGTTGCATTTTTCAATAAAATGCCGTAATGTATCATACAGTTGTACTGTGTTTTTTACTGAGAAAAACTGTAATTAGCTTCACAATATAGTTGCTGTTTATAAAGTTATTTACCGTAAACACGTTTATAACATGACTGTTATTTCTAAAGCAAATTACCGTAAACAGGTTTATGAAATCTCTTGTTTTTTATAGTAATTTACCGTAAACAAAAACAGTTCTCAACTGTGAAATCTACGGTTGCAAAAATAATATACCGTGATGTATTATACATTCTCACTTTATTTTTTACGGTGAAGTTCTGGCAACCACAGCTGCCAGTAATTTACCGTTAAATTGCATATTACCGTAAACAGGTTTATGAAATCTCTTGTTTTTTATAGTAATTTACCGTAAACAAAAAACAGTTCTCAACTGTGAAATCTACGGTTGCAAAAATAATATACCGTGATGTATTATACATTCTCACTTTATTTTTTACGGTGAAGTTCTGGCAACCACAGCTGCCAGTAATTTACCGTTAAATTGGATATTACCGTAAACAGGTTTATGAAATCTCTTGTTTTTTATAGTAATTTACCGTAAACAAAAAACAGTTCTCAACTGTGAAATCTACGGTTGCAAAAAATATATACCGTGATGTATTATACATTCTCACTTTATTTTTTACGGTGAAGTTCTGGCAACCACAGCTGCCGGTAATTTACCGTATATTACACAGAATTTTTTTTACAGTGTACCCTTGAGATATTGTAGAGGCTGGTTGTTTATGGGCCCCTGAGAGTCACCACCAAAGTGACAGCGCAAAGGGATCCGCCGGCACGGCACTGCAACGAACTGTGCACTTCTTCAGAGAGAGAGAGGGGTAAAGAGAGGCAATTTCTGGAATGATGGGTGCCGGAGATGATGCCGAATATGCTTCAGCTCTTTAGAATTTACAGCCTCTGCAGCGCCGGGTAAACAGCTGGGGAGCAGAGCAGGGTGCTCTGCAATTTCCTCCGCCTCTTTTTTCCCGTTTCCCCCCCCCCCCCCCCCCCCCCCCTCCCTTTTTTTATGCTCGGTCGGCAATGTCCTTGAGAGAACATAATTTTAGATTTCTCTGGAGAAATGCTTAACTACAGTGCCTTGCCTATTGTTTGGACGCCAATATTGCAGTTTTTACCCGTGCATCTATCACCGGTGACAGAGCAGAGTTGTTGTGCTAAATGTTTACAGGAGGACATTCTGGCCTGTATAAGCATGCAGGGGTTAAGAATGCTGTTATGGGCAGGTGTTTAATGGATACTTGTGGATATGACAACAAGAATTCACTGCTTTCTTGATGCAAGGCCATTATTGTGAATCTTCTTTACGATGCCTGTCGGCTTAAATAGTCTTTCCAAGATAGAGACTCTTGCTTTTCAAGCTACATACAGTAGTACATCAAATATATACGATATTAGGACCAACTTCATAATACTGAAGCTGCACAATCCATATCTCAGGCTTAATGTCTTGAGGTTTATTAAAAAAAATACCCTTTTCTCCCTGCATCCTCTTTGTCTAAACCTCACCTTCAAAAGTGAAGAAGGCTCATTTATGGCTCTCACACTAAATCAGTTATTTTAGATTTCACAGTATGTTCAGACTGTAGATTCTTTGTGGAAATGTCTTTTTTTCAGAAATGTTCTCTTAAGCTCAAGATGCCCAAGTGAACCAGCAGCGCATTGACCTCTTTGTTTAAACCTCTTTTACACTAGAAAACTAGCAAAACTAGTGAGAGAATGCAAAAGCTGGTGTGTATCAAATATTTTCTCTTCCGAGCTTTGAATAATTCTGCTAAATTCATAGCCTGGCTTTGTCAAGTTTACTTCCTTTACTTCATGTAGAACTGTTCCCAAAGTGGAGACACAGCTTGTGGAGGTAATAAAGACACTTAAATCTTAACACCCGATTGTTGCGATTTGCTTTAAATATTGGACACAGACATGATATACACATTTTTGGATTTGTTTCCACATGACATTATCCAATGTCCATCTCAAATAATATTCATAAATCCAATTAGAAATGATAGAACTATAACTCATAACCTAAAAGAATAAAAAGGTTATTCTATTTGTTTTCATTTACTCCCATGATACTTTGCCTTGGCGGTAACTCGTCTACTTCTGGCTGGATACCTGAGTCTGTGTGCACACTGAAGTCATGATGGAAAAAAGAGAAATGTCATCTCTTTAAAGCTTAACTCAAACAAGGAGAAACAGTCACAGAGGCTAGTGATGGGGACAGAAAACTAATATGCAAGGGGAAAGCACCTGTGGTTGAAGCCGCCCTTGACACAGCTGATGCCACGTCTGAATCTGCTGTACGCTCAATAAAATTCAGTAAATAGCAAAGCTGTCCATTTCATTACTTCATATTCCTGTAATATATATTTATACATATGCCAATGAGATGGTAATCTGCATGGAAAAATAAGAATAAATAATTCTTATTAATAAATAATGCCCCTGGTAGGGTCTCCCAAGGCAAACAGGTTTCAGGGGAGAGCCCAGACTAAGAGCGGTTCAAAACGACCCTAATGATGAGCAGCCCACGGACTACAGTCACCTCGCCCGGACCAGGGAAACCGGGGCACCCTCCCGGAGCCAGACCCAGGAGGGGAGCTCGTAGGCGAGCGTCTGGTGGCCGGGCCTTTGCCCATGGGGCCCGGTCGGGCTCAGCCCGAATAAACATCATGGAGCAGCCACCCTGTGGACCCACCACCCGCAGGGACACGCATTGGGGTCGGGTGCTATGCAGACCGGGCGGTAGGTCGGGCGGGAGGCCCGGGCATGCCGATCGCCGGCGACATAGACTAGCTCTAGGGACGTGGAACGTCACCTCGCTAGCGGGGAAAGAGCCGGAGCTGGTGCAGGAGGTGGAGCGATACCAGCTAGAAATAGTTGGACTCACCTCCACACACAGCGTTGGCTCTGGAACCAAGCTCCTGGAGAGGGGTTGGACTTTGTCCTTTTCCGGAGTTGCCCAGGGTGAGAGGCGCCGGGCGGGAGTGGGGATACTCACGAGCCCCCGGCTGAGCGCCGCTGTGTTGGAGTTCTCCCCGGAGAGCGAGAGGGTCGCCTCCATGCGCCTACGGGTTGCGGGGAGCAAGGCTCTGACTGTGGTTTGTGCTTATGCACCAAACAGCAGTTCGGAGTATCCGGCCTTCTTGGAGTCGGTGGGAGGGGTCCTGGAAAGGGCGCCGCCTACCGACTCCATAGTTCTCCTGGGGGACTTCAACGCTCACGTGGGCAATGACGGAGAAACCTGGCGGGGGGTGATTGGGAGGAACGGCTTGCCCGATCTGAACCCGAATGGTGTTTCGTTATTGGACTTCTGTGCTTGCCACGGTTTGGCCATAACGAACACTATGTTCGAACATAAGGTGGCTCATAAGTGTACCTGGTACCAGAACACCTTAGGCCGGAGATCAATGATCGACTTTGTAATCGTATCATTTGATTTGCGGCCGTATGTTTTGGACACTCGGGTGAAGAGAGGAGCAGAGCTGTCAACTGATCACCACCTGGTGGTGAGTTGGATCAGATGGCAGGGGAACCGGTTGGAAAGACCCGGTAAACCCAAACGTGTAGTGAGGGTAAACTGGGAACGTCTGGCGGAGGACCCTGTCCGGGAGGTCTTTAACTCCCACCTCCGGAAGAACTTCTCACACATCCCGAGGGAGGTTGGGGACACGGAATCCGAGTGGACCATGTTCAAAGCCTCTATTGTGGACGCGGCCGCTAGGAGCTGTGGCCGGAAGGTCATCGGTGCCTGTCGTGGCAGCAACCCGAGAACCCGGTGGTGGACACCGGAGGTGAGGGAAGCCGTCAAGCTGAAGAAGGAGACCTTCAAGGCCTGGTTGGCCCAGGGGTCTCCTGAAGCAGCTGACAGGTATCGGCAGGCCAGAAGGGCTGCAGCTGCGGTGGTCGCGAATGCTAAAACTCGGGCATGGGAGGAGTTCGGGGAGGCCATGGAGAAGGACTTTCGGTTGGCCTCAAGGAGGTTCTGGCAAACCATCCGACGGCTCAGGAAGGGAAAGCAGGGCTTACCCCAGGCTGTTCTCAGCAGGGGGGGGGGGGACTGCTAACCCGGACGGAGGACATCGTCGGGTGGTGGAAAGAGCACTTTGAGGAACTCCTAAACCCGACCAACATGTCCTCTGCAGAGGAGGCAGCGCCTGAGGACCTAGGGGGAGGCTCACCCATATCCCTGGCAGAGGTCGCTGAGGTAGTTAAAAAGCTCCTTGGTGGCAAGGCGCCGGGGGTGGATGAGATCCGCCCTGAGATGCTGAAGGCGCTGGACATCGTTGGGCTGTCCTGGCTGACACGCCTCTTCAATGTCGCATGGGGGTCGGGATCAGTGCCCATGGAATGGCAGACCGGGGTGGTGGTTCCCATCTTCAAAAAGGGGGACCGGAGAGTGTGCTCGAATTACCGGGGTATCACACTACTCAGCCTCCCGGGGAAGGCTTATGCCAGGGTGCTGGAAAGGAGGCTCCGACCGCTTGTCGAACCTCAGATTCAAGAGGAGCAGTGCGGATTCCGTCCCGGCCGTGGAACAGTGGACCAGCTCTTTACCCTCGCAAGACTACTGGAGGGGCTCTGGGAGTTTGCCCAACCAGTCTACATGTGCTTTGTGGACTTGGAGAAGGCTTTCGACCGGGTCCCTCGGGGGATCTTGTGGGGGGTGCTGCGGGAGTATGGGGTGCCGGACCCGTTACAACGGGCGATCCGGTCTCTGTACGACTGCAGTAGGAGCTGTGTCCGCATTCTCGGCAATAAGTCAGACACGTTCCCGGTGGGTGTTGGCCTCCGCCAGGGCTGCCCTTTGTCACCGGTCCTGTTCGTGATTTTCATGGACAGGATATCTAGGCGCAGCCTGGGGGCGGAGAACGTCAGTTTCGGGGGTCTCGGGATCGCCTCTCTGCTATTTGCAGATGATGTGGTCCTGTTAGCCTCCTCGGATCGTGACCTCCAGCATTCACTGGGACGGTTTGCAGCCGAGTGTGAAGCGGCGGGGATGAGAGTTAGCACCTCCAAATCTGAGGCCATGGTGCTCTGCCGGAAACCAGTGGATTGCTCCCTCCAGGTGGGGATGGAGTGCCTACCTCAAGCGAAGGAGTTCAAGTATCTCGGGGTCTTGTTCACGAGTGAGGGTAAGATGGAGCGGGAGATCGACAGACGGATCGGTGCAGCTGCAGCAGTAAAGCAGGCGCTGCACCGGACCGTCTTGGTGAAGAGGGAGCTGAGCCGGAAGGCAAAGCTCTCAATTTACCACTCGGTCTACGTTCCTACCCTCACCTATGGTCACGAACTCTGGGTCGTGACCGAAAGGACAAGGTCGCGGCTACAAGCGGCCGAAATGAGTTTCCTCCGTAGGGTGGCCGGGCTCAGCCTTAGAGATAGGGTAAGGAGCTCGGTCATCAGGAGGGAGCTTGGAGTCGAGCCGCTACTCCTTCGCGTCGAAAGGAGTCAGCTGAGGTGGTTCGGGCATCTAATTAGGATGCCTCCTGGACGCCTCCCACTGGAGGTTTTCCAGGCACGTCCAACTGGGAAGAGACCCCGGGGAAGACCCAGAACACGCTGGAGAGATTACATCTCCCAGCTGGCCTGGGAACGCCTCGGGATCCCCCAGAATGAGCTGGAACATGTTGCCGGTGAGAGGGAGGTCTGGGTCGGCCTGCTTGCCCTGCTGCCACCGCGACCCGACCCCGGATAAGCGGTGGAAAATGGATGGATGGATGGAATAATTCAGTTATAATATTAATCTGCTTATAGTGATGAATTGAACACATTGTTTATGATTTTTTGTTTGTTTGCAGACAAATATATTCAAGCAACAAAATAACGTCTGCATGCCAATGTGCTGCATTTCAGAAAGTTGAACTTTTGTGAATATCTATTATTTCCCGTTCCTATTTCTAAGTGTTGCGGATATTACTTTCCTCGGGGGTTTGCAGGAATGCCGGAGGCCGGAAGAGTTCACACTGTCGGAAACAGCAAGAGAGCGCATGCCAAACATCTTGAGCTCTGACCCCGAAAGGAATGCATCGCTCACTCTGGACTGCTCATCTGACTGGAAACTTCTTGAGACCTCGATGCCGATCTATAGCTGTAGCTGCAGGGGGGGGGGTCCTCGCCTGCTGGTGCTAGCTCCCAGGTCTTGGGGGCCAAACAAGTCAACACACAGCAGTCTTTGGCGAGCTGTGGGTTTGCTCTGAAGCAGCCGTATTGTTGCTGCTGGTGCACTGCCTGTACCCTACGCAGTGCAGAGGCATTATGCAAGGTAGCGTGGATAAGGAAGTGGTTCTGTCCACCCACAGGGACGGATCTCGAGAGTGCGTGTGCGAGCGAGCTGTGTGTGCAGTGAGAGAATGACATGTGGTGCTATATCTTGATGGTTTTTTTCCTGCTGCTGTAAAAGGCTCTCGCACATTTCTGCACAGCAAATGTCCACTCAATGACCCCGACCTTTCATGTAATGCACAATAAAATGTTTAAGTGGCATAGCAGCGCCATTGAACTCTGGATAAATTGCCTCATATTTTCTGCGGAGCTCCACATTGTTCAAGATAACACAACATTCAAGACTATGGCACAGTGGAGAAACTACAAGATTGAAAAATACATTACGGCACAAATTGTGTTACGGTGTAAACAAAGCTTTAGCAATATTGTCATCGCTTTATTTATATCTCCAAACATAGAGGATCTCTTTTTTTGTAAATAAATCCTACACGGATAAATATCTATATTACACCCGTGTTTCCTTACTTACTTTCTGCGCACTTCTCGCTTCATCACATGAGAGAGAAGAGGAAGAGGAAGAGGAGAAACACAATGCATATTTCAACCTGAAAGGCGAATGTGATGGAAATGCGACGACGATGATGATTCATGCATATAATGGGTCTGGCATCGCAAATGAATGATTGATTGTGTTGTGTGAATCACTGACTGTATTGCGTAACCCGTCAAACTCACGCATCAAACTATCACTCACATACTGCCCCGAGGCGTGTCGGGAGACTGTCTGCATCCAAAACACCGAGCAGTTAACATAAACATTGAACTTACTGTATGACCCAGCTTTGCTACGCCAAGGGCTTTGCAAATGGACTACAGTCTCTCTATTTTTAACTTTAGTGGTTTGCCCATTTAAAAAACTTTTTAAAGTGCTGTTAGTAAGATTTTTTTTTTTATTGCAGCTTTGAAAAGACTTATTTATAATTTACCTGGGCTGAATAAATCTGAGCGAGCACTGAAACCAAACTGCCCATAGTCCTAACTGCGTGTTCAAAGGTGGCACAGGGAAATGAAACACAGCATTTTCTGGTTAGCCTGAATTATACATTTATAGAAAAGGGGGATTACGGTTTAAAATAAAGCCATTATTCACCGCTGTGAAATAAACAAGGCACGGAACAAGGTGCAGCCATGCACTTTGTATGAATCCGGGAAACCCTGCGGGGGAACACCTGCAGGGGAACACACTTCTTCAGTCTGCTCACGGAGAGATTACCATGATAAACATGCCTCTTGAGGAAGGGGAAGTAACAAGGCAAGATGGACACACAGTATTGGATTCTTCCCAGGTCTGCAGAGCATGTACTTCAGTGTCATTTCATATTCATATCACACACAGCAGCAGCGAGCACTGCGACTGGCAGCCACTGCTGCTTTAATTTGATTTTCAATTAAAAAACTAAATAAAATAATGTATTTAACTGAAAAAAAAGTGCTTTATTTATCTGAAAGAAACTATCCACAGACATATTTTACATTCCAAGTATGGGAGATATTAACAGCTTGAATTATTGAGAACAGTAGCAGGAGGAAATGTGTGATTACTCCGACACAACAGGACAAAGGAAGACTATTTTTGTGAGCCGTTTATGCTTTTACAATGCCAGTTGTGGCTGCATTTGGCAGAAGTACTGGGATAAATGATGCACATGTGAAAGTGCAAGATTAATAAGCAGTTAATCCCAGAAGGGGTAGCATGTCCTGCATATTAATGTGTTCACTATCTTCCTCTGTAAGAATAAATGCAAGCACACACACAAACCTCCACCAAAACAAAAGCAGGCACAGGCATATTAAGTTACTCCCACAACAACACACTATCCTTATGTGATAAAATGTCTCATTTTTCATTTGGAAATGACACACTTGATGTGTAAATATATACAATTAGGGCCTCATGCTTAGCTTGAAACCAATTTTCACTGGGAACAAAAGGGAGTTTTGTAAAGGAGTGGATTGTTTGAACCTCACTCTCACATGGATTTAATGGTCCCGTTGTACTTCCTGCTACTTACTGTTCACTGCAGTTTACAGCAAATGATGTCCTTTTGCAAGAGGCATATCGTGGAGAAAAAAAAAAGCCCAGAGAGAGAGAGAAAGCACAAATGAGCTGCTCATTATGCAGTCCCTCAAAGTAATTGAAAAACGGAGGGGGAAAAAAACAGCAATTACCAGAAACAATGTTCTGGTTACTCAGGATAATCCACAGACCTCAGCATCAATAGTTCTCACATTGAGACTACTTCTTTAGTTAAGGAGAAGCTCTAGTGAAAACAGAAGGTCTGTGGATTAACCATTTTCCTCAACAACAAAAAAAGTCATATTGCAATGAGTTGTGTTGTGGTGGCAGCAGAGGTGGATCATTTGAAAGCCGGGCAAATAACCCGAGTCTATCTGTGTGGCTGGATACCACAACTGGTGGGTCAGAGAAAGGTTTTAATGCGGTTAGTGCATTGGGTGAGAAACACTAGATTTTTTTAACTTCCTTAAAAAATAAAAAAATAAAAACAATTCTGATCGTGATACTTAGGGTTATTACATTTTCTTTTATTTAAAATATATATCTGCAGTACACATTTCAGCCACGTGAGGGAGCCTGATTGTCCGTATTGTTCTGATAATTGTAGCCTACTTATAACATTGACTTTAATATGAAAGGCTGGCGCACATTCTGTTTGTTTTATGAGACGAAATAACGGGACCCTGTTAACTCACCCTGCATGCATTTATTTGGTCTCATTTATAAAGTATTTAACATGTGTATATGTTTTCAATACACATGCATGAAACGAAGTTGTGATTTATCAAACGGATATATTTACCAAATGGCTGGTTTAACTAATCCAGGTAACAGCGATGCGGAAAGGGCAGTGTAAACGGTCAGGGACATTCATATATGGGATATTGTGAATTGGGCCGAGATGGTTTGTCATTTAAAAAAAAAGTGGGTGCCACCTGCCACCTGCTGACTACGAGTGTTACATCTGTCCTTTTTCTTGTTTTTCCTTTAATAGCAACTGCTTCCTTTTTGGGGTGTGTTTTTGTGGTGTTATCGGATTCAAGCAGACAAACTACCTGTAAGCATATATACAATTGTGTATACTAACATAATCAAGATATGAGACAGAAGTGTAAATGCTTGCCTGCATATGGGCATGTCTACTGTACGTCTGCAGCTCTGACTTGGTGCTGCTTTGACTTTTTCTGCCAATAGGTGGCGCGTGTTGGATCGTCTGGTTGGGAGCTTGGCATCAATAACACTGCGTGTGCTTGTTATTCTGTGACCATTCAGAACATTCTGGAGGCCGGCTTCTTCTTAATTTGTATTTTTAGCATCTAAAATTATCCACTGAGATTGCTTGAAACTCTCTGATCCTTGTCCAACAAAACCGTTTGATGTTGAGAGTGGGGTTTGTGTTTGAAATTTTGCAACAAGCTCCGAATGAACAGTTCCACCATGTTCTGGAAAGGGGCAGCACTGCACGGCGTTGCCAGCAGCCACCAACTGCCTCCTCTTTGAAAATGTCCTGGAAAAGAAGGCCCTCAGTGGCGTCTAAAGAAGAACAGGAGCGGAGAGGGAATACTCATCGATGTTATGTCCCAGCCCAAAAATATCAAACCTCCTGTGTGACTCATACCACACACGGCGAGTGCACCCAGAGGTTTGTGTGCGTCACTGATTTGTTCATCGGCAGTGACTATTCCTGTTTGAAGATAATTCTAAAATGCTTCCACTACACCTGACTCGTTCTGCCTCAGCATCGGAATCAATTTTTCCTCAATCCCCGCTGTGGATCCCACTCCAAGCCTCACATCCTCTGCTGCCAGGCAGCTCAGCTGTCCGTCATGTGGCAGCCTTTAGCATCCCAGACAGTAATTGGATGTGTGCTGCACACAGCCAGTCTCCTTCATTAACATTATGCTGTGAATATCTTAGCGGAGGGTAAGGGGAAGTTATGTGGATATGGTTATATGTCTACATTAACATATCTACTGCTAAAGATGGAAATGTTCATACAGATCAATCTTAATGGGAACACCTGTCTCTGCATGAAGATGAGTCATGGGAAGGGGAGCGAAGGAACGGAAAAAAGTGATCGCCACTCTCTCCGGTCTTCAGCTTGGATGACCATAAATGGAGGCAGGAATAGGGAGGGGAAACTCAATTCAGCAACTTGCATCACATTGGAAAAATTGCACAGAAAGCGAATCATGCTCTAAATCAACTTTGAGCCCCCTCTCAAGCTGTCAGGTGGTGTTCAGGTTCCAAAAGAACTTCCATGTGAGATGTGGCTGAGTCAAATGCAGCAACACGTTTCAAGCCCACGCGTATGCCGTGTGCATCCAATGTTCCATTTCTATCACACACCTGTTGTTTATGCTTCACGCGAGAGACGCTGGAGCCAGATATTAATTGGCACGATCACCATATTCCATTTACAGCATGCTACACTGACACCACAACGCTTCCTGTCTCTGTTTGACTGACACCTTCGGCAATGACACTTCTAGTGCTGCTTTCAGTGCAAGATATCATTATTTATCGCTTCATTATTTTGAAGCTGACAAAGGCTTTAGGGAGCGTTGATATCACTCCATCATGAAATATTTACCACCCCAGAATTATTTGAGGCTTGGCAGCCATTTTCAAGAGCACCTCAGTGGATGAGCCAATCCAAATGAAAAAAATAAAATAAAATCTTGTGAAGTTAGCCATGGCCCCTATTAATATTCCTCTATGCAAATGCCAGATGATCTTCCCACACATTTAGCGTTTGGGCCCGTCTGCAATTCACTGGCTGACTCACAGCTGAAAGGGAAGTGTCTTTATTTTCTATACAGCATAGAAGAGGAGAGCTTAGAAATACATAAACATAAACTGAAGGCTGTGTTGCTGAATATCAAAGAGAGTCTGGTTTAACTGTAAAGAATGATTTCAAAGTTCAATATCAGCTTTAAATTGATCCTGTGAAGCAACATGTTTCCTTGATGGAGTGCTTTACGTTCACTGCAGACAGAAAAGTGCTATTTCTCCACTCCTGATGCTCTTTGGTTGTTTCGCACGTATGAGAGGTAGATAGTCCAGTTGGTGCTCTAAGATAAATTCAATGTCCAGAAAGTAGAAATACTGCTGGTAGTTAAGTGACCACAATTGTTGTATGGTGATGACTTGAAACTAACCATTTTTACCATGTTTACTGATGAAATAAATCAACTGAGAAGTAGGGTCATTTTCTCATAGACTTCTATACTCTAAGACCTATTTTTGCAACCAAAAGAGACGCCCCCTGCTGGCCATTAGAAGGAATGCAATTTGAAGGCCCTTCATTTCTCTGAACCGGAGGTTACTGCCTGGTGCTGAGCAAAGCTCAGGAGAGCGGCTTAAGAAGAACCTTAAAAAAACTAAATCCCTGATGCTTGGGCCCGGCGGGCTGCTGGGTTTGCAATACACTGGCGGAAACCCCGTCTTGCGTTGCTAATGTTAGCTACATTAGATGCGGTAGTCATAGCACAGGTCTAGCAGATTGAAGTGACAGCAAACCGAGCAGCTTTCTACACCGCGTGAAGGAAACTATTCTACCGGCCAGAGCGGCGGGTGGTCTCCATAATTTACTCGCCAAAGACTAAATTTACTCGCATTTGACGACTGGCGAGTGTTAATTTTGGACCTTGTTGAGACAGAATCTACCCTGAGGCTGAAGAAACTGGCATTCACAAGGCTACTACAGACATCAAAGAAGCAGATGGCAAGCACAGGCAATCTGCCATAAAAAAAAGCAGTACTGATGCTCACCCCTATTTTTGAGCTTGTCTTGTCCGTACGTTTGACTGCTCATTTTGTCCTTACTGGAAATGGCTATTTCATTCCTGTTGCTACGTCTACTTCCTCTGCCAGAATCCTTCAGTTACTCTTTCCTAAGTCAGAGAATATGCACAATCTTATCTGCTCAACCGCACTTACACTCGAGTGACTCTTGTACCCAGAAAGATAAAAAATGAGCTAAAAAGGTTTAGCCTTGTAAAAGGACATATTTGAACGGACACGGAGGTTTCAGCGATTGAACTCGGGACCTTCCAGATGTAGGATGGACTCCCTAACTACATGGCAGCCATGACACTATATTCCAGTGGTTCCCAAACTTTTTCTGTCAAGACCCCCTTTGATGATATAGGAACATTGGACGACCCCCCCCCCCCCGCAACCCGACCCCAAATTTTTCTTGGTTTTTAATGAATTGCATTATAATGCATGAACTGTATAAAATATTTTTATTTCTTTCTAAAATAAGTACATATCACTTCACAGTTTATTCTTCAGTTTGTTTAACTGGGAAAAAAAATAGCAATAATAAAATATATATAAAATAAAAAATATATAAAATAATTTGTAAATACAATTAACTTAATTTCAAACAAAGTGCAAACAACATATACTGTATTTCCTCACATTGAACAGCAGGTTTTCTCAAACAATAAAATAACACAATTATGAACAAGGTGTGCAGGTCTACATGGACCATATTATTTTGTGATCATATTCCTATGTATATTCCTATTCATATATATCAATCAGTGACTGGTGTGGGCTTGCTTTGCTTTACAGATTTTGTCAAAGCGGGGTTGCTGGTTGGAGATAGCTACTCTCAGTTCATTCTCAATGTTCAACTTTGATCTGTATTTGGTCTTCATTGCAGCAACTGCAGAAAACCCTGTTTCACATAAATAGGATGTGGCAAAAGGCAACAGTATGCCCATAGCTCTTTGGCCTAGTAGTGGGTAGTCTTTCTCCACTCCAATCTTTATCTTTCTCTGTAGCTCCGTATCTTTCTCGCTCTGTGTCGCTGTGTGTCTCTCTCTCGTTCGCGCTCCCTCACTCTCTCTCTCCCTCGCTCGTTCGCGCTCTCTCGCTCGGGCGCGCGCTCGCTCTCTCGCTCGCGCGCGCTCGCTCTCGCTCTCGCTGGTTTTGCCACAGTCGGTCTGTGACATGAGCCGCTCTGGTGGCGTGGTTGGAACACAGTGCATGTCACGTCGGTTATTTTATATTGTTTTGCCGGTGTATGTGTGCGTCTGTGTGTGTGGGTTGGTGATGAAGCCGCGACCCCCCTGTAGTACCACCGCGCCCCCCCTAGGGGTCGCGACCCCCACTTTGGGAACCACTGCTATATTCTATCTTTAGTTGCCCCACAAGAGTATTTCAGGTTAGTGATATCAGCGTACACCAAATCTAAATCTTAAACCTGAACTCAATTCTTAGCTATAACTTTCACTTTGGAGGATTTCTTGCAGGTTTCTATGCTTTTGAGGACATTGTATGTTCTTGAAAATAGAAATACTACAAACAACGTTTTCTGCAAATGTTAGCATGCTAAGACACTAAGCTAAGCAGGTGAAAAATGAAAACAGTATACCTGCTAAATGTCAGCATGCTATCGTCATTGTGAGCGTGTTAGCCTATCGCTCAAAGCACCACTATGGCTACGTACCGCCTCGCAGAGCCTTTAGCTCGGTTGTTGACTCTTGTGCTCGTTGCTCTAACGAAGGCACTGAATCGAAGTGGCTTGACAAGAACAAAAGGGAGGTACATCCCCTTCCCACACATTCACACAAAAACCCCCTACACGCCGATTGGAACAATGGCAGTGACATAAAAACATAACACAAATCCAATGGTAAGCCCCCAAAGTTGCATGCAGACAGGAAGACAGAGAAAAACACATGCCTCTTTTGTCTCCTCCACCAAGAGTCTCCCGAGAACCTCCGAGGCCTTGTTCCCGTGACGACAGGATTTGGCATCCAGCAGCGGTGTCACGCCCGCGATGCAACACCGGTGGTCGTTTGCCAGCCAATCATAGCTTGGTCCCACATTGTTCCGTACTTTGCGATGTCTCGCTTCACAGCTCAGAGTGAGGTTGAAGGTCTCCCTGGCAACTGGACAGATGCTGTGCAGGAGACATTACTGTTCTGTTCCTCTGACCCGTCCCCAGCACACACACACACACACACACACACACACATACTACATCCTACTATCTACGCTGTTCACCATTCGCTTTAGCCCTGGGGAGGACCAGCGGAGCAAGGAGACTTCTGTGTTTCATGCACTGTTAGGTTGGCTCGAGGCTCTTTATAGCTGATTCCTGCCAGTCCTGTCCAGAGTCCATGGGAAGATAACCCCACCGGTGCAAGGACATCCCATAGCTTCCCATGGGAACGTGATGGAAAACGATGCTTACTGATGCATTATCACAGAAAGGAGCTGGCTTATCAGTCTCAATGCAGATGTAATGTGATTGCATATCAGCAAGGTTTGGGAAAGAAAAAAGCGGCCGACAGTCTTATTAATTCTTTGTATTTTACATACTTCTGTGGGAACCGAGTCGATGGAGCAGAAAACAAACAAGCAGTGAAATGTTTTGTGTGTCACCACCCTGACAGCTTGGCTTGTAGGGCTCAGAGACCAAAAAGGGTTTGGGAAAAATGAACAGGTCCAGATTGAGATTTCCATTATCTCACCACTCAAATTGCAATATTTCGCCAAGACACATCGGTTCCTTCATGCTTTGTGAGTTTTAGGTTGGATTGTTTCATTCTGCACCTAACCAAAAAAGTCATTTTATGGGTTGTTTTAGCAAATCGTGTTATTGAGAAATGAACCATTACTTACACTAATGTGACACAAAGCTCATTCTGACCAAAGGCCCGATATTTCCCCGGCCTCACTGAAGCAAGTCATATTTACATGATGAAGGCTCCTTCCTCTCACAGATCTACTTCTATCTACAGACCCCTTCAAGCCTTTTATCATGTAGAATATGAGATTGTGCCGCTGTGCCCCCTCCTCAATGGAATGTTCCTCAGATCCAAGACACTGCTGGCAGGGCACGATCACCTCATTATGCCAAATACTGAATTTTTAATGGGTCATTTCAGTTGGCAATTTTCCGGCAGCGGTTCTATCAGTGCAAACAGGTGGAATAGGGTTCTGTCAGGTCACCGTCTGCACGGGAAAAAAAATATCTCCACTGATCCCCATCTATATCCTGTCTGCCAAATGAAAAAAACCGACAGGAGATAAAAGCTCGCTGCTGCCATATCAGAGCTAAGATCTTGACCCCCGAGTGTCCTTGTGGAGTGGCTGCGAGACGGACGGTGCCTTTCAAAAGACATCAATCTATTTCAGGGTGAGGCTGAAGCTAATTCCAACAGCCCTCAAAGGATTTGCTGATATAATAGATTACGCAGAACAGCATTATAACCCCACCGTGCTCCTGTATGCCATTAGACTTGTTTGTACTGCATTGCTGATTGAATCATATTTAAATGTGCTCTGGTAATTAGGCCCTACAGTAATTATAGGGAATGATTGTATTAATGCGAACTTGAATATTATGAATTGACAAATGCAGGCTTATTAACTGACTTTCAAATGCACCTCATATTTATTCATGATTTTTCATGGTGGTTCGCTGTACACCAGTGTTCCTGAGCGAGTGCCAAGAGCAAGAGACCATTAAGCCTTAACAGACTTGCAGTAGATGTAGGTAAAGAAAAAGAGAGATAGTGTGAAAGAGGGAGAGAGAGAGGAGGAAGGGGGTAAGAGAAAGAGAGAGTGCAGAGTCTGATCAATATTCAAACTGCAAAATGAATTTGACTGGAGCGAGAACTTCTCATCAAATGAGAAAAGAAATTGGATATGAAAGATGACCTGCCATAAAATCCGATATCCCACAATGCCATCTGTCAGACAGCGGCTGGGGAATAATGACAACGGCTAATGAAAGTTGAGCCCTGGTACGGCGGTGGTTTAAATCAGCTCCTTGCTGCGGCCGCCTCGCTGTGCTGACTCAGTGGCCTGTCTTCCATCCAACCCAGCTGGATGAACAAAAGAGCGGGAAACCTTCATCATAATCCCAAACTGTTCCAATCCCATCAGAAAAGGAAGCGGGTAGTGTGTGATATTACTCGGGTCCTGGAGCAGGTCGGTTTCTGCCAAAGACTAACAGGGAGGTCAGAGGTCAGGATCAGTTACAGGACAGCACTAGTGGAGCAGGTGGCAATGAGGGATTCTTCAATTTAGGCCTTCGAATTGATGGACTGTCTCTCTGCAACCCTGCTGCCTCAAAAGTAAAATACGGTACCTGCTTTATGTTTTGACTCTTCTTTTGGACTCTGAAACACTTGCATTTGTTTTGTACAACAGGAAATGTATATAAGCCATTAACATCCTTGACAAGAGTAAAAATGCAAAAAAAGAGTTAAACTGTAATGAAAAGTAAAAGAGGTGATATTAGCCATGAACAATATTTACAGCTTTATATTTCTGAAATATGACCTGACATTGCACAATTTAAAATGCAAAGAAGTGAAGAAGATTGCCAGTCTCTGCAAATGTTTGGTTTGTGTATGGTAATTACACGGCTGCATCAAAGTAAATCGTTTCTTTAAATGCTGGACTTTGCAGTAGAGTCGACAATTCTGAAGTCAAAACTGCAAGACAGAAATGAAATTACAACTATCTCAGTCATGTATTTTTCATGTCCGATCCTTTTTAAACAGGATATTTTCTTCCCTTCTCTCCAAAATGATTTATCTTAACACACTATGTATTGAAGAACAGCATCTGGGCAAACAAAGGTGAATTATTAAGCCATTGGACTGACTTTGTTGTTGGCTTTGTCCTCCACTCTATCTTCATCATTTGTTCCAGCCTTCATGTACATTTCTTACTGATTTACGGTAAGAAGTGCCTCCATTGGACCAACATGGAATTGAAAAGGTCAAGCTGTCATGTGCTCCGTATTTCTCTCGGTTCTATTAGCAGAACAACATGAGATATACGTACGTAGCGACACCGAGCTCCCACTCTTGAAATGTGTATGTGTTAATCGGGTTTGTTTTTCAGCATCGTGGCTGCTAGGAAACTTAGAGCCTTGGGACCTTAACGCAAGTGTCTTTTCAAAGGAACGTATGTAACGTTAATGGCCTCTTAAATAACCTGTCAATCGGGCCTCTGCTTGGTTTGTTTTCTACCCATCCGGGTGCACTAATCTTCATTTTTTTTTCAAGCCTTGAAAGATATTCCTCCACACAGGCAAAGCTTCTTTCGCTTCCCCTCTCCTCCTCTGCCCACCAGCCGCTACTCCTTTTTCTGCCAAACAGCGGATTTAATAATTGATCCCATTTGATCCTGTCGATTTCCATTCCAATCTACACCTACAGCCCGCGGATGGAGGGGGGGAGGGAGGGAGGGAGGGAGGGGGGGGGGGGCAGTTGTTGCCGGGAAATCCAAGAAAGCAATGACACTGTGTTACGATAGATTGCGGGGGGTGGGTGCAAGGTGAGTAATGTCAGGTGAAGGCGGTCTTATATCTTACTGTCATTCAAATATACACTCTGCTGTTGGGCTGTCAGCCTAAATCATGGCACACTGGTTTCTCTGGGCCAGAAGGGGAATTAGCAATATTGAATCCCCAGGCGAATATAGCACAGCTCATAGTTTGGCAACTTTGGAACGGCAATTAAAGCCTGCACAAGAAAGTATGGAAAAGGGAAAAACAGGAGGGAGTAGCTTTCAGCATCTCCATTAGGAGTATGAGGAGCGTATAGAAGATTTATAGCCGGAGAGTGTATGAAGTTCTCAAACATCAGATAAACCTTGGTGACATAACACCGTCTTGTGGGCTTTGTTGAGATTCAATGGGAAGAACATACCTCCAGCACTACGCTCAGTGCTGTGACATACTATGCATCCCGTCAGGGCCAATGAACATCCTGATCACAGCTTTGAGGTGACTGGAGGGCAGTTGGATGCTTGTTCTTTGTCTCAGTCCCATCAGTTAAGGACATTTAGACCAGCCAGTCCCTCTTGTTTTTTTCCCTGCGAGTATCTAAAAACAGTTTCCTTGTTAAATATTCATGCTGCCCTTCTCTTCCAGGCAGGCTAAGATATTTTTTTTGAAGTGCATAAGTGCTGTATTGGTGTTTCGATGGCGGGGCGTAAATGGAGCGTGAGGACTTTGGCAGATGTGCAGCCCAGGATTCAGCTGTTAACAGCCGTGTCCGTTACATGAAGGAAGAACACAGAGGCGAGCATCTGACGACAGCAACGTCTTCTTTTTGTTTGTGTGGAGGAGACAGGGAGAGGGAGGCGGAGAGGGATGAGGAGGAGGGAAAACGAGGAGGTGTGAGATGCTCTTGAGGGACCAGCCCTCGATAGAAGAGCTATATTATGCAGAAGTATGAAATCTTACTCATTTTGTGAGTTCCCCTCTTGTGTCCTTGCACTAACCCACCCAGCAGCTCCTTACTTAAAAGCCAAAAACTTGCATGTCCTTGAGAATAACCTGCTTGTAATGAGCGCTGTTTAATCTTCCGTAGGACTTACTTTTAATTGACAAAAGAACCATCAAAGGCAACTTCATAGCTGGGACTAAGTGTAAATCATGTTTTAATTAAGGAGGATATAAGGATTCCTTTCTTCCCTCAGCGAGAAAGACTTCCCCAATGGACTGCCTTCACATTCCTCAGTAACGTTACTCCAAATAGCTTAACTAGATGCTAATTGGAGGCTGTGCTAGCCCAGGCAAGGATACATTCTTTTTTTAATCAATCTTTTAGGCAAAAGGGCCACGGCGGTGCTTTTATTTGAAAGGAGCCAAGTCGACTGCTCCAAAAACAGCGCTTCTTTTTAGGCAAGGGAATTTGCAAACATGACAGAACAAGAAAGGTAAAGACGGTAGTGTCAGCAAATTGTTTGTGACTTTGCCCTTTGATTCTTCTCAGAACTTGCATTTGAATAACGACTATGAAAATTTATTCAATTTGCTGTGCACTGGGAATGAAATGTAAAGAAGACATGAAACTGCCTGACCATGAAAAATAATTAACATTGCAGCATTTTGCAACTAGACTTTTCTCAGGATGAAGATAGAGAGCTTCTTGAAGCAAATAAGACATCTTGAACATTCGGGAAGTCTCACGATAAAATAAAAATCCTTATTTTGCCTTATTTTTCCTGAGAGAAGAAGAGCCTAAAACAACTTAAAAATACTGATTGATTTTTGTTGAGCAATCAAAGCTCTCATGATTCACACTCTCGTATGATTCACAGATAACCTTGAGGTATGAATGGAGTGAACAAGTCAGCGCCCACGGAAGCCGTCGTCAGTCAGTCAGAGGGCCAGGTGGAGTAATTAAAGTCGCCAATCACTTAGGATCTGCCATTTCTACTGGCAACACGTTAGCAATAAACACAAACTCATTATTGCGGTGCACTCCTTGGCCTATAAATGTCTCCAAAGCTGAGACAGGTAATAGTGATGAGTAAAGCCTTACATCACTATTTGGACTGATGGGCCAGAAGGGAACCCACCCGGCATCTGTGTGTATTCCACCCAAATGGCTGAAATGGCAGCTGCAATGGCCTGCGCGTTATTTGATTAGGGTTCCCTTCGGACCAATCATGCTGCTACAGAGAGAGAGGAGAGAGAGAGAAGCAGAGAGAGAGAGAGAGAGAGAGAGAGAGAGAGACAGAGAGAGAGACAGAGAGAGAGAGAGAAATCATATTTGTAATAGGAATGGGGAGTAGTCGAACATTTCAGATCCACTTTTACACTTCCTGCTCATAGAGCTACATGAGCAGATTGATACCACTTTCATTCTGCGCATTCAATACGAAAGCTGGAGATAGGGGACGATTAGCTTAGCTTAGCATAAAGACTGGAAACAGGGAGAAACTGCTAGCCCGACTGTCCAGAGTTGACAAAATCTGTCTACAAGCACACCACGGCTCACTAATTAACACATTATATTTCATGACCAAACAACTATTTCTCAGGTCGTTGAGTTTCGATATTTTTCTCGACTAGGAGCAGTGATATCATCGAGGCTATTTGTCACCAGGTTGCCCGGCCAAGAAATAGTCCAGCACATACTAAGTAAAACCATAAATTGTCATTTTTATAGTTGGTTTTTGTGCAGGCTTAGCTTCAGAGGTGCAAAAGGCAGACTTTGTTTTCTTAGGACCGAGCAGGCTAGCTATTTTCCGCTATTTCCAGTCTTCATGCAAAGCTACGCTATCAGCCACTGGCTTCATATTGAACGTACAGACACAAGAGTGGTATTGATCTTCTCATCTAAATCTGGGCAAGAAAGCATTAAAGCATATTAACCAAAATGTAAAACTAATTCCTCGAATTTATGAAAGTAAGTGGCAATTTTTGTAACGGTTCATAATATCAAATGTACACATGCATCTGACAGTGACAACGTCGTTTTTATAATACAAGCGAAAGAAAGTTGATTTTGTTCCACCCATGTAGCTGTAAATGCAAAGTGTCTCTTTGATTGGCAAACAATCTCATCTGGCCAGGCCTTTAACCTTGAAAGCTGGCATCAGATGCAAAGGCAAGTTTTATGATTCCAGGCTGGACAAACAGAAGAAACCAGTGAGTCACTGTTCATTTACATCAGCATGCCCTCTGGTGATATCTAGTTTTTCTCTTCTTTCTTAACTGTACCTGAGCTTACCACACAAGACCTACATGTACTCACATTGACTCAAAGCCCACTCGCCACATCAGAGCAACGCTCACATTTCGCCGGCCCACCCGAGCACACATCACACGAAGTCGCTAATGAATGGCACCGCTAATTAGCCTCCTTCCTTTCTTCCGCCTCCCACTCCCTTAACACGGGATCACAGAGTGCGGGTCGGTCGTTCTCAGTGTGGAGGGCATACTATTCACTAGAGAGCCCTTTACTGCCGAAATCACCAAGATGCCGGTGAGCAGCTTGTCTGATTAGCACTGATTACTCTCTAATTGGAGTTCTCCAAAACACGATGACCTCTGCTTTGTTTACTGATGGGATTAATCACAGGCTGGCAGAATTAGAAATCCCAACTGAATTCATTCCTTCCTCATTATTTGAAGGCTGCGTGGTTTAGCCCCCTGCCCCTCACCACCCGCCTCCTTTCTTGTTGGATGCTGAGTGGCGGGCAAATTATTATTTGAAATGCTGTGCATGGGGTGAACCTCGACCCTGCCACTGTCCACTGTTGATTTGCAGGTTTGACCCCACTGTTGGTCTTCCTCTGGTAACTCTCAGAGTCAAAGAGGACTGCTTCGATTTTGCATTTGTGCTCCCGTGAAGGTAAAGGTCTTATGAGGTAATTAGACATAATAAGACGATCAGGGAGGATCAGTTGATGCTGTGATTTGTATGCATGTTGTGTATAGTGTTGCATATTATGCTATATAGTATAGTTACATCATTTGTGACGGATATGAAGTTTGATTTCGTCGCAGGTGACTTTCCCTTCGAAGCTTCTGTGGTTTGACTCCGGCCAAACTTGTAAATTTATTGACAATGTAATTAACCAAAATTGGTTACAATTACAATGTCAATCAACATTTCTTGTGAAATAATTAATATCTTGGTGAGTAGGCCATATAATAAGCATGAAACTGAACAAGATGCCAGTAATTATGGCCAAATTGTGTCTTTTTGATGTGATCTAGACCATCCACTTCACACCAGGAACAGCTTGGGCTTATTTGGCAATAATGACAGCCCTCTTTACAGAACCAGTGATTTATTATCCGCAGCAAGCTCCCAATTTGGGAGGTTTTGGCTGTTTTCTCGAATGAGTACCTTACTGATTTTCAATCTAATCTTAATGTTCTTGTTTATATACACCATTACCTGTATCGATACTCTTTGGATAGCATAGGCAGGCTCTGTGGCAGTACAGCTGATGACGACGAGCAGCACTGAAAGTCCTGACAACCTAAAAATAGGGCTAGGAGTTAAGAGGTTAAGTTTGAGCGACCACTCCAGACGAGGACAGTAACTGATGACATGCGCCCAAGAGACGGGAGAAGTTATTATGCAGACAGGTACGAAGACAGGAACACAGATGCATGTGGATGGATCTGGTGTCACAAGCAGAGAACCAGCCAGCAAGTGAGAGGACGGAACAGATGCTCGGGGACGGGCCTGGGCTCGCAGCCGTCACAACCACAGAGTGTGTTGTCAGTGCGGAGAGGTTGATGGCAACATCACAGATCCCACTTTAGAGCCTGCTCGGGAGCGTCGGCCAGCCGGCGTTGCTGTGTGGCTGGCAATGGCAGGAAAAGACCGGGTTTTCAATGATCCCACTGACATCTGTCCCCCCCCCCCCCCCCCTGGGGCCAACACTCTGGGCCATACCACTCAGTCTCCATGATAGGAAATGCCCATACTTCAGCATTCATTAAGTCACACTTTACTTAAATGTTTCCTTTTCTTCTGGGAAAAATTAAAGGAATAGTTTGACGGTACGCTTAATCTCTATCTTGCTGAGAGTTAGATGAAAAGCTTAATTCCACTCTCATTTCTGGAGGCGATTAGCCTAGCTTAGCATAAAGACTGAAAGCAGGGGGAAGCAGCTAGTCGTACTCTCTTTCATAGCCTACTAGCACCTCCAAAGCTCAGAAAACGTGTGGCCAGATGCTGTGACAGCACCTGGATGCTGTTTGTCAAGAAGTATCTACAGCACGTAACTCCCTGATCTTTACATCTCTATTCGTGAATGGATTCATTAGTGAGCTGAGTGGTGCTAGTACAGTGAAGGTGTACTTTTGAACTTGAAACAGAGCCAGGCCAGCTGTTTCCTCCTGCATTCCAGTCTTTATGCTAAGCTACCCTAATTGTCTCTTGGCTCCGTCTCAATTTTTAACACGCAGACTCGAGAGTGGTATCAATTCTCTTATCTCAAATTCTCTGCAATAAAGCCGATAAGTGCATTTCCCAAAATAGTACATTTTCCTCTAAGGTAATAGTTTAATTAAAGGACATCACTTGCAATGTTCCCTGTATTTTCAGAATTTGTAAAAAAATGGCACTTCATTCGTTTTATTTTATTATTTTTTAGTAGAATTATAAGCCAAACTAATAGATATGATAATTACCATCGACACTTTGAGCTGTTTTAGTATAGCATCCAGGACTCCATTAACGTGGACAGACTTTTCCATGTGAGGCAGCCTGCATGTCACAACCAACTGACACAAGTACACTCTGGAGAGCTTTATGAGACGTGTTTTCCCTGCTTCTTAATCTGAGAACATTTCCCATTAGGCTAATTGCAAAATAGCAAATTTCAATATGCCACACAATAGTTAATGGTTATGGGTCTTTGCCACAAAAACTCAAGTTCCCGCCAACCAAACAGTGTTGTCCTCTCTTGACACTCTCGCGTGCAAAACACTCAGTACAGACCCCCAAATATGCAACCAAGGGCAATGATGCCAAACATTTACTCATCTATCAACTTAGAAAAAAAAACTAAAAAACTTTAACATGCAAGAATAAGGAGCTGTGCTGAGTAAAACATGCCGTTCAAAGGGTTTTTACATGAATTGATGTGCAAATCATTCTTCGTCTCTCTCTCCATGCTGCCTGGGATCCTGGGGTTGAAAAGATTTCCCATCAATGATGAGCGAACAGTGCGCTGTCATTTGAACATCATCAAAGATGCATCCGCTCTGAATGGTTAGAGAGAGAGCAGCTCCCTCATATCACACAAGGGCCCGCTGAGCACGTTCTTTAGCCTCATGCAACCTGAACCAAATTGCCTTATCTTTTGTAGAAAACGATGGAGCAGCTATTACCAACAAGGATACTAAAACATTTACCTGACAGCTTCCAATTACACATCTATTGATTACAGTAGAGTTCTCTGTCACCCTTTAGCCTCTGCTATACCATCACCTGTATCTTGCTTTGCCCTTCTTCAGATGACAAGATAGTGAGGCTGATCTTCCCCTCACATCAAAATTTCAAGTCCTGTTTTTTGGAGAGTAAAGAAAAATCTAAATGACACAGAAAAGCAGAGCGTAGAACCCAAAGAGCCTGGCTGAAAATAATTGGAGCAAAGAATAGTAATTGCTCACAATTCCACTTGTATGCTTTGCACCCCGTGATCAAAAAGGCTGTGGACGTTTTTTACAATAATGTTTAGCTGCAGAGGGGCACAGGCCTTTGTGCAGCTCGATGAAGGTAGCAGAAATGCACGAGGTTGTTTTTTTTACAAGCTGGCTTTTCCAATCCTGCTTTTAATTCTCTCGTATACTTTCCTCATCATTAAAAGTAGAAATTAAATTAAAACAAGAACACATTTATTCACTCTGGCCCACTCGCTTTTGAATGACCACGATATTTTACTACCACAAATATACCACAGCCTGGTCTGCTGACCGGGCTCCCCCTGACAGAACAAGCGGAATGCAAACGACATAATTGCCGATGTAAAACTCTTGCTCTATTAGACGAGGGGAGCACGGTGCCTGATAGCCTTCATCGCCACTAAAGCTCTTCATTAATCGCCATCCACAAGGTCAAGGAGTTGCCCTGTACAAGACGAATGAATTAAAGCTCCGTCATCAAGAAATGAACCTTGTGTGACCGAAAGACGGGGCTGGCACGCAGATGTTGTACTTTGTTATCGCAGTAAACTGCAAAGTACTTTTTCTTTCTAGTCACAAAAGAGACCATTATTGTGTTGGAGACGTGGTGATCAAGAAATCAGCGAATGTCTCCACTGTCCTCATGCTGCGTGCGGAGGTCTACCTTGCTTTGATAACCCCTTAAAGCTCCAAACCCCCAAGAAAACTCTTCTTCCCAATGCAGTAAACAACAACTCCGGGCATTACCGGAGCTTTTATGTGCACAGCGCGTCGTCTGACCCTGAAATAATTTCCACTTCCACCAAACCAGGCTTCCACTCAGCGGTAAAGGTTAGCCTCCAAGCCAGCCTTTAATGTAGAGGGAAAATATTGTGCGCCTACACAAATAAATCAAAATGCATTTAGGACAGATCTGCACTGATTCATAACCCCCAGGAGCAAACTGCACACACACACACACACACACACACACACACACACACACACACACACACACACACACACACACACACACACACACACACACACACACACACTATCTCCCTCCTATGAGTATTGTAAGCAGCTAACACAAAAGCTGCATTGATCATACCAGAAATGTGTGCTTTCATTACCTCCCATATCCTCGAAGGTCCCCTTCATTCCCTGAGTATGCATGTGGGTGTGAACGTGCAGGTGTGTGCCCTTTTCCTATCAGTTTTTTTAATCAAAGTTTGCTAATGGCAGACGAAATGAACACATTCCAATGGCCAACTCTTCCAGTTTATAATAGCTTTAGGTCAGCTGCGGGGCACTCACCCTTCAGAAAGACACTCACTTATTAAGGCCTGTAATCAAAAGTGCTTTGGCTGATGAGAAGATGGGGTTATATTCATGAAATACGCCTCTCTAATAAATCCTCTCCCATCTGCCTAAATAGATGTTTTTGAGCTATTACAGCTTGTCGTCAGAGGACAAGGGGAATCGAAATCTTAATTGTCGGGGGGGGGGGGGTTAATGACGGACATTTTGCTGGAGAAATGACCAGAGAGAAATTGGTGAGACTTGACTGGAGAACAAGGCTGAGAGGCGCTAGGCCTGACCTCAATTACAGGTGTGGCCCTCGAGCAGCCGCTTTGCTCGAGATTGGACCGCACCTGCAGATATGCATTTGCATAGGTCCTCACTCCATGCATACATGCTGGTGCACATGCAGGCACCTGCAAAATAAATATCATAACACTGAGAAATATCAGAGCAGCGTTTGAGAGAGGAGACAAAGTCTTACATTTCGTGAGATGTGATGTTCTCGCCTAACAACGGTATTCATGGTGTCTTATAGTTCATGTGCACTTGAATGTGCATAAGACAGTAAATAAGATATCCAGATCACTGACTACTCAGCCAGTGCTCTATAATGTCTTGTACGGGCCTGAAGCCTCGATGTCTAAAGAGAGCTGGATACAGGGTTGGAGGCGGGGCCCTGCTCATTCTGATGAAAGTTGCTCAGTGGGGCATGAAGCAAAACAAATGTTCGACTTTCGAGTGGAAAATTCAGATGAAATTACCCGGATCTTGCGGCGATCTTCTGCATCCATGAGCCCATACATGCACAGTAGCGGGTCCTTTGACCCCCCTTCAGACCTTGGTTCATTCCCTCTATCCAGCTCTGTCACATGAACACAGGAGGGACAATAACTGTGGATTCGGCTATTAGTGTATTTTACTTTTACTTCAAGGACCTAATGATTTAAATAAGGGCTTTTATATATATATATATATAAATGTTTGAACAGGGAAGTTAATCTACTTCAAAAAAAAGATGATGTGCTGATTTACAGACGTCTCTTTTCCAAAGTAAGTCTATGGGAAAGTCTTTTTGGACCTCATGGCATAATTGTAATTTCACGGTTTGGCCACAATATAAAATTTGCTTCAGATATCGGCACTTTTCCTGCGGGAATGTAAATCCAGCAGACCAGTCAGGAAGGATCCAGCTAAAACTTTATCAAGTTGCATAGTTGGGAGTGTAGGATCCTACTTGTTCAGCTTGTCCCCATATTTTTCTCCTCCACTGGCAGCCATTCCATCTCACATGCACCGTACGCACATAGTACATACTGCACTGATTGAAGCTCCCGTATATAAACAGCAGTAGCAACAATACAGGTGAAGAACTGGTCACGGTCACCTGGGCAACTTCTCTCCATCACACACATGAACAGAGCTACAGAGGGGCCATGCTGTTCTGTTCACACCAGTCAATATGAGCAAGATCACATCACATGCTTAGATAAGTGTTCCCGAGCACACAGGCAAACAGCCTCGAAGCACACTTTGTCGCTCTGTTTCAAGCTCTGTGCAGCACACGCTGTTTCAATGTGACGCCTCTCGCGCTCACTAAATGAGCAACATCATCTGTTCTGGTGAAACTGCTGGTGGTGCATGTGAAACTTGGCTCCCCACAGCTAAAAATCATTACAAGTCTATATGTGTGTGTGTGTGTGTGTGTGTGTGTGTTAGTGCCCAGTGGGGGGGGGGGACATAGATGCATGTTTGCGTGGCTGGTGTGTTCCATGCACACGTCAAAAAGGGAAATCCTCATGTGTTGCAGCATGGTACTGTGTGCAAAGCAAGGCAGCTGCGTTAGGTACAAAAGGGAAATATGTTGTATTATTATACCTCTTATGTTCTGTTAAATGACTTATTGTTGCACAATACAAACACTGTATTCACATGAGTGTTGATTTGTTTCTTCGTATGACCTACTGCTGTACACAATACTGCTTTTTAAACACATCACTTCATCGAGCTACAGCACAATAACTCACCTACAAGTTATTGGAATGAATAAGTTCTACGCCAAACAAATAAAGCATATTGAAAACTCATCATTTTGATGATTCCAATGACTGCAAAGTTGCTAAATATTGACTCATAACTCAAACCAAATAATTCTCTGCCCCTCTTTTTATTACCTCTTAAAAATGACGGCTCTGCCTCTCGGCTGCATTTACCAGCTGCAGCCCAGAGGAGACATTTCAGAGAAGTTGAGCTCAGCGGGTGAAAGCTCCCGTTGAGCTCCCGGCAACCCTGGTGTATTGTCCCAACAACCAGCGGTGATGTCACACCTCAATGTGCAACTTAGCCTCGACGCCTCACACACTGGCTTGATGCCCTGCGGCGGTTTAAGAACACCACTGGGCCAAGTTACCGTGTCCTGGCGAATGACATTCACCAGCAAGGTGACTCAGTGCTTGCCCTGCTGTAAACGGCACCACTTCACATCAGACTGATAGTAGCGCTGAGTGTGTTTCTGTGTGTCCTTACCTGTAGCCGTCTCTCTCTCGCTCTCTCTCTCTGTCCGTCTCCCGTTCTCTCTCTGGTTAATTGGTTAATGAGATGTATGACATCAGCCTGAGGAAGAGAGCAGTGAAAAAAACAGCACTGTTTACTCGGCTTGTCACAACGATGAGAGCTTTGGTGAAGTTGATCGCATGAGAAAATTAAACTGAACATTGCTTTCTCAAGAATGGTGTAACTATATTGGTGTGATGCATAGGCAGCAGTTAATTAAATGAGCGTGTTCAGTTTGCATGTCATTTAAAAACACATCAGTGAATGTAATAAAAGAAATACAAGGTTGAAATGTGGCTTTTATGAGGGGAAATCTGCAAAGCTGCTTTGGGCAGCCACCTCCGTTCTGCTACTCTGATGGCTTACTGCCTTCATGTCTGCTGCAGCACCGGTCTGCTGAACGCTGCTATAGCTGTTGCTTGTTGCTGTAGCTTCAAAAGCCCCCCCCCCCCCCTCCCCCAGCATCCACCTGTAGGCTCAAATTCTGGCCAAACTACATACTAATTCTAAGCAGTTTTTTGCTTATCGTGTGTTCACACTGGAAAGTATGTATACAGAGACCAGGTGGAATGCATACTACATTTTTAAATGTGTTGTTGATGAATACTATTCTCCCACAATGCAATGCACATATTTTGAAAAAAAAGAGCATCACTATCCAGGACATTTTATCATTGTATTTGGGAAGATTAACTGGCAGCGACATTTCAAAGTCGCACTTTGATGGACATCTAATGTCATATCACTTCCTGTTAGTATAGAGCGGTTAGGTGTGTTGATTTTGGGCTGGGACACACGTGACTTATTATCGTCACTCCTCACTCTAGACATCGTGACGAAATAGGTTCAGTCAAACACTATGATCGGTGTCACACACATGGACATATTGTAACATGCCGTCTCAACTCTGGACCCAATTAGCAGTCATCCTATAAATAGATGCATGCCACTAACAAGTTAGTGCTACTTGTCATACTAGGTGATAACTATAGTATTGTTTTAAAATGCTATAAAATTATGCTATCAGTGAAATTCATCTTTAACTTACTTTGTTGTGCGATTTGTCTCTTTTTTTGGCAAATTAGTTACACTCAAAATAGTAGTAGGGAGTTTTTAGAGGCATTGGGTTATTTACACGACAGCGTCCTATGTGTATTATCAACATGATATCAATATTTCATTTTTAAATATCATGGTCATCGTCAATACCGGCATATCGCAACACCACTGAGCACAGCCAATGATGAAGTTTCTCTTCTCTAATTCCCCAAACACAGTCGACCAATTTTCACCCAAACTTTATTGAAATAACCAAGAGTGTCTTTAATTGTGCTGCAGTAGACAGAAATAATTGACTTTGAGAAAGTCTACTTCACTAATTTCTAGACTTTTTTTTTTTCATTTTCATGATGAAGACTAATTTGTGTGCTAATTATTCATAATTATAATCAGAGCTTCCACAACTTCTCAAACATCAAATTCAAGGACTTTTCCATGACATCCGTCACATTCACGGGGACCCAACGCGGCTTAGTCTGAGACACGGATCGAGCTTCATTACTGTCACAATACTGATCATTGTCATAATGAGAACTAGCAGGCTTTACAGGAGCTCACAGGCAACAATTACAATGAGCGAGAGAGGCTCGAACACGTCAACACCTCTCAACTGTGCAGAGTTACAGTGATGGCAGACCAAGTGGTCTCTTGCCTTCTGGAACACAGCAAAACAACATTTCAAAAATACATATATATATCAAAAGAACTTCAATTGCTTTTCTTGCAAAAATAATACACACTGCGGCTCAAAAGTTCTGGGTCACTCGCTATATTGATGTTTTTCTTCTTTCCTTCAGTAATGACGATTCTAACAGCAGACGCTGTTCCTCAAAATGCTCAGGATGGGTTAAATGCACAGTTCAAATGCCATGTCTGTACCTATTTGTATATGACAATAATAATAGTAATAAAGTTTGTTTATTTTTCTTTCAATAACTGTGGACCGTGCAATGTAATGCCTTGCAGTTCATCACACACACACAAATACACATCCACTCAAGTGCACATGCGCTTGCAAAGTACCACAGCCTCTATCTTGAGATAAATACAGCTCTATTTGGGCACTGGCTCCGAGCACTAGAAGATAACACTGGAAATTAGAGCGTATAAAAGCTCCTCCACCGAGAGCGCCATCAATGGGTTTGCTGGCACATTTTCCACCGCCTGCGTGTATTCGAGTGTCTAAATGGGAGGTTATACGGTACGCATGCGCTATGCATGCGACACGCACTCGTGAGTGGTTGAGCAGCTCCACCCGTGATGATGAGTGCGTGTGGCGTGTGTCTAAGTGGGAGAGTGGAAGCATCTGGAGATTTTCATCCCGAACTCCCCCCCCCACCACCTCCTCTCCGCGTCTCTCTCTTTCTTCTCACTCATGTTTGCTCTTTCTCATGGTTTGATTTGAGGCAGAACTCAATTCCTCAATTCCACACCCTGAGTGCTGTTGATAAGGGCCCCGCTCGCTGCAGTCGGGCCCCAGAGAGAGGCACAGCGTGCACTCAGAATGGCAGAAAATCGAATTCCTCAAGACAATGAGGTCCATTTGTAGAGTTAAGCTGGATGAAAGGCCCATATTTAGCCAGCCACTGTTTCAGCCGCCATCTCCCTGTTTCCCATTGTTGGCCAGAGGAAAATAAAAGCTTATTTAAGAGAAAGAAGAGTTGTGAAAAAGTGTTTTGGCTCCAATAATTAGCAGAGAAGTCAGCTGGGCCGCTGATGTTTTGTCCTACATGCTTTCTCTTCACATTTTCACATATTTATGCATTTATTTCTTTGATGGATGATTGACAGATACTTTTTACTGCTTTTTCTCAAAAGTACATTGACAGAAAATAACAAAAACCTAATTATCATAGAGTGGATTACTTTTACTATGAGAGCTTAATGTTGAATAGAACATAAATCATTTGAAAATGAATGATGCCGGAAAAAGTTTTTATTTTATTTACATATTTAGCAGCAACAATTTAGCTATAAATGTGAGAATATGTAATACTATACACAACATTGCAAAATGCATTACGGTTTTGCGGTCTCTAAAAAGCAATGTTATCAAATTCTACTAAATATACTGTAAATATAATAAATGTACAAAGTTGCTAATTGATAACATGATCGGCTTAATGCAAGACAATAAGCGTAAATGGGATTTTACACTGCGGCCCACGAGTGTTCACTGGAGCAGACGACCATTTGTTCCAGTTGTCCCTCGTTAACTATACGTCCCATTGATTCCTGCAACGGTGCGGTAAATGGAACAGACCTCAGTCAACGATCTGCCTGCAAACAATCTCTTTGATTGGCAAGTGACATCATCCGCAACTAACACAGAATTCAATTCTGTTTGGAAGAGGCTTCACCTTCTGGAGAGAAATACGTCTTTGTGTACAATAAGGGTGGCATGGTCGTCATTTTGCTAGACTTAAAAAGGTCAATTTGACAATATTTTGTGGTTGAAAGTAGGAGGAGCTGCTGGTTTTGGAAGTGTTTTCCCCGATTCTGTATTCCCATGATCTTTGCCTTTCTTTCAACGATATCCTCAATGCTGCTTAACATAGAAACACTTTATGCTCTCCAGGTTAACGCAGTGAAGGCTGCTGTTGCTATGGAGAAGAAGTGTTAACGGATGTTAACAAAACACGGCCCCGTGGAAGCTGAATTCATCAAAGATGGACTACTTAATAAAAAATAATTAGTTTTAAGCTGCAGATTGTAAAAACACAGCAATCTCCCGCCCAAGTGACTGAACATTAAACTCTGTGATTGGATGTTTATAGCCCAACTGCACTTTGGGAGTTGTATTTAACTTCCCTTGAAAAATACCCTTGATCTTTCATCAAAAGAACCACATCATTTTTAATGCACTTGTTAATCTTTTGGACTAATGATTCAACCAGTTAAGATTCTTCTGTCGACCTGAGCCATGGAATTGCTTCAACATTCAGTCACCTAATATTGTCTATAATAAATATTCATAGGACTTTCACTTCCAGAACCACCTTCAAAAGTCTAGTTTATAGAATAGAGCTGCAGATCTGATTCTTATCACAAAATCATCACTATCACTTCCATGTCTGGCTTCTAATCTCATAAATATTATCTCAACTAGGCTGCGTTTACAGCCAGAAGAACATATGACGTGTGAGCTGAAACAACAAACAACTTTGAGTACTGAATTTATAAAAAGGATGAGAAACAGTTACAAGTTATCCTCATTTCCAAATCAAACCAAAATCCCCATAAACAAAATGAAGGTTATTGGTATAGCGATGATTTTTGCAGAGATATGATGCAGAGAAAGAAGAAAACTGAAGCAAAGATAAACATTTGTGGAAAGCTGACCAATAGCAGGACATATCAGGAACAACCTCTCATTTCCTTGTCAATGGTTAAAAGGTTCCTACAGTGTGACGACCGGGCATGGCCAGGCAGATGATTGCCTGACTCTTCACCTATTTGCAATCCTCCTCCTCCAAAGGAACTGCAGCGGAGACAGTCCTATGATGGGGACTTTTAATGGCCCTCAGACCCGCTGCGATCCACGCGGGCTTCTACTGTACATGCACTGCTGCAAGTTCCCACTGATGCATGCTCGCTGCCTCTCTGACAGACTGCCACAGAGCGATGGGAGGAGAGGAAGAAGAGACAGACAGAGGAGACACTGCCCGTCTTCACATGGAAGCGGAGACGACAGAGAAAACGCTCCTTTCATGCGTGAATCCCGGTGTCACTTTCTCTCTTTCTTCCTTCCCGTGTTCTTTGTCGTTTATTTGTTGCAGATGAAAGCTTGGAGACGAAATGGAGGGAGGCGAGGAGGAGCGAACACAGACTCGATGACTTGTGTGATTTTGGCTTGGCCAATAGGAGGAAAGGGTGCAGTTTTATTGGCATTGATTGGAGCATTATACTCAGCATTGTTGCAAGATTATTGCATTAACGGGCCTGACTTAATCACATTAGGAATGCGAGAGAGGAGAATGGAGTATGTCATACCCTTGCAGATACACACATCATAGCCTCGGCCTTTCTGCTTGGTGGGTTTATTTGGCGGCGTGCCAGGCAGCTACAAGAACTGTGGGAAGTTTGCTGACTTCACTGACAAATGGACTTTTATCTCTTGAAAGGGGCAGGCAACTTTTTCGGGGGTGATGATTTATGTTGTGCTTCTGTCCTCGATGACTGTGGCGATCTACCCTCCCGGACGGAGTCTCTTGGATTTAAGATCCGACCTATTGTTCGGAGCGCTTTGGAGATGACATGCCTTTGTTCTCTAAAACAATGAAAATACATCAAATGGAAATACAATTTCTGTGGTAAACTAACTTTTTTTTTTGCTGCTGGCGAAATTCCTTCAAAAGTTGTCCCAGCATCTGACCCCGCTAAAGGAAGTGTTTCTGAGAGGAAGTGACATGGCAGGCCAAAGAGAGGATTGTTTTTAGCTGCCTTCTACGCCTCATTGCTCCATGACCTGCTTTACGCAAGCACCCTCGCAGTCCGAGGAGACAAATTGTGCTTCGTCGGTAACTATAAAAACCACTGTTCCTTAGAGCCCAGCTCGGGTTGCTCTGGAGGTTAATTGACCCCAGGCAGTCTACCTCTCTCCACCCCAGTCGGGGGGCCACTCAGTCTGAGGACCGAAGCTCTCAAAGCTGGACTCTCTTGTGGGAGTCACCGCCTTTCCCATTTCCTCCTGAAGGCAAACTCTTGTTGTCTCTCTTTCCCCTCCAACTCTATTTGTCTCTCTCAGTTTGTCTCTCTGCTTCTCTCTATTTTATCTGTGAACACCTCTGCGCATAATCAGACATTTGACTCCCGGGGACCAGGGACGTGCTGAGGTCTGGAGCCAGGACCCCACTGTTCACCATGGGGCCCCTGCACCTCCTAGCGGTCCTCATTAGTGCCTGGGTGAATGCTGATGCTCCGTCTGTCTCCGCGTTGATCACGACCAAAGCACATCAGTCGTCAAGTTGTTGTTTTGTTGCTGCTGTTTACATTCCCGCAGATGCAAATTCAAAAGACGCACTACAGGAAAGCATTACTGGTTTTATTTTGTTTGTAGCATAAATGGACAAAAGCATTTGGTTGTGTAACTCTGTGTCACAGAATGACGATAAATCATCCTTGAACCTTGAATCTAGATAAGTGATGGGCAGACCCTGTAACCAGCTCTATGCATCAGCTGGACGTTTTGCAGAGGGGAAAAAGGAATTTTGCAACACAATTGTGAAAGCTTTAAAAATTCGCCAAATTCACAATTCAACTTCCTGTGCAGAGGGAGTAATTCTATGAAGGATAAAAAATTTAAAAAAACTCACAAAAGCCTCAACAGGTTTGGTAAGCACCACCATGGCCACAACGTCAAAGCCATTAGCTCGCCCAGAGTGATAAACACACAGTCTCACACATGCTGAAGACCTCTGGTTCCCTCTTCAGCAGTCAGAGAATTTCAAAAAGCCTCATTCTCTGCTGTGATAATTACCCATGCTGCTCTCTGATGGAACATTTGCATATTCATCACCAGCCATTCACAGAGGACACACAAAGGATTATAATGAGGCAACAGAGAAACGAGAAGCATTTCAGGGCGCCGCATAAGAGTCACACTGAGAGGGCAGTCATTGTCAGCCGATAGTCTACGCAGAACGCCACCACGCAGACGGAATGATCTCCTGTTCAGGTGAAAGGAAATCATGAAAACGCGTTGGTCAACGTGTCCCCAAGTGATCATGTTGCGTAACTCGGCGTAGCCTTCTTAGGCTGAGATGCTGTATTTGTGGAGAGGTGAGCCAGAGAGTGGGAAGTGAAAAAAACCCTCTTAAACTTGCTGTTGTAACAATCACAGTAGGTGGAAGCAGCAGGAGCAGTCAGATACACCTGCCTTTAAATCCACAGTTATTTGTCCAAACGTTGTTCTAACATCATGTCAACTTGAACATCCTGCACAATGTAGATTAGCATACACCTTGCACATGATGATGTTCACTGTTCATTATGGCTGGGCCTTTTAATAACACAAGTTAATGCTGTTTGCCTTCCAGCTAGTCTCCCTAAAACAACAGGACTGATATGATGCTCTGGAAGACGACGAGCGCATATGTTTGATTATGTCAACTTTAAATATTTTCCTAAAACACTTTCAATGCCTACATAGCTTATTATGAAATTAAAGTAAAGAAATAAACCACTTTAATAACAAATACAACAAATGAGCCAATTTCAGCTTGTGAAAGATGTGACAGATGATTTTTTTGCACCTTCAACAGCTGCGTGCAGGGGCCCAGGTGTTGATCTGATGTCTCTGGAGGCTACTGGATCTTATACAGCCTTTTTGTGAAAGGTTCCACACTTTACAGTCCTGTCAATTTAATGATGAAAAGCTGGAAGGTACTGCATGTGTAAGAACATTAACAATATTACAAATTCAGTTTCTGTCTGCAACATTATTTTCAGACTCTGTACGCTTTGGGAAGATTTTATGAGAACAGGCGGAGAGAGCACAACACAATGTCAGCGAGAAAGTGCATCATCGCACTGCATCAATCCTTTAAACGCCGGGATCACGATGAGTCAGATAAGGCAATAATAAAGTCATATATTCTTGCTGTGACTTGGCCGAGATAACATGGTGGACTACACACTGGACTTAAACCAATCACAGCCCGCTGTGTTTCACGGCCTGCGTGAGGTTACAAAGGTAACCGATGTCTCTGGTCACCTGGCAGCACAAACATCATTTTATTTTTGTCACGTTTACTGTTGGAATGCGTCATAGGAGTTGTCAAGCAACAACAAAAGCGTTTTCATTCCACTGCATGGGATAAACCATCTCTTTTTTTGTTCCCCTCACCCCATGTCTGTCTCATCAGGCCATTATTGGACTGATACTGTCAATCTGATCTGTTTTTTTCTCCCCAGTGGGTCCTGGTAGCGTCACTCAGAGAAGTACTAGCGTTGGAAAAGCCCAAATCTCCACTTGAAACTGAACGGAGATGAAGTCTCAATTGTGGAAAAAAGTAATTGATCTTTTTGTGCAGTGTCTTAGGGACAAACACAAGTCTTCTGAAAAGCTATTTTTTTCACAGTCTGGGATTTCTTAACTTGAAAACGTATGTGTGCACATCAAAGAGAATGGCTTGAGCCGTGATCAACAGGCCTTCACAACCTCCCATGTGGAATTGTTCAAAATAAATGCCTCTGCACTTTGAAGTGAAGGGGCTTGATTTATCGGATGTTGGGAAAGGGGAACTGAAAAGCAGGCAGAATTCAAATGCTCCGTCATTCAATCCTGTGAATGACTTATTACGGCTCCATACCGTGCTGGCTTAAACATTAATGCTCAACTAACGGCAGCGCACTGCTAATCAATAATTCAGGTTAAGATGATTGTGTATGCTTGCTGCATTTTGACATATCAAAACATTAGCCTTACGTGGCGATACCACACAATGAATAAAGTAGGATGAAACGCAACATGTGACGGGAAAGGCGCTGAGAAATGTATGTTGCTTAAAACTGCGTGCCCTTCAACTGACGGGTTAGATATGGTTCATATAAACAACGAGCTAATTATGCATTCAGCCAATGAGCAACATCTGCCCACTGCACTGTGCAGTCCGCTAGCTTATTCAGGGAGCGCTCGAAGAACAGCCAGCCTGTGGGGAGAAGTGCATCCCTGAGCTGTTCTCCTCAAAAAAAATCAAACATCCTGCATGCCTGTTGGTGTCCCCCTCCCTTCCTTTCCTCCCTCCCATCTCTCTCTTCCTCCCTTTCTGCAGCTCCCTCACTTCACAAAACTTGAAGGGACTTGTCATCTGAACACCTCCTCCTTGTCATGTTTTCCTTCCCCTCCTCTTCTCCCCCTCCCTCCCTCCCTGCCTGCCTCTTCTCTGTAACTTTCACTTGCTCGTCTTCCTCGGAGTCAGTCCATGGTGACAGCGCGGCCTCTTCCTCTGGATGCTGCTGGGTTGACAGGGAGGGGGGAGGTCCACGAAACACAGAAAGACAAGAAAGACATGGAGGGGGAAAAATGAACAGAAAAAAGAGATAGTGAAGGAGAAGAAAAGGCATGCACAGAGACAGAGAAGAGGAAAGGGAGTTAAAGGAATTAGTAGGAGAAAAGAGGCAGGTTAGTTTTAGTAAGACAAAGCGAGAGGAAAAAGGGAGAGGTATGGTAAGAGAGTGAAAAGGCGAGTGATTAAGAAAAAGAGATGAAGAAGGGAGCAGGGAGCAGAGAGTGTGCAGTCGGGGCTGTGGGGATATGAAACATCCTCAGGCAATATTCCTCAGCCTCAGCTCTCTCACGGTGAAAAGACAAAAAAACTTGGCTTTAATGCCGTAAACTTTGCTGCATTGTAGACGGGGCTTAGGAGTAAGAGCAGCACGGTGAGGATGACGATGAATACAAATGTTAACTCTCCTTTGACTGCATAAGATAGGGGACTATGGTAGGGCATCAAGTTGTTACTTGAGAGGTGTGATCTTTTTTGACAAGGGCATCGGAGCAACCACCGTGGACTGCCAGACAGGTTGAGCAGAATGTCGAGGCCGAGCTGACCCGCTGACACACACTTCATCATTCATTACAGTGGAGCCAATCTTGATAATACAGTCCCTGTTCTTTTTTTGCTTCTTGATATTTAAAGGAGTTTTATTTAACATTCCTAACATGCTATGTGAAGATCAGAGCGTAGAGTAATGTCTACCTGAGCAGAGAATTAAATCACTCTCCCTCGGTGCCTCGCTGCCCAGCTATCTGCCGCTGCTCTGCACTGCTCTCTACGGCAGTTGCAGCTGATAATGTCGACACGGCCCACAGCTTAGCACCCAGCCTCCGGTTCCCCGTCAGGTAAACACTGTTCGCTCAGTCCACAGTTTGGCTGTTAGGGCTGTTAGCAGCGTTAGCTATGAGCCGCCACCTCGCCGTCGACATGTTGAGAGCCGTTGAGAGGCAATCTAAATGCTCCTGATCCTGGGTTAGCATAGCATTAACTAACTATTACATATACTATAACATTTACCAAACACATCTTTTAGTCCTCATCCCAAAAGCCCTTTCTCTTCTAACGTTAACAGTGAAAACATACAGTTTGAGCAAGCCCTTCTGCAACTCAGTGCTCTGAAGCTGCATCCGGAGGGCAGTAGGGTGAGGTGGTGATTGTGTGGGTGTTTGCAAGTTGGCTGTGGGGAGACAATTATCCTGGCAGTCAAACAGTGTTAGGTTAGATGGAAATAACCGTGATCTTATATATATATTTTTCATCATACTTTAAATACTCGGACAAACTGGCTCTACACTGCAATGGTCCTTGGTCTTTTAGCCTGGTGTCATCTAACGGCCCCTAAGTTTGTCGTTTTGAAACAAGTCAACAAGAAACATATAAAAGTCAGTCAGAGACAGTGTTCTCAGCCAGCTGAAGAAGATTAATTAGCTCGCTAGCTGCAGCAGATAACACCCGCCACCGGGTAGAAATGAGAAACCGCCTTTTGTCTACCTGTCAGAAATTAAGGCCCCATTGTTACAAAATACAAAGAAGTTGAGTGTTAAATCCTCCACCGTTCTCACCGTAACCTGCATCATGTGCCGTGCCACAACAAAAGACAGGCATAGCAACTGTAACTGATGGGGGGCGGGGCTTAGCAAATGCTGAGAAATTTACCACATAAGTGAGATTTTAATGAAGCTTTACTTTTACAATCTCCTGCATATTGAATAGTACTTGAAGTACTCTCCCGGCTTCTTCTTTTTCTGACCACACTTGGAGATTGTGCCTCAGGCTGTGAAGTGTGTGTGCGTATGTGTGTATGTGGGTGTGTGTGTGTGTGTGGGGGGGGGGGGGGGGGGGAGGTTCAGAGAGGTGTGTGGGCTCAACTGAAGCATTTTGACTGCTTTAGAAGAACAAGGTCTGTAGAGCTATAACATGACAAGTCTCTCACGCTGTTCCTCATTCTTTTGCTCCCTGTCACTCTCTCTTCCTCTCTCGTCATTATGAAGTCAATCAGCCTGCCGCACAACAGCCAGATAGTCTTTTAATGTGAAGTAGGTCAACGCATACTGAGGCATAATGAGGATCCAGCATGCGGACTCCAAGCATTTGTTCATTTTGCCATTAGAGATGTCTACTTGCATGTACTACGATCGTGATGCAAATTGGTAAAGTGTAACAGATGATTTCCTGTTTCATCGCTGCAGGAGGTTAAGCAGATAGGCCTATTTTCCATCCTGTACATCTCATTATGTATGTATTTATTTACATAGGAGAAGATCTTTTTATAATTTCCAACATGAAACAGACATAACGTCAAAGACAGCATGCTGTCTTTGAACCCATTCAGGATCATCACTTGAGGGGATGTTCTTATATCATGCATCACAGAAGCAGAATAAAGTAGATAAACAAATTACAATTTCCCTCAGTTGTTTATAAAGGGCATGAGGTTTACTTCAACCAGACACAGCATGATACAGAAAGGAGAAAAAGAACAACAGGCCCAAGATGTGTCAATAGATTTTTCCTTATTTTATTCTTGGCACATGCAAAGCAAGTATCTAGAGAATAAAGAGCATAATTGGAAGCAGCGAGTCCGACGATGTCCAGGTTTGTCATTTCTTCGGGGCTTTAACCAAAGCACAGGCTGCCTGTTCTGTCTTAGAGAGATATGTGGCGTGAGCCCGGACTGCGAGTCTTAACTATTATTTAAAGAAGCACCCATGAGGGCTAATGTTTGACGTCACTGCTATTGTAGTGGGTGTGATTAGCTAGAAATAGGTTTAGAATCTGAACTAAGATCGGCATCTCCAAGGGAACGGGATTGATGTGATCTTGAAAGGCCTCCAGCGCTGGAGAATATTGATAAATTACAACTTAGCGGTGCAATATTTTCATTTCCTCGACTGATTCAAATTACTCACCAGATGGAAGTAACTCAATGTACATCAAGCTTTGACATTTGCGCTTCTAAACAACCACTGTTCAGCAGGTTATTCTCTCTGGTGGGCAGGACATGTTTGTTTTTTATAAATAAAGAAGGTAGAGAGCGTAAGCAGCGATAGCCACAATGATTAAGCAGAGAAAAAGGAAATCGCGCCGCTCACTGAAATGTCATTAACAGAAAATACAAGCCGTCACAGGGCCACCCACACAGGGGATCTCTGTCAGGTTCAGTGCAAATACAACAAAGTGTTAAAGAAAATATACAACATTAGGCTTAATGAGCTAAAGGTTACAGAGTCATTGATAGAAGCCTGGTTTACTACATTTAGTATTCACTCATTACACACTGCAGCGGAATGTTCAACACACTGTTGTGTTTTTGCAGTGGTGATCATTTATACAAATAAGGTACTCCAATGACAAATACTTTTACTTTTGATACTTAAAGTATGTAATATGCCCATACTGTACTTTTAATAAAACATTTGATTGCAGTACTTTCACTGCTTTTCTTTTTTACTTTACTGTGAAGAAAAACAAACAATAATCCCCCCCTCCACACACACACTGCATCAGCAAGGTGTCTATTTGCTGAAATAAGTTTCCAAGTTTGCGGAAAACTAACAATTTGAAAGGAAATTGCTTGATTTCTAAACGGTGCATGTTTGAAGCATTTCTCAGACCGCAGCAGACTTAAGGAAAGGCATTAAAGCCTTGGGGTGGATTGTGAGGAATATGTATTGTTTGAGTAACACTGAGTGTGCAGCGTAGACAGTGGTCTCTTTGTGTACAGCTTTTCTCTGGAGACGATTATTCTACTGGATATCTCCCCGTAGACCGTCTTCAATGCGGAACAGACGTCGGAGGTTTTTACAAAACATATAAGACAATGAAGGCAAACACAGCCTAAACTACTGGCAAAAATGCAAACACAGGCTGTTCATACGGAGCCTAAGGAGAGACTATTGATGGAGACAGAATATATGCGGTGGCTCAGGGTTTTCTGTGAAATAAACTATTCGGGTGCTTCAAATAGTTTGCCTCCATCTTCGATTTTAGAAGATATTTATTATCAAGTTACAGTGTGTTGAACGAAACCTTATTTAATACAAGTGCCATGACTGTTGGCAGTAGACGGAACAGGTTTACAGATCTCCACGGCCTCAGCAGAGAACAGATCATTTTCTTTATGTCACTTGTAAAAGACTCATTTATAACTGTGAAATCCAGTCAATAAATTCTTCTGCCCTCTGCGGCCTTTTCTCCCCCTGCGGAACACATCGCAAAATGTCACCATGAAACGCTTTCAGAATATTCCCCAAACTCCGCAATAAACAAGAATGAGCGAGAACATAACTCGCTCTGTAAACACCTCAAGCCTTTTTCTCGGGGAGCCCCCTCCCCCTTCCAAAACAGTGTTTTATTGCATCAAACGTGATGCCCACTTCTCACCGCGGGGCGATATCCTCTTCTTTTCTGTGCATGCAAATTCCTTACTCCGCCTCGACACTGCCAAGCTGTGTTGGAGCTGTTTTATGAGGCACGGAGTGGACCCTTGACTGGCTTCATGAGGTGTGAAGTCACCACGGTCAACTTATACTGTGAAGGTTCAAGACAAAAATGCAGAGTCAGCTCTGGGTATGGTGCCATCATCCTGAACATCTAAAAAATAGTAGGCTGCTTTAAAAGTTTTCATCTTTGTAGGAATGAAAAAAAGAATATGTTTTGATTTTGATATGATGATGTATTGTAACGGTGTGTCATTACATACAGAACATATACTGTAGGGCTAAACTCTGGGTTTCAAGAACAACAAGCAAGACTGAGATCCTTTAAATAGTCAGAGCTTCTTTTTCAAGCGCTGCAGAATCTTGTGTAAGACAGGAGTCACTGTGCAGAAGGTTAAATACACAGACGGTCCACGTGCTTAACGTACTTAAGTGGTTTTCCATGTCTCCGTCACAAACTATATTCCGCACTTGAACAAAACGAAGCGATGTCCAGGTCTGCTATAACTTGCACCATTGTTCCATATGTGCACATTCAACATGTTTGACAGAAGAAGAGAAACACAAGAATTCACTTTGAAGCAGTAAAATGCGAGCAGGTTTAACAAAAACTAAAATTAATTATGGAGACAAATAGACTTTTATTTAACTACATGTCAACCAGACGAGGTCTACTCATTACATTTGACCACATCAGTGAACATACTAACAAAATATGATGTGAATGAGAACATACAAACAGCAGCTTCTCTCCAGACTCACTATTGTTATTTTAATTGTACTGAATGAAACAGCTGGCTGGTTTTACTTCTGTAATAACAGTATAAAGCCGGCGTCTTTAGAAAAGGCATCTGTCCCATTATCAGCGGCAGAGGGCGGTGTGCAAATCTATAGACAACACAAATCTTAAGTACCGTAATGTAAAATGCAGAATAAACTAAGAGAAAAAAATGAAAGATATTTGAAAAATCACATAAATACTTCAGTTTTGAGTGTGCAGTACCTGGGGCCATGGCAACATCCTCTGCATCTAATCAAAGAAAACGGTCTAAATAGTCTCATGGCATTATATTTATTCATAAACGTTTCTGAGATAACTTTCAGAAATAAATGACTCCGTGGAATTTACATTCAAACTTGAATCATTTCTAGTGAACATTCAAAGGGGAACTTATGGGGATATTGACCCAGCAGAACTCCCAAAACTTTAGAAATGTGAATGACACCACATAGATTAAAGAACACCACAATGTGTGAGGTTGTGTATATTGAGACCTCGACCCAGCCCAGCAGCCTCGGCTAGTACAATCTTGGATCAGAACCCCTTTGGGCTGTCAGATGAGGTACATCTCTTTCTCCGAAGCTGCGGATAACCCGGCCCGACCTCCACGGAACATCAGGTTTGTAGAACATTGTGTTAGAAATCCTCCTGGGAACTGAGTCGGGAGCTCTGGAGCTAATAGGTACAGATATCCATTTTCTTTCCTGCCTTGCGCCCTCTTCCTCATTCCCTCTGCACTGCAAAAAATGTCCCATCTCAAATGCACTTGCACACGGAGAGTGACAGCTGCTGGCCAGGCTGCACACAGTTTGCGATGAATTCCGCAGTGCACTTGTGCTGATGCGATTAGTAAATGTGCCAGGAAGGTGTGGCCATTCAAAATACGAGAGTCCATCTTCTTGTTTAAAGCTGGAACTTTGGTCTCCCCCCTCTGGCAGTGAGAGTAAATTCACAAACACTGCTCATGACGTACTCCTGCAGGTGAGCTCGCCTTACTCCCCCGAGTGTTTGTCCTCTCTGAGGATTGCTTTCTTATTTTTACTTTGATCCTTCCTCTGAACACACAGCTTCTTGTTTTATGTGGAGCATCCACTCTGTCGCTTTGGTCTCTCACCCTCTTCCTGCCCCCTTTAGCTATGGCTGGTTCCAGTAGAACGCATCACCTGTGCACCACCACGGAAAAGTCGCCACAGACCCCAGACACCACCACTCTGCTATACTGTGAAATACAGACAGCTTTCCATGGCGGCGATAGGCTTTATCAGTATTGAGTGAACACGTTTGACGAGGGCTTCAGTGTTCATTCATATGTTAAAGTCCTGCAATCTTGAAAGGAGACATATGCTAATTTCCAGGTCCATACTTGTCTCTTGAGTTTGAACATGTTCATATGCGTTAATGTTCAAAAAACACATTCTTTTTCTCACACTGTCTGTCTGAATACACTTTATTGTCGTCCACTCACATGATATCTGCTTTGCCATCTACCGTCTGTCTGGTTCCATGTGAAGGCAGCGTTAGTCCCAAATGGCCATATGTTGCAATGGTCAATTCTTTCTTTTATTATTATGAGACAATGTGTTTTGTCGAGACACAAAACAATGTGCACTGCTGTTTGCTACTGTTTATTTTATACTCGCACCATCACCCATTTTCAAATCATACACATAGAAGAGCAAATGATGTCCGTTAGGAGGTATAATCCCTCTCATTCTAAACTGCATGAATACTAGATACATTGTTCGGAGCTCTCTCTGTGTACAAAATAAATACCTGATCTGTAGTTTCAGTTTGGTGAGTCCTTTGAAAAGGTGGATTGTACTTACATACACATTTTGGGGACTTTGAGGTACTCTACTTGAGTATTTCCATTTCATGTTACCTAATACTTTAACGTCCCTACAGATCTGAGGGAAATATTTTACTATTGACTCCACTACATTTATTTGACAGCTATAAGTTACTTTCCAAATAAAGGTTCCAAGAAAGTAGAGTGCATACAATTTAAACTACATACTCAACACTATAGGACATAGTTTAAAGGCGCTCCACTGTGACCAACTACAACAATAAAATGCTAGAACGCTAAAGGATCTAAATGCTGTTTTCCCACCACTGGTCCTTGACCTCAGGGCATTCTGATGATTATCAAACATGCTGGATATGTGTTTTGTAAGACGCCTGTAGTGTGAGGTCACATGGGCACATGACCTTAGGAGGTGGCAGATCTTTACAGTACAGATAAACTTGATCCGACCATTATCTCGACTCTTCATCATAGAGTGCAGTGTTAGTGCAGTGCCTGCATTTGTTTTTAAATGCTTCTCACACATTTCCATCAGACAATGGCACCTATCTCACCATCTGTAATAGTTAGTGTCCCATTTCAGCACTTTCCGCAACTGGTAACTTGAATGAGTGACTTGTTAATATGGATATTTCTTGCAGCGGGCTTCACCTCCAACAGAAGAAGACATAGATGAGAACGGGCTTCTGGGATATGACTGACGGCTCCCCTCAGCCAACCAGAGCAGGGATGCTGCGAGCGACTCGCCCGCTTCTCTGACGCTATTGGCTGTTCTCTGGAGAGTCGGGGTTTGTTCTGATATTAATGACTGCTGAGGAGACGGCGGGCGCATCTATGTGGTCCGCCTGACGCTTGATCGAGGGGAGAGATGCGCCCTTAGCAGAAGCTAAGAAGGGAAGGGCACGCGGAACACAGGGATCTCTCTCCACGCTCTCGAGGTCTCGCCAAACCCGCCGCTGGTGGACTTCGCCGTGCTTCGTCCTCGCTTCACGCAGAAGCCGTGTGTTTTAAAGCCCAGAACTGATTTCTCATCAACTGCGTAACAAATAAGAAGACCACACATTGTTGACTGGCTTTATGTCGCGCGCTGGGGCTCGCTCGTCATTGGAGCGGCGCACTTGATGGGAATATAGACAGCACATACATGCTTCGAGAGGGCTATCATGGTTAAATCGGGTAAGTTAACTCTGATTACTATAACAATGCATTTCGGTCATTTGATGGTTGCCTTTGCGCAACGCGTTTTCCAAGTTAAAGAAAAACGCCTGGATTCAGTGATGTTGGAGCGGACGCGGAGTCTTGTGATTTAAACAACGCATTGATTCGCTCCGCAAATACCAATCACATATAAGTTGTTTGTGAAAAAAATATTGCAGGATAATATTGCTGAGGACTGGCCTCGAACCCTCGCCGGACGTGGAGACGCGCTTTTGCGCAACTCTGCAGGATGCGCCTTAACCAGACCGGATTTATGACGGACTCCGTTTAGGCTAGAAAGACTAATTAATTAAGGACATTCGAGGAGGAGTTGTGTTTGTGTGTGTAGCTGCTGTATGCGTGCGCGCGCGCTCATGAGTGTGTGTGATAGTGATGTGATGGACTGGCAGTTTCATGTCCCCGGGTCCAGCTTAGTGAGCGCACACCAGACACGTCTCGAAGAAATCCACAGAATGGTGGCCACCCCCCTCCCTCCCCCTCCTCACTCCCTCCTTCCCTCTCCGTTAAACATTCCTGTTGCAAACAGAGAAGTCGTTACCGACACAAGCCACGAAAGTACGTTACACGTACACCCGGGCTCCTTTTGAACGCGATCACGCGCGCACACGCACACTCACACACACACACACACACACACACACACACACACTCCAACGGTGGACGGAAAAGGACTCGTAACTTAGACCGCCTTCTCGTTGCAGCCAGGGCTTTTGTGTAATTAACGCACAGCCACAGAGAGGCATCTTGCAGCGCATTCACCATCAGCGCTCCACCTGCTCGAGGAGCGCGCTGGAGAAAGAGAGAGAGAAAGGGGAAGGTATTCACTAATCCCTGAACTGCATTGGAGCGCCTCTCTACCCTCTCTCCATCCCGCTCTCGCCCCCCCCCCCCCCTCCCACCCTCCCCTATGTCCAAAACGTATGTCATCCAGCAGATGCATTACTCATGAATATTTCAAATGCAGATAAACAGTTAACGGCTGATAATGATAAATGGGATTTTCACGGAGGGGGGGCTACTAAATGTGATTGCTGTAATCTTCTGTGCAGACGTGTCAGCATGCATGCATGTGTGTGTGTATGTGTGCGCTCTCGTTCCCGGTGATGGATACAATAGAGTTTGGCCTCCACAGTGCGAATGACTCACCCAAAGCAGCTGCTCAATATGAAACACACAGTCAAATGCCACATGAGAGCCATCATGCCCTCACATCAGACGCCACTCCACGCTGAGAAAAACCTCGGTCCACACACGATGTGTTGTTCTGACTTCGAATTATGCGACCACCTGCCGAGCCGAGGCCGCTTGTAGCTTATATTTTAATAATCAGCCATCAGCTTTTCACAAGTGATCCTTGAGCACAACTGTTTATGTATTTTCAAACGGTGGTGATTTCATCTCATGCAGCTCCAAACAGTTAGTGAGGTTCAACGTGAAGCATACGCTTCTATCACAACATCGTAGCCATGTTGCCACGTCCCCCCCCCCCCCCCCCCCCCCCCCGCCCCGCCCCGCCATTGGTGATAAAAACAGTAAAGCAAAGCAGTAATGGGTTGCTTTATTAATTTGGGCACATTTGTTCAAAACAAATCAATATTACATGTCCACACTAAGTCATACACTTAAAGTGAGTGCCTTCGCGAATTGCCTATTGATCCGCGTTTGAAACAGTGAGAAGCAGTGTGTGTGTAGGGGGGGGGGGGGGGGGGGGGGGGGGAGCTATTGTGCCTGCAGTGGCCTTGTAGAGGCTTGGAGAGCATGATCGGCAGCACGGTGCGGGTGCTTCATATTCATTTCTCTATAAACAGAGGGCAGCAGGTTCCTGTGAGGTGAGAGGATGTACGGGTGCCAAAAGCTACGACCGGTTCAGAGTCATGTGGAGTTCAGGAAGACTGCACTATTGCACCATCAAAAGCAAATTAATCTCACAATCTTTTTTTCCATGATGTTGATAACAAGATACCTCAGGATCTATCGAGGCTCCTGAGTGAAATGCATGTAAACATATTCACAGGACAGCTGCAGGGGATCAGCCTGTGCAGCCGAGCATAGGCTCTCTGATAGCATCCTGTTCCCAAACAAACACAGGCATCCATTAAAATAGAATAAGCACAGACAGAGGGCAAAAGGAACAGGGGGGGAACGGAGTGCATGTTTGTATTTTCTAGGATCTGGTGGATGGACTGTAGTGGACCTAAAGTATATAAAAAGACACAAAGCAGAGGATGAAAACATGGTTTGAAGGCAGCATGCGTGACATTTTGCTGTTCAGTCCATATCAAAAGGTCAGAATGGGAGGGGACAGCTCCTTTGTATCCAATGACATTTGCTTTCACATTAGCATCTTAAGTATTTGGTCAGCACACGTTTCTGTGAGAACAATGCGGTTAAACTAAAAGGTGTTCTAAAAAACTAACATGCATACCAGAGAAAATAACTAACACTGATGATGACTGACGATGACGATATGAAGATGATTCTCACAAAGATAAAAGAAAATCAAAGTTATTAATAACTAATTAGTCTGCTGTTGTGCAGATTCATATCAGAGTTGGACATGATAGGGACATATGGCCATGTTGCAGTTTCAAACATGGGCAGAGAAGGAGGATATCTAAGGGCTACTGCTGTGCCGTCCATCTGTTCTGCATTTAGATTGATACGTATAGCCCTCAGTGCACTAATGAAAAGCTTTGTGGAGGCTGCATCAAGAGACAAAACAAAGTGTTCATGCATTGATAAAGCCGCGGACACTTATGCATAGATTTTGCACGCACGGACAGACACAAATTGCCAGTATACTTACATTGGCAGAAATATGCACGTAAATGCACATATATATATACATGTATATATAGCAATGCCTGTCTCCAAATCGGCCCAGTCATTGGGCTGCTAAGCCTTTGAATAGACACATTTTTGAAAGTGCCATATCTTTAGCTGAGGAAGAGTAGCAGAGAATGAAAACAGAAAGAGAAAGCCCATATCAAACCCCATGAAATCATAATAAAGAGGTCCGAGCCAGCGATAAATGCATTTCAGTGGCATATAATGATTGATTCCGTCTGCCGTTGGAACTTATTCCCTGCAGGCTTGTGGCCCCTTGACCAGCCATATATTATTCATATAAATATAGATAGCCGCGCATCTTAGAGGCAGCACACATGCCACATTTGCACCTGCAGATTCAATTTGGCTCTGACTTTGAGGGATATGCCGCTGGCTCCATTCCCCCTGCCAGCCCCCCCCCCCCCCAACGCCTCCCTCTTTCATTCTGGCTAGCAGCTATACATGGAACATTATGCAGATTCTTTGTCAAGAGTGAGTGCGATTATGTTGGGGGAGAAATGAGTCTTGGAATGTGTTCGCTACGCCTTTGACCTTATCAGCGGCAGCCTTAAGCTGGATACCTTGCCTTAATTTTAATAGATGCAGCACTATGCGAATTAGACAAGGGGACCTAGCTGTGCTCTTACACTGTGTGGTGCGTTATGCATGCATTATGCAAATGAGCTTGGGTATGTCTTTTTTTACGTTCTCCGTGAGGACAAAGTTACGTGTGCTTGCCTCCGCAAATGCATGTATCTTTCTATGTATCGAATACGTGTTCCGGTCCGATGTGTGTGTGTGCATGAGTGTGTGCTATAGTGTTCCATAGTGCCTCACGCGTGTTCTCCCTCACTCAGCCCAAGGGCATGTCTTTTCCAGAAAAGGGCTGAAATACCAGAGATCAGGGTCCAGCGGTTAATTTGGAACATTGATTTTACATTAACAGTCGACTTGCCACTGATTCATGGCCATGCAAGTGCAGATGTAAGGGAAACGGTTTCCATCCGCTCACACACGCACGCACACACACACACACACAGGAAGCCCATACAGGAGGCTTTCATTATGCATATACACTGAATTGAAGGTTCTCTTTAATGGACTCTCCCTTACCTTGGAGAAAGCATAATAGTAAATCAATGAGGTGAAGGGCAGAGGGAGGGACAGTAAAGCCATTCAGAGGCACCCACCCACTAAGGGGCTTACCCAGAATGTCTTATCGGAAGTGGCTTGGTTGTGTCATGGCTGCGCTACATGCCCACTGTGGGTCCAGTGTCCACAGTGGAAGCTTTATGGGAGCACCGTGTTTTAAAGCATCTTCTTTTCACATCATAGGACACCTACTCCGGAAAGAGATAGACAAACTCTCCAAAAAGCTGAGCCACACTAAAACTGCTTTGTATTTACAGCGAAAATCCTTTGATTTCATATTAAGAAATCATAAAGGAATATTGGCGATACATACGTTTTCTTTGGAACACCTCTAATGTTGCATTATTGCAAAGTGGCAGCCTGTCACATGAAGAAATCTAAATAGAACTAGTCATGTGCAGTGATGAATGACACATACACCTGCTATCACATCAAATGTATGGATACTATTTCATTTCAGCTGAAAGTGAAAATGGATTTAAAGTGCTCGCATTCACAAGTAACCAAGCCTGAGGCGCAAACTGCTCTGGCAGAAAAAAAGACGAGGTACGTAAAGATGGCGGAGTGGAGAGAAGAACTGCACCTATACTCTGTGTGTGAGCATCACCGCTCATGTGTCTGGTAGACAGTGACGCACAGGGTGGAATGCGATTGGCTCGGGACCAAACCACATCCGGTGGACTTTAGGGGTTACCGTAACGTCATGATGCACGGGCCAAAAGAAACTCATACTCGGACACGGACGGTGGCAATTAGGAAATAGCAGCTACTGAGACACACAGTCAGACGGGATGCACATAGACTAGATTTGGCACAGCAGGGCTGTCAAGTATTGAGAAGGCAATTAGGCCGACAGTGAAAGAGCAGCGAGACGGTAGGATGCCCAGGAAGAAAGACGGGTAGCTGCATACGCAGGGAGACACAATTAAATGCCTATTTTCTAAATAGTCCATGGCTTGGGTGGATCATGATGCAAGTGGGGAACATAAGGAGAAATGTTCACTTTCAGGGTTTGAAGAGCGGACACAAATGTGAGAGTGCAGGCTGAAAAGGAGAAGGTTTAAAAAAAGAGATGTGGGGGGGTTGCAATATGAGAAAAAGAGAGGGAGAAGAAAGAACCTGAGAGGGAGAAGAAAGAACCTGAGAGGGGGACTGGAAGAAGAAAGCCTTGCAAGGCTTATTACCAGTGGATCAAAATTCCCAGTGAACCATTTCTACAATACACAGGCCATTCTCCTGAAAGACGAGGTAATTCGACTGCGCCCTACTTTCCACTTACGTCTGACCTTTATGTCTTCCGCCCAGTTTTAGCACAGCGAGTGAGTGTAATGTCTGACTCTCAGCAGATGCAATACTACCTTGTTACAACTGAAACCGTGCAGGCCTCATAATCATCTCCCCGAGGGCCAATATGCTCCCCACCTACATCTCGACTTGTTCCACAGCTCAGATCTCACAAATGTTCTCCTCCATGCATGCCAAAAAGCCCCTCACAGAACTTGTGTATTGTGTTATGAATGATTTGATTTTAACATTAACTGTAGGTCAACCTGTCGCGACAGAGGGCATTCAGGAGCACCCAACCCGTGACAAAGCAATCATCTTTACTTCCCCGCTCCGCCAACCCTCATCCAAGCCCTATGAAGCAGGGGGGGGGGGGGGGGGATTTATAACTCATTTCAATAAACAGCACAAAACAAACAGTTCTGCCCGGCTGTTTGGCGGCCCGACCGACCCGAGTCGGGCTCGCCTGAATTAGCACCGCAGAGCCACCAGGACCAGCGCTTTCTGCCCCTGTTGTGCACACTCATTAATTCAAAGTGGTCGTATCTCACTGGTCACTAATCAAACTGTATTCGTGCCACTGCTGTCCAGAACTGCCACGATGTTAGTATAATGGAGGTGGCCCAGTGGGAAAGTAAGTGTGAGGTGTTGCCAAGATGTGAATGGAAAAGCTTTTCACCTTGACAGCAGCTGAACCTCTTAAGTGTAGCCGCGTCCCAGATCAGGCCCATCGTGATTAGTCTGGCGCCATTTACAGATGAGAGCAAATGGTTTCCAAATGGTACATTTTTCTGCCTGTGTCTAATTAATATTATTGAACAAAAAAAAAAGGTTTTCACCTGACAACAACAATACGCCAACCTAAATGTGCAGCATTTTAATGAGGGCGGGTTCCAGCTTTTTCAGAAATGTCAAATGTGACGCTGATTAAGAGTGGAATATGTGGCTAACGAGGACTAACGACACACCGGTTTATAATGGTGATGCAATGACAGACATTTCTCAACAGCTTCTCAGTGTGAATGTGTCAATAACTTTACGGATAAAGTAGCTCCCGACTCCTAATGGTGATGCAACAACACTTCCTAAAAAGTGATTTTTAAAAATGCCAGATTGAATACCAGCCACCCTGTCAATCTGCATGAGATTTGCCCAGCGTACACACACACACACACACACACACACACACACACACACACACACATAAACACATATATATATATTTATATATATTATAAGAGGCTATAATCAATGTTTTTTATAATAGTAATGGATCAAAGTGTAGAATATGGAAAGTGTCTCTTGTAGTGAACCAGATTTTTGAAACTCCCAAATATTAATATCTGTATTGTCTTAAAATAATGAAGTATTAGTTGGGCTATAATCATTTCCACCTGACTGTTGCCCTCCTTAGCTCCACGGGGGCTTCATAGTGTCTTTCAGCTCATATCGTCTTTTTTTAGCTCTAGCAGAAAGCTGTTTTTAACAAAAAAGTTCTCAACACCCACAGTATGCCACCTGCCCAGCGCCAAGCAGCACAGTCGAGCATGTAGCAGCTAAGGGGCTGAATATCTCCATCAGGAGTTAGCGGAGACCAAACCACAGATAAAAGGGAGTAAACACCAGAAACACGACTTCACATAAATAGTAATGTTTCTCCGTATCTGCTGGATCTGTAGCCGGGCAACTGTATGCTAAAAAGGTAACAAATTAAAAAAGGTTGATGTTGTGTTCACAGTTTGTCACCAAAACTTCGGTCATCGCAGGTTTAACCTTATTTTCCTGTGCAACAAACATGGCTGTATTTGTCACAGTTAAGGCAGTCCTGAAACAAGCCAGATACCAGGAGCTTGTTTGCTGTAATGTTCACTGTCAGGATTAACGCTGGTGAAAGTGAACAGCCCATGGGCTAGACTGTCAGCCTGCTACAGTAATGGAGGGGCTTTGGAGACCATGGCTTGAATGATTGCCCGCCCCACCCCACCCTTTCCTCTGACACCTGGGAACTTGTGTTAACTCCATGAGTGAACACCTCAGCCTGCCCTATAAAAGGCTCCTATTGGCTGCTCCAACAAATGCCAAAGCTTAGGCTTAATGTGTAAGTGCAGTTAGACATTAAACTACAGGAGATCCCATTTCAAGCCCTCTAGGTTATATTACCAGCTGTTGATTATGTATCTCTCTACACAAGGTTTGCAAAGGCTTTTCCAGGCACATATTACAAACATCCATCCTTTAATTATATTTGCCCCAACCATATTAACCACATTACTCTTGGTTAGTTATTGCCAATAAAATACACCACAGCTTTTTTTTTTTGCTTGGAAGTCTTTGTTTTCTTCCAATCTTTGTCTGGCTAATACTTTGGCTTCATGGTCTTGCAAAGGTTAATATGTTCTGCAATGACAGTCAGGGTCCCCAGAGGTTAATACACCACTACGGATACAATGACAAGTTCCTCCTCTGGCAAGTCATTTTGTCCTCCAGATCTCTTCTCTCCCTTCTGCCTCCCCTCTCCACCGCAATTACCAGCAACCGAGTAGTGGATAGTTGGAAATTA